>NC_086446.1:258380924-258980924 GCF_028390025.1 Pseudophryne corroboree
TTAAGTCTTTATAGTGTGCCCAAGCTCCTGCGGATCCGTCTATACCCCATAGTCCTTTTGGAGTACCCAGCATCCTCTAGGACATATGAGAAAACCAGGGTGACCGTTTCAAAGTACTTGGTGAATAATCCAGATAAGTAATGGTTAACCTGATAAATGTAGTGGCAACCAGCTATTAGCATACTAGATAAGAGTGTGGGATTTTAAATAAAGAGCACATGTATGTTCTTTGTACACTGTTAATATACAGGTCAGATGAGAACCTCTGGTCTACTGCTGGGCACACATTGACACACATATCAGTCTGACCAACAGACAGACAGTTTAGCTGACATGTTGAAACCATCATGTATAGTGGCCATACACTGAGATATTTCACAATGTATGAGTGTATGGCCACAATATCCCTGTTCCTGCCCTGTAAAGGAGCAGGGGAAATGTTGGGGATTGTCCGCCGCAGCGGATACATTGCCAGACATGGCCAACCAATTACCAGACCTATTCGACACGGTGGATGGTTTCAACATGTCCAAAAGATTCCTGTGTCACTCAAAGCTCTCTCCACCCTCCTATCTCTCTTCTGGTCGGAAAGCCCAATCGGTAGCTCATAAAACCTGATACTCTGCCTGCAATGCATTCTGCCCTGCTCGCATTCTGGCTATCTGGTTCTGCTACTGCATGAGAGGGAAAGCTAGCGATGTCAGTGTGCTCTGGCTGGGGGGCCCCCTAACAAAGGGGGGACCGGGGTACTGGATGCCCTGAAACCCCTCCTTAATCTGGCTATGCTACTATCTTTAATGCCAATTATGGAAAAAAAATTATTTATCTGACCTGAGGTTCTAAGATATGATGTCACTTAGTGCAAGCTATGGTTGCTACTACAGTGTATCAGCTTTCAGAGGACAACAGCGGCTGGCAGTTCCTTTTCCAGATATAATAGACTAGGAAAGTAAAACGGTTGCAATAAACAGGACTGATTCAAGCCACAGAAACCATCTCATCTACTATATCAGCATTCACCATATCCTGTGCATTTTCCCAATCTGCCTGGAGAAACGGCAGGTTCAGAAAAATGGCAGGCCAAGAACTACATAGTCAAGGGAACACATACGGTGATCCTTAGTCATATTTCATCTTATTAAAAAAAATATATATATTTATTTTATAATAAGTAGTGTGATAAAGGATCTCCGTAAGCCCTGTCTCTTTTTCCTATTATTATGTAAACCACAGAGAGATTTCTCTTACTGCTCACTGGTGCAGTATGACCCCAGGCTCTGCTTTACTGAACAATGTGTAGAAAGTAAATATAAACCATACTGAATCAGAATAATTTCTACCCATGTTACATGATTCAGAAGTCTTCTGCATCTTTCGCTGACCTTCATCTTACATCTGCCTGTGGATTTGCAGGCTTTCTTGGCTCTGACAGTACCTCTTTCATCTACTTTCCAATATTAAATCACACCATCACTGACTTCAGGGAGGAGGGAAGAAATATTTTTGTATTCTGAAAAGATATATGTAAGATCACTAAAGAAATGCTTCTTGATTCATCCAGAGGGAGTTCAGAACCCGCAGATCACTCAAACAGAAGATGAGACACTGCATCATGCGGTGGGCTGAGATTTCACTAAGGGACCCTACGCTGCTATTTCATATCTGTCTCACCAGGTATGCAGATTAATGTGCTAATAAAGATGAGTGCACCGCCAACAGACAAATGCTGGCTGAGGCTACCAACACAACCATAGTGTGTTTCTCATCCACAGGGCAGAGTACAGGCCCTGTGGCATAACCGGCAGGTGTTGCAGAAAAAAAGACCAATCATCAAATCTAGTGTCTGGTACAAAGCTAATTAGTTTTCAGGAGCAGACAGGGAAATAGGGGGAGATTTCTCAAAGCATGGAGAGACAGTACCAACCAATCAGCTCCTGTCATTTTCTGTAAAGTGACAGAAGCTTGCTGATTAGTAATTTACCTCTCCAAGCTTTGATAAATCTCCCCTATTGTCATTTTTCTTGCCTTAAATTTATCAAAGGAATTTGAATAATAAATAACTGGCACCTATTTTTCTTTTAACACTTGCAGCAATTTCATATTCAAATCTAAAACCTTATTACATACCATAAAGACGGGATGTAGTTATGTGACCGATGGTCAGGAGACAGATGGTCACAATAACTCCCCCTGCATCCCGGCCACTCAAAATACAGACAGTCGGCATGCCAACTACAAGGGATTATTCCCACTCGCGGGTGTCCAGGACACTCATAGAGTGGGAATAGAACCTGTGGCGAGACCAAGAGGCTTTGCTGCGCTCACCCCCTACCGGCATTCTGCAAGATCCCAGCCGCCGGTAACACGGCCCCAACACCATAATGCGGAAAGATTTAACTCCTTCTAATCACGGGAATATAAGCCATTCTCAGTTAGCTTGCATATAAATAACTTCTTTTGACCCGCATACCGCTTCTGGAATTCTTGGCCCCTTAATGGGCCTGGGCACAAGCAGTTTTTCTTTGAATCAGAGTATAAATATGAATGCAATGTGGATCAGCAAATAAAACACAAAAGCAACAATGTAAAGTAGGTGCTGCACCAGAAACAATAAGCAACAGTTGCATGTGCTAGAACATCTGTCACACCCCAGTCTATTGGGGGAATTCAATTCCTCATGATGTCGCCATTGCACACATTACAGTCTATTACAATAGACCACAATTACTAATTTTACATATGTTTTAGCAACTTATATATCGATTTATACCAGGCCTGGCCAACCTGTGGCTCTCCAGCAGTTGTGAAACTTCGAGTACAAGGATGCCCGTCTACACTTTTGCTATTAGGAAATGCTAAAACTGTGGCAGAGCATGCTGGGATGTGTAGTTTCACAACAGCTGGAGAGCCACAGGTAGGCCAGGCCTGATTTATACCATTTGGTTCAAATGTAAGATGTAAGTTTGTCATACATTGTTATGCTAAGCACACCTACTGTAGAATAGAGAGGCTTTACATTCTGACTAGACAGCTGCTGGTGTCACACTGTAAAACAAACATGGAGTGGGAGAATGCTGACAGAAACTGTCATGTAGTCAGAAGTCTGAACACGGTGGGAGTGAGTGAATTGCAGAGAAATCAAATATAACCTTTTATTATAGGTGAAATTAAACAACCAAAGTTATACAATTATACTACAATAAATGTGTATTTTACTTTGCATGAAAATAAGAATTTACTTACTGATAATTCTATTTCTCGGAGTCCGTAGTGGATGCTGGGGTTCCTGAAAGGACCATGGGGAATAGCGGCTCCGCAGGAGACAGGGCACAAAAAAGTAAAGCTTTTACCAGATCAGGTGGTGTGCACTGGCTCCTCCCCCTATGACCCTCCTCCAGACTCCAGTTAGGTACTGTGCCCGGACGAGCGTACACAATAAGGGAGGCAATTTGAATCCCGGGTAAGACTCATACCAGCCACACCAATCACACCGTACAACTTGTGATCTAAACCCAGTTAACAGTATGATAACAGAAAGAGCCTCTTAAAGATGGCTCCTTAACAATATAACCCGAATTTGTTAACAATAACTATGTACAGTATTGCAGATAATCCGCACTTGGGATGGGCGCCCAGCATCCACTACGGACTCCGAGAAATAGAATTATCGGTAAGTAAATTCTTATTTTCTCTATCGTCCTAAGTGGATGCTGGGGTTCCTGAAAGGACCATGGGGATTATACCAAAGCTCCCAAACGGGCGGGAGAGTGCGGATGACTCTGCAGCACCGAATGAGAGAATTCCAAGTCCTCTTTTGCCAGGGTATCAAATTTGTAGAATTTTACAAACGTGTTTTCCCCCGACCACGTAGCTGCTCGGCAGAATTGTAATGCCGAGACCCCTCGGGCAGCCGCCCAAGATGAGCCCACCTTCCTTGTGGAATGGGCCTTAACAGATTTAGGCTGTGGCAGGCCTGCCACAGAATGAGCAAGTTGAATTGTGTTACAAATCCAACGAGCAATCGTCTGCTTAGAAGCAGGGGCACCCAACTTGTTGGGTGCATATAGTATCAACAGCGGGTCAGATTTTCTGACTTCAGCCGTCCTTGAAATGTATATTTTTAAGGCTCTGACAACGTCCAACAACTTGGAGTCCTCCAAGTCGCCAGTGGCCGCAGGCACCACAATAGGTTGGTTCAGGTGAAACGCTGATACCACCTTAGGGAGAAAATGCGGACGAGTCCTCAGTTCTGCCCTATCCGAATGGAAGATTAGATAAGGGCTTTTATAAGATAAAGCCGCCAATTCAGATACTTTCCTGGCGGAAGCCAGGGCCAGTAACATAGTCACTTTCCATGTGAGACATTTAAAATCCACCTTATTCAATGGTTCAAACCAATGGGATTTGAGGAAATCTAAAACTACATTTAGATCCCACGGTGCCACCGGAGGCACCACAGGAGGCTGTATATGCAGTACTCCTTTAACAAAAGTCTGTACCTCAGGAACTGAGGCCAATTCTTTTTGGAAGAATATTGACAGGGCCGAAATTTGAACCTTAATAGATCTCAATTTGAGACCCATAGACAATCCTGATTGTAGGAAATGTAGGAAACGACCCAGTTGAAATTCCTCCGTCGGAACACTCCGATCCTCGCACCACGCGACATATTTTCGCCAAATGCGGTGATAATGTTTCGCGGTGACTTCCTTCCTTGCCTTAATCAAGGTAGGAATGACTTCTTCTGGAATGCCTTTCCCTTTTAGGATCTGGCGTTCAACCGCCATGCCGTCAAACGCAGCCGCGGTAAGTCTTGAAAGAGACAGGGACCCTGTTGTAGCAGGTCCCTTCTCAGAAGTAGAGGGCACGGGTCGTCCGTGACCAACTCTTGAAGTTCCGGGTACCAAGTCCTTCTTGGCCAATCCGGAGCCACTAGTATTGTTCTTACTCCTCTTCACCGTATAATCTTCAATACCGTTGGTATGAGAGGCAGAGGAGGAAACACATATACTGATTTGTACACCCAAGGTGTTACCAGTGCGTCCACAGCTATTGCCTGTGGATCTCTTGACCTGGCGCAATACTTGTCCAGTTTCTTGTTGAGGCGAGACGCCATCATGTCTACCATTGGTCTTTCCCAACAGTTTATTAGCATGTGGAAGACTTCTGGATGAAGACCCCCCTCTCCCGGGTGAATATCGTGTCTGCTGAGGAAGTCTGCTTCCCAGTTGTCCACGCCCGGGAAGAACACTGCTGACAGTGCTATTACGTGATTCTCCGCCCAGCGAAGAATCTTGGCAGCTTCTGCCATTGCACTCCTGCTTCTTGTGCCGCCCTGTCTGTTTACATGGGCGACCGCCGTGATGTTGTCCGACTGAATCAACACCGGTTTTCCTTGCAGGAGTGGTTCCGCCTGGCTTAGAGCATTTTAGATTGCTCTTAGTACCAGAATGTTTATGTGAAGAGACTTTTCCAGGTTCGTCCATACCCCCTGGAAGTTTCTTCCTTGTGTGACTGCTCCCCAACCTCTCAGGCTGGCGTCCGTGGTCACCAGGATCAAATCCTGTATGCCGAATCTGCGGCCCTCCAATAGATGAGCCTTTTGCAACCACCACAGAAGATATACCCTTGTCCTTGGCGACAGGGTTATTCGCAGGTGCATCTGAGGATGCGACCCTGACCATTTGTCCAACAGATCCCTTTGGAAAATTCTTGCATGGAATCTGCCGAATGGAATTGCTTCGTAAAAAGCCACCATTTTTCCCAGGACTCTTGTGCATTGATATACAGACACCTTTCCTGGTTTTAGGAGGTTCCTGACAGGTCGGATAACTCCTTGGCTTTTTCCTCGGGAAGAAAAACCTTTTTCTGAACCGTGTCCAGAATCATCCCTAGGAACAGCAGACGTATCGTCGGAAAACAGCTGCGATTCTTGGAATATTTAGAATCCAGTCGTGCCGTCGAAGAACTACTTTAGATAGTGCTCTTCCGACCTCCAACTGTTCTCTGGAACTTGCCCTTTTTAGGTCGTGCAAGTAAGGGATAATTTAGATGCCTTTTTTCTTTGAAGAAACATCTTTTCGGCCATTACCTTGGTAAAAAGGCCCGGGGTGCCGTGGATAATTCAAACGGCATCGTCTGAAACTGATATTGACAGTTCTGTACCACGAACCAGAGGTACCCTTGATGAGAAGGACAAAATTTGGACATGGAGGTAATCCTTGATGTCCAGGGACACCATATAGTCCCCTTTTTTCCGGTTCGCTATCACTGCTCTGAGTGACTTTATCTCGATTTGAACCTTTTATGTAAGTGTTCAAAACATTTTAGATTTAGACTATGTGTCACCAAGCCGTCTGGCTTCAGTACCACAATATAGTGTGGAAAAATAATACCCTTTTCCTTGTCGTAGGAGGGGTACTTTGATTATCACCTGCTGGATATACAGCTTGTGAATTGTTTCCAATGCTGCCTCCCTGTCGGAGGGAGCCGTTGGTAAAGCAGACTTCAGGAACCTGCGAGGAGAAGATGTCTCGACTCTCCAATCTTTACCCCTGGGATAATACTCGTACGATCTAGGGGTCAACTTGCGAGTGATCCCACTGCGCCCTGAGACTCTTGAGACTACCCCCCCACCTTGAGTCCGCTTGCACGGCCCCAGCGTCATGCTGAGGACTTGGCAGACGCGGTGGAGGGCTTCTTTTCCTGGGAAAGGGCTGCCTGCTGCAGTCTACTTCCCTTACCTCTATGTCTGGGCAGATATGACTGGCCTTTTGCCTGCATGCCCTCATGGGAAAAGAAAGATTGAGGCTGAAAAGACGGTGTCTTTTTTAGCTGAGATGTAACTTGGGGTAAAAAAGGTTGGATTTCCCAGCTGTTGCTGTGGTCCCCAGGTCCGATGGACCGACCCCCAAATAACTCCTTCCCTTTATACAGCAATACTTCCATCTGCCGTATGGGATCTGTATCACCTGACCACTGTCGTGTCCCTGACATCTTCTGGGAGATATGGACAACGCACTTATCTTGATGCCAGAGAGCAAATATCCCTCTGTGCATCTCACATACATATATATAGAATGCATCCTATTAAATGCTCTACATGAATAAAATATTTTCAGTCAGGGAATCCGACCAAGCCAACCCAGCACTGCATCTCCAGGCTGATGGCGATCGCTGGTCGCAGTATAACCACCGTATGTGTGTATATACTTTTTAGGATATTTTTCCAGCTTCCTATCAGCTGGCTCCTTGAGGGCGGCCGTATCTGGAGACGGTAACGCCACTTGATAAGCGTGTGAGCGCCTTATCACCCTAAGGGGTGTTTCCCAACGTACCCTAATTTCTGGCGGGAAAGGGTATAACGCCAATATTTGCTATCGGGGTAACCCTACGCATCATCACACACTTCATTTTATTTTATCTGATTCAGGAAAAACTACAGGTAGTTTTTTCACTCCCACATAATACCCTTTCTTGTGGTACTTGTAGTATCAGAAACACGTAACACCTCCTTCATTGCCCTTAACGTGTGGCCCTAATGAGAAATACGTTTGTTTATTCACCGTCGACACTGTATTCAGTGTCCGTGTCTGTGTCTGTGTCGACCGACTGAGGTAAATGGGCGTTTTTAAAACCCCTGACGGTGTTTCTGAGACGCCTGGACCGGTCCTAATAGATTGTCGGCCGTCTCATGTCGTCAACCGACCTTGCAGCGTGTTGACATTCTCACGTAATTCTCTAAATAAGCCATCCATTCCGGTGTCGACTCCCTAGAGAGTGACATCACCATTACAGGCAATTTCTCCGCCTCCTCACCAACATCGTCCTCATACATGTCGACACACACGTACCGACACACAGCACACACACCGGGAATGCTCTGACAGAGGACAGGACCCACTAGCCCTTTGGGGAGACAGAGGGAGAGTCTGCCAGCACACACCAAAAACGCTATAATTATATAGGGACAACCTTATATAAGTGTTTCTCCCTTATAGCATCTTTTATATATATACAATATCGCCAAAATCAGTGCCCCCCCTCTCTGTTTTAACCCTGTTTCTGTAGTGCAGTGCAGGGGAGAGCCTGGGAGCCTTCTCTCCAGCTTTTCTGTGAGAGAAAATGGCGCTGTGTGCTGAGGAGATAGGCCCCGCCCCTTTTTCGGCGGGCTCGTCTCCCGCTATTTTTGAAGTTAGGCAGGGGTTAAATATCTCCATATAGCCTCTGTGGGCTATATGTGAGGTATTTTTTGCCTCTAATAAGGTTTTTATTTGCCTCTCAGAGCGCCCCCCCCAGCGCTCTGCACCCTCAGTGACTGTTGTGTGAAGTGTGCTGAGAGGAAAATGGCGCACAGCTGCAGTGCTGTGCGCTACCTTTAGAAGACTGCAGGAGTCTTCAGCCGCCGATTCTGGACCTCTTCTGTCTTCAGCATCTGCAAGGGGGCCGGCGGCGCGGCTCCGGTGACCATCCAGGCTGTACCTGTGATCGTCCCTCTGGAGCTTGATGTCCAGTAGCCAAGAAGCCAATCCATCCTGCACGCAGGTGAGTTGACTCCTTCTCCCCTCAGTCCCTCGCTGCAGTGATCCTGTTGCCAGCAGGAATCACTGTAACATAAAAAAACCTAGCTAAACTTTCTCTAAGCAGCTCTTTAGGAGAGCCACCTAGATTGCACCCTTCTCGGCCGGGCACAAAAATCTAACTGGAGTCTGGAGGAGGGTCATAGGGGGAGGAGCCAGTGCACACCACCTGATCTGGTAAAAGCTTTACTTTTTTGTGCCCTGTCTCCTGCGGAGCCGCTATTCCCCATGGTCCTTTCAGGAACCCCAGCATCCACTTAGGACGATAGAGAAAGTCCAATTTGAAACCATTACACAACATAGTTTCAAATTGTGCAATAATACGCAGTTAAAGAGGATCGTACACTGTTTCCTTATTGGCTGATCGGGCTGATAATTGCTCAGTGTATAGCCACAACCGGACACCAATTATCACTCAGCTGGGCATGGGAAATCTTTCAGCATGCCTGAAATTGCGCTAAACGCATATATGTAAGATCACTAAAGAAATGCTTCTTGATTCATCCAGAGAGTTCAGAACCCGCAGATCACTCAAACAGAAGATGAGACACTGCATCATGCGGTGGGCTAAGATTTCACTAAGGGACCCTACGCTGTTATTTCATATCTGTCTCACCAGGTATGCAGATTACTGTGCTAATAAAGATGAGTGCACCGCCAACGGACAAATGCTGGCTGAGGCTACCAACACAACCATAGTGTGTTTCTCATCCACAGGGCAGAGTACAGGCCCTGTGGCATAACCGGCAGGTGTTGCAGAAAAAAAGACCAATCATCAAATCTAGTGTCTGGCACAAAGCTAATTAGTTTTCAGGAGCCGACAGGGAAATAGGGGGAGATGTCTCAAATCATGGAGGGAAAGTACCAACCAATCAGCTCCTCTCATTTTCAGAGGCTGTAAAGTAACAGAAGCTTGCTGATTAGTAATTTACCTCTCCAAGCTTTGATAAATCTCCCCCATAGTCATTTTTCTTGTCTTATATTTATCAAAGGAATTTGAATAATAAATAACTGGCACCTATTTTTCATTAACACTTGCAGCAGTTTCATATTCAAATCTAAAACCTTATTACATACCATAAAGACGGGATGTAGGCGGTCATTCCGAGTTGATCGCTAGCTGCATTCGTTCGCTGTGCAGCGATGAGGCAAAAAAACGGCACTTCTGCGCATGCGGCGTAATGCTCACGAGCGACGTACTATTACAACGAACGATGTCGTTTCACACAGGGTCTAGCAAAGCTTTTCAGTCACAATGCTGGCCGTAGAGTGATTGACATGAAGTGGGCTTTTCTGGGTGTGAACTGACCGTTTTCAGGGAGTGTGCTGAAAAACGCAGGTGTGGCTGGCCGAACGCAGGGCGTGTTTGTGACGTCAAAACAGGAACTGAACAGTCTGAAGTGATCGCAAGCGCTGAGTAGGTCTGAAGCTACTCAGAAATTGCACAAAATTATTTTGTAGCCACTCTGCGATCCTTTCGTTCGCACTTCTGCTAAGCTAAAATACACTCCCAGTGGGCGGCGCCATAGCGTTTGCACAGCTGCTAAAAACTGCTAGCGAGCGAACAACTCGGAATGACCACTGTAGTTATGTGACCGCTGGTCACAATAACTCCCCCTGCATCCCGGCCACTCAAAATACAGACAGTCGACATGCCAACTACAAGGGACTATTCCCACTCGTGGGTATCCAGGACACTCAGAGTGGGAATAGAACCTGTGGCGAGCCCAAGAGGCTTTGTTGAGCTCACCCCCTATCGGCATTCTGCAACCGAGATCCCAGCTGCTGGTAACACGGCCCCAACCCCATAAAGCGGAAAGATTAAACTCCTTCTAATCACGGGAATATAAGCCATTCTCCGTTAGCTTGCATATAAATCACTTCTTTTGACCCGCATTCCGCTTCTGGAATTCTTGGCTCCTTGATGGGCCTGGGCACAAGCAGTTTTTCTTTGAATCAGAGTATAAATATGAATGCAATGTGGATCAGCAAATAAAACACAAAAGCAACAATGTAAAGTAGGTGCTGCACCAGAAACAATAAGCAACAGTTGCATGTGCTAGAACATCTGTCACACCCCAGTCTATTGGGGGAATTCAATTCCTCATGATGTCGCCATTGCACACATTACAGTCTATTACAATAGACCACAATTACTAAGTTTACATATGTTTTAGTAACTTATATATCGATTTATACCAGGCCTGGCCAACCTGTGGCTCTCCAGCTGTTGTGAAACTTCGAGTACCAGGATGCCTGTCTACACTTTTGCTATTAGGAAATGCTAAAACTGTGGCAGAGCATGCTGGGATGTGTAGTTTCACAACAGCTGGAGAGCCACAGGAAGGCCAGGCCTGATTTATACCATTTGGTTCAAATGCAAGATGTAAGTTTGTCATAATTGTTATGCTAAGCACACCTACTGTAGAATAGAGAGGCTTTACATTCTGACTAGACAGCTGCTGGTGTCACACTGTAAAACAAACATGGAGTGGGAGAATGCTGACAGAAACTGTCATTGTGTCAGAAGTCTGAACACGGTGGGAGTGAGTGAATTGCAGAGAAATCAAATATAACCTTTTATTAGGTGAAATTAAACAACCAAAGTTATACAATTATACTACAATAAATGTGTATTTTACTTTGCATGAAAGTCCAATTTGAAACCATTACACAACATAGTTTCAAATTGTGCAATAATACGCAGTTAAAGAGGATCGTACACTGTTTCCTTATTGGCTGATCGGGCTGATAATTGCTCAGTGTATAGCCACAACCGGACACCAATTATCACTCAGCTGGGCATGGGAAATCTTTCAGCATTCCTGAAATCGCGCTAAACGCTGCTCATATCTGATAGTGGATATACTCATTATTAGACAAAGAGTGTGTGTGGCAATACCAGATAATTGGTCTGTCTGACAGTCCATGGCCAGCATAAGCAAAGTATAACCACACCAAGAATCTGGTGAGTGATAATAGGTGTTTGGACATGGCAAAGTGTAGGCATCAATTATGAATTAATGCACCAAAATGTTAAAAATATGTTTGTTGTAGCACCTACCAGAATGGCAATAACATTGCACATAGAGGGGCAGGATAAAGATGCATCCCTCTATATTCATTGCCCTGTTGCAACTACCATTTTTAACACATAAAAATGTGCTTGGGGGGGGGGGGGGGATGGGGGGGTTGTACAGCAGGAGCTGTTCAGTAGTGCAGCTTGACGAGAATCTGTCTCTTGCTCATGACTCTGGAACAATATTTACTACACCATGTGGCAGTCCAAAAAGCGTCTGCCTTCACAGTGAGCAGTAAGTGCACTTTATAAACACCATTACTTGATTTCCTATCACCTGAATGTTTTACTATATGCGTTGCTAGCATTTTCACAATTATTAGAAATCTATTAGCGCATCAATTCATAAAAGTCATTATTAGTGCAGAGCTCGCTTCCAGTATATATATAATAAAGTATGGAACATATTTCAAGTAAAAGGTAGTTCCTTATCCCTATGAACCCATGATTTTTTCTGTCACAAAGACTTAACTTCAGCCATGTTCTACATACCCACAAATTATATCTATATTCAGGTTCCATTTCTAGGTTTGAGAAGGGGGCTTGAAGAAACCGATCTTTCTAAAGTACCTGACCAAAAAAGGTACGGATACTACGGTGATGCTGATTCGCACAGGAGCAAAGAGTTTATGGATGGCGTATGCCAATACAAAGGTACTGGTGCCTGCAGCCAGCTTGGATTGGACGACCGTCTCACTAAAACCAACTTTAAGAAGAAGCGTGGAAACATCCAGACCACTGTGGGGAAATAAATGGAAGACACCATAAAAAAAACATTTTGCAGCTATTCAATGAACAACTATTTAGCTGAACGAATAAAAGGGATGCAGTGGCATTGCCAGCAGTCAGGATCCCAGTGGTCAGGACATAGACGCCGGAATCCCGACCAATGACCAGTGGCACTGCCAGCAGTCGGGATCCCGGTGGTCAGGATACAGACGCCGGAATCCCGACCAATGACAATGCCGCCAGCCGGAATCCCTGCAAACGGGCTATTCCCACTTGTGGGTGTCCACGACACCCACAGAGTGGGAATAGAACGTGTGGCGACCACAGCGAGCACGCAAAGGGCTTTGTTTCGCTCGCCCCCTTGCCGGCATTCTGGATCCTGGCCGCCAGCAATGCATACCTAATGCTATTAGACACATCATTGCCTTAACAAGACTTCTCTGTACCTCACTAATGGCAGCACATGTAATAAATATTCCCACACCATTACAGAACTAAAGGGCAGATTTGCCAACCAGTGATATTCTAGTTATCACTCATTACTAATCTTAGATGGCACTCCAACCAATCAGCTCCAAAACGTTATGTATTTGAAAAAAATTACAGTCAGGAGCTGATTGGTTAGAGCACCATTTAAGATTAGTCATAATGAGCGATAACTAGAATATCACTCATTGTTAAATCTGCCCCTAACATATTTAGGGGCTGATTTATCAACATTTCTATCATATGCAACAAATTTTAAAATGGTCACGATTAGCGGGGGCCCATGGTTGCTAGTGATGTCGCTAAATCAGCCCTGTAACGCTGTATTTACATGGAGCGGAGTATTATCTTCTCTGCTAGGTCTATGGTCAGCAATCTGCTAGATTTTGGAGGCTTCGTATACTTTACAACTCCATTAGTGGTTCACACTTTTGCTTGTGAAAAGCCAAACATCATTCCCGAGTAAGGTTGGGTACGCACTTGGCGATATGCACCTCATATATCGTCCGATCGGACGATATATCGTTCACATCGTCTACTGTGTATTCACTAATTTATTATATCGTTAAAGATGCGCGCTCCTGTGAGTCATTAGCGATGTACAATGAGCCTAATTCTGAGTTGATTGCAGCATCAAATTTGTTAGCAGTTGGGCAAAACCATGTGCACTGCAGGAGGGGCAGATATAACATGTGCAGAGAGAGTTAGATTTGGGTGTGGCGTGTTCAAACTGAAATCTAAATTGCAGTGTAAAAATAAAGCAGCCAGTATTTACCCTGCACAGAAACAAAATAACCCACCCAAATCTAACTCTCTCTGCAAATGTTATATCTGCCCCCCCTGCAGTGCACATAGTTTTGCCCAATTGCTAACAAACTTGCTGCTGCGATCAACTCAGAATTACCCCCAATATCTTTAGTTTTTACCTTGAAATCTAAAGATATTGTACAAGACTGGATGTGGCCGGGTGCGGTCACTGACAAGATAGTAAACAATCTCGTTCAGTGTGTATGAAGGATATCGTTTGCAGGGAGAAATTTTGCCTGACATCTTATCTGATGTGCATCAGCACGTAAGTCTACCCAGCGTAAGCCAGTAATATTTGATGTGAAGTGGGTATTGCACCTCTGGTTTCTAATTGGTCACAGACAGCAACCCAAATGTTATATTTTTGCAAAGTTACTATAGACTCTCAACCCCACTGCATGCTCCAACAGCCTGACCTCACTCACTCTGAGAATTAGTTGAATGTAGAAGCAACAAGTTTTGCATTACCACTCAGATGCCATGTTTTTGGCTGCAGGAGAAGGAAAAGTGGCTGCTAACTGAGTGTTCATTTATTCCTGGAACTTTTACATATTTTATGGGCTAACTAGTTACAGTATATGAAGGCTCCCAAATGGCTAGCAATTATACCTTGAAACAAGCACATAAAATATTCCCAGGGAAACCAATGAAATCCCGACGTGGAAAGCAACAGCAACACCTCCATACTCCTTAAAGACACGTTTCAGCTGCTGTGTCTTGTTTGGCTTATTTCCATCAATATCAGAAGATACACCAGTTTCTTTGCCAGTGTTGCTCTATGGAAAAAGCAATAAAATCATACATCAGTAATACTGAGATCAAAGAGCAAGCAGAAATATTTTCAGCTTCAATTATATACAAATAAAAAAAAGGGGGAGGTTACCTTTATACTACACAATTCCCTTAGGAACAGTTTGTTAATGTGTATTTGTGGGTCACTGTTATCATTCTCTGGCAAATGTCAATATTCATATCACAGCCAGGAGAAATCTTTAAATTAGGACCCAGATGTGTTTTTATGTGTTAATGAACACCATTCAGATTCGGGACTGTCCCAAACACCCATATGTACAGTACATTCTAGGTTCTTTTCAAACAGCCAGGCTATTTATCAGTTCTGGGTTCCCCCACAAGTTTGCCAGTACTGAAAACATCCCCAAACATGCATCCCACCTTCCTCTTATCCTCCAAACCACCAACCTATCATTCGTCTCCAACCTACCTACCTACCTGCTATCATCCATACCCAACCCACCTACCTGCTATCATCCATCCCCAATATATCTGTCCCCAACCCAACCTATCATCCGACCCCAAACTACCTACCTGCTATCATCCGTCCTCAACCTATCATTCATCTCCAACCCACCTGCTATCTTCCATCCCCAACTAGGGTTGCCACCTCTCCCGAATTTCCTGGATTCTCCAGGATTTGGTGGCAACCCCCCAGGAGGCTTTTCCCTCTCCCGGATTCTCACGGAATAAGGGGACACTGCCTCCACCAGCCCACAAACCAGTGGAACTGCGGGGGCGGCGTGCACATAGGAGACGTGGATGGCCGTGACGTGTCATGTGAGTGAAAGGAAGCAGCCTGCTGGGAGGACCATGTGTATAAGCAGAGTGAGGATGGAGTCTGGAGTGGCGAGAGCAGCAGGTACCTTATGTGCGGCTCATGTCTCTAATCAATTTACCTCACATCAGCCTGTACTGCAGAAGTACTTACACTGTGGCGCGGTCCTGCTAATGTACAAATCCCAGCATGCCTTGCCAAACAGAGACTGAAAGAATGGAAAGGAATTCTGGGACATGTAGTTTTACAATGCCTGCATAGACTCAATTTGTTACATTTGCTCTGTGTCGTTTTTTGTGCGAGATCTCTTCCTTCTTTCTTTCCCTCCCTGTATTGATAATGGTTTCTGTGTGATAATAGCTTGAGGGCATGATTAACCATTTAGTGTCACCCCTTGTAAATAATTTAATAATACATTTAGTCATTTATTCTGTGTTCTCTACATATCAGCAGACTAATTCAAAATATTCTAAAGATTAAATGATAACATACTGGTACTCAGATTCCAATGCATGATTATCATACATAGAACCCCAGAATATGATCCCTTTCACTTGATGAAAGTAAAGTGTCTTTGATTAATTCAGTAGTTAAGAGGGATGCTGAGAACACAGGTAAAGGCACGTATTTACCCTATTTAGCAGACTGGGACCGGTCACAAATGCGGTCTATTGTATCTCACTAGTTTCCTGTTATGTATGTACGTACGTACGTACGTACGTACGTACATGTGTCAGTGTACAAATGACTCGGAGGATGAGACATATTTTACTTCTCATATTTACTATTTTATAAATATGGTAGATCATTTTATTTACATGAACATTGCTTTGTGTCGGTGGTATAGGATTGGGGGGGGGGGGGTGGATCTCCACGAATCGATGATGCATGAGGTGGCAACCCTATCCCCAACCCACCTACCTATCATCCGTCCTCAACATCATTCATCCCCAACCCACCTACCTGCTATCTTCCATCTATCCCTAAACCACCAACCTATCATCCATTCCCAAAACATCTACCTCCTATCATCTGTCCTCAACCCACCTACCTGCTATCATCCGTCCTCAACCTATCATTCATCCCCAACCCACCTACATGCTATCTTCTATCCCCAACTCACCTACCTATCATTCGTCCTCAACATATCATTCATCCCCAACCCACCTACCTGCTATCATCCATCCCAAAACATCTACCTCCTATCATCCATCCTCAACCCACCTACCTGCTATCATCCGTCCTCAACCCACCTACCTGCTATCATCCGTCCTCAACATATCATTCATACCCAACCCACCTACCTATCTTCCATCTGTCCCTAAACCCCCAACCTATCATCATTGCCCAACCCACCTACCTGATATTATCTGTCCCCAAACCACCTGACAGTTCCTTTAATCATCCACCTGTCATTTAACACACTCCCTTACCTGTGAGTACTGGGTCACCCTCAAACATACACCAGTCAGTAACTCCTAATACCCACTGCTACACCTGAGCACATACCTGTGTGTGTGATTGCTGATAAGATTACAGGCAGGTGTGTGAGGGGATGCACAGAATGACAGGCAGGAGCATGGCATGTTAGTGCCAGGACTCACAAGTGGGTGACCCAGACACGACTGCTGCCAGGTAACTTGTGGTTTAAAGTGATCCAATAACTAAATTCTAGGAATCGCTCAAAACAAATCCCCGGCCACGCTGCCAGTTTTGGGAGCATCTTCTCCATCTCCGGCACCCACCTTCCTGTGCTGGAGGCAGCGACCTACCACCAGCCCTCAGCCTCCTCGTACTCCCCTATCTGTACCTGGCTTAACCTGTCCAGCTACCCACCTGGGACATGTGTCTGCCGACAGCAATCGTCCTAGTCGCCGTGGGAAAGCGGAACAGGGAGTAGGAGCTAGGCCGCACAGCTCCGGCTTCCCGTACAAACTGAAGCCGCACAGCAACAGTGCACACCCAGCGCTGCCCGAGCAGGCCAGGCCGTAGCATGGAGCCACGGCGGAGGAGCAATCCGGGAAGAGCCAGCATCTTAGCTGCGGCACACGTCGTGTATGGCCGGTCACAGCGCCACTCGCATTAACACCAGCGCCGCTCACACCCGGTTCATACAGGGACTGTATAAGTGCCCTGCACAGGGAGACGCTGGTATCTACTCCATAACACCCCAACTAATCTGCTTTATCTCTCCCTCCCATAAATACAGGTCCCCTCCCTCACCCCTTCCTGTGTAATATGTCATAGTTAGCTGTCCTGTATAATATAACTATCCTATATATGCTACATTGCACAGTGCATGCCACTGGGATCATTTACATGCTACAGAATTGTAGAATTACATGGCACTTAAACAGTTTAATGATGAAATAGTGGGGCAAATGTATTATTATTCTGTAATATAATATTGTGTGCAAAGTAGTACTAGTAGCAATATACTCCCCAACAGTCCCAAATAGACTTCAAATGCAAATCCTGGCTGAGAATATACCTTAGTCCAGTGGTTCTCAAACTGTGTGCCGCAATTCAAACTATTTATTGTCAATCATAATAGGCAAACCTAGTGCTTGTGGCTGCCAATAATAACATATGTAGACAGAAGCAAATCTTGTTCCTCACTACATAATTGAACCTAAGGATGACATATAAACATAGTATACATACTCGCACCCTCAGCCCCCCTCCTGTGAATTGGCAGATGAGCCCCCCACCTCACAAACTGGTAGCCATGAGCTATTAGCTGTTTATAGTAAATAAAAAAAAATATTGTTTCTCGAGTCCTCAGGCCTCATCTGGCCTTGCATGTCCCTCTTACTTTTGTTTTTCCTTTTTCCCTTCCGTGGTCTACTATATCGCCACTGAACCAGTGGACGAATGGGGAATTTAGAACGGGGGGTATGGAAAATGTAATAGAATCGCTGGGATCTGGGGTACACCTATAACTCCAGAAGCCTAAGGTATTTTTGATAATGTGAAATACATTTTAGATACTTTTTAACACTATATAGTATAAAAGAAACCATATTATGTGATTTAAAGTGATCCAACTTGTGTTCCTTCCCTCCCGTGTCCATCCACCTCTTTCCCATATCTGTTTTATTTCCCTTTTCCTTAATGTCTCACGTCACCCCTGCTCCTCTTACTTCCTCCATCCATTACTTATCCCCTGTACCTCTCACTCCCTCTTTCCCATATCTGTTTTATTTCCCTTTTCCTTAATGTCTCACGTCACCCCTGCTCCTCTTACTTCCTCCATCCATTACTTATCCCCTGTACCTCTCACTCCCTCTTTCCATCTCTCAACCCTGCACCACTTACACTGTCCTTCGATCTTTTACCCCTGCTCCTATTACTCCCTCCTTTTCCTATTTAACCCCTGCACCTCTCATAACCTCTATCCGTCTTTAACCTTGCATTTTTCACTCCTACTATCTATCTATCTATCTATCTATCTATCTATCTATCTATCTATCTATCTATCACCCCTGCAGCGGCGGAACTTGCACCTGTGCAAGCGGTGCAATGCACTGAGGCCCAGCGCTAGAAGGGGCCCACAGCTGGCAGCAGTGTAATGAGTCACACTGACTCATTACACGCTGCGCTGCCGGCCTTAACACAGGAGGAAGCCGCCCTGGACGTGAGCGCACAGCGCCAGCAAGTGAGAAGGGTGAGCTCATCACCCATCATCTCGGCACCTTGCTGCTGCAGCTACCTCCAGGCTCCTGGTCTCTGCCACCACTGCAGTGCATGCTGGGAGAAGGGGGAGGGAGGAGGGACAGTCACGGCAGCAGTGTGCGTGGAGAGTGAGGACTGGGAGACGTCGGCTCAGCCGCAGTGAGGAAGCTTACAGGAGGGTTGGTTCTAAATCGGAGTGGGAGAAGGGACCTTCCGACGTCACTAGGGGAGGAGACACGTCTACAGGAGCCAGGAGATGCAAAGTATGTTGTACACACATGCAAATGCTGGCTGTGTGTGTATGTATTTAGCTGTGTGTGTGTTTTGCTATGGGTGTATGTGTTTGTGTTTTGCTATGGGTGTATGTGTGTGTGTGTGTGTGTGTTTTGCTATGGGTGTGTGTGTGTGTGTGTGTGTGTGTTTTGCTATGGGTGTGTGTGTGTGTGTGTGTGTGTGTGTGTATGTGTTTTGCTATGGGGGTGTGTATGTATTTTGCTATTGGTGTATGTGTGTGTGTGTATACTGTATTTCTCTAACGTCCTAAGTGGATGCTGGGGACTCCGTAAGGACCATGGGGAATAGCGGCTCCGCAGGAGACTGGGCACATCTAAAGAAAGCTTTAGGACTATCTGGTGTGCACTGGCTCCTCCCCCTATGACCCTCCTCCAAGCCTCAGTTAGATCTCTGTGCCCGAACGAGAAGGGTGCACACTAGGGGCTCTCCTGAGCTTCTTAGTGAAAGTTTTAGATTAGGTTTTTTATTTTCAGTGAGACCTGCTGGCAACAGGCTCACTGCATCGAGGGACTAAGGGGAGAAGAAGCGAACTCACCTGCGTGCAGAGTGGATTGGGCTTCTTAGGCTACTGGACATTAGCTCCAGAGGGACGATCACAGGCCCAGCTTGGATGGGTCCCAGAGCCGCGCCGGCAGCCCCCTTACAGAGCCAGAAGGCAGAAGAGGTCCGGAAAATCGGCGGCAGAAGACGTCCTGTCTTCAACAAGGTAGCGCACAGCACTGCAGCTGTGCGCCATTGCTCTCAGCACACTTCACACTTCGGTCACTGAGGGTGCAGGGCGCTGGGGGGGGGCGCCCTGAGACGCAATAAAAACACCTTGGATGGCAAAAAAAATGCATCACATATAGCTCCTGGGCTATATGGATGCATTTAACCCCTGCCAGAATCCATAAAAAAGCAGGAGAAAAGTCCGCGAAAAAGGGGCAGAGCCTATCTCCTCAGCACACTGGCGCCATTTTCCCTCACAGCTCCGTTGGAGGGAAGCTCCCTGTCTCTCCCCTGCAGTCACTACACTACAGAAAGGGTTAAAAAAAAGAGAGGGGGGCACTAATTAGGCGCAGTATTAACTATACAGCAGCTATAAGGGGAAAAACACTTATATAAGGTTATCCCTGTATATATATAGCGCTCTGGTGTGTGCTGGCAAACTCTCCCTCTGTCTCCCCAAAGGGCTAGTGGGGTCCTGTCCTCTATCAGAGCATTCCCTGTGTGTGTGCTGTATGTCGGTACTTTTGTGTCGACATGTATGAGGAGAAAAATGATGTGGAGACGGAGCAGATTGCCTGTAATAGTGATGTCACCCCCTAGGGGGTCGACACCTGAGTGGATGAACTGTTGGAAGGAATTACGTGACAGTGTCAGCTCTGTATAAAAGACAGTGGTTGACATGAGACAGCCGGCTACTCAGCTTGTGCCTGTCCAGACGTCTCATAGGCCGTCAGGGGCTCTAAAGCGCCCGTTACCTCAGATGGCAGATATAGACGCCGACACGGATACTGACTCCAGTGTCGACGGTGAAGAGACGAATGTGACTTCCAGTAGAGCCACACGTTACATGATTGAGGCAATGAAAAATGTTTTACACATTTCTGATAATACGAGTACCACCAAAAAAGGGGTATTATGTTCGGTGAGGAAAAACTACCTGTAGTTTTCCTGAATCTGAGAAATTAAATGAGGTGTGTGATGATGCGTGGGTTTCCCCCGATAACAACGGATAATTTCTAAAATGTTATTGGCATTATATCCTTTCCCGCCAGAGGTTAGGGTGCGTTGGGAAACACCCCCTAGGGGGGATAAAGCGCTCACACGCTTGTAAGGGCTCTACCTTCGCCTGAGATGGCCGCCCTTAAGGATCCTGCTGATAGAAAGCAGGAGGGTATCCTAAAAGGTATTTACACACATACTGGTGTTATACTGCGACCAGCAATCGCCTCAGCCTGGATGTGCAGTGCTGGGTTGGCGTGGTCGGATTCCCTGACTGAAAATATTGATACCCTAGATAGGGACAGTATATTTTTGCCTATAGAGCATTTAAAAGATGCATTTTTATATATGCGTGATGCACAGCGGAATATTTGCCGACTGGCATCAAGTCTAAGCGCGTTGTCCATTTCTACCAGTAGAGGGTTATGGACACGTCAGTGGTCAGGTGATGCGTATTCCAAACGGCATTTGGAAGTATTGCTTTATTAAGGGAGGAGTTATTTGGGGTCGGTCTTTCAGACCTGGTGGCCACGGCAACAGCTGGGAATTCCACGTTTGTACCCCAGGTCGCCTCTCAACATGAGAAGACGCCGTATTATCAGGCGCAGTCTTTTCGTGGACAAGCGGGCAAAAGGTTCCTCATTTCTGCCCCGTGACAGAGGGAGAGGAAAAAGGCTGCAGAAATCAGCCAGTTCCCAGGAACAGAAACCCTCTCCCGCCTCTGCCAAGCCCTCAGTATACGCTGGGGCTTTACAAGCAGAATCAGGCACGGTGGGGGGCCCGTCTCAATGAATTTCAGCGCGCAGTGGGCTCACTCGCAAGTAGACCCCTGGATCCTTCAGGTGATATCTCAGGGGTACAAATTAGAATTCGAGACGTCTCCCCCTCGCCGTTTCCTAAAGTTGGCTTTACCGATGTCTCCTTCTGACAGGGAGACAGTTTTGGAAGCCATTCACAAACTGTATTCCCAGCAGGTGATAATCAAGATACCCCTCCTGCAACAGGGAACGGGGTATTATTCCACACTGTTGTGGTACCGAAGCCGGACGGCTCGGTGAGACCGATTCTAAATCTAAAATCTTTGAACACTTACGTACAGAGGTTCAAATTCAAGATTGAGTCACTCAGAGCAGTGATTGCGAACCTGGAAGAAGGGGACTACATGATGTCTCGGGACATCAAGGATGCTTACCTTCATGTCAAAATTTACCCTTCTCACCAAGGGTACCTCAGGTTTATGGTACAGAACTGTCACTATCAGTTCAGACGCTGCCGTATGGATGGTACACGGCACCCCGGGTCTTTACCAAGGTAATGGCCGAAATGATGATATTCCTTCGAAGGAAGTGAATTTTAGTTATCCCTTCCTTGGACAATTCCCTGATAAGGGTAAGATCCAGGGAACAGTTGGAGGTCGGTGTAGCACTATCTCAGGTAGTGTTGCGGCAGCACGATTGGATTCTCAATATTCCAAAATCGCACCTGGTTCCGACGACGTGTCTTCTGTTCCTAGGGATGATCCTGGACACAGTCCAGAAAAAGGTGTTTCTCCCGGAGGAGAAAGCCAGGGAGTTATCCGAGCTAGTCAGGAACCTCCTAAAACCGAGCCAAGTCTCAGTGCATCAATGCACAAGGGTTCTGGGTAAAATGGTGGCTTCCTACGAAGCAATCCCATTCGGCAGATTCCACGCAAGAACTTTCCAGTGGGACCTGCTGGACAAATGGTCCGGATCGCATCTTCAGATGCATCAGCGGATAACCCTGTCACCAAGGACAAGGGTGTCCCTCCTGTGGTGGTTGCAGAGTGCTCATCTTCTAGAGGGCCGCAGATTAGGCATTCAGGACTGGGTCCTGGTGACCACGGATGCCAGCCTGCGAGGCTGGGGAGCAGTCACACAGGGAAGGAATATCCAGGGCTTATGGTCAAGCCTGGAGACATCACTTCACATAAATATCCTGAAGCTAAGGGACATTTACAATGCTCTAAGCTTAGCAAGACCTCTGCTTCAAGGTCAGCCGGTGTTGATCCAGTCGGACAACATCACGGCAGTCACCCACGTAAACAGACAGGGTGGCACAAGAAGCAGGAGGGCAATGGCAGAAGCTGCAAGGATTCTTCGCTGGGCGGAAAATCATGTGATAGCACTGTCAGCAGTATTCATTCCGGGAGTGGACAACTGGGAAGCAGACTTCCTCAGCACGACCTCCACCCGGGAGAGTGGGGACTTCACCCAGAAGTCTTCCACATGATTAAAAACTCGACAGGTATTGCGCCAGGTCCAGGGACCCTCAGGCAATAAGCTGTAGACGCTCTGGTAACACCGTGGGTGTACCAGTCAGGGTATGTGTTCCCTCCTCTGCCTCTCATACCCAAGGTACTGAGATTGATAAGATGGAGAGGAGTAAGCACTATATTCGTGGTTCCGGATTGGCCAAGAAGGACTTGGTAACCGGAACTTCAGGAGATGCTCACGGAGGATCCGTGGCCTCTACCTCTAAGAAGGGACCTGCTCCAGCAAGGACCCTGTCTGTTCCAAGACTTACAGCGGCTGCGTTTGACGGCATGGCGGTTGAACGCCGGATCCTGAAGGAAAAAAGGCATTCCGGATGAAGTCATCCCTATCCTGATCAAAGCCAGGAAGGATGTAACCGCAAAAACATTATCACCGCAATTGGCGAAAATATGTTGCGTGGTGCGAGGCCAGTAAGGCCCGACGGAGGAAATTCAACTGGGTCGATTCCTACATTTCCTGCAAACAGGAGTGTCTATGGGCCTGAAATTGGGGTCCATTAAGGTTCAAATTTCGGCCCTGTCAATTTTCTTCCAAAAAGAACTAGCTTCAGTCCCTGAAGTTCAGACGTTGTAAAAGGGGTACTGCATATACAGCCTCCTTTTGTGCCTCCAGTGGCACTTTGGGATCTCAATGTAGTTTTGGGTTCCAAAAGTCACATTGGTTTGAACCACTTAAATCTGTGGAGTTAAAATATCTCACATGGAAAGTGGTCATGTTGTTGGCCCTGGCCTGGGCCAGGCGCGTGTCAGAATTGGCGGCTTTATCCTGAAAAAGCCCTTATCTGATTTTCCATTCGGACAGGGCGGAATTGAGGACTCGTCCTCAGTTTCTCCCCAAGGTGGTTTCAGCGTCTCACCTGAACCAACCTATTGGTGGTGCCTGCGGCTACTAGGGACTTGGAGGCCTCCAAGTTGCTAGACGTTGTCAGTGCCCTGAAAATATATGTTTCCAGGACGGCTGGAGTCAGGAAATCTGACTCGCTGTTTATCCTGTGTGCACCCAACAAGCTGGGTGCTCCTGCTTCTAAGCAGACTATTGCTCGTTGGATTTGTAGTACAATTCAGCTTGCACATTCTATGGCAGGCCTGCCACAGCCAAAAATCTGTAAATGCCCACTCCACAAGGAAGGTGGGCTCATCTTGGGCGGCTGCCCGAGGGGTCTCGGCTTTACAAATTTGCCGAGCAGCTACTTGGTCAGGAGCAAATACGTTTGTAAAATTCTACAAAATTGATATCCTGGCTGAGGAGGACCTGGAGTTCTCTCATTTGGTGCTGCAGAGTCATCCGCACTCTCCCGCCCGTTTGGGAGCTTTGGTATAATCCCCATGGTCCTTACGGAGTCCCCAGCATCCACTTAGGACGTTAGAGAAAATAAGAATTTACTTACCGATAATTCTATTTCTCATAGTCCGTAGTGGATGCTGGGCGCCCATCCCAAGTGCGGATTGTCTGCAATACTTGTACATAGTTATTGTTACAAAAATCGGGTTATTATTGTTGTGAGCCATCTTTCAGAGGCTCCTCTGTTATCATGCTGTTAACTGGGTTCAGATCACAGGTTATACGGTGTGATTGGTGTGGCTGGTATGAGTCTTACCCGGGATTCAAAATCCTTCCTTATTGTGTACGCTCGTCCGGGCACAGTGTCCTAACTGAGGCTTGGAGGAGGGTGATAGGGGGAGGAGCCAGTGCACACCAGATAATCCTAAAGCTTTCTTTAGATGTGCCCAGTCTCCTGCGGAGCCGCTATTCCCCATGGTCCTTACGGAGTCCCCAGCATCCACTACGGACTATGAGAAATAGAATTATCGGTAAGTAAATTCTTATTTTTTTTTCTATGGGTGTGTGTGTGTGTGTGTGTGTATATATATATATATGTATATGTGTGTTTTGCTATGTGTGTTTAGTAGTGTGTGTTGTAAATACCAAATTGCTTTCTAACAAATATTTAAAATGCCCGCTCTAATATATATTGCAAACGCCTGCACCTCTTATTACCATGTGCCATGAATGTGCGCTATACATAGCAAAACACTGCATCCCATAAGAGTAAACAATACACCCACACATTATCTGAGTTCCAAACCTCATTGATGTGTATATTTGTTATTAAAAGGATATGGATTCAATATATTACAATGTACAGTATACCTATAGTTACATGGTTACAACTCATACAGTAAGCAGTTAATACATACAGTTACAGTTACAGGCCAGCGATACAATTACCATATCTTTCTCATATAAATTTGTCCCTCCATATCACTCTCTCTCTCTGTAAAATCATGCAGGAACTAGAGATGAGCGCCGGAAACTTTTCGGGTTTTGTGTTTTGGTTTTGGGTTCGGTTCCGCGGCCGTGTTTTGGGTTCGACCGCGTTTTGGCAAAACCTCACCGAATTTTTTTTGTCGGATTCGGGTGTGTTTTGGATTCGGGTGTTTTTTTCCAAAAAACCTAAAAAACAGCTTAAATCATAGAATTTGGGGGTCATTTTGATCCCAAAGTATTATTAACCTCAAAAACCATAATTTCCACTCATTTTCAGTCTATTCTGAATACCTCACACCTCACAATATTATTTTTAGTCCTAAAATTTGCACCGAGGTCGCTGGATGACTAAGCTAAGCGACCCTAGTGGCAGACACAAACACCTGGCCCATCTAGGAGTGGCACTGCAGTGTCACGCAGAATGGCCCTTCCAAAAAACACTCCCCAAACAGCACATGACGCAAAGAAAAAAAGAGGCGCAATGAGGTAGCTGTGTGAGTAAAATAAGCGACCCTAGTGGCCGACACAAACACCGGGCCCATCTAGGAGTGGCACTGCAGTGTCACGCAGGATGGCCCTTCCAAAAAACACTCCCCAAACAGCACATGACGCAAAGAAAAAAAGAGGCGCAATGAGGTAGCTGTGTGAGTAAGATAAGCGACCCTAGTGGCCGACACAAACACCGGGCCCATCTAGGAGTGGCACTGCAGTGTCACGCAGGATGGCCCTTCCAAAAAACACTCCCCAAACAGCACATGACGCAAAGAAAAAAAGAGGCGCAATGAGGTAGCTGTGTGAGTAAGATAAGCGACCCTAGTGGCCGACACAAACACCGGGCCCATCTAGGAGTGGCACTGCAGTGTCACGCAGGATGGCCCTTCCAAAAAACACTCCACAAACAGCACATGACGCAAAGAAAAAAAGAGGCGCAATGAGGTAGCTGTGTGAGTAAGATAAGCGACCCTAGTGGCCGACACAAACACCGGGCCCATCTAGGAGTGGCACTGCAGTGTCACGCAGGATGGCCCTTCCAAAAAACACTCCCCAAACAGCACATGACGCAAAGAAAAAAAGAGGCGCAATGAGGTAGCTGTGTGAGTAAGATAAGCGACCCTAGTGGCCGACACAAACACCGGGCCCATCTAGGAGTGGCACTGCAGTGTCACGCAGGATGGCCCTTCCAAAAAACACTCCACAAACAGCACATGACGCAAAGAAAAAAAGAGGCGCAATGAGGTAGCTGTGTGAGTAAGATAAGCGACCCTAGTGGCCGACACAAACACCGGGCCCATCTAGGAGTGGCACTGCAGTGTCACGCAGGATGGCCCTTCCAAAAAACACTCCACAAACAGCACATGACGCAAAGAAAAATTAAAGAAAAAAGAGGTGCAAGATGGAATTGTCCTTGGGCCCTCCCACCCACCCTTATGTTGTATAAACAGGACATGCACACTTTAACCAACCCATCATTTCAGTGACAGGGTCTGCCACACGACTGTGACTGAAATGACGGGATGGTTTGGACCCCCACCAAAAAAGAAGCAATTAATCTCTCCTTGCACAAACTGGCTCTACAGAGGCAAGATGTCCACCTCATCATCATCCTCCGATATATCACCGTGTACATCCCCCTCCTCACAGATTATCAATTCGTCCCCACTGGAATCCACCATCTCAGCTCCCTGTGTACTTTGTGGAGGCAATTGCTGCTGGTCAATGTCTCCACGGAGGAATTGATTATAATTCATTTTAATGAACATAATCTTCTCCACATTTTCTGGATGTAACCTCGTACGCCGATTGCTGACAAGGTGAGCGGCGGCACTAAACACTCTTTCGGAGTACACACTTGTGGGAGGGCAACTTAGGTAGAATAAAGCCAGTTTGTGCAAGGGCCTCCAAATTGCCTCTTTTTCCTGCCAGTATAAGTACGGACTGTGTGACGTGCCTACTTGGATGCGGTCACTTATATAATCCTCCACCATTCTTTCAATGGTGAGAGAATCATATGCAGTGACAGTAGACGACATGTCCGTAATCGTTGTCAGGTCCTTCAGTCCGGACCAGATGTCAGCATCAGCAGTCGCTCCAGACTGCCCTGCATCACCGCCAGCGGGTGGGCTCGGAATTCTGAGCCTTTTCCTCGCACCCCCAGTTGCGGGAGAATGTGAAGGAGGAGATGTTGACAGGTCGCGTTCCGCTTGACTTGACAATTTTCTCACCAGCAGGTCTTTCAACCCCAGCAGACTTGTGTCTGCCGGAAAGAGAGATCCAAGGTAGGCTTTAAATCTAGGATCGAGCACGGTGGCCAAAATGTAGTGCTCTGATTTCAACAGATTGACCACCCGTGAATCCTTGTTAAGCGAATTAAGGGCTCCATCCACAAGTCCCACATGCCTAGCGGAATCGCTCCGTGTTAGCTCCTCCTTCAATGTCTCCAGCTTCTTCTGCAAAAGCCTGATGAGGGGAATGACCTGACTCAGGCTGGCAGTGTCTGAACTGACTTCACGTGTGGCAAGTTCAAAGGGCAGCAGAACCTTGCACAACGTTGAAATCATTCTCCACTGCGCTTGAGACAGGTGCATTCCACCTCCTATATCGTGCTCAATTGTATAGGCTTGAATGGCCTTTTGCTGCTCCTCCAACCTCTGAAGCATATAGAGGGTTGAATTCCACCTCGTTACCACTTCTTGCTTCAGATGATGGCAGGGCAGGTTCAGTTGTTTTTGGTGGTGCTCCAGTCTTCTGTACGTGGTGCCTGTACGCCGAAAGTGTCCCGCAATTCTTCTGGCCACCGACAGCATCTCTTGCACGCCCCTGTCGTTTTTAAAAAAATTCTGCACCACCAAATTCAAGGTATGTGCAAAACATGGGACGTGCTGGAATTTGCCCATATTTAATGCACACACAATATTGCTGGCGTTGTCCGATGCCACAAATCCACAGGAGAGTCCAATTGGGGTAAGCCATTCCGCGATGATCTTCCTCAGTTGCCGTAAGAGGTTTTCAGCTGTGTGCGTATTCTGGAAACCGGTGATACAAAGCGTAGCCTGCCTAGGAAAGAGTTGGCGTTTGCGAGATGCTGCTACTGGTGCCGCCGCTGCTGTTCTTGCGGCGGGAGTCCATACATCTACCCAGTGGGCTGTCACAGTCATATAGTCCTGACCCTGCCCTGCTCCACTTGTCCACATGTCCGTGGTTAAGTGGACATTGGGTACAGCTGCATTTTTTAGGACACTGGTGACTCTTTTTCTGAGGTCTGTGTACATTTTCGGTATCGCCTGCCTAGAGAAATGGAACCTAGATGGTATTTGGTACCGGGGACACAGTACCTCCAACAAGTCTCTAGTTGGCTCTGCAGTAATGATGGATACCGGAACCACGTTTCTCACCACCCAGGATGCCAAGGCCTCAGTTATCCGCTTTGCAGTAGGATGACTGCTGTGATATTTCATCTTCCTCGCAAAGGACTGTTGGACAGTCAATTGCTTGGTGGAAGTAGTAAAAGTGGTCTTACGACTTCCCCTCTGGGATGACCATCGACTCCCAGCAGCAACAACAGCAGCGCCAGCAGCAGTAGGCGTTACACGCAAGGATGCATCGGAGGAATCCCAGGCAGGAGAGGAATCGTCAGAATTGCCAGTGACATGGCCTGCAGGACTATTGGCATTCCTGGGGAAGGAGGAAATTGACACTGAGGGAGTTGGTGGGG
Source organism: Pseudophryne corroboree (assembly GCF_028390025.1). Classification (NCBI taxonomy): domain Eukaryota; kingdom Metazoa; phylum Chordata; class Amphibia; order Anura; family Myobatrachidae; genus Pseudophryne; species Pseudophryne corroboree. Next base: position 258,410,125 of record NC_086446.1, read on the forward strand.
TGGTTTGCGTGAGCTTGGTTACAAGAGGAAGGTATTTACTGGTCAGTGGACTGCTTCCGCTGTCACCCAAAGTTTTTGAACTTGTCACTGACTTATTATGAATGCGCTGCAGGTGATGTATAAGGGAGGATGTTCCGAGGTGGTTAACGTCCTTACCCCTACTTATTACAGCTTGACAAAGGTAACACACGGCTTGACACCTGTTGTCCGCATTTCTGTTGAAATACTTCCACACCGAAGAGCTGATTTTTTTGGTATTTTCACCAGGCATGTCAGTGGCCATATTCCTCCCACGGACAACAGGTGTCTCCCCGGGTGCCTGACTTAAACAAACCACCTCACCATCAGAATCCTCCTGGTCAATTTTCTCCCCAGCGCCAGCAACACCCATATCCTCCTCATCCTGGTGTACTTCAACACTGACATCTTCAATCTGACTATCAGGAACTGGACTGCGGGTGCTCCTTCCAGCACTTGCAGGGGGCGTGCAAATGGTGGAAGGCGCATGCTCTTCACGTCCAGTGTTGGGAAGGTCAGGCATCGCAACCGACACAATTGGAGTCGGACTCTCCTTGTGGATTTGGGATTTCGAAGAACGCACAGTTCTTTGCGGTGCTACTGCTTTTGCCAGCTTGAGTCTTTTCATTTTTCTAGCGAGAGGCTGAGTGCTTCCATCCTCATGTGAAGCTGAACCACTAGCCATGAACATAGGCCAGGGCCTCAGCCGTTCCTTGCCACTCCGTGTGGTAAATGGCATATTGGCAAGTTTACGCTTCTCCTCCGACAATTTTATTTTAGGTTTTGGAGTCCTTTTTTTACTGATATTTGGTGTTTTGGATTTGACATGCTCTGTACTATGACATTGGGCATCGGCCTTGGCAGACGACGTTGCTGGCATTTCATCGTCTCGGCCATGACTAGTGGCAGCAGCTTCAGCACGAGGTGGAAGTGGATCTTGATCTTTCCCTAATTTTGGAACCTCAACATTTTTGTTCTCCATATTTTAATAGGCACAACTAAAAGGCACCTCAGGTAAACAATGGAGATGGATGGATACTAGTATACTTATGGATGGACTGCCGAGTGCCAACACAGAGGTAGCTACAGACGTGGACTACCGTACTGTGTCTGCTGCTAATATAGACTGGATGATAATGATATGAAATCAATATATATATGTATATATAATATCACTAGTACTGCAGCCGGACAGGTAGATATATATTTATTAGGTAATGATGACTGATGACGGACCTGCTGGACACTGTCAGCTCAGCAGCACCGCAGACTGCTACAGTAAGCTACTATAGTAGTATGTATCAAGAAGAAAGAAAAAAAAAAAACCACGGGTAGGTGGTATACAATTATGGATGGACTGCCGAGTGCCGACACAGAGGTAGCTACAGCCGTGGACTACCGTACTGTGTCTGCTGCTAATATAGACTGGATGATAATGATATGAAATCAATATATATATGTATATATAATATCACTAGTACTGCAGCCGGACAGGTAGATATATATTTATTAGGTAATGATGACTGATGACGGACCTGCTGGACACTGTCAGCTCAGCAGCACCGCAGACTGCTACAGCAAGCTACTATAGTAGTATGTATCAAGAAAAAAAAAAAACCACGGGTAGGTGGTATACAATTATGGATGGACTGCCGAGTGCCGACACAGAGGTAGCTACAGCCGTGGACTACCGTACTGTGTCTGCTGCTAATATAGACTGGATGATAATGATATGAAATCAATATATATATGTATATATAATATCACTAGTACTGCAGCCGGACAGGTAGATATATATTTATTAGGTAATGATGACTGATGACGGACCTGCTGGACACTGTCAGCTCAGCAGCACCGCAGACTGCTACAGTAAGCTACTATAGTAGTATGTATCAAGAAGAAAGAAAAAAAAACCACGGGTAGGTGGTATACAATTATGGATGGACTGCCGAGTGCCGACACAGAGGTAGCTACAGCCGTGGACTACCGTACTGTGTCTGCTGCTAATATAGACTGGATGATAATGATATGAAATCAATATATATATGTATATATAATATCACTAGTACTGCAGCCGGACAGGTAGATATATATTTATTAGGTAATGATGACTGATGACGGACCTGCTGGACACTGTCAGCTCAGCAGCACCGCAGACTGCTACAGTAAGCTACTATAGTAGTATGTATCAAGAAGAAAGAAAAAAAAAAACACGGGTAGGTGGTATACAATTATGGATGGACTGCCGAGTGCCGACACAGAGGTAGCTACAGCCGTGGACTAACGTACTGTGTCTGCTGCTAATATAGACTGGATGATAATGATATGAAATCAATATATATATGTATATATAATATCACTAGTACTGCAGCCGGACAGGTAGATATATATTTATTAGGTAATGATGACTGATGACGGACCTGCTGGACACTGTCAGCTCAGCAGCACCGCAGACTGCTACAGTAAGCTACTATAGTAGTATGTATCAAGAAGAAAGAAAAAAAAAAAACCACGGGTAGGTGGTATACAATTATGGATGGACTGCCGAGTGCCGACACAGAGGTAGCTACAGCCGTGGACTAACGTACTGTGTCTGCTGCTAATATAGACTGGATGATAATGATATGAAATCAATATATATATGTATATATAATATCACTAGTACTGCAGCCGGACAGGTATATATATTTATTATGTAATGACTGATGACGGACCTGCTGGACACTGTCAGCTCAGCAGCACCGCAGACTACTACAGTAAGCTACTATAGTAGTATGTATCAAGAAGAAAGAAAAAAAAAAAACACGGGTAGGTGGTATACAATTATGGATGGACTGCCGAGTGCCGACATAGAGGTAGCTACAGCCGTGGACTAACGTACTGTGTCTGCTGCTAATATAGACTGGATGATAATGATATGAAATCAATATATATATGTATATATAATATCACTAGTACTGCAGCCGGACAGGTATATATATTTATTATGTAATGACTGATGACGGACCTGCTGGACACTGTCAGCTCAGCAGCACCGCAGACTGCTACAGTAAGCTACTATAGTAGTATGTATAAAGAAGAAAGAAAAAAAAAAAAAACACGGGTAGGTGGTATACAATTATAATATTATATATATATTAATTATATACAATTATATATATATATATATATATATATATATTAATTAAACTGGTGGTGATTATTAAACTGGTGGTCAGGTCACTGGTCACACTATCAGCAACTTGCAAGTAGTACTCCTAAGCATACAATCACAATATATATTATACTGGTGTGGCACTCTGGCAGCAAAAGTGTGCACTGTACGTTATATGTAGTATGTACTCCTGAGTCCTGAGTCCTGCTCTCAGACTCTAACTGCTCCCCACTGTCAGTGTCTCCCCCACAAGTCAGATAATACAATACAGTCACACTATCACTTCACTTCAGCAAGTACTAGTAGTAGTAGTACTCCTCCTAATGCTCCCCAAAATTACTACTGTGTCTCTCTCTAGTGAGACTGTCTCACTCTCTTCTCGAATCTCTATAAACGGAGAGGACGCCAGCCACGTCCTCTCCCTATGAATCTCAATGCACGTGTGAAAAATGGCGGCGACGCGCGGCTCCTTATATAGAATCCGAGCCTCGCGAGAATCCGACAGCGTGATGATGACGTTCGGGCGCGCTCGGGTTAACCGAGCAAGGCGGGAAGATCCGAGTCGCTCGGACCCGTGTAAAAAAACATGAAGTTCGGGCGGGTTCGGATTCCGAGGAACCGAACCCGCTCATCTCTAGCAGGAACTGGGCAGACAGCATCTCCATCATCGTCTGGGAAAAAACAGCAACTGCTTCCTGTGTGATCAGCAATGTGTTATCTAGTTTTGGGGGAGGGAACTTTCTCATTCATGATGAGTCACTAGTCTGTTCGTATGCTAAACAGGTTCAGCCTTGAAGACATCAAAAGGGGCTGGCCTGAGCTTCCTGTCCACTGTCCTAATAAGAGTAAATTTAGCTTTCATACATTTAATCATAACTGTTTGTTGCAGTGTCCTACAACGTAATAACAAGTATCCAATGAATCTACACATTAATCTGCTTGATTTAATACCAAATATGACAGGTGTATCTGGCTTCGTTCCCATAATACACATACATGACATTACTTCATTATAGAATTTTAAGTCATTATGATGTCTGGCGCTTGATATTATAATTATGTACTGTATGAAATAAGTGTCGAATCCATCTCTGTGGCATGTCCATGTAAATGCGTGTGTTACCATATATTGCTGTGCTCGCTGCGCGTATTTGCAAGTATAGCGACTTATATGTGTGTAGAGTTTGTATGTTCTTTCTATGTAATATTTTTGACTTCGACAGTCCACCCTTTGGCAGTAAACAATAACTGCCATCAATTATTAACATAAGAAAAAAATATTTCATACAATAATCGGTGATCTAGACACAAGTATGTATTCATTTCGCAAATCAGACACTTGACTATATTTGGGGAAGACAGGGAGGAGGACGAGACATCCTCTATATGCACTCGGCGGTCACGGGACCACTGGCTGGGTGTGGGACAACATTCAACCTACAGAGTATGCTGGGACAGTGTTTTGGCCTATAATGTCTGATTTGCGACGAACATTTCACACATACATGTACCTACGTCTTTGTACACTGATGTTTGGATTCGATTGAGGTTCTGCTGGGTAGTTGAAGAAGACACAAACAAATTGTGAAAGTGACATATAAAATTTTCATGATCTACATATTCCTATCATTTTCTGAACATTGTTTCCATTTCTGGAACGTATGCTAGATCTGTTTAATAATTGAACAAGGGTTATAAGTAGTGTCCTTCCTAAATAACATAAACCTTCGGCGTTCGGGGAGAGCCACTCATAAACCTTTCTTCCACATATATTAATGAGCTCTTTATTTGCAATGTGTGAATAGCCATTGTCTGATTGTTCCTGATTACCTCCGAACTCCATAACTACTAGACCTTTGATTTTTCTCTGACTTTAACAAACTGATCGGCTAATCCTGGGATCCTATAAGGAAATCACTCCTTCCTCCAGAACCAGTTCCAGTCCCACACTCGACTCCTCATAAAAAAACTCACAAAAATAGAATGTCCTGAAAAAAAAATGTTTGTCAGCGGGAAAGAGAGAAAAGAGAAATAGAACAAAACAACTCTTGTTCAAAACAAATCCATTACAATGACTGGTCTTTCTGTAATCCTTTACTACGCTCAGGTAGTGTTCAACAGTGCCGCCTCTCAGTCTTCACGGAACAGAGTCTCTGGTGATACTTTTGCGATCTCACTCCATTTACGAGTTCCTTCCTGACTACCGACTTTCCTGCAATGGGAATCGTGGACCCAAGTCTCTCTCACGGCTACTTTCACTGGGATAGTGCTGTCAACAAAACTTGGTATGGTCCTTCCCACCTACTAGGCAACCTGATCGTAAGAACAATCACACAGTCTCTTGGTTCACAATCAAGACAGTATTTGGCATACCAGCAATCAACAGTCTCAAATTCTTTTGTCACGTTCTCAAATGCTGGCTCATCTCAATAAGGTACTGTACTGTCACCTCATTGGTGTATTTCTGATTATTGTGTGGATCAATCATGACACGAGGTTGTCTTCCAAAAACAACCAAAAAGACACAAATACCAAAACAAAAACAAATTTCGAAGCGGGTGATTCGTTAAGTGAAGATCTGGGAGTGGTTCCGATGCTACATAATACTAGTGGCAGTATCTATGATCACAATAGTACAATTTCAAGCTTTGCTCCTACTTCTAGGGGTACCATTATCTACACACAAATTTCTGCACAATTTTTCTTTGCGGTAAACACAGCAGCATCCGTGGCGGCAGGAAATGCCTCTACCCAGTTTGAGAAAACATCAGTGCACACCAATACATAACAATAATTCCTTAAGGGTGTTAACTGTACGAAGTCGATTTGTATTTCCTGAAAAGATCCGTCTGCAGGAGGGATATGGGATGGCTCTTTTGGTATTGCCTTACCAATATTCTTCCTCAAGCAAGTAAGACAGGTCATTGCTCTCTTACCTGCATGAGAATAGAATCCTGGCGCACACCAGTAGGCTCTCATCAGCCTGCACATACTCTCTTTGCCTAGATGAGTCAGACCGTGTGCCACCTCAGCTAGACTTGGAAGGTATGCTATGGGGGCTACTGGCTTACCATGTCCACCTATCCACAGTCCTGAGGACTCCTGGCCATACCCCCTTGTCCTCCAGACTGCCTTTTCCTGTAGGGAACACAAATTTTTCATTTTAATTTACTATCGTGTGTTTGCAATGTAGAGTATCATAAGCATAACTAAAAAAAAAAAAAAACATCTCTAGAGGAGAGAAAGAAGAAGAAAATGAAAAAGAAAATGTCAGGTTTGCCATTTACCAACAGGCATATCAGTGTCTATACAAAATTTCCCTTCACCAGTATTCTCATCCTTCCTCCATCCTTTGTGCATGGCAAGGCACACTGCAGTAATACTGGTGTTATCGTGCTGTTGAGATATACTGGGTTTGGGCAGAACTCTGAAGGACCTAGGCATGTGGAGTTTAAACTGTACTTGGGTCCATGTATTGTACCACCCTGTGTGAACGCAAAAGATGAAGAGGAAACCTGTAGAGAAACAGAATAGAGGTTGGTGACAGATGAGTTTGTAAAGGTGGAGAAGATTTTTATAAAAATTTGACAACTGGATTGGGCACTACGGGGAAATGATTCTCTACTTGGTCTACTCCCCTTAAAAAAAATTATGTGTTTTTCTCTGACGTCCTAGTGGATGCTGGGGACTCCGTCAGGACCATGGGGAATAGCGGCTCCGCAGGAGACAGGGCACAAAATTTAAAAGTTTGACCACTAGGTGGTGTGTACTGGCTCCTCCCCCTATGACCCTCCTCCAAGCCTCAGTTAGGTTTTTGTGCCCGTCCGAGCAGGGTGCAATCTAGGTGGCTCTCATAAAGAGCTGCTTAGAGTAAAAGTTTTGATAGTTTTATTATTTTCAGTGAGTCCTGCTGGCAACAGGCTCACTGCAACGAGGGACCTAGGGGAGAAGAAGTGAACTCACCTGCATGCAGGATGGATTTGCTTCTTAGGCTACTGGACACTAGCTCCAGAGGGACGATCACAGGTACAGCCTGGATGGGTCACCGGAGCCGCGCCGCCGACCCCCTTGCAGATGCCGAAGTAAGAAGAGGTCCAGAAACCGGCGGCTGAAGGCTTTTCAGTCTTCATGAGGTAGCGCACAGCACTGCAGCTGTGCGCCATTGCGCTCAGGCACACTTCACACCGGCGGTCACTGAGGGTGCAGGGCGCTGGGGGGGGCGCCCTGGGCAGCAATGTTAATACCTTTCTGGCTAAAAAGAATACATCACATATAGTCCATGAGGCTATATGGATGTATTTCACCCCTGCCAGGTCTCAGAAAAACCGGGAGAAGAGCCCGCCGGAATAGGGGGCGGGGCCTATCTCCTCAGCACACAGCGCCATTTTCCTACACAGCTCCGCTGCTAGGAAGGCTCCCAGGCTCTCCCCTGCACTGCACTACAGAAACAGGGTAAAAAACAGAGAGGGGGGGGCATTTTTTGGCGATATTATATATATTTAAGCAGCTATAAGGAAACAACACTTATATAAGGTTGTTCCTATATAATTATAGCGCTTTGGTGTGTGCTGGCAAACTCTCCCTCTGTCTCCCCAAAGGGCTAGTGGGGTCCTGTCTTCTATCAGAGCATTCCCTGTGTGTCTGCTGTGTGTCGGTACGTGTGTGTCGACATGTATGAGGACGATGTTGGTGTGGAGGCGGAGCAATTGCCGGTAATGGTGATGTCACCCCCTAGGGAGTCGACACCGGAATGGATGGCTTTGTTTATGGAATTACGTGATAATGTCAGCACGCTGCAAAAGTCGGTTGACGACATGAGACGACCGGCAAACCAGTTAGTACCTGTACAGGCGTCTCAAACACCGTCAGGGGCTGTAAAACGCCCTTTGCCTCAGTCGGTCGACACAGACCCAGACACGGACACCGAATCTAGTGTCGACGGTGAAGAAATTAACGTATTTTCCAGTAGGGCCACACGTTATATGATCACGGCAATGAAGGAGGCTTTGCATATCTCTGATACTGCAAGTACCACAAAAAGGGGTATTATGTGGGGTCTGAAAAAACTACCTGTAGTTTTTCCTGAATCAGAGGAATTGAATGACGTGTGTGATGAAGCGTGGGTTACCCCTGATAAAAAACTGCTAATTTCAAAGAAGTTATTGGCGTTATACCCTTTCCCGCCAGAGGTTAGGGCGCGCTGGGAAACACCCCCTAGGGTGGACAAGGCGCTCACACGTTTATCCAAACAAGTGGCGTTACCGTCTCCTGATACGGCCGCCCTCAAGGATCCAGCTGATAGGAGGCTGGAAAATACTCTAAAAAGTATATACACACATACTGGTGTTATACTGCGACCAGCAATCGCCTCAGCCTGGATGTGCAGTGCTGGGGTGGCTTGGTCGGATTCCCTGACTGAAAATATTGATACCCTGGATAGGGACAGTATTTTATTGACTATAGAGCAATTAAAGGATGCATTCCTTTATATGCGAGATGCACAGAGGGATATCTGCACTCTGGCATCAAGAGTAAGTGCGATGTCCATATCTGCCAGAAGAAGTCTATGGACACGACAGTGGTCAGGCGATGCGGATTCCAAACGGCATATGGAAGTATTGCCGTATAAAGGGGAGGAATTATTTGGGGTCGGTCTATCGGATTTGGTAGCCACGGCAACAGCCGGGAAGTCCACCTTTTTACCTCAAGTCCCCTCCCAGCAGAAAAAGACGCAGTCTTTTCAGCCGCAGTCCTTTCGTTCCTATAAGAACAAGCGAGCAAAAGGACATTCATATTTGCCCCGAGGCAAAGGAAAGGGTAAGAGACTGCAGCAAGCAGCCCCTTCCCAGGAGCAGAAGTCCTCCCCGGCTTCTGCAAAGGCCTCAGCATGACGCTGGGACCTTACAAGCGGACTCAGGGGCGGTGGGGGGTCGCCTCAAGAATTTCAGCGCACAGTGGGCTCACTCGCAGGTGGACCCCTGGATCCTGCAGGTAGTATCTCAGGGTTACAGGTTGGAATTCGAGAAGTCTCCCCCTCGCTGGTTCCTAAAATCTGCTTTGCCAACGTCTCCCTCAGACAGGGCGACGGTATTGGAAGCCATTCACAAGCTGTATTCTCAGCAGGTGATAATCAAGGTACCCCTTCTACAACAGGGAAAGGGGTATTACTCCACGCTATTTGTGGTACCGAAGCCGGACGGCTCGGTAAGACCTATTCTAAATCTGAAATCTCTGACCTGTACATACAAAAATTCAAGTTCAAGATGGAGTCACTCAGAGCAGTGATAGCGAATCTGGAAGAAGGGGATTTTATGGTGTCCTTGGACATCAAGGATGCTTACCTTCATGTCCCAATTTGCCCTTCACACCAAGGGTACCTCAGGTTCGTGGTACAAAACTGTCATTATCAGTTTCAGACGCTGCCGTTTGGATTGTCCACGGCACCCAGGGTCTTTACCAAGGTAATGGCCGAAATGATGATCCTTCTTCGAAGAGAAGGCGTATTAATTATCCCTTACTTGGACGATCTCCTGATAAGGGCAAGATCCAGAGAACAGCTGGAGGTCGGAGTAGCACTAACTCAAGTAGTGCTCCAACAGCACGGGTGGATTCTGAATTTTCCAAAATCCCAACTGATCCCGACGACACGTCTGCTGTTCCTAGGGATGATTCTGGACACTGTTCAGAAAAAGGTATTTCTTCCGGAGGAGAAAGCCAGGGAGTTATCCGAACTCGTCAGGAACCTCCTAAAACCAGGGACAGTGTCTGTGCATCAATGCACAAGAGTCCTGGGAAAAATGGTGGCTTCTTACGAAGCGATTCCATTCGGCAGATTCCATGCACGAATTTTTCAGTGGGATCTGCTAGACAAATGGTCCGGATCGCATCTGCAGATGCATCAGCGGATAAAATTGTCGACAAGGACAAGGGTCTCTCTGCTATGGTGGTTGCAGAGTGCTCATCTGTTAGAGGGCCGCAGATTCGGCATACAGAACTGGGTCCTAGTGACCACGGATGCCAGCCTGAGAGGCTGGGGAGCGGTCACACAAGGAAGAAACTTCCAGGGCGTGTGGTCAAGCCTGGAAACGTCTCTTCACATAAATATACTGGAACTAAGAGCAATCTACAATGCTCTAAGCCTGGCAAAACCTCTGCTTCAGGGTCAGCCGGTGTTGATCCAGTCGGACAACATCACGGCAGTCGCCCACGTAAACAGACAGGGCGGCACAAGAAGCAGGAGGGCAATGACAGAAGCTGCAAGGATTCTTCGCTGGGCGGAAAATCATGTGATAGCACTGTCAGCAGTGTTCATCCCGGGAGTGGACAACTGGGAAGCAGACTTCCTCAGCAGACACGATCTTCACCCGGGAGAGTGGGGACTTCATCCAGAAGTCTTCCACATGATTGTAGTCCATTGGGAAAGACCAATGGTGGACATGATGGCGTCCCGCCTCAACAAAAAACTGGACAGGTATTGCGCCAGGTCAAGAGACCCTCAGGCAATAGCTGTGGACGCTCTGGTAACACCATGGGTGTACCAGTCAGTGTATGTGTTCCCTCCTCTGCCTCTCATACCCAAGGTACTGAGAATTATACGGCAAAGGGGAGTAAGAACGATACTAGTGGCTCCGGACTGGCCAAGAAGGACTTGGTACCCGGAACTTCAGGAGATGCTCACGGAAGATCCGTGGCCTCTACCTCTAAGAAGGGATTTGCTTCAGCAGGGACCGTGTCTATTCCAAGACTTACCGCGGCCGCGTTTGACGGCATGGCGGTTGAACGCCGGATCCTAAGGGAAAAAGGCATTCCGGAAGAGGTCATCCCTACCCTGGTCAAAGCCAGGAAGGAGGTGACTGCACAACATTATCACCGCATTTGGAGAAAATATGTTGCATGGTGTGAGGCCAGGAAGGCCCCGACAGAGGAATTTCAACTGGGTCGATTCCTACATTTCCTGCAAACAGGATTATCTATGGGCCTCAAATTAGGGTCCATTAAGGTTCAAATTTCGGCCCTGTCGATTTTCTTCCAGAAAGAATTGGCTTCAGTTCCTGAAGTCCAGACTTTTGTAAAAGGAGTACTACATATACAGCCCCCGGTTGTGCCCCCAGTGGCACCGTGGGATCTCAATGTAGTTTTGGATTTTCTCAAATCCCATTGGTTTGAGCCACTCAAATCGGTAGATTTGAAATATCTTACATGGAAAGTAACCATGCTACTGGCCCTGGCTTCAGCCAGGAGAGTGTCGGAATTGGCGGCTTTATCGTATAAAAGCCCATATCTGATTTTCCATTCGGACAGGGCAGAATTGAGGACGCGTCCTCATTTTCTGCCTAAGGTGGTATCAGCGTTTCACCTGAACCAGCCTATTGTGGTGCCTGCGGCTACTAGCGATTTGGAGGATTCCAAGTTGCTGGACGTTGTCAGAGCATTGAAAATATATATTTCAAGGACGGCTGGAGTCAGAAAATCTGACTCGCTGTTTATACTGTATGCACCCAACAAGCTGGGTGCTCCTGCTTCTAAGCAGACGATTGCTCGTTGTATTTGTAGCACAATTCAACTGGCACATTCTGTGGCAGGCCTGCCACAGCCTAAATCTGTCAATGCCCACTCCACAAGGAAGGTGGGCTCATCTTGGGCGGCTGCCCGAGGGGTCTCGGCATTACAACTCTGCCGAGCAGCTACGTGGTCAGGGGAGAACACGTTTGTAAAATTCTACAAATTTGATACCCTGGCTAAGGAGGACCTGGAGTTCTCTCATTCGGTGCTGCAGAGTCATCCGCACTCTCCCGCCCGTTTGGGAGCTTTGGTATAATCCCCATGGTCCTGACGGAGTCCCCAGCATCCACTAGGACGTCAGAGAAAATAAGAATTTACTCACCGGTAATTCTATTTCTCGTAGTCCGTAGTGGATGCTGGGCGCCCATCCCAAGTGCGGATTGTCTGCAATACTTGTACATAGTTATTGTTACAAAAAAAATCGGGTTGTTTATTGTTGTGAGCCATCTTTTCAGAGGCTCCTACGTTATCATACTGTTAACTGGGTTCAGATCACAAGTTGTACGGTGTGATTGGTGTGGCTGGTATGAGTCTTACCCGGGATTCAAAATCCTTCCTTATTGTGTACGCTCGTCCGGGCACAGTATCCTAACTGAGGCTTGGAGGAGGGTCATAGGGGGAGGAGCCAGTACACACCACCTAGTGGTCAAACTTTTAAATTTTGTGCCCTGTCTCCTGCGGAGCCGCTATTCCCCATGGTCCTGACGGAGTCCCCAGCATCCACTACGGACTACGAGAAATAGAATTACCGGTGAGTAAATTCTTATTATCGTATCGCTATTGGGACTATCCCAGCCATCAATCCTTAATTCATAGGGAACCCGGTATCTGTGAGATAATTTCCTCAACCTGTGATGGACATGAATCTAGAACCATGAAATGTAACATTAGTCTTCGTGGGTGTCTAACATACTTTGTACTTCCTGAGCGAGAGCACAGTATATGTATATCATATCTAACAAAATTAAGTTAATCAGGGGCCATTTCTGCTAGGAAAAAGAAGCAAAAGTTTAGAGGCCCCATCTTAACCCCAGCAAGTTTTGTCGAAGGGTAATGTTGCATTTATTTTGTTCTTCCCATTAGCCGAATCTGTTTTCTACATGGCTTATGATTCCTTATTATATGTCCCTTGGTCCCGTCTATGTGTTTAATAATGTGGCTTGTGTTTTCTGTCTAGTGGGTCTATATTGACTATGTGTTTTACTACTCCTACAATCTCTGGCAAAATGCCCTTCCTTCCTACAAGTGTAACATATTATTGACCATTAGGGATCTGGGGTTTGGACTGATGGGTCTTTCCTGTATGTGCCAGTATACTTACCGTCCTCAACCTCTCCACCTGTTGTTCTCTGCATCTAGCACTATTCTTGTGATGTTCAATAGCACACTCTCTAAGATTAGCTACTGTGACCCCTTTTCAATTTGGCAAAGAAGTCTGCACCCTGACCCTCAATGCCTTATTGAGCCCGTCCATTTGCACAGAGACAGCCACCTCCCATTTGCCGAATTAGTGTTTACCAGTGATCTTATCCAGATAGAAAACTCTCCATTATTGCAAAAGACAAAAAAAAAAAAAGTTTAGTTTAACAAGCTTCCAGGTCATGCGAAGTATTCATTCAATCCTTCTCATCCCGTATTAAGGGTCTGTGCATGGTCCAACAAACCTTTCCGAGCTCATCTTGACTAGGGGCATTACTAGGAATGAATACTTCTTATATGGTAACTGAAAGAAATACCCGGGGGTTACCTTGTCTCTGTCCGCTTTCCTACTGGCAAATACTAATGTGGGGACAGGTTTTTCTCCATTTCTGACGTTACTTTCTTGATTTTTTTTCCTTTGTTTTATTTTTGGGTTTTACTATATATGTACACGAATGATACCATACTTAACTGTTCCACTGGTCTCAGCCACTTCCCCCGCAGGCTACTGCTCTTCTTTTACCAGTTGGATACTCCTCTGGGTGCATGAGAAATGGCTGAAAATAATCAGGTCACCTTTTCCTCCTAAATAAAACTTCAACATTCATTAGTACATATATAGGTTACAGTCATATTTTTCATATTTTTATTATTTTCAATAGTTTGTATGCTGGCCGTAACTGCTTCCACATCTACATAAGGCGGTGTACTTGCATTCTCTTTTTTTTTTCTTCTACTTGTTTATTGTTGCTACAAGTTCAAACAGTTCTTATATTTCCATTCTTGTCTTATATGACTTTTGTTAGACCTACCACCTGCAGTACCTTAGGATAAAACTCACCAACCCCTCTTGCTGCCACAGGTTTAAACAATTTGTATGTCTGCCCCTTTGTTTTCTGGATTTTATCAGACATATTTTTATCCTTAAGTTATTATTACCAGTTTATTACCAGTTATTTTATATAGCGCACACATATTCCGCAGCGCTTTACAGAGAATATTTGGTCATTCACATCACTCCCTGCCCCAGTGGAGCTTACAATCTATATTCCCTACCACATGTACACGCACACATTCACGCTAGGGTTAATTTTGTTGAGAGCCAATTAACCTACCAGTATATTTTTGGATTGTGGGAGGAAACCAGAGTACCCGGAGGAAACCCACGCAAGTACGGGGAGAATATACAAACTCCACACAGTTAGGGCCATGGTGGGAATCGAACCCATGACTTCAGTGCTGTGAGGCAGTAATGCTAACCACTACACCATCCGTACTGCCCTAAGTTCTGCAATACCTCTGGTTGAAAGCTGCCCACCCTAGGGAATGGTACCCTATCTTTGCAGTCATACGTAACCATTCATTGCAAAAAAACTTCAGCGTGTGGACCATATTTTCCACACATAATCTGACCTTCTCGGTCCCGAGTCTGACCTTCTCGGTCCCATCTCTTCTGCCTGAACCCTGGCTACCATACGTCCCTTAGTTGAGCAACTGGCTCCCATAATATTTGGGTCTTGCCTTCTCGGCTATTCCCACAAATCTCTCATGGTACTCTCGCCCATGTTGGCCGGTACTACCATACACTGTCGATAGCGAAGGCAATGTACCCAACTTAGGGCTCCTATCAGACCTTACAGCACCGTAATTTCTTTCGGTGGAGGTTCTGTTGGAATATTTTCCTGAGAGAGGCTGCGCAAAATTCCTTTACGGTATCTTTCAACTGGAATTGTTTGTAGGGTGAAAAACAGAAATTAGATAACTATCCTTCACCCTTTCCAGTGAAGCCCACCAGGGAAATTTCCCGACGTTCTCAAAGAAAAACCCCTTTGTCTATACAATCACGTCTGCGTATGCTCTTCCACAGCGCATATGACACAATGGTATCACGTTGTGCTGTGCAGAACACATGGACATGCGATGCAGTAGCACAGCCTATAGATACAAGTTATCTATATGCCCTACGATTGCTGTAGAGCACTTGACCTAGACTACTCCAGATCACTTAGTTGTATGGGACACTTAGACCACTTCAAATCACTTAGACCACTTAGTTCTAATCACGAAAGGTAGCGAACCCTACGCCACCGGGCCTCTACTAACCCAGTGTTACCACTCCAGCCACTTAGACCACTTCAGTTCCTGGGTTCAGCTCCACTCGCTCCGCTTTCACTCACTCAAATATGCTTTGTTTTTCTGTACAGAAAATTTTCACTCATTTTGATTGGCAGCTTTACCCCCAGAGGTGTTTACAGTTTTTAATCTAAATTTAGAGTAACCTGCTTTTAAAATCGGATAGTTATGTGCTATTGTATTAAATGTCTACTATCCCACCTTAATTGAACAAATATGTACTTTTATTATGCGCATACAACCCTACACAAGCTTGCGTAATTACGCAACCGTGTGTACCCCTATGCCACATGTGCGGCCTTGCGCCAAGTGCACGTTTTTTTAATATGCTGTCCTCACGTTCCGTACCACGTGTACCAATGTGCGTACGCAATAAAACAAACCACACAGTCTATAAATGTGAGCAATACTAACTATAATCGCTCACTTAACACAACACCCAGTTTTTTCTTAACAACCATGCCAGAACTGCGTTTCATGTCTATAATTACTCCCTTAAATACATTTATTTCAAATTTACCTATATAGCAACAAATGTATCCGATTTCACACAGATCTATAATGACTGCAATAATCTATAATTTAAATGATATGATTCAGATTGGATAGCTATCTTGCAGAACGTACACTGATATAAATATACACATAATTATAATAATATTATTATATATATGTACCATTCACTGGTCTCCTATGAGACACCTTACCTCTTATTTGCATATC
The DNA here is from genome assembly GCF_028390025.1 of Pseudophryne corroboree. Taxonomy (NCBI): domain Eukaryota; kingdom Metazoa; phylum Chordata; class Amphibia; order Anura; family Myobatrachidae; genus Pseudophryne; species Pseudophryne corroboree. The sequence continues at coordinate 258,426,134 of NC_086446.1, forward strand.
AAAGCTATTTGCTTTTCACTGCTAAAAAAAAAAAGCAGTTACACACGTTAATTTGCATTTCAATGGCTATCCTCCCTAGTAAGCAGATTCTACAAGTCTTGGAAGGAAAAAAACAACAACAACAAAAAAAACCCAAAACCCTTTCTTTCCTTTTTCTATCTGTGTGCAATTTCTTACACCAAGCCAAGCATTTATCTCACCATTTACTCTCACTAGGCCCAATTGAAACTATTTGTAATTGACTATGGCATGGGTTAAATAAATGCATTGGTAACTCATAAATGGGGCTTGATGTGACAAAGGAAACTGATTGTTCTGAGCAGACTGAAAATCATCTATTTAGAAAATGGCCTTCCTAAAATGGCCACTGCTCCTCCCCCTTCCACATCCATGAGGTTTACACAAGATGGTGGACAGGCCATGTGGTTGGTCCAAAATGGAGGACAGACCATGCGGCTTCCTTTGTCACAAAGAAATCACACATTATACAAGCACCAGAAGTTATTTTAGGCCTGAGTTTAAAAAAAAAAACTATATCAAGGCTATGCAGCAACTTTTAAATGTACTTTTAAATCTACTTAACAGATAAACAATCCAATCTGAATCAAACACAATATGACTTATTTGAACTTTGTTTTTGCAACAATAAAAATACATTTTAGCATCTTAAATATTATGAGAAACACATTGTCCCTTGAATTTTCATATCATTGGCTTACTGATAACACAACAGAACACACGTCAGGATGCGTCCATCACAAGCTGATCGACCACAGCATCGCGTTTATAATGTACAGTGCATCATTAAGACCATGATATCCCGAAAGAGCCCTCATCTGTAAATACCAAATTGCTTTCTAACAAATATTTAAAATGCCCGCTCTAATATATATTGTAAACGCCTGCACCTCTTATTACCATGTGCCATGAATGTGCGCTATACATAGCAAAACACTGCATCCCATAAGAGAAAACAATACACCCACACATTATCTGAGTTCCAAAGCTCATTGATGTATATATTTGTTATTAAAAGGATATGGATTCAATATATTACAATCGGTGGCGGATCTTGCCACGGGCAAGCAGGACTTTTGCCCGGGGCGCCGCCTTCCGGAGGGCGCTGGCGCCATCCGGAGGGCGCCGCACCGTGGCAAGATCCGCCACTGCTGCCCGCTGTGTCCCTGTCCGCCTCCGCTGCCGTCCCCGTCCCCGTCCGCCTCCTGAAGGGAACTAGACGCTATGCGTCTAGTTTCCCTTCCTGGAGAGTAACTTTGCTGAGCGGTGCGCGATGACGTCATCAAGCACCGCACAGCAAAGGTCCTCTCTACGAAGGGAACTAGACTCATAGCGTCTAGTTTCCCATCGTGGAGAGGACCTTTTGCTGTGCGGTGCGCGATGACGTCATCGCGCACCGCTCAGCATTCAAGCGGCGCTTTTAATGTACAGGGGGCGTAGTTGACCACGCCCCCTGTATTAGGCCACGCCCCATTTCCTGCCCGGGGTGCAGAGCGCCCTTGAACCGGCCCTGATTACAATGTACAGTAAACCTATAGTTACATGGTTACAACTCATACAGTAAGCAGTTAATACATACAGTTACAGGCCAGCAATACAATTACCATATCTTTCTCATATAAATTTGTCCCTCCATATCACTCTCTCTCTCTGTAAAATCATGCAGGAACTGGGCAGACAGCATCTCCATCATCGTCTGGGGAAAAACAGCAACTGCCTCCTGTGTGATCAGCAATGTGTTATCTAGTTTTGGGGGAGGGAACTTTCTCATTCATGATGAGTCACTAGTCTGTTCGTATGCTAAACAGGTTCAGCCTTGAAGACATCAAAAGGGGCTGGCCTGAGCTTCCTGTCCACTGTCCTAATAAGAGTGATTTTAGCTTTCATACATTTAATCATAACTATTTGTTGCAGTGTCCTACAACGTAATAACAAGTATCAAATTAATCTACACATTAATCTGCTTGATTTAATACCAAATATGACAGGTGTATCTGGCTTTGTTCCCATAATACACATACATGACATTACTTCATTATATAATTTTAAGTCATTATGATGTCTGGCGCTTGATATTATTATAATTATGTACTGTATGAAATAAGTGTTGAATCCATCTCTGTGGCATGTCCATGTAAATGCTTGTGTTACCATATATTGCTGTGCTCGCTGCGCGTATTTGCAAGTATAGCGACTTATATGTGTGTAGAGTTTGTATGTTCTTTCTATGTAATATTTTTGACTTCGACAGTGTGTTTGTACGTTTTTGCTATGGATGTGTGTGTGTGTGTATATGTATTTTGCTGTGTGTTTGTTTACTATGTGTGTGTATACAGTATACTGTATATCCATATCTACAGATGTAGCCACGCTCACGACTAGTGTTCCCATGTCTATGAAGTGTTGCGTGCGCTATAGAGAGAACGGCGGCTGCGACTTAGCACAGCACGGTGTTCATTGAAGCTTGTCGCAATGCGTATGCCCATACCAACGCATCGTGGCAAAGATGAGGCTGGCTACATCTGTTTCTAACTAGCTCACATTCCTGGTAGTTAATGTTGGTGTGCACATCAGGTAGACACTGACGTAACGTGTATAATGCTCTCTACTGTGTGACATAACGTGTATAATGCTCTCTACTGTGTGACATAACGTTTATAATGCTCTCTACTGTGTGACATAACGTGTATAAGTCTCTCTACTGTGTGACGTAACGTGCATAAGGCTCTTTACTGTGTGACGTAACGTGCATAAGGCTCTCTACTGTGTGACGTAACGTGTATAAGTCTCTCTACTGTGTGACGTAACGTGCATAAGGCTCTTTACTGTGTGACGTAACGTGCATAAGGCTCTCTACTGTGTGACGTAACGTGCATAAGGCTCTCTACTGAATGACGTAACGTGTATAATGCACTCTACTGTGTGGCGTAACGTGTATAAGGCTCTCTACTGTGTGACGTAACGTGTATAATGCTCTCTACTGTGTGGCGTAACGTGTATAAGGCTCTCTACTGTGTGACGTAACGTGTATAAGGATCTCTACTGTGTGGCGTAACGTGTATAATGCTCTCTACTGTGTGGCGTAAAATATTTAAGGCTCTCTACTGTGTGACGTAACGTGTATAAGGCTCTCTACTGTGTGACGTAACGTGTATAAGGATCTCTACTGTGTGACGTAACGTGTATAAGGCTCTCTACTGTGTGGCGTACCATGTACAAGGATCTCTACTGTGTGACGTAACGTGTTATAGGCTCTCTATTGTGTGACGTAACGTTTATAATGCTCTCTACTGTGTGACATAACGTGTATAAGGCTCATTACTGTGTGACGTAACGTGTATAATGCTCTCTACTGTGTGACGTAACATGTATAATGCTCTCTACTGTGTGACGTAACGTGTTATAGGCTCTCTACTGTGTGACGTAACGTGTATAATGCTCTCTACTGTGTGGCGTAACGTGTATAAGGCTCTCTACTGTGTGACGTAACGTGTATAAGGATCTCTACTGTGTGGCGTAACGTGTATAATGCTCTCTACTGTGTGGCGTAAAATATTTAAGGCTCTCTACTGTGTGACGTAACGTGTATAAGGCTCTCTACTGTGTGACGTAACGTGTATAAGGATCTCTACTGTGTGACGTAACGTGTATAAGGCTCTCTACTGTGTGGCGTACCGTGTACAAGGATCTCTACTGTGTGACGTAACGTGTTATAGGCTCTCTATTGTGTGACGTAACGTTTATAATGCTCTCTACTGTGTGACATAACGTGTATAAGGCTCATTACTGTGTGACGTAACGTGTATAATGCTCTCTACTGTGTGACGTAACATGTATAATGCTCTCTACTGTGTGACGTAACGTGTTATAGGCTCTCTACTGTGTGACGTAACGTTTATAATGCCCTCTATTGTGTGGCGTACTGTGTATACGGCTCTCTACTGTGTGACATAACATGTATAAGGCTTCTACTGTGTGATGTACCGTGTATAAGGATCACTACTGTGTGATGTACCGTGTATAAGGATCTCTACTGTGTGGCGCAGCGTGTATAAGGCTTCTACTGTGTGGTGCAACGTGTATAAGGCTCTCTATTGATTGGTGTAAGTTGTATAATGCTCTCTACTGTGTGGCGTGACGTGACTTTAGAGTACTATTGTATGGTGACACCCTTCTCAGTGAGACAAAACACCATTTTCTGGGTGATGCGCTTCACCTATTTATAATATGGGAAGGGGGCCGAATGCATATTGTTGCACCTGGGCCCACCATTCTCTAGTTCCGCCACTGCACCCCTGCACCTCCCATTCCTTCCTTTCATCACTCACCCCTACACCTCTCCTTCCCTCTCTTACTCCTGAACCTCTCACTCCCTCCTTCCCTCTATCACTTCTACACCTCTCCTTCCCTCTCTCACCCGCACCTCTCCCTCCTTCCCTCTACTGCTGAACCTATCACTCCCTCTTTCCCTCTATCACTTCTACACCTCTTCTTCCCTCTCTCACTCCTGCACCTCCCACACTTTCCTTTCATCACTCATCCCTACGTCTCTTCTTCCCTCTCACTCCTGAACCTCTCACTCCCTCCTTCCTTCTATCATTTCTACACCTCTCCTCCCTTCTCTCACCATTGAACCTCTCTCTCCATCCCTCTATCACACCTACACCTATCCTTCCCTCTCTCACCCCTGCACCTCTCCCTTACTCCTTTCCTTTATCCAGTGCTATTTCTAGCCATGCGATCACACGGGATGCCTGGTGCGGCACTTTACGGCTCCTTCTGCTCCTCCTCCTCCCTCTTCCATAGTACTCTGCCCCCCCCCCCCCCCAGAGTGGAGTACTATGGGTGGGAGGAGGGGGAGCAGATGAGCATGACACCCAGAGCATGAAACCCCTGGCGGGTGTGACACCTAGCGCATGAAACCCCTGGCAACGAGCAGGTAATTTAAAAGTAACTAGAAGCTTTACTGTAGGGCATAATGCATCACGGGCACTGTGGTGTGTGGTATAATATGATGCAGGGGGCATAATATGGTGCAAGGAGCATTACTGTGTGGGGCTTAATATGGTGGAATGTTTTCTTTTTCCTGTGGTGGCCAAAGTCTGTTGTTGCAGGGTCAAAAACTGGGGTGTAAGGTAGTCTTTTCCTGCAAGGCCATGCCCATTTTAGCGAGGTCACACCCATTTTAGCCGGGAGCGCGCACAAAATAGTTTTTTTTTAATGTCTATGGGGGCACATTTTTGAATGTTTATTGGGGGGGGGGAAGCCACATTTTTTTAATGCTTGTACTGGGAGCCAAATTGTCTAGAAACAGCCCTGCCTTTATCACCCCATCACCTCTCCTTCCTTCTTAGTCCCTCCCTTTTCTTTCATACCCCAGCCAGGAGCCGGTATTCACTATAGCAGAGCTGCTGGCTTACAGTTTCAGCGATTCTGACTAGCCAGCCAGCCTGCCGGTGTGGGGCTAGGATCTACAGGTATGAGCTCTACTGTCTGAAACCCCCTTTAACCAGAGTTCAGGAGAATTTCAAACAGTAAAAATACATTTGTCAAACAGACATAATTGCTGAACACTTCCTTCAGTTCAGATATGTGCTGCGTGAATTGATGTGGACTGGTAGTGTGTGCCCAGGCTGTAGTCACTGTAGGATTGCTATTATTAGGGCACACACTATGGATATGGGAAGTGAGGCTACACTGCAGGGTAAGACTGGGTACACCTCACCCAATAAGCGTTGATCCATATGCCCCAAAATGCCCTCCACTGTGACATGTACAGGGAGTGGGACACTGAGAGAGGGTATTAATTACCAGGGCAATGGCATGTTGGAAGGGCGTGTACCATTTAAAACAGAGAGATTGTAAAAGTATCCACTGACCAAATAATATATAAATTAATGTTAGTTATTAACAGCATATTTTTGTTACTTCGTCAGTTTGTTTTGTGTAGTACTGATTCATGCGTAAACACTAACAAACTGGAATGAGCCGAGTCTTCCAAAATATGAACACTATACATAATACTAACTAATATTAACCTATTTGTATGTAAATCTCATGTCTGTATTATTATTTATTATTTGTTAACATTTATTTATACAGCACCAGCAAACTTCCCAGCCTTTTACATTTAGGAACAAACACAGTAATAAAACAAGATTAACAAACAGACAAAAGGTAAGAAGTCCCTGCTCACAGGCTTACAGTCTAAATTGTATTTCTCTATTTGGTGTTACATCTTCACATAAACGAATCAGATGCAGAATCTCATTGAAGAAATGGAAATTAATGTGAATACCTTGCCGTCATGTCACATAATACCAGAGGTCTCCTAAAGGTCCCTTTGTTTTATTGTTAATAAGCAGAAACACCATCTCTGCATTATAGACAAATAGCAATAATGATTTGCCAGATGCTGACGTCTTACATTCAGTAAATAAAATAATAATGTGTAGCCCCGGGCTTGGCAGAAAGTGATTCATTTTTATGAGGTCTTACAGGCGAGGATTTTGTCTCAGTATATATGTAATTTAGGGTTTACTTTTACCCTGTTAATGATTCGTAAAACATTTCAACTTAAATAAGAAATCCACTCGAAATGGAATTACTCTTTTCACTCATGGAAAACAAATGGATGGTTCGTTCCGTTGGACATTGGGGTCTATGTACTAAGTTTTGGAGAGAAATAAAGTGGACGGAGATAAAGTGATCATCCAATCAGTTCCTAACTGCCATGTTACAGGCCAATAATATATTATATTTGAAAAACGACAGTTAGGCACTGGTTGGTTGTTACTTTATTTCCGTCCACTTTATCTCTCTCCAAGGCTTAGTGCATAGACCCCATTATCACTTAATATACATTACGTATGGAACCATCTTGACTGATGACATGTTCTGAAGATTGTGGGGAACAAAAACATCTGAGGTTGGTCCAGCTGTTTGAATGTAGCACAGCTTTTATGGTCCCCTAGAGCAGAGGTTCTCAAACTCGGTCCTCGGGAGCCCACACAGTGCATGTTTTGCAGGTAACCCAGAAGGTGCACAGGTGTATTAATTACTCACTGACACATTTTAAAAGGTCCACAGGTGGAGCTAATTATTTCACTTGCGATTCTGTGAGGAGACCTGCAAAACATGCACTGTGTGGGCCCCCGAGGACCGAGTTTGAGAACCTCTGCCCTAGAGCCTTAGACTATGGTGATGTCTGCTGAGGTCCAAGTGACAAATGTTCAGTATGAGGATGGTTGGGTGAAGCAGGACCACTGGTCTTTCTTTAGACAGACTTATTTAGGGATAACCTTAATTTTGTTTGCCATTTTTTTCCAGATAAGTATCCCTGAATTTGCATTAATTGCTCATAAACCCAAAACAGGGCTATATTCATGGGGCATGCATTATAACTCACCTCTGGAACATAACAGTGATTTGACATTAGGGGGTAAATTTACTAAGCAGCATATGTGCTGTCATCTCAAAACTGATGGGCATTGCCAGCTGATGTTGCTCAAAATACAATATTTACTGGCCAGTGGTTTTGGCTGTCTTTTCAGAACCACTATCAATGGCCATTGGTTCTAAAAGTCTAAAAGCCATATTGCTTTACCTATTTCTGATGGATGCCATCGTCAAATGCTCCTGTGAAACTGATACAGGAGAAATTAAAACCACTGGGAACTGCCCAAAAACTGATGAATACTTCCTGGGGCTTTTCTATTGGTTTTCATATATCACATGTTGTTTTGACATTAAAATCGCATTTTTAAATGTCCAAAATTTTGGCCAAAAGAAGGACAGAGGATATTTGCTGGGGTTGGAGATAGGAGAAACGTTATTGTTTTGGGTGATTTCTTACAACTATACTGTTTGTTTCCTTTTTTTGTCTTGTGTCTATATTTTTTTAAAGTCCTGGCAGGGTTTATTTGTGTGTGAGGTTTATTTTTCTGTGTTTTCCTTGTTATCTCTTTAAGTGTTTAATACCGCTTTTACACAGAACAGTGGGAAATTCACAGCTTTCTGGGTAATTTTGCCAGTCCCAGCCTTACTCCCCCTTTCACAAAGGAAAGCAAATTATTGGGTGAAGCAGTTCTACCTGGAACTTTGCGGATCAATTCTGGTATTTCTCCTGGGTTTCGGGTATTTATCCCGGGACGCAATTGCCGGGTCTTTGACCCTGGTTAAAACCAGGGTTGTAGCCCAGGAAATTTAGACCCAGGTTGACCCTTTCACACAGAAAAAGGACCTATGTTGATCTGTAAATAACCAGGTAAAAGTCCTTGCCCTGGTAATTTGGTTTTCTGTATGAAAGGAGTTCTAATGGAGGGGGAGAGGAGAGAGAGTGAGGCGGAGGACAGGGAGCTAGAGAGAACTGAAGTGGTACAGAAAGTAGAGCAGGAGGCAGGGAATGACAACCAACTTGCTAAAGCTAAATCAGAAATTTGCAGAAATGTGCGTTTCTGATATGAAACGAATGTGTCAGCAATAGTACCTTGCTATGACCGAATTTTAGGCAGGCATGTAATTACTACATCAGTCAGATGGAAAGCAGTTATGTGCAGGCTGTGAATACTGTAGAGCCTTTGCAACTTTCCGAAGTGCATTACAGTATGGACTTGGGTTAAGTTTTTGTTGAGAGACAATTTACCTACCAGTATATTTTTGGAGTGTGGTAGGAAACCGGAGCATGTCAGCTTTGTATGTGCTCTATAAAAGACCTTCGGGTAAATTTATTAAGATGGGAGTTCTATTTAAGATGGGATGGGACATAGCAACCAATCAGATTCTACTTCTTATTTATCTAGCACCTTCTACAAGATAGTACCTGAAATCTGATTGGTTGCTATGGGAAACATCCCATCTTAAATAGAACTCCCAATTTAATACATTTACCCCCTTGTTGTGTTCAGGTACTCTTATCAGATGCTACAAGCATGAGTCTTAGATCCATGTACTTCCCATAAAAATAGGCACATGTTCTCAGAATTAGATGCCATCACAACAAATTGCTGGACACATTTCAGAACACTTCCATAGTCTTGTTTTTTTCTATTTTCCTCCATTTTGTTATTTATGTGCTCGAAGAAATGCAATAAAGTGAAAATACGTTTAATAACAACATCTCCTTTAAATACACCTTTATATTTGTGAAAAGTTTTGCATCATCTCCAGTCTGTCATTGACTTCTGACACAGACTTTATGGGACAAAAGGAGTTTAACAAAGATATCAGTGACATCCTGGTTTGCATTGCAAATAGCTTAAGCATTCATGTAGAACTGATTACTTTTACCTTTCTATAAATATTCATAATATTTGAAGGGCACATTTCTAGCAATCATTGAATGCTGTTTTATATTCCGCATTGCACAGAATGTAGATATTATTTATGATATTGATAACCGGGATGTAAAATCTTGACCATAGTGGAAGGGGTTAGCAGATTTCCATAACAAATCACCAATAGTAGGGCATGTAGTATATTGTATAATTAAACTACTTATTTTTAGAAGTGTCTAAAATTTACCAAAGATCGATTTTGTGGTTTTGGTAGTTTTTCCATCTGTATTGCAAACCGTTTATTTACTAAAGTCAAAACTGATGGCAAAAAAAAAAAAAAAAAAAAAAAAAAGACTTAAGAGCGCTTTAGAACATCATTGCATCTATCAATTTTTTTTTACCTTTTTACTTTTTATATAGTCAAGTATAGAAGCCAGAAATTTACTAAGCATCATTTTAAAAATCAATGCTAAAACAATGGAAAAAATTCCAAAATTATTTTTTCCATGACTAAAATCACCTACGGGCAGGAGGTGCTAATACCAAGCAGAAGGAGTCTGATCCTTCCAGTATGCAATATTTACACAAATATAGAATATATCAAGCATTATGTTTTTCAGCAGTTTGTGCTACAGTGTCTCTTCTGTAGGATTGGACTGTACAGGCTAACCTTCGCTCCCCGCATGCAACAATTATCCCAGGGTTCCCATGAACCATATCGCCGGTTCCCTGGTTGTCCTTTCTTGGGCACTTTTGGTAGGTACTAACCACTGCATACTGGGAACATCCCAGATAACCTACCATTATGGAGATGCTCCTACGCAGTTGTCGAGCCATCACAATATGGCCGTTGTCAAATGCACAAAGATCCTTATGCTTGCTCAGTTTTCCTGTTTCAACACATCAACTTCAAGAACTGACTGTTCACTTTCTGCCTAATATATTTCACCCATTGACAGTTGCCATTGTAATGAGATAATCAATGTTATTCATGTCACCTGTCACTGCTAAGCTACCTGTTCCTAAAGGCAGTGACGTGCGGTGAGGTAAATGGCTGGGGAGGCACTGGCTAGTATCAGAGCCAGATTTACCCACACATATATGAACCTGTGTGTTTATGTGGGCGTTATGCACAGGTGCAGCAGTATATACTGCTGAAAATTTGGTGAGTTTTGATCAGAGATGTGCGGACAAGGTAGGCAGGGGAGGCACTGCCTCTCCTGCCAAAGACCAGTATACTCCAGAGGTTGACTATAAAAATGATTAGAATAATACAAAGAAGATATTTATAATATCTTTGTATTTTTTATATTTTTATAGTCATAACTCTGGAGTATGACAGGAGAGACTCTGCTGTCACTGCCAAACGGGATTAAAAGATGTTATTAAAAAACAAACTAGCTATAATAGATCCATCAAGAGGTTTGGAGGAGATTGTGGACAAATGCATTGGTATTGATTGACTGTGGCCAAATCTTCCCTCCCCTAATCCTACTACACCTAGATTTTCTGTCCCTGAATCCGAGTCTGTTGATTCATAGCCCATGCAGGTGGGAAGTGTAGATGGCTCATGAATGCTTTAAGAACATAAACCACACAGAGAGATGCATTTGTCTCTTTACTCTGCAAGTTTACCTAATTTTTTGGCAGTATGTCCACAAACAAAACAACGAAAACCCAACTACATGAAGAGTGAGGTCAGTTTTGCCACTGCCATGGAAATAAAGTTATATAAAGAAGGTTTGGTGCAGGAATATTAAGTACCTGTAGTGGCAAAAGCATTTTGAATTCCACAGGAAACCATAAATATCTCTCCCATTATCTATAGCCCAGTAAAACAGGCCACACTATTATATGGAATACATATATTTTACCGGCGGTTGACAGCGGTATACCAGCCACCAGTATGCCGGCAGCGGGACGAGCGCTAGGGAGTCCCTTGCAGGCTTGCTACGCTCGCCACGCTGTGGGCACGGTGGCTCGCTGTGCTCGCCACAGGATCTATTCTCCCTCTATGGGAGTGGTGGGCACCCACAGAGGGAGAAAAAAGCCTGTGGCGCCGGTATTCCAGCGGCAGGATTTCACCACCTGTCAGGATTCCAGCATCAGTATTGTGACCACCGGGATCTCGACAGGCGGTCTCGTAATCATCTCCTATATTATATATATATATATATATATCAAAACAATTAGCAAGCACTGTGAAAATGTAAAACTTGATGTAGTACACTACATTCTGAGAAATGTACTGTAGTTTTAGGAATACCATGGTTAAAGGAACACAGTTCTTGCATTTACTGTACAATCTAAAAATGATCTTTTATTACTTTAACATATTCTGAAGTCTGAATGGGCTTTGCTGTAAATTCTGCTCTTTTAGAGTTAAATACACTCATGCCTCAGTGGTGTCAGGACTACGCTGATGTATTTGATAAGAAACAAGCATTAATGATACCTCCACATCAGATATATACAGTATACAGTATCTGGCCTGTTGATCTCCTATCAGGAATACAGATTGCAATTGGGATTAGCTATTTTCTTACAGTACCTGAGCTACAGACACTGAAGGAATGCCTTGATTATATAGCTACAGGGTTCATCTGTCCTCCACTGGATCTCCAATATTTTTTGTTAGCAAAAATTACAGAGCACTAAATGCAGTGAATGTAAGAAATCGCTATCCATTACCTCATACACTTCAGTGCATGAATGGTGGGGTGCAGAAGTTTTTTTCCAAGAGGCACCAATTAAACAAGTGGCAGTAGAGAGAATTTTGTGAATCAATTTGTTTTGGTGATGGGAGGCAGAGGGAATATTTAGAGAGAGGAGGAAATATTTGGGAGAGAATGGGATGTCAACACCTAAAACTGCAAGCACAAAGTTCCTGGGCTTACGACAGTACCATCCATATGACAGCCCCTCCAACTGGAGTGGGAGATACTGGGAGATAATTTATTCAGACGTTCTGGGACATAGGGGTCCATTCAGACCTGGATGCAGCCACACGTCTGTACACATTGGCTGCATCGCAGAGGGTCTGCGCATGCGCACTGGCCGCAGTGCATGTGCGTGACCCTTCTCAAAGTGATTGACAGTGGCGGACATTCGGGGGGGCAGCATTGCAGGGCCGCATCAGGCAAAACTAGCATGTCAGGAGAATTTTGAGAGCAACTATGTGACGTCACATGCAGCCACTCCAAGAAATAAAATGGCGCCGGACCACTTGCCAGTGCAGCCAGGCTGTGCAGGCAGGGGTCAACCTCTAATCAATGCAATTGCGGATGCTTTGCAGTGTGGCACCACACACATGCTGGTCGGCCTTGCCCTGTGCTGGGTGGCCCCCAGCTTGTGAGTAGATGGACGCAGATCTTGTGACCATCTCTTTATAACCCCCATGGTACATTGTGACAATGCTAAATTCCTTTGTCGTATAAACAACCCTTTATGAAGTCTAAGAACACTGTACGCTGTTTATTTAAGAAGTACCGTACGGGTATGCTGGTTGCGTAACGATCGCTCCGCCGTAGGCGAGACGCTCAAGCGTCACGTTCGCTCACGGCCCAGCGATCACAGGACAGCACGTTAAGGGCTATGACTAGAGTAATGATTCGCTATGGCGTAGCGGACGCTCGAGACCACGAGGAGATCACCAGCGGCGCTGACGCTCACAACGCTATACCTTTATGTCTAAACCTTATACCAATGAAATACACAGAATACCTTAATGTGAATACAGGGTGTAAGTGCAACCTTGTGTAACCTGACTAACTACAAAGCTGCTTGAGCGTCACCGACGCTCAAGTGAACACTTAACACTATAGGAAATACACAGATACTGGTTTAGGGTCCAAAGCCTATTAACTGTATTATATCTAATATACTTGTAAAAGGGGATAACAGTACAAATGATACACTACAATATAACAGAGACTTCCTAACCAAAATACAATACTATCTAATACAATTCAATACTAGTCTAGGGGAGATGTGAGAGAAAAGAGAAAGGAGAGAGAGAGAGAGAAATGGAGAGAGATGAGAGAAATTGGCTCACAGTAAGACAATGATTACGGAGAGAAACTTACGCACAAAGGGTATGATCGCATGCGCCTCGATATCCAGCTCCCGGTTATCAGCAGAAAACCGTTGATGAGAGAGTGAAGTTGGATATGGTCGGCCTGCCTATTTATGCCCCTCACACAATGCAATCTCATAGTCCCTACAATCCCATTGTCCATTGGACGTCGGAATTCGGCCCTGTATCATAACAAAAGGTCATAGGTTGATTCATACAGGTGGGCTGTGACGATTTCAAACAGCTCAGGTGGGTGGGAAACTAGGTTTCCCGCCGCATACCTGAGTATGAGTAAATAATAGAAATGGACATAAACTTCTTATGTCCATAACTATTCGCACGAGCGATTAATACGCTCCAAACCAACACCGGAATATTGCTAATTAAATACTCTTCCGATGGGTACCAAACACTGCTGCATGACTCTTGTTAGACCCTTCCCACAATACAAAGAGGGATTCCTCAGCTCAGGGACATTCTATATTAACTAAACTTTCAGAAACTATCAAAGGGACCATGATCTACAAACTACATTAATTGTGAAAATATGTAACGATTGGGTCGCACGCTACGACTACATACTCTTTACCGTAAATACGCATACCGATGCGAGCGGGTGCACGCATCAGCGGGTATGCGCTATCACGGGAAAGCGCACGCATGCGCAGCACGGACCAGCATGAGGTGCAAATATGGCAGCGTGTATAGGGATATTTTTCTGACTTTGACAGTCCACCCTTTGGCAGTCAATAATAACTGCCACCTTCTAAAACATTTCAAAAGGAGAAAAATATATGTCAGGGGTTAATTCATTTCCATGGTTGGGTGAGGGAGGAGAGAGGAGTAGGTGTGAAGAGGGTATGACCTAGTGTGATAGCAGAAGCATGTGTGTATGAGTCCATGTTTGGAGGGTCATGTATCATCGTGCCGTACGTGTTGTAAATCAAGCTTCGAGGTATTGCGAAGTATACATTTGAATTCCTTCTTATCCCGTGGTACGGGTCTGTGGATGGGCTGTCAAACTTTACCGAGCTCATTTCGGCTTTCAGTTGTAACAAAGTGGGGATGCACATTTTAGTTGATGATACATGAATGGGGGAGGTATGTGGTTGCTGATATCTGTGCCTGTATTCCCTATCGTCTATGTGTGTCATTACCTGAGGGTTGTAGAGATGAAGATAAAGAACACTTATGGAAAATGCAATGATATTCTATGTCAGGGAAATGTACATCTGTCGTTGAAGTTGTGTTCGGTATCTGTTGAGAGTCGTCTTCTTTGCGCTGTATTGCTCCTTGGGCATGAGCAAATAGCTTTGTCAGTGCCATCAGATTTACAAAAAATGTTGGGCTAGCGTGAGTTTAAAAATACTAGGGAAACTGGGGATCCATGGCAAAGTTCATCAAGTGTCCATATCATAGGTTGTCAAAACTTCATCTTTGGTGCTTGTCTGTTGTCTGTATAGCGTCTCGTCAACTTCCTCGTCCAAGGGGGTCTTTGTATCTTGGAGAAAAGCAGAAAAACAGGTGAAAGAAACGGACCGTATAATCGCATTTTCATCACATTCTGGTTTCTATCATTGGGTCATAAATCAAATCCAGGTTAATTACAGTTTCCTCACTCCTCAAGCTCATCACTTTTGTACTTTGTTTGCACCTCATTAAAGCCTGCCCGCATCTAAATATCAATCCAATCGATATAACGACACCCAAGATACATAGTAGAAACTTTCCAACATCCATTATGACTCCTTGAGCCCAGTCTCCCAAACCGGAGAACCAATTTCGCGGGTTCAACCATGACACCCAACCAGTCAGCTCATTACCTACAGCAGCAAGGGTGAGATTGTGTTTTCGACGAAATTCCCACTTCAATTGGAGAATATCGTCCATCTTTTGGTCTATGACCTCTACCGGATCCTCGGTGCTATTTGTGATATACGTGCAACACTTTATGCCGTACTGTGTTGCCAATGTAACACAATATCCGCCTGTTACTGCTGTAAGATAATTAAGAACCATCCTATGCTGAACTAGTTCCGTTTTATAAGCTTGAAGTTCTCTTCCAGTGTATCTAAACGTGTCATCATACATTTCAGTGATATTATCTAACAAATTGGCGAGTGCGGAAATGTATCTATAATTCATCACTCCTCGAGCGGTGCGAGTGAAATCTAACGCTACCAGAACCTGAATCCCGGTGGACTCATGGATAAGATCAGAGGCCGGATGCTCTAACCTTTCTGACAGTTGTCTTTTAACTCGGTGCTCGTAATGAGTGTGAGTATAAGGAGCTTGGGCACCACGGTGTATGTCCTTCATTTTGTCATGTGTAACAGTCATCACTTCAGGCAATACTTTTCCAATATAACACAATCCTTCAGAGTTTGGGGCAAGCCACTTGTACGCCTTTCTCCCGCATATGAAATATGCATCATCGGGGAGAACATATGGGACGGAGAAGGACATTACCATGTTACAAACCTTCCAGGTGAAATCTCCTGACCCTAATTCTTCCATCTGCTTAATGCACGTATCAGTTTGTACGATATGTGCACAGTATCCTGGTGATACCTCTCCAACTCTAGTAATCCTATTTCCTAAGGTATATCGATACCGGAAAGATTTTCCTCTACTGGCTATGTGGCGTACAAGCTCTGTATCTGTAGGCATTCTATCTGCTCTGTGTGAAAAGGTCATGGTTAAATTGCTCCACGACACTTCCCAATTTCCCGGTTTTCTGGGATTGGAGATGTTGAAACATAAGAGGGACCTATCCACATGGTATTGGTGGAGCTTCAAACTAGGAGGGCTGGAGATATTAAACCTCCGGTCCACCGGTCTCCCACCACTTAGCTCAAGTACCTCCCCTAACGTTAAAGGAAATGGTACTAGCCCTGATTTGCTATGACCCTGAGGTACTTGAGAGCATACCCAACAATCTGTTTGGTTTAATACGTTACCCACTAAGGAGTGATAGTCACTCAATGGATGCCGGTCCATATGGATATTAAAACTGGATTGGCATTTCTTTATGCATCCATCTTCAACCAGATTATCACAGAGCCTACAGATACAGTTTTCTTCAGCTAACAATCCGTCACAATTTCTTCTATGATCAATGCTATCGGATCGTTTTCTGATACTCGCCTTTGCTTGTTGGTTTGGTTGATCTTGGAAAACTACGCCTCCATCATCATAATCGGAACCCATTCCAGAACCTCTCTCGACCTCTATGGTACTCTCGCCGGAACAGACTGCTCTGGTCAACATCATGGTCAACATCATAATCCGGATCACAGTCTCTTGGGGCAAGTCCATCTTTGAGGAGGAAATGGAGAAGAATGAGAAGGGGGAAAAGAAATTTTAAGGGAGAGGGGATGGGAAGTGGAGAAAAACAATAAAAGGGAGAGGGGAGTCGACAACTGCTTTCGGTCTTCAAGGCTCAGGTGCCGCCTCAGTCCTCCTGGAACAGACACTCCAGTGATACAACCTCTACCGTCTGTTCCTTATCACGGGACTTCTCTGGATCAGCAACCTTTTTGCAGTGGGATGAATGGACCCAAGTCTCTCTCTCAGCAACCTTCAATGCTGTGGTGCTAGTCAATAAGACCTGGTATGGTCCTTCCCATCTATCAATAAGACAACCTGAGCGTAGAAAATTTCGTATCATTACATAATCCCCAGGTTCAATGTCATGACAATTACTATCTGGTAAATCAGGAATCACCAACTTCAGATTATCATTTTGATTCCTTAACTGTTTACTCATGTTAATTAAGTACTTTACAGTTACTTCATTGTTACATTTCAAATCATCCTGAGGGTTAATCATGACATGCGGTTGTCGACCAAACAAGATTTCAAAAGGAGACAGATTAAGAGGGGACCTGGGAGTGGTTCTGATGCTATACAAAACGATGGGTAAAGCTTCTGGCCACGTCAGTCCTGTCTCTGCCATTACTTTACTCAATTTATTTTTAATAGTGCTGTTCACTCTTTCGACCTTCGCACTCGCCTGTGGACGGTACGGAGTGTGCAGCTTGCTATCAATACCCATTAATTTACACATTCCTTGAAAGACATCACCTGTAAAATGGGTACCCCTATCACTTTCAATGATTCTAGGGATACCATATCTACATACAAATTCCTGCACAATTTTCTTAGCTGTAAACATAGCGGTATTTGTAGCTGCTGGAAATGCTTCGACCCAATTCGAGAAAACATCTATACAAACAAGTACATATTTCAAATTTCGACATGGGGGTAATTGAATGAAGTCAATTTGTATTACCTGGAAAGGGCCGCCGGCAGGTGGGATATGGGATGGTTCTGTAGGTATTGCCTTTCCAATATTCTTTCTCAGACAGGTAAGGCATGACATTGCTCTTTTACTCGCATGAGAGGAGAATCCTGGGGCGCACCAGTATGCTCTTACCAATTTGCACATTCCCTCCTTGCCTAGATGAGTCAGCCCGTGAGCTGCTTCAGCCAGACATGGAAGATATGCTCTGGGGGCCACTGGTTTACCATGTCCATCCGTCCAGAGCCCTGAGGACTCCTGGCCATATCCCTTTGCCTTCCAGATTGCTCTTTCCTGTGTGGAACACAAATTCTGCATCTCACACAACTTTTGTGTGTTGATGGTATGAAATACCATCAGTTGTGTGGTGTCTGTCTGTATGGGGGTAGCAGCTGCAAGCTTTGCGGCTTCGTCTGCTCGGCTGTTACCAAGTGACATTGGGTCTTGACTATATGTATGTGCTTTACATTTGATAACAGCCACTCTGTCGGGTTCCTGTATCGCTGTTAGAAGCCTTTTTATGTGAGCTGCATGCGCTACCGGTGTACCAGCTGCCGTCATGAAATTTCTGAGGCGCCATAGGGCTCCGAAATCATGTACTACCCCGAAGGCGTATCTAGAATCGGTGTAGATATTGGCTGACTTGCCCTTAGCCAATTCACATGCTCTGGTTAGGGCGACCAGTTCAGCAACCTGGGCTGAGTGAGGTGGGCCTAGCGGTTCCGCTTCTATGGTGTCTTGGTCATCTACGACTGCGTATCCAGTACACAAGTCTCCCGAGTCTGACTGTCTATGACAACTACCGTCAGTGTAGAACGTGAGTTCTGCATCTTCCAGTGGATTGTCACTGATGTCAGGCCTTGCGGTAAAATTTTGGGTCAAATATTCCATACAATCATGTGTATCTTCCTTTGCATTAAATCCTCCTTCCCCATCACTCTCACCTTCCACCCTTTGTGTCTGACCAGGCACACCTGGTAGAAATGTTGCAGGATTTAATGCGCTGCATCTCCTTATGGTGATGTTTACTGGGGCCATTAATGCCAATTCCCATCTTGTAAACCTTGCTGATGAGACGTGTCTGGTTTGGGCAGAATTCAATAAGGCAGATACCGCATGTGGTGTATGGATTGTGAGGTTGTGGCCTAGCACGACATCTTCGCTTTTTTGTCACTAGCAATGCTATCGCCGCAACGCTACGCAAGCATGTGGGGAGAGATCGCGCTACCGTGTCTAGCTGGGCGCTGTAGTATGCGACTGGCCTGCTGGCGTCACCGTGTTTTTGGGTTAGTACACCTGCTGCGCACCCAGCACTTTCTGTTCCGTATAGTTCAAAGGGTTTCCCATAGTCTGGCATACCTAGTGCTGGTGCCTGCGTTAGGCATTGCTTAAGTCTCTCAAATGCTGCTTCGGATTCGTCTGTATGCGAAATCCGATCAGGTTTGTTTGAAGAGACCATTTCCTGCAAAGGTAGCGCCAATATGGAAAACCCTGGGATCCAATTACGGCAATACCCACACATTCCTAAAAACGTCCTGATCTGTTGCTGGGTTTGTGGCAGTGTCATGTCTCTAATGGCTTGGATTCTATCAGCGGTCAGGTGTCTCAGTCCTTGTGTTAGACAGTGTCCCAAATATTTTACCTTAGTCTGGCATAATTGTAACTTGTCTTTGGAAACCTTGTGACCTGTGTCTGAAAGATGAAACAGGAGCTGTTTCGTATCCTTCAGAGAGGCTTCCAGTGAATCTGAACACAGCAGTAAATCGTCCACGTACTGTATCAATACTGATCCACTCTCCGGTTGGAAAGACTGTAAACAATCATGCAAAGCCTGAGAAAATATACTTGGACTATCTATGAAACCTTGGGGTAACCGAGTCCACGTGTATTGGACTCCTCTGTATGTAAAAGCAAACAAATATTGGCTGTCAGGGTGCAGAGGTACCGAAAAGAATGCGGAGCAGAGGTCAATAACAGTGAAAAATTTGGCAGTGGGAGGAATTTGCATTAGGATGACAGCTGGATTAGGCACTACGGGGAACTGACTCTCAACTATTTTGTTAATCCCCCTTAGATCCTGCACTAGCCTGTAACCCCTCCCCCCACTCTTTTTAACAGGGAAGATGGGACTATTTGCTGTGCTGGACGTTCTTACTAGAATGCCCTGTTGCAGCAAGCGTTCTATTACTGGGAAAACTCCTAACTCCACCTCTGGCTTCAGAGGATACTGTGGGATTTTTGGAGCTATCCTACCATCTTTTACTTGTACAACTACTGGAGCTACGTTTGCCATTAATCCAGTGTCCTGTCCATCTTTTGTCCAAAGTGACTCTGGTATCTGAGATGTCATCTCTTCTACTTGGGATGGATTCCTATTTGTCATAATGGAATGTGACATTAATTTTGATGGGGAGTCTAACATGTCTCGTACCTCCTGAGCGTGATTCTCAGGAATGTCCAAGAATACACCTTCAGGAGTACAATAAATGACGCAACCCATTTTACATAGTAAGTCTCTACCCAGGAGATTAGTTGGTGCCGATGCAGCCAGCAAAAAGGAATGCTTGGTATGCAAAGGCCCTATTGTAATCTCGGCTGGTTTGCTAACAGGGTAGTGCTGGACTACTCCTGTTACTCCCATGGCTGGAATTGTCCTACCAGTGGTTCTCATGCCCACTGTCGAATTTATCACTGACTTGGCCGCCCCTGTGTCTACAAGAAAGTTTAAAGTTTTACCAGCTACATTGATTGCAATCTCTGGTTCGCTTCCAAGACTGGCAATCAACTTAACTGGCTGCAGATTACAGGTATGGCCACACCCCTATTGGGTATGGTGACCTGCCTGTACCCCGCTGGCAGCGACTACTTGTGAGGGAGTTAGCTGGGAACTACCAGAGGCATGCCAGTCTCTGTTCGGGGGATATCTTTTTGTTTCCCCTGTATGTGGCTCAAAACTCCGCCTCTGTGGACCCTGCTCCCAATGTCGTGTGTCGTGTCGTTGTCTAGGGGGTTGAAAAGATCTTTGTACACTCTTTGTTCTACATTCTCATGCATAGTGTCCTGGTCTGTTACAGGAATAACAAGTTATTACAGTTGATTTACTTACAGGATTTGATGGTACATACGCAGGCTGCCTTGTGGTCAGCGCCTGTATACTTACTGACATTAACTTATCACTTTGCGACTCCCTGTGTCTAGTGATGTTTCTGTCGTGATCAATAGCAGCCTCTCTCAAAGTGGACACCGACAGACCTCGCCAACATGGTTGCGTGGTCTGTACCCTAGTCTTTAATGTTTCCTTTAAACCATCCATCAGTACAGATACTGCTACGTCTTGATGGTTTGGGTTGGTCTTAATGTCTTCTATTCCAGTGTACTTTGCCATTTCTAATAGTGCCCGGTGAAAATATTCTGATGCCGTCTCGGACTCTTTTTGTCTAATGGAGAATATCTTGTTCCATTTAACAACGGCTGGGAAATACTCCTTTAGCTGTAAATTTATCCTTTTTACATTATCCTTGTTGTACACGTCTGTAAGCGGTACATCTTTATCCAATGCACAGTCAGCTAAAAATTGAGTTGCGTCGACATTGGAAGGTAAACAAGCTCTTAGCAGTATCTGCCAATCCTTGTTGTTGGGTTCTACAGTGTTGCCTAGATCCCTGATGTATTTTTGGCTAGCAACTAAGTCCTTCCTGGGGTCAGGAAATTCGGACACTATTGTTCTTAATTCCATTCGGGAAAATGGAGTGTACATGGCAATGTTCCTTATGGGAGTGGCTCCAGACACATCTGTTTTTCCATTGGGAACTGCTATTACCCTTACAGGAGCAAGTCTAACAACCTCATTCTGTGTAGATTCTACAACTTGTGGTGAAATTGTTTCAGTGTAGTGCATGGTGCCGTACTTACCCGTTGACACGACCTCACCTATCCCTCCGCTAGGGGCTTTCGCTAATCTCGTGGGTGTTGTTGTGCCTACTGTGGTCTCTGCTATGGTGGCCGTGAGAGAGAGAGCTGAAATTGTTGTTGAATCGTCTTCTTGATCACACTCCTGAGGAAGGTTCAAAACAGGGTACATCTTGCACGGGTTAATAATTGCATGAGTTACTTGGTTAACATCATTAACATTTACAGGGTTACTAAGAGTTTGTGTTTTACAACCCAGTGCGTTTCTCTCCGCAATCAACTTCTCTCCTGCAATGTATGGTGGAGGAGGGGCTGTGGCTATCAGCTTCCTGACTGCCCCAGATCCTGCCGCCAGAGCCAAACCTCTCTGTATCTCACCTTCCTGGTGCCATAACTGTAAATAATCATGATGCTGAATTCGTCTCTTTGTTGATTTTAGGAGACATATCCTCCTCCTTAAATTTTGTAACACTTCTGGACTGAAGCTACCTATTCTTGGGAATTTGTCCCTGTCTTGTACAGTCATTCTCTCCCATTCATCACATAAAGATTCTGTGTGACTTCCGTATTTTTCACACATGATGTACCTTGCCGACCCGACGGGTCGGTTCTCTGAATCAACCCGAACCAAGGTTGATCGCCCCCTACCTGAACAATTGGCCCCCATAATCTGCAGGTGTTGCTTACTACTCCTGTGATCTTTATATCACGGTCTTCAGCGAACCCTTACAGCAAACCAAATTGTCCAAAAATAGGCCGGCGGTGGCGGTTTACCGAGTACCCCACTCACTCGCCCACCTCGACCAATACGACCTGATCACACCGATATGGTGCTGGCGTACTCGATACAGGGCCCCTATGGAACCTTCTGTTTACTGGAACATATGAGGGTTACCCGCAGGACACTTACTCTTTCCAGTAAAGGTGGGGTTGTTAGATAGTTCCTGAGTGACCAGCGAACTTCCCTTCCAAAAATAAAAAATTACACAAATCACGTCAGAATGTACAAATAGCGTTTGTGACCACTTTACTCTAATGGTATTAGGTCAGATTACTAACTACTGCACACAATTACGTGCGGTACAATCGTTCAGTACATAAGCACTACTTGTCATGTACTGGAAGATCAATGGAATCGATGTTTCCGGCCGCGATTCCTTCAGCAAGAGCTTGTATGGCCTATATGGGTTCTGCACCAACACCCCAGGCGTTGTGCCTCTTGTACCTTTATAGCGGACCTCTTTGTCTATTTAACCTGTTACCTTATGACCTCCTGGTCTGTTACCTTATGGTCCGCTATACTCTAATGCTCAAATATTATTTAACCAGGGATGCCTCCCTAGCCACCGTATATGTCACTTACACGTATGTCCTTTGACGAGTACCCGACTTTCCTTTTGGTTCAACCTCTAAGTTATATAAACTTATGTGATAAAAACACACTCACTCAACACATGTACACTTTGTTTCTATATCTATTTCTGCGCAGAAATTTTCTTCAGCCCAGCTGTGTTACCAATTAGGAGCAGGATCTGTTAAACTAAATTTCAGATTTTTCCAAAAATAGATTTGCGTTATTTACCGCGTCGCGTTATCTACCGCTGTGCGTTACTTATCGCCTTTGCGTTAATTATCGCTTTGCGCTAATTATCGCTTTGCGCTAAAATCCAACTTTTCGTGACTTGAGCTACGTGGGCGTAACCGGACGCTACGTTGCGTAATGAATGCTGCGTGCGTCTGCCTTTGGATTGCGTACGCTAGTCTTTGTTAGTGACACGTGTACGCAAAACAAAGATCCACCGTAACACAATTTCTACTTTTATCAATGTAGATGATCCCTGATCATCTACCGCACACCACACTGACTGCCTTATCTCCCAGACAAGCCGTGTGTTGGTCTATACTTTAACTATTACCTCTACTATGAAATAACAGCAAATCTCTTTTAGCACTTTCTATCAACTATAAAAATTGGCAAACAGGAATAGTGATATACGAAATTTGAAAAAAGAAATGCAGATATATATGTATGCGTGCGTGTATACGCAAGACAGAAGAGAAATAAACAGTTTTACAAGACACAAGCGTTTTGTTCTTACTTCCGGTTCCCGGATTCCTTCAGCACTCTTTGTCTAAGCGAAGCAGACGCTTATCCCGTCAGCACAGCACTGCGAGACAACCTCCCACCCTTTGCTGGGGGGAATAATGTCTGCTGATCTACCTAGTGCAGATATGAGAAGGATAGGACGAGTCCCCAATTGACAATGCTAAATTCCTTTGTCGTATAAACAACCCTTTATGAAGTCTAAGAACACTGTACGCTGTTTATTTAAGAAGTACCGTACGGGTATGCTGGTTGCGTAACGATCGCTCCGCCGTAGGCGAGACGCTCAAGCGTCACGTTCGCTCACGGCCCAGCGATCACAGGACAGCACGTTAAGGGCTATGACTAGAGTAATGATTCGCTATGGCGTAGCGGACGCTCGAGACCACGAGGAGATCACCAGCGGCGCTGACGCTCACAACGCTATACCTTTATGTCTAAACCTTATACCAATGAAATACACAGAATACCTTAATGTGAATACAGGGTGTAAGTGCAACCTTGTGTAACCTGACTAACTACAAAGCTGCTTGAGCGTCACCGACGCTCAAGTGAACACTTAACACTATAGGAAATACACAGATACTGGTTTAGGGTCCAAAGCCTATTAACTGTATTATATCTAATATACTTGTAAAAGGGGATAACAGTACAAATGATACACTACAATATAACAGAGACTTCCTAACCAAAATACAATACTATCTAATACAATTCAATACTAGTCTAGGGGAGATGTGAGAGAAAAGAGAAAGGAGAGAGAGAGAGAGAAATGGAGAGAGATGAGAGAAATTGGCTCACAGTAAGACAATGATTACGGAGAGAAACTTACGCACAAAGGGTATGATCGCATGCGCCTCGATATCCAGCTCCCGGTTATCAGCAGAAAACCGTTGATGAGAGAGTGAAGTTTGATATGGTTGGCCTGCCTATTTATGCCCCTCACACAATGCAATCTCATAGTCCCTACAATCCCATTGTCCATTGGACGTCGGAATTCGGCCCTGTATCATAACAAAAGGTCATAGGTTGATTCATACAGGTGGGCTGTGACGATTTCAGACAGCTCAGGTGGGTGGGAAACTAGGTTTCCCGCCGCATACCTGAGTATGAGTAAATAATAGAAATGGACATAAACTTCTTATGTCCATAACTATTCGCACGAGCGATTAATACGCTCCAAACCAACACCGGAATATTGCTAATTAAATACTCTTCCGATGGGTACCAAACACTGCTGCATGACTCTTGTTAGACCCTTCCCACAATACAAAGAGGGATTCCTCAGCTCAGGGACATTCTATATTAACTAAACTTTCAGAAACTATCAAAGGGACCATGATCTACAAACTACATTAATTGTGAAAATATGTAACGATTGGGTCGCACGCTACGACTACATACTCTTTACCGTAAATACGCATACCGATGCGAGCGGGTGCACGCATCAGCGGGTATGCGCTATCACGGGAAAGCGCACGCATGCGCAGCACGGACCAGCATGAGGTGCAAATATGGCAGCGTGTATAGGGATATTTTTCTGACTTTGACAATTGATACAGCACCATACTACATTGATACTTTTCTGACACCTGCTGCTTAAAACCCAAACAGTCAGAAGAATTGTGAGACCCCTCTTTCATGGTCTGTATTCAGCCTGAAAGTCAAGAAGCAGTGAAAAAAGTGAAGAAGTGAGCCAGTGGAGAAGTTGCCCATGGCAACCAATCAGTTGCTACATATAATTTTATAGAATGCACTTGATAAATGTTACTTCAAAGCTGATTGGTTGCCACGGGTAACTTCTCCACTGGCTCACTACTCAACTAATTTCATGGCTTTATACATCTCCCCCTGTATTTGACAGGAACTGGTTGGTTGGTACTTTATTTCCGTCCACTTTATCTCTCTCCAAGACCCCTCAGTCTCTGTTAGAGGGAGTGTTAGTTGCTGTATAAGTATAATAAACTGCAATTCATGAGTTTTGTTAAAAAGTTATTAGTATATCCTTATATTTTCATAAAATACATATGGTATTGGCTAACATAAACCATTGTCTTATAACCCTCAACATCAATATTGCCTAAGATTAAAGTGACAGTACACTAACTTGCTATATGAAAACTACTACAGTAGGGGATGCAGTTAAAATGCCGGCTGTCGGGATCCCGTCGTTCAGGATACCAACGCTGAAATCCACACAGCCGACAATGCCACCAGCCGGAATCCCAGGGCACCAGGGCTACTCCCACTTGTGGGTGTCTGCGACACTTATAGAGTGGGAATAGATCCTGTGGCAAGTGCAGCGAGCCACCGAGTCCGCATGGGGGGCTCTTAGCACTCGTCCTGCTGCCAGGATAACATATGTAAGCCCTACAGTACAAGTGTGGGCAAAGGAATGTCAACGTAAAGCTAAGCTTTGAATCCATGAGAAAACGAACAATAAAAATAAGCATATGATCTCTTTGACGTTTTAAACACTTTTCTCAGTTATCACCTTTGGTGGTCACCTCTATATTATAATTTATTTTCTTGAATATTTAATATTTAAGTGTAATGAAATAAGATGTATAGGAAATCTAAATAAAATTAATGTTGAACATCTTTATTTTAAATAAATTTCAGTAAAGAATATATATATTTGTTGTTGTACAAACTGCGTGCCTCTGGCCACAGTCATTTCCTGCCACTAGCAGCCACTGTGGGGGTACCAGCAGTTCAAGCATTTCATCAAAATGTGAAAACAACATGAAGAAAATTACTGTCAATTTAAATCAAGCACCATCCAGATATAAAGATGAAGCTGGTAGAAGCACTATTTAATTCTAAGGAAATCCGGTTCACAGAATTATGGTGGTCATTCCGAATTGATCGTAGCTGTGCTAAATTTAGCACAGCTACGATCAGGCACTCAGACATGCGGGGGGACGCCCAGCATGTCAGTGCCGCCCCCCCCCCCCTTCCCCCGCAAAAATGCAAAAGCATCGCACAGCAGCAATGCTTTTGCATTTGAGGAGTAACTCCCGGCCAGTGCAGCTCCTGCGGCTGGCCCGAGAGAACCTCTTCGCTGCCCGGGTCGCAGCGGGTGCTTGTGACATCATGCGGCTGCTGCGGCAAGCCCCACCAACAGTCCGGCAACAACTGCGTTGGCCGGACCGTGCCCCCTAAATGGTGGCATAATGCCGCCGTCCAGCCCCCTCCCGCCCGGCGATCGCTATGGAGCAACAGCCTTCGGCCGTCAGGCATGCACCGGCGCACTGTGGCACCGGGGCAAGCGCAGATCCGACCCGATCACTGCGCTGCAATAAATTGCAGCGAGCAATCGGGTCAGAAGGACCCCCTCTGTTATACAGATGGATGTAACTGCCTGTTCAGATTGAGACGTTGCGATTAGGGAGGAGCCGGTAGGAGGCGGCGGGTAAGTGTAGGGGGAGCAGGGAGGAGGCGGCGGGTGAATACCGCCATAACTTCCTGCTCTGCGGCTGCTGACAGCGCAGCATGACCTCACAGGCACAGGTCACACTGCGCAGGGGGAGCTGAGAGGAGGGAGCTGGGCTCAACGCTGATCCCTCAATCCCCGGGATTGGACCTTCCAATCCCGGGATTGAATCCCGGCCGTTTTGGGGCCTAAATCCCGGGATCCCGCCGATCCCGATCCTGGGATTGGCCTCCCTAGTTGCGATGTTGCTTTCTTTCTGGTATTTCACATCTCACAAGTGAACTTAGCATCTTCCACTTTAGCTACACTTCCTCCTATCGAAGTGCAAGGACAAGGTGAATTCATTGTAGAAAAAAATCATGGACTCCCAAATCTAGGTTAGACAAATATTTAATTATTTATTTTAGGAAAATGCAAAAGCTGTGAGAACCTTTAAAGATTTATTCTCTAATAAACCTGTTGCACCTGGGATAACCTTTTTGAGGTGGTGTGAAGTGTCAGGGACAGTCTGTACCCTGTTTTTTTAGTCTGGATCAATTACTTACAAAGGCTGACCCAGCGATGTGGGTCCTAGGTTTCAACTTGGTTGCCAGTGGCATGCAGTAGTGAGGACAATCCTTTGTGTCTGTAGAAACCTAGGTCATCTGTGCAGTAATCAGCAGTCCTGCTCTGTTCAGATCCCCCCCCCCCCAATAATCAGTTCACCTAGTAATCAGTGATACAGTAGATGATTCCAAACAGTATGACAATTAGACTTGCATGGATAGAGCTATAATTATATATTAAAATGAAATTTATGGTAGAATTCCAATTAATATAAGCTGTAGGTTACATTGGAAACAATGCCCTTTGGACCTCATTCAGCTTAGTTCACTATTGAGAAAGTTATTGTGATTTTCTCAGAACTGCTTCTGCTAAAAAACACATGTGAAGAGCTGCCCAGAAGGGTAAAAGATGCCCACCGATGCATATGCATTCACATAATTGCGAAGCATACGCAGAAATTGAGTACTATTGGCATTTCTGGTTGACCCATGCATACGCAGGATATACGTGGCTACAGTCACTGCAGTGCCATGTTTGTGATCACAGCAGTTGCAGCTGACGTCAGGTGAACGGCCCAAAAACGGATGTGACACCCATACGTTTTCCCAACCATTCCCCACAAATGCTGTGTAACCTCCCAAAAATGATCACTTCCTGGCAATTGCTATGCAATCGCACTTTGCTGGGCAAACACATTTCTGTCTTTTCATCACGCAAGCGCATTTCATCTCAATGTGATGCGGTCACTACTCGTGCAGTTATCCGATAATCAGCTGATTTATGAATTTGCAATTTTGCAACTGAAGCTGAATAATAGAACACAAGACGGTAACATGTTCCAATAAAACACAAGACTATAAACAATTCCCATATGTCACACTTACTTGTGGTTATTTGTGAACCCCGACTGGACTCACAGGTTGGAGTGGGGTCAGGAGCAGGAAGCAGGAAGCTAGATGGCTTAATAAATTTCTTTCTCATGGACTGGAGTAAAATACAACTGGGAAAGAATGTAATTGGGTGTGAGAGTCAGTAAGTGGGAGATTTTGTGAGAGTTCTGTTTTTTTTTTAAAGTGGCAATCATTTACATGGAAAAAAATAAAATGATTTTGCCATGTAAATGATTGCCACTTTAAAAACTCAGGAGAATTCTCACAAAATCTCTCACTTCCTAATTCTCAAACCCTATTACATCCCCCCCATACTCCCCTGGACAGCTACTAGGAGCACACAGAAGAAAATATTATAAGAACTTTATTAAAGACTAGAAGAGTCGCAAAAGATAGCTGCTGACATCCAGTCAGGAACTAGAACTGACCAGCCATCTGGAACACTAGAAGAGGCCTCTGGATAGTGCTGTAACACTGGATAGCCACCCAGGACACTAGGGTTGACAGGTGTCAGGGATGCTGGACCTTTGAACAGAGCTTTAGTAACTGTCAACTGGACTGACACCGGGCTGAGCAGAAACCGCACTGGAATGAGCATGAACTGGAATGTTACCAGAATGAGCAGGAACCGGAATGGCTCCAGAATGAGCAGGAACTGGACTTGGACTGGACTGAGCAGGAACTGGACTATTACCAGACTCACTGCAAAGTGGTAACTGCATAGGATTTCGCTATATAATTAAGACAGGTAGTTCACACTGTGGGGGATACAGGACTGTGAACAAAATTGTGCTGGCAATATAAAAATAACAAATAAAAGTGTAGGAGAAATCTTGGCACTGTAATGATCTGGGTTATATCTTAATAACCTAAAATAACAAGACAACAGAAAATATGTACTAAAAACAATATAAAAAATGTAACATACTTCCATTTGAAGTCTTGGTTATTCTCTGTAGTGCTTCAAGGAATTCTCAATATATGTATAAGTAATATTTAGGATATATGGAGAGATAAACACATAAGAAACATATTGTAATATGCCACACAAATTTTATTATTCACAAAAAAAAACCCTAATGTAATAAAAAATGGGTGTGGTAAAAAAGATAGTGTCTAGATAGACACCATATGTTAGACAGACATTAGGTCGACAGGGTCAAAAGGTCAACATGAAAAAGGTAGACAGTACAAAAGGTCGGCAGGGTCAAAAGGTCAACAGGGTCAAAAGGTCAACATGAAAATTGTCGACATGAAAAAGGTAGACACTATGTTTTTTGCATTTTTGTGGTTTGTGTGGATAGTTTTGTCATCTGGGACCCCCAATTGTAAAAAGGCATACCCTTGCGGGGCTCGCTTTGCTCACCACGCTTCGGGCTTGGTGGCTCGCTGCGCTCGCCACAAGGTTTATAACCAACTCTATGCCGACATGGATAGAGAAGGTATGAAATAGTCCTAAAACATGTTACATTTAAAAAAACATTTCTCTATCTTTTTTATGTCGACCAGTTTCATGTCGACCTTTTGACCCTGTCGACTTTTTGACCCTGTCAACCTAATGTCTGTCTAACATATGGTGTCTATCTATTGATTGTCTAACTAGACACTGTCTATCAACCGGATACCATAAAAAATAAAGCAAGTTGGAGGTTTACCAGATTCGTATATCAAGCAGGCAGAGCCGGCGCTACCATTAGGCAGCTTTAGGCAGCTGCCTAAGGGCGCCGGCACCTGAGGGGGCGGCTGTGAGGCTGATGGCATCATAAGGGTGTCTCTCAAAGAGACATCCTTATTTTACTTATCGCTGGTGGCGGCAGTGGTTTGCATAACCAGCGGCCGCCACTCCCGCACCTCACAGGTGCTGTCTGACTGAGTCTGCAGACATGTCATAGTCTGGAGCAGTGCAGCCAGCAGCAGCAGTGTCCTGCGTCCGCCCCCCTTTCCTTCTCTGAACAGTGAGTGGCAGCTCCCTCCCCAGGGACAAGCAACCAATGTTCTCCTTCCCGTCCCGAGGATCCGCCTCCTCGTCTGAGGCTCCGCCCCTTTTTGCTCATTCGGTCCTGACTTTCTTGAGCTAAGCTTGCCCTGCTAATAGTCCTCTGCGGTTCTATGGGGGGACCATGATGACTGACAGGAGACTACAGGACATCCTTCAAGCAGAGGTACAGTAAGTATCTTATGGCGATTTTTACTGTTATCTGGAGTTTATTAATATAATCTGGGGAGGTGGGTATTGCAGTAATATTATGTGGGGTGGGGTGTAGTACTGTTATGGAGTCGTGAATTTATGTTTTATTTTGGTATATTCTAGTTATTTGTGGGTGACTTAAAGTTATGTGTGTGTGTGGGGGGGGGGAGGCTGTGCTAATATTTTGTGGGAATTCTTTAAGTGGATGTATTGATATTTAACATGTAGATAGTGCTGTAAAGGGTCTATTCATGTAGCAGAGAAAAGCCCTGCTTTTCTCTGCCTAGTGTAATTCACAGAGCGGGTTACTGTGGAGAAGTCTCTGACTTCTCCAGCGACACCCCCGCTCTGTGACTGAATCGCCTCACCATACTTTTGTATGGTGAGTGCGATTCATGAAGGAGCTGAAAGCTCTGGTTTCCGCTTCTCCATGGGGTTCAGGTTCTCCATCTCAGGATGGCGTAACCTGAACTGCGGTGCCGAGACAGCAGGGAAGCTCAATGCTTTCATGCTCTCTGTCCACACTCGGTGCTGGCTCCGCCCCCGACCTCCCCGCAGCCACGGCGGCCTGCCAGGAGGTCAACAGGCGGCGCATGCACAGAGGGACCCGCTGGCTGACTCCGCACATCGGAGAGGGAACTGCCTAGAGAAGACGTCACCGCTGGACCCCTGGATTCCGCAGCGCTTCATCGAAGGGTGAGTATACATAAATTGCTACTTATTATAGCTATACATCGCAGCGATGCGATGTATAGTGATAAGTAACAATTCAGTTTTCATTTTCTTAATGAATAGACCCTTCAGTAACAAGGCCCAGGTGCAGCACAGAGGAGGCAAGATATAGGTGATGGGATGGGTGGTAAGCGGCACAGAAGAGCCAGGATATAGGTGACGGGATGGTGGGAAGTGGCACAGAGGAGCCAGGATACAGATGACGGAATGGGGGGAAGCTGCAAATAGGACCCGGGACACAGGTGACAAAATTGGAGGAG
Organism: Pseudophryne corroboree; assembly: GCF_028390025.1. Lineage (NCBI taxonomy): Eukaryota > Metazoa > Chordata > Amphibia > Anura > Myobatrachidae > Pseudophryne > Pseudophryne corroboree. The sequence continues at coordinate 258,457,870 of NC_086446.1, forward strand.
GTGGCACAGAGAAGCTGGGATACGGGTGATAGGGTTGTGGGGAAGTGTCACAGAGAAGCCGGAACACAGGTGATGGGATGGGAGAAAATGGCACAAAGAAGACAGAAACAGGTGATGGGATAGGGGAAGCAGCACAGAGGAGCCAGTACACAAATGACGGAATGGGAGAAAGCGAGAAAGCAATACAGAACAGCTGGGAAACGGGTGATGGGATGGGGGGAAGTGACACAGAGGAGCCAGGATACAGATGACGGAATGGGAGAAGCTGCAAATAGGATTCGGGACACAGTGACATAATAGGAGGAGGTGGCAAAGAGAAGCTGGGATACGGGTGATAGGGTGGAGGGGAGTGGCACAGAGGAGCAGAGTTGCAGGTGACAGGTTGGGGGGAAGCGGCACAGAGGAGCCGGAACACAAGTGACAGGATGGGAGAAAACGGCACAAAGAAGACAGGAAACAGGTGATAGTATAGGGAAAGCAGCACAGGTGAGCCAGTACACAGGTGGCGGAATGGGGGAAAGCGATACAGAACAGCTGAGAAACGGGTGATGGGATGGGGGGAAGTGACACAGAGGAGCCAGGATACAGATGACGGAATGGGAGAACCTGCAAATAGGAGCTGGGACACAGGTGACGTAATAGGAGGAGGTGACACAGAGAAGCTGGGATACAGGTGATAGGGGAGTGGCACAGAGGAGCAGAGTTGCAGGTGACAGGTTGGGGGGAAGCGGCACAGAGGAGTCGGAACACAAGTGACAGGATGGGAGAAAACGGCACAAAGAAGACAGGAAACGGGTGATAGTATAGGGAAAGCAGCACAGGTGAGCCAGTACACAGGTGGCGGAATGGGAGAAAGCGATACAGAAGAGCTTGGAAATGGATGATGGGATGGGGGGAAGTGGCACAGAGGAGTCGGGATACAGATGACAGAATGGGAGAAAGCGGCACAGTAGCCTCGACACAGGTGACAGGATGGGGGGAGGTGGTACAGAGAGCTGGCATACAGGTGATGGGATTGGGACAAGTGGGACAGGGGATCCGGGACACTGGTGACGGGAATGGGGAAGTGGTACAGAGGAGCTAGGATACAGCTGATGGGATGGGGGGAGAACAGCACAGAGAAACCGGGGCACAGGTGACGGGATGGGGTGATAGGATACATTTTGCCTAGGGTGCCCAGAAACCTTGCACCGGCCCTGCAAGCAGGCCTGTAGATATAATAGAGATGCAGGCTCCGGAACTCCTCTCTGGGACTTCTCCAACCATAAACCAAGATAGTACTCCTGTCACCTGCTTCCAACGCATTTCAAGACAAAGTATCTTCCTCAAGGCAGTGTGACAGAAGTGTGTGGAGAGCGTACTACATACCATTAAGGACAATTACTTCATAATCCAAAAGGACTTGTTACTTTTATCTAGAACAGGCTTTTTCAACCAGTGTGCCGTGACCAGTTACAAGGTGTGCCGCGGAGCCAGAGCAGCTTCCTGCACCTTCAGAGTGAACTGTTGGCCCGGTTCTCTTCTTAGAGGATCAGTTGTGCTCCGACCGTGACCTATGCCTTGAAGACGCGGCAGTGTGATATTACCACGTCTCACCACCCAGCCAGCCCACCCGCCTGCATACAGATCTTCCAGTTCCCGCCTGCATCCACAGCTTTCCTTGCCCATCCACACCTGCCCGACCACCCGCTGCTCAGTATTCGCAGCACTCCACTGTGGGACAGGGAGGAGGACAGATGACCGGTAGGGGCTAATATTTGTTATTTTATTTCTCCTGTGGGGAACAATAGGATTTATGTGGGGAGAATAAGGATTTATATGGATTTATGGGGGGGAACAATGTGAATAAATAGGATTTATGTGGGGAGAAATGTGATTGATTATGTGTGAGCAACATGATTTATGTGGGGAGCAATGTGATTGATTTATGTGGGGAGCAATAGGATTTATGTAGGGAGCAACATGATTTATGTGGGGAGCAATGTGATTGTTTTTTCTGTGATGGCCAATGTATGTGTAGATATTTTTTTTTTTTACTGTGAGGACCAATGTGTGTTTTTTGTTTTTTTTTCTGTGGGGAACTGATGGTGTGCCTTGGGAATTTTAAAATATTGTTTGGTGTGCCGCGAGTAAAAAAAAGCTTGAAAATCACTGATCTAGAAGAACACACCAGACATTTTTGTAGCAATCTTTGCTACATTGGATGCTTAATTGCATGTTTAATTGATCAACTAACCATAAGCTGCTTTGCTTACTAACACCATTCTGCTGCAAAAATGGAAATATAGCTACTTATATCTTTAACTAGTTAAAGAAATATTCTCTCTGCTGGAGAACGTGTGGAAATATATAACAGAAAACAGTATAACAATCTGTGACCTTTCTGCTTACAAGTAACAAATCTGTTTCAAGCAAAGTTTGCTACAAAAAGTCTATTGTGTTCTTCTAGATAAAAGTAACAAATCCTTTTGGATTACAAATTAATGCTCCTTGGAATAGCTGCATAAGCTTTTTGATTAGTTCCATCTAGGCTAGTGATCGCCTCTGCCTGATTGACAGGCAGAGGCGGTCACTGGGCCGTAGGGGGCGGGCCGACGGCCAAAAGGAAGCTTTTGCCCTGGGCACCACAAGGTGGAGAACCGGTCCTGTTCAGAATAACTATCAGAGCCAGATATTAAAACTTAAAATTTGGTAAGGGAGATGTGTGATTCTCCATAATAGAGATACTCATCTCTAAATTTGTTGTTTGCTTTTAAATATATTTTATATGTGTATTTCTGTGATTCTAATAACACCGGTCGTGTGTGATATTATGTGTAAGTAAATATGTGTACTTTTTAATATAAAATTGACTCCAAATACATATTGATACACTGAAAGATATGAACGATATCTCGTTCATTAACAAACGAGATCGTTCATATCTTTCAGTGGTATCGGTCAGTGTGGGCCTATTAGACGATATTTTACCTGCAAAGAAGTTTTCAAACTCATTGCATCTTGATTGGAAGAGGGCTTCATCAGGCTGCAGGCATACTGGTTTACAAAGCATCTCCACTGTATGGAAAAGTTTAGCTTATCATTAGCTGCCATAATCTCACTTGACAGGAACTCTGTTTTCTTATGGGTGATTGTGGATTTGGATTCCTCAGTATACTTGATTAGTTTTAGCTTATTCTCTGCAGCAACTGTTGTTAGCATTATGGCATTAGAGTTACCGTGCATGATCATTTCTATAGCAAGTCACCTATAAGTCCACATTAGATGATAACTGTGATAAATCCACTGTGACCGATATTAAAGCATACTGATTCACACTTTGTAATGTGCAAGTGATACATTTTGCTTTGAAAACATGGAGCAACAACTATTTAGTACAAAGCAGTAACCCCTAATAAAGGAGCAGCAATTGCTGTGAATATGACGGCATACGATTTATCTGTATGATTACTGCTATAGCAAGCCGTTTATAATCAATCCCAAACAAAGGAGCAGTATTTTCAATATTACGGCATCTATCTTATTTGCAAAACCAGGGCCGTTTCTAGCCAATTTGGCTCCCAGTGCGAGATTTAAAAATGCGCCCCCCCTCCCATTCACATAAAAAAAAATGTGCCCCCCCCCCATAGATATAAAGAGTAAAAGCATGCGCGCGCCGAGCGCGTGCTCCCGGCAAGGGGCATGGCCTCGTTAAAATGGGTGTGGTTTTGTTAAGATGGGCGTGGCCTCATCTGATCTCATCATCACGGCCACCACAGGATAAAAAAAAAAAAAGTCCTCATTTTACACATTACAGCAGGCACGCGACCCCATTTTACACAGCACGGCAGGCAAGTGTCCCCATTTTACACAGCACGGCAGGCAAGTTTCCCCATTTTACACATTGCGGCAGGAAAGTGTCTCCATTTTACACATTGCGGCAGGCACGTGCCCCCATTTTACACATTGCGGCAGGAAAGTGTCCCCATTTTACACATTGCGGCAGGCACGTGCCTCCATTTTACACAGTACAACAGGCAAGTGTCCCCATTTTACACACTGTGGCAGGCACGTGCCCCCATTTTACACATTGCAGCAGGCACGTGCCCCCATTTTACACATTGCGGCAGGAAAGTGTCCCCATTTTACACATTGTGGCAGGCACGTGCCCCCATTTTACACATTGCACAGGAAAGTGTCTCCATTTTACACATTGCGGCAGGCACGTGCCCCAATTTTACACATTGCAGCAGGAAAGTGTCCCCATTTTACACATTGCGGCAGGCACGTGCCTCCATTTTACACAGTACTACAGGCAAGTGTCCCCATTTTACACATTGTGGCAGGCACGTGCCCCCATTTTACACATTGCGGCAGGCACGTGCCCCCATTTTACACATTGCGGCAGGAAAGGGCACCCATTTTACACATTGCGGCTGGCACCTGCCCCCATTTTACACATTGTGGCAGGCACGTGCCCCCATTTTACACATTGCGGCAGGCATGTGCCCCCATTTTACACATTCCAGCAGACTGCATCACCATTTTACACATTCGGGCAGGCAAGAGTCCCCATTTTACACATTCCGGCAGGAAAGTGTCCCCATTTTACACATTAAGGCAGGCACGTGCCCCCATTTTACACATTGCGGCAGGCATGTGCCCCCATTTTACACATTACGGCAGACTGCATCCCCATTTCTCTGACGTCCTAGTGGATGCTGGGAACTCCGTAAGGACCATGGGGAATAGCGGCTCCGCAGGAGACTGGGCACAAAAAGAAAAGCTTTAGGACTACCTGGTGTGCACTGGCTCCTCCCCCTATGACCCTCCTCCAAGCCTCAGTTAGATTTTTGTGCCCGACCGAGCTGGGTGCAATCTAGGAGGCTCTCCTGAGCTTCTTAGGAAAAGTTAGTTTTAGGTTTTTTATTTTCAGTGAGACCTGCTGGCAACAGGCTCACTGCATCGAGGGACTAAGGGGAGAAGAAGCGAACCTGCATGCTTGCAGCTAGCTTGGGCTTCTTAGGCTACTGGACACCATTAGCTCCAGAGGGACCGAACACAGGCCCAGCCTCGGAGTCCGGTCCCAGAGCCGTGCCGCCGGCCCCCTTACAGAGCCAGAAGCAAGAAGAGGTCCGGAAAATCGGCGGCAGAAGACATCAGTCTTCACCAAGGTAGCGCGCAGCACTGCAGCTGTGCGCCATTGCTCCTCATGCACCACACGCTTCGGTCACTGATGGGTGCAGGGCGCTGGGGGGGGGGGCGCCCTGAGCAGCAATATAAACACCTTGGCTGGCTAAATTACATCACATATAACCGCCAGGGCTATATGGATGTATATTAACCCCTGCCAGATTCCTGAAAAAAACGGGAGAAAAGTCCGCCGAGAAGGGGGCGGAGCCTATCTCCTCAGCACACTGGCGCCATTTTCCCTCACAGCTCCGCTGGAAGGACGTCTCCCTGACTCTCCCCTGCAGTCCTGCACTACAGAAAAGGGTAAAACAAGAGGGGGGGGGGGGCACTAAATAGGCGCAGTATAATATACACAGCAGCTATAAAGGGAAAAACACTCTGTTTGGTGTTATCCCAATATATATATATAGCGCTCTGGTGTGTGCTGGCATACTCTCCCTCTGTCTCCCCAAAGGGCTAATGGGGTCCTGTCCTCTATCAGAGCATTCCCTGTGTGTGTGCTGTGTGTCGGTACGACTGTGTCGACATGTATGAAGAGGAAAATGATGTGGAGGCGGAGCAATTGCCTGTAATGGTGATGTCACCCCCTAGGGAGTCGACACCTGAGTGGATGAACTTATGGAAGGATTTACATGAAAGTGTCAGCTCTTTACAAAAGACGGTTGATGACATGAGACAGCCGGCTACTCAGCTGGTGCCTGTCCAGGCGTCTCAAAGACCATCAGGGGCTCTAAAACGCCCGCTACCTCAGATGGCAGATACAGACGCCGACACGGATACTGACTCCAGTGTCGACGATGAAGAGACGAATGTGACTTCAAGTAGGGCCACACGTTACATGATTGAGGCAATGAAAAATGTTTTACACATTTCTGATAGTACAAGTACCACTAAAAAGGGTATTATGTTTGGTGAGAAAAAACTACCTGTAGTTTTTCCTGCATCTGAGGAATTAAATGAAGTGTGTGATGAAGCGTGGGTTTCTCCCGATAAAAAACTGATAATTCCTAAAAAGTTATTGGCATCATACCCCTTCCCGCCAGAGGATAGGGCACGTTGGGAAACACCTCCTAGGGTGGATAAAGCGCTCACACGCTTGTCAAAACAGGTGGCACTACCGTCTCCGGATACGGCCGCCCTTAAGGAACTTGCTGACAGAAAGCAGGAGAATATCCTAAAATGTATATAGACTCACACGGGTGTTATACTGCGACCAGCAATCGCCTCAGCCTGGATGTGCAGTGCTGGGGTGGCTTGGTCGGATTCCCTGACTGAAAATATTGATACCCTGGATAGGGACAGTATATTACTGACTATAGAGCATTTAAAAGATGCATTTTTATATATGCGTGATGCACAGAGGGATATTTGCCGACTGGCATCAAGAGTAAGTGCGCTGTCCATATCTGCCAGAAGAGGGTTATGGACGCGGCAGTGGTCAGGTGATGCTGATTCCAAAAGGCATATGGAAGTATTGCCTTATAAAGGGGAGGAGTTATTTGGGGTAGGTCTATCGGACCTGGTATCCACGGCAACTGCTGGGAAATCCACATTTTTACCCCAGGTAGCCTCTCAACATAAAAAGACGCCGTATTATCAGGCGCAGTCCTTTCGGCCCCATAAGGGCAAGCGGGCGAAAGGCTCCTCATTTCTGCCCCGTGGCAGAGGGAGAGGAAAAAGGCTGCAGCAAACAGCCAGTTCCCAGGAACAGAAGCCCTCTCCCGCTTCTGCCAAGTCCTCAGCATGACGCTGGGGCTCTACAAGCGGACTCAGGCACGGTGGGGGCCCGTCTCAAGAATTTCAGCGTGCAGTGGGCTCACTCACAAGTGGACCCCTGGATCCTTCAGGTGGTATCTCAGGGGTACAAATTGGAATTCGAGACGTCTCCCCCTCGCCGTTTCCTAAAGTCTGCCTTACCGACGTCTCCCTCCGACAGGGAGGCGGTATTGGAAGCCATTCACAAGCTGTATTCACAGCAGGTGATAATCAAGGTACCCCTCCTGCAACAGGGAAAGGGGTATTATTCCACGCTGTTTGTGGTACCGAAGCCGGATGGCTCGGTAAGACCTATTTTAAATCTAAAATCTTTGAACACTTACATACAGAGGTTCAAATTCAAGATGGAGTCACTCAGAGCGGTGATCGCGAACCTGGAAGAAGGGGATTATATGGTGTCTCTGGACATCAAGGATGCTTACCTCCATGTCCCAATTTACCCTTCTCACCAAGGGTACCTCAGGTTTGTGGTACAGAACTGCCACTATCAGTTTCAGACGCTGCCGTTTGGATTGTCCACGGCGCCCCGGGTCTTTACCAAAGTAATGGCCGAAATGATGATACTCCTTCGAAGGAAGGGAGTTTTAATTATCCCTTACTTGGACGATCTCCTGATAAGGGCAAGATCCAAGGAACAGTTGGTAGTCGGAGTAGCACTATCTCAAGTAGTGCTGCGGCAGCACGGTTGGATTCTCAATATCCCAAAATCGCAGCTGATCCCGACGACACGTCTTCTGTTCCTAGGGATGATCCTGGACACAGTCCAGAAAAAGGTGTTTCTCCCGGAAGAGAAAGCCAGAGAGTTATCCGAGCTAGTCAGAAACCTCCTAAAACCAGGCCAAGTATCAGTGCACCAATGCACAAGGGTCCTGGGAAAAATGGTAGCTTCCTACGAAGCAATCCCATTCGGCAGATTCCACGCAAGAACATTCCAGTGGGACCTGCTGGACAAATGGTTCGGATCGCATCTTCAGATGCATCAGCGAATAACCCTGTCCCCAAGGACAAGGGTGTCTCTCCTGTGGTGGTTGCAGAGTGCTCATCTTCTAGAGGGCCGCAGATTCGGCATTCAGGACTGGGTTCTGGTGACCACGGATGCCAGCCTGCGAGGCTGGCGAGCAGTCACACAGGGAAGAAACTTCTAGGGCTTGTGGTCAAGCCTGGAGACATCACTTCACATAAATATCCTGGAGTTAAGAGCCATTTACAATGCTCTAAGCCAAGCAAGACCTCTGCTTCAAGGTCAGCCGGTGCTGATCCGGTCGGACAACATCACGGCAGTCGCCCACGTAAACAGACAGGGCGGCACAAGAAGCAGGAGGGCAATGGCAGAAGCTGCAAGGATTCTTCGCTGGGCGGAAAATCATGTGATAGCACTGTCGGCAGTGTTCATTCCGGGAGTGGACAACTGGGAAGCAGACTTCCTCAGCAGACACGACCTCCACCCGGGAGAGTGGGGACTTCACCCAGAAGTCTTCCACATGATGATAAACCATTGGGAAAAACCAAAGGTGGACATGATGGCGTCCCGCCTCAACAAAAAACTGGACAGGTATTGCGCCAGGTCAAGGGACCCTCAAGCAATAGCTGTGGACGCTCTGGTAACACCGTGGGTGTACCAGTCAGTGTATGTGTTCCCTCCTCTGCCTCTCATACCCAAGGTGCTGAGAATTATACGGCGGGGAGGAGTAAGATCTATTCTCGTGGCTCCGGATTGGCCAAGACGGACTTGGTACCCGGAACTTCAAGAGATGCTCACAGAGGACCCGTGGCCTCTACCTCTGAGAAGGGACCTGCTCCAGCAGGGACCCTGTCTTTTCCAAGACTTACCGCGGCTGCGTTTGACGGCATGGCGGTTGAACGCTGGATCCTAAAGGAAAAAGGCATTCCAGACGAAGTCATCCCTACTTTGATAAAAACCAGAAAGGATGTAACCGCAAAGCATTATCACCGCATCTGGCGGAAATATGTTGCGTGGTGCGAGGCCAAAAAGGCCCCAACGGAGGAATTTCAATTGGGACGATTCCTGCATTTCCTGCAAGCAGGAGTGTCTATGGGCCTAAAATTAGGATCCATTAAGGTCCAGATTTCGGCCCTGTCGATTTTCTTTCAGAGAGAACTGGCTTCAGTGCCTGAAGTCCAGACGTTTGTTAAGGGAGTGCTACATATACAGCCTCCTTTTGTGCCTCCAGTGGCACCCTGGGATCTGAATGTTGTTTTGGATTTCCTAAAATCACATTGGTTTGAACCACCCAACACTGTGGAATTAAAATATCTCACGTGGAAAGTAGTCATGTTGTTGGCCCTGGCTTCTGCCAGGCGTGTGTCCGAATTGGCGGCTTTATCCTGTAAAAGCCCTTACCTGATTTTTCATACGGACAGGGCAGAATTGAGGACTCGTCCTCAATTTCTCCCAAAGGTGGTTTCAGCATTTCATCTGAACCAGCCTATTGTGGTACCTGCGGCTACTAAGGACTTGGAGGACTCCAAGTTGCTGGACGTGCTGGACGGCTGGAGTCAGAAAATCTGACTCGCTATTTATCCTATACGCACCCAACAAGCTGGGTGCTCCTGCTTCTAAGCAGACTATTGCTCGCTGGATTTGTAGTACAATTCAGCTTGCGCATTCTGTGGCTGGCCTGCCACAGCCAAAATCTGTGAAAGCCCACTCCACAAGGAAGGTGGGCTGATCTTGGGCGGCTGCCCGAGGGGTCTCGGCTTTACAACTCTGCCGAGCTGCTACTTGGTCAAGGTCAAATACTTTTGTAAAATTTTACAAATTTGACACTCTGGCTGAGGAGGACCTGGAGTTTTCTCACTCGGTGCTGCAGAGTCATCCGCACTCTCCCGCCCGTTTGGGAGCTTTGGTATAATCCCCATGGTCCTTACCGAGTTCCCAGCATCCACTAGGACGTCAGAGAAAATAAGAATTTACTTACCGATAATTCTATTTCTCGTAGTCCGTAGTGGATGCTGGGCGCCCATCCCAAGTGCGGATTATCTGCAATACTTGTACATAGTTATTGTTAACAAATCGGGTTATTGTTGTTGTGAGCCATCTATCCAGAGGCTCCTCTGTTATCATGCTGTTAACTGGGTTCATATCACAAGTTGTACGGTGTGATTGGTGTGGCTGGTATGAGTCTTACCCGGGATTCAAAATCCTTCCTTATTGTGTACGCTCGTCCGGGCACAGTATCCTAACTGAGGCTTGGAGGAGGGTCATAGGGGGAGGAGCCAGTGCACACAAGGTAGTCCTAAAGCTTTTCTTTTTGTGCCCAGTCTCCTGCGGAGCCGCTATTCCCCATGGTCCTTACGGAGTTCCCAGCATCCACTACGGACTACGAGAAATAGAATTATCGGTAAGTAAATTCTTATTTTTACACATTCCGGCAGGCAAGAGTCCCCATTTTACACATTCCGGCAGACAGATGTCACCATTTTACACAGTACGGGAGGTGGTGGTGGTGAGGGGGGAGAGATAGAGAGAGAGAGGGAGAGGGGCTGACTTACATTTGAAGCGGTTCTTCCCGCTCTTCAGCCGCCTCTCCCTCGTCTGCGCGGTGCCGCGGCTTGGCTCCCCCTTCTCCCTCCTCCCGAGTGCCCAGCTCGGGGGGCGGGGTTTTGCAGAATGACGCGATTGCGTCGTGACATCACGACGCAATCGCGTCATTCCGCAAAACCCCGCCCCCCGAGCTGGGCACTCGGGAGGAGAGGGGAGGGGGGATTGAAAGTCCTCAAGAAGTGCCGCGGCGGGCGCCCCGTGCGGTTGCACGGCTCGCCCGCCGCAAGAAACGGCACTGTGCATAACTATCTCCTATATAATAGCCCAGAGTGACTGTGTGTATAATGCTGGGCGTGGCTAGGAGCTCTTATTGGGTTAGCGGCAGGTCTATCACACCCAATCCACAGCTGATTGGGCGAGAAACGCCCTCCCACACAGGTTGCACCCAATAGGAGGCTCTGCCCTTTGGCTGCTGTGTGTTCCCAGAGCAGGATGAACAATGGGGCTGATGGAGCTGCAGCTGCAGGTCCACACCCCAAAATAGGCCCACTGCATCTGCAGCAACATACCCTCCAACAATTTACACATACAAATTGGCACAAATTTGAAAAGGGGGCATGGCCACTGGTAAAGTGGCATGGCCACGCCACTTTCCTATACTTTCAATGAAGTTTGGAGAGCCAAAAATCGGTACAGACCATAAAAAAGGTACTGTACCTGCCAAAATGTTACAGTTGGAGGGTATGCCACTGCATATGCAGCAAGTCCTCCTCTGTAGATAGGGGTGGGGGAAATCCTTTTACTGCAGCGTCCTATGTCCTGCTGCCAGTCCGCCTGCCCCCTGCGGCATCAACAATCCCCATTCCCTAGCTGCGGCGCAGGTGGAATAAAAGCTGCTGTGGCCAACGGCATAGATGTGTATGAAAGCGGCGCAGAAGGTTTTCATAGCCCTCCCTGCACCGCATACTCTCTGCACGTGATGTCACAGAAGTGCCTCCCTGCCACAGCTGCGCCCAGATCCCCAGAGGCCCTGACTTTGCAACACAGCACCTGGGAATCCGGCCTGGAAGCCTTGAGATGGCTAATGTAACGGATAGAGTGGGTGATATCGCGGAGGGTAATGCCTGGACGCTGAATCAATGTAAAAGGTGACAGTGCTGTGCTGTGCTGTGCAGTGGGTGGGTGTGCAGTGTCACTGACACTGCACAGCACTCTCATGTTTTACATTGATTCAGAGAGTCAGTTCTGCCAGCCAGTCACTATTGTTAGCGCCGATGTCCCAACGCGCCGTATTACAGGGAAGTAGACGCACTAAATAAACTACAGCTCCCAGCAGCCCTTAGCGCCGAAGCATTCCGGCGCTAAGGGCTGCTGGGAGCTGTAGTTTATTGAGTGCATCTTCTTCCCTGCAATGTAGTGCGCTGGGACACCGGCACTAACAATAGTGACTGGCTGCTGTGCGAGTCTCCAGGAGAGCCACTGCCAAAGGGAGGACAGCAGCTTAGCTGCTGACAGGAGGATAAGCAGGAGAAGTATTACCCGCTCCTCCCCCACTTGCAGTACCTCCGGGCCCCATCTGCGGCACCCCCACAACCCCCCCTCCACAACCCGCAGTGGCTTTGGACCCCCTCCCACACCTGCAGCACCCTCGCACCCGCCCCTCCACCACACGCGGCACCTCCGCAACCGCTCCTCCCACACCCGCAGTGGCTCTAGACCCCCACCCGCGGCACCCACACACCTGCCCCTCTCCCACCTGCTGCACCACTGCACCAGCTTCTCCCCCACTAGCGGCACCCCCGCAACCACCCCTCCCCTACCCGCGGCACCCCTGGACCCCCTCCCCGTGATTAATCAGGCCCTGCGTGCGCTGTTCACGCTGTTGCAAGGGGCTACAACCCCTTAACCATTGCACACCCTTTGTCCGTGCAATATTTAACCACTCACACAATTATGATTAGAGGTAATACTCCATATAATACAAATATTGCATGCCACAAGGGTGTGCAAGGGTTAAGGGGTCGTAGCCCCTTAAGATGATGTGGAGAGCGCCCGTTGGGCGCGATGAATCACCTAGTTACTATAGTAAGCTGCTTATAAGTCCTCATTAAAGGGTAATTGCAATTCATATGCTGTGTCCGTTATTAGATATCACTACCCTACTTTGTGCATTGTGTAAGCAACACATTTATTTTACAAACACGGAACAGTAACTATTAATGTGAATGTAGCTGGCAATTATTAAAAACAAGTATGTGCATCAAAAAGTTTCCAGATATCAAAGGAATGAATCATACTAATGCAATCAGATATTAATAATACATATGACATCACAACTTCAACTTATTACTATCTAATGTTTCCTTACTATTAAAATAGATTAATTATTACTTATAAGGAATCAATAATTGTTATAACTACAAAATCGCCTGTTTGCATAACGGGGGTAATTCCAAGTTGATCGCAGCAGGAATTTTTTTTAGCAGTTGGGCAACACCATGTGCACTGCAGGGGAGGCAAATATAACATGTGCAGGGAGAGTTAGATTTGGGTGGGTTATTTTGTTTCTGTGCAGGGTAAATACTGGCTGCTTTATTTTTACACTGCAATTTAGATTGCAGATTGAAGACACCACACCCAAATCTAACTCTCTCTGCACATGTTATATCTGCCTCCCCTGCAGTGCACATGGTTTTGCCCAACTGCTAACAAAGTTCCTGCTGCGATCAACTCAGAATTACCCCCCACATCACATACCGCAATTAGTGGGATGTATAGTGCTTATATTTCTGTCCAGGATTAACCCTACAAACCCTGTGATGCTACTAACCTACTGCAAAGTATTTGCACCAGTTGCATAACATTTGGCTGGAATGTTAAGGTGCCTTTAAAAGAATGTGCATTGTAGGCACAGAGACAGTTCAGACAATGGAAAGAGGTGGAGAAGGGCAAATTCCAAAAACATCAGTTTTTGGATTTTTGGGAGTATTTTCATTTTAGAAAGGCAGCACATCACTGCCTCACTGACAGCAGCACATCTCAGCCTCACTGACAGCTGCACATCACTGACTCACTGAGAGCAGCACATCTGTCTCACTGACAACAGCACAACCCTGCCTCACTGACAGCAGCACAACCCTGCCTCACTGATAGCAACACATCACTGCCTCACTGATATCAGAGCCTCCCTGCCTCACTGACAGCAGCACATCACTGCCTGACAGCAGCACATCCCTGCCTCACTGACAGCAGCACATCACTGCCTAACAGCAACACATCCCCACCTTACTGACAGCAGTACATCACTGCCTCACTGACAGCAGCACAGCACTGCCTCACTGATAGCAACACATCACTGCCTCACTGATATCAGAGCCTCCCTACCTCACTGACAGCAGCACATCACTGCCTCACTGATAGCAACACATCACTGCCTCACTGATATCAGAGCCTCCCTGCCTCACTGACAGCAGCACATCACTGCCTGACAGCAGCACATCCCTGCCTCACTGACAGCAGCACATCACTGCCTGACAGCAACACATCCCCACCTTACTGACAGCTGTACATCACTGCCTCACTGACAGCAGCACAGCACTGCCTCACTGACAGCAGCACACCACCGACTCACTGACAGCAGCACACCACCGACTCACTGACAGCAGCACACCACCGACTCACTGACAGCAGCACACCACCGACTCACTGACAGCAGCACATCACTGCCTCACTGACAGCAGCACATCACTGCCTCACTGACAGCAGCACATCACTGCCTCACTGACAGCAGCACATCCCTGCTTCAGTGACTGCAGCACATCATGGCCTCCGATCACAAAATTATCACTCATCGGTTTTCGGAGAAATAGGTGGATTGGATTGCCGAATGGCAAATCGGATTGGCAGAACAGGGAACTGGGCCGTAGATGTATGAAGGCATATGAAATGAGTGATCAGAGATATACACACCTGCATAACTAATTAAAAGCCAATTTGTTTAACAAGCCATTTATCTCTCAGTTAAACAATCTGCAGTCTAAAAACTGCTACTTTATAATCATTTTAATAACATTGGGTCTTTTATTTTTCTATGCCTTATATAATGAATGTCTCATAACAATAACTAATGAAATATGTAGGTCTTATGCAGACAATATCTGTTACAAATTTGTCAGCTGGTCATTAATTAATTAGTCTGCCTGTATACCAACCATTAAGGTCTCTGTGCTGTTCCTGCACATTTTCTCCTAATTAAGGTCCTTAACTCACAACAATCTGCCAATTTTTTTACATCTTTATAAGCCAATGTACTAGTGAAAAACAAATGGTCAAGACAAAGGTTTAACCTCACTGAAGCAATCTTATGGCACACAATTTCGGATCTAAAGTGGAGAGCCCAATAAAAAGTCGGACCCAAATGTTTTTGCCATGGGGGTAATTCCGAGTTGATCACAGCAGGAACTTTGTTAGCAGTTGGGCAAAACCATGGGGGTAATTCTGAGTTGATCGCAGCAGGAACTTTGTTAGCATTTGGGCAAAACCATGTGCACTGCAGGGGAGGCAGATATAACATGTGCAGAGAGAGATAGATTTGGGTGTGGTGAGTTCAATCTGCACTCTAAATTGCCGTGTCAAAATAAAGCAGCCAGTATTTACCCTGCACAGAAACAAAATAACCCAACCAAATCTAACTCTCTCTGCAAATGTTATAATGTTATATCTGCCTCCCCTGCAGTGCACATGGTTTTGCCCAACTGCTAACAAAGATCCTGCTGCGATCAACTCAGAATTCCCCCCCCCCCCCCCCCCTTGTTAAGTATACAACTCGGCCCATGTATTGGAGTTTGATTTTGAAAGTTGGACACAAGACAGCTCTAAAACGCTCAAAGAATTTAGAGGGGTTCTTTGGCTGAGTGTTATGAAAATGTTAGAAATCAACTATAAGTACACTTGTCAGGCAAATTTGCAATAAATAAACAATTTTCAATACATTTTGACACTTAAAAACAAAACAAAAAAACTCTGATCTGTAAAAATGCTTCACGTACTGTACATGTCATTTTTACATGATTTTCTCCATGAAATGTGTATTAGAGGCATATAAATGTACTAATTCAAGCTGAATCCAAAGATATGCAGCATGTCTGTATTTTGTGTCTAATTGCAAGTGTATCTGCACAAAATGTTTTCAGGAAAACACTAACATAATTTAGGATGATGATGATACAGTCACAATTATACACAGACTATAGGCATGCCACATTTCATTGGATTCAGCTGGATCTGCTTGTGTGACTTAGTACACTCATTTGCATCTATGACACATTTGTGTATTTAAAAAAAAAGTACAGAACGTGGAGTATTATGAAATTAAACACATAATATAGGAATGCCAGATGTCATTGAATTCAGCTGGAACTGCTTGTGCAACTTAATGTCTCTATATGCCTGTAATATACAATTCCCAGGGAAAATAATGTAAAAATGACTTGTACAGTACGTGGAACATTTTTACAGATCAATGTTTTATTTTTAATTTAAAGTGTCACAATGTATTGAAGAGTGTTTATTTATTGTAAATGTGCTTGAAAAGTGTATTTATAATTGATTTCCACCACTTTCATAACCATCTCTGCCAAAGAAAACCACCACTAAATTCTTTGATAGTTTTAGAGCTGTTTTGTATCTGACTTGCAGTATTGGACTCCATTACATCAGCCGAGTTGTATACTTAACATGGCCAAAACATCTGAGTCTGACTTTTTAGCATGTTCTCTACTTTAGAGCTGAAAGCATCCAAAAAAGCTTCTTTGCGGCCGCTAATACATTAGCCAACTTTGCAAAATGTCCGATCTTTGCGGCAATATCTGCAAAAATGTGACATTTTGCCATTATCGGCTCCCATTACATCCTGGCCATAGACTTAAAGGAGCCTGTTGCAAAAAGATTGCAGGGCACACATTTATTTATGCAGTACATAGAAACACTTACCAAATCATCTCTCATCTGCCCATATAAATTCAGGAACTATGGGGGTCATTCCGAGTTGTTCGCTCTGTATTTTTTTCTCGCAACGGAGCGATTAGTCGCTAATGCGCATGCGCAATGTCCGCAGTGCGACTGCGCCAAGTAAATTTGCTATGCAGTTAGGAATTTTACTCACGGCATTATGAGGTTTTTTCTTCGTTCTGGTGATCGTAGTGTGATTGACAGGAAGTGGGTGTTTCTGGGCGGAAACAGGCCGTTTTATGGGAGTGTGCGAAAAAACGCTACCGTTTCCGGGAAAAACGCGGGAGTGGCTGGAGAAACGGGGGAGTGTCTGGGCGAACGCTGGGTGTGTTTGTGACGTCAAACCAGGAACGACAAGCACTGAACTGATCGCAGATGCCGAGTAAGTTTGAAGCTACTCAGAAACTGCTAAGAAGTGTCTATTCGCAATTCTGCTAATCTTTCGTTCGCAATTTTGATATGCTAAGATTCACTCCCAGTAGGCGGCGGCTTAGCGTGTGCAAAGCTGCTAAAAGCAGCTTGCGAGCGAACAACTCGGAATGACCCCCTATGTTTCAACCTAAAAAGCCAAACCACTATTTGATCTGAGAGGGAGTTCAGGTCCATCCTCACTATATAGGAGCATCTGGCACGTACCCTAATGGTGACCTAGGCCTGGTAATGCTCCTCAGTGCTTCTTCTGTGCAGCTCCTCCATAGTAATAAACACTATAATGGATGTAGGTGTGGTTTATATACGGGTATAACTGGTGATTATGGTGTTCTGTGTTCATATGCCTCAAATGTTGAATTACAGACACTATGAGAGTAAACTTACTAGTCTGAAAATAGTTTTTTTTTTGTTGCTATTTTTTTGTTAGGTTTTTGGTGCAGGTTTCGCACCCTATTACATTGGGCGAGTTGGATGTGAGTTTGACAAGCAACATGCAAGTTTGCATGTTCTCACAGCCTATTACATGTGTGAGGTCTAAAAAAGTGAGTTTAGTAATTCAGTTTTGACAAAATTCAGGGATATGCTGACCTGTGGTTGTAACATTATGGATAGAATGTCCCTGTGGAATATAGCTGGCTTTGCAGTAATCCGATAATGAAATGCTGTGTAAGTCAAAGTCAATTGCTCTTTTCTTCAAACAATCTGTACTAAGTCCAGTTATAGACTTTTAAATGTCACAGATGTAGCAGAATCACTTAATGCTTCAGACTTCAAATTAGAGTGAGCTATCTCATTCCCAAAGGAAAATGTCTGTTCTCTCCACATTAGCCTTGACCTATATACAGTACATATTCCAGGAGTGCTTGATAATAGTCTTTCTATCTCTGTCAGTGGCGTACCTTACCTATCTGACAGAGCAGTAGAGAAGAGTCTATGTAAAAAGGGGGGGAATAGCTTTGCGGGAGGGGTCATGGTTTTGCATCCCAACCCCCATTTCCATCACTCTAGGGTCTGGGAGATGCTGGGCTCCCCCAAGAGACAACTCTGGCTGCAGAGCTGGCTCCTACAGTGTGACAGGAACCGGTGCTGAACGTAATGTTAGTCAGCATTTTGGTGTCATCCCTTGGTGAGTGACACCCGGGTGCGACCCGTGTGCCCACACCCTAGTAGTGACACCACATATCAGAGTGTCCACAGTAAGAGGCAGTATCCAGTGAATGTGATTAATGAGAGTATCATAACTATCCAGAGCAATAGTCAAACACAAGTAAGCAATACAAGGGATACAAAAAGCTGAATCTATAAACTGTTAGCTTGCTTGTTCCCAGTTGTTAGATGATCGTGTATTTTTGTTCCAAAGGCTTCACTGCTGCAACCTAAACCTTTGAAACTATGAAACTAGCATCTTTGGATGCACAGTGATCACTGCATTTTGTGATTTTTTGTAATGATTATTATTCTAGTATTGCAATTTCTTCATAGAAAGTTATATTTATTTAAATGCATAATAGAGGTTTGATATTGTGCCACAACTCTCTATTAGGGGAACATTGAGGCAATTACCCATTGATCAAGGTATCATGGAAATCCTCAATTCACCGATTTGGATCACAAAATTCTAGATGATTGATGCCTGTCAAATGGCAGATTGACTCGCCGATCAGATTGGCAGAACGGGGAATCTTGCCAAAAATGTATGGCCGGCATATAAAGTGAGTGATCAGAGATATACACACCTGCAGAACTAATTAGCAGCCAATTTGTTTAACAAGCCAGTTATCTCTTTGTGAAAAAAATTGCAGTTTAAACACTGCTACCATGTAAACCTTTGAATAACATTGGGTCTTTTATGCCTCATTTAATGAATGTCTCAAATAACAATAACTAATGACAGATTTAGGTCTTATGCAGACAATATTTGTTACAAATTTGACAGCTGGACGTTAATGAATTAGTCTGCCCGTATAGCAATCATAAAGGTCTTCATTCTGTTCCTGCACATTTTCTCCTAATGAAGGTCCTTAAGTCACAACAATCTGCCTATTTTGTACATCTTTATATGCCAATTTACCAGTGAAAAACAAATGGTCAAGACAAAGGATTAGCCCCACTGAAGCCATCTTATGGCACACAATTTCAAATTGTGTGAGGAAAGATGATAAATTATTCTTTGTTTCTTTTCGAGGACCACTGCCATGCTCTACTTGGTGATCTGCTACTCCAGCAGTTGCCTTCGCACTGTTTACTTTTCCTGGAAAAGGGAATATTGTGTGGGAGTAAAGGTCAGCAACGCTTGGCTCCAGTTCTCTCATTGAGAATCTGCTATTGTATAAGTCAATGGGGCAGATGTATTATCCTGGAGAAGGCATAAGGAAGTGATAAACCAGTGATATGTGCAAGGTGATAAAGGCACCAGCCAATCAGCTCCAATATGTAAATTAACAGTTAGGATCTGATTGGCTGGTGCCTTTATCACCTTGCACATATCACTGGTTTATCACTTCCTTATGCCTTCTCCAGGTTAATACATCTGCCCCAATATTTCCTATGGTACACGACAAGGTATAGGATGCCATTATGGTTTGTAGTATCTGTTGTGAGGATGTGATTGATGGTTATTGGTGGTCCCTGATAACCGATATACAGAATGTTCAGTCTTATCTTGTTTTACTTTATGGGACTTAAATTAATTAAATCATTAATGTGTTTCTCAATTTGAGTGGTTAATTGTATATTCCAAACTGGTGGCTGGCCTGTGAAATTTGCTAAGTAAATAATGTTGCAAATCTCTTAATTTATTGATTCCATTTTTTAGATTCTTTGGAAGACTCCTCTGTGACAAGTCATGTCAGATCTAGTGACCATTTATTTAACTCAGTAGCTCTTTTTCAACAAAATTCTGGGATAAGTTGACCTGGGGATGTTACATTATGGATAGGATGTCCCTGTGGAAAATAGCTGGCTTTTCTGTAATCAAATAATGAAATGCTGTGTAAGTGAAAGCCAATTGCTCTTTTCTTCAAACATACTGTACTATGGGGCAGATTTATTAAGCTCGGTGAAGTGATAAATTGAAAGGTGATAAAGCACCAGCCAGTCAGCTCCTAACTGTCATTTTTCAAACCCAGCCTGTGACATGGTAGTTAGGATCTGATTGGCTGATCCTTTATCACCTTCCACTTCATCACTTCACCGAGCGTAATAAATCTGCCCTTAAGGGTCTAATTCAGCTTCTGTTGTACAACTCTTTTCTTTAACATGTGGGGGGTCATCCAGCACAGGGCAAGGCCGCCCCGCATGCTGGGCCCTGCCTCCCTACAAAAATGCGAACGCTCACATGATTAAGGTAGCCCCCTACCAACGCAGCCTAGCTGCGTAGGCAGTTGGAGGGCCACCATGTTTAGGGTCACAGGGGCTGCGTGTGATATCATGCAGCCACCGCAGCCTTCTCCTCCAATGGTCCGGACACGCCTCCGTTGTCTGAACCATGCCCCGAAAATGGAGCATCGACACCCACAAAATGCGGCGTCTATGCCCTGTTCCTGCCCATCCAGGTCCTAAACTGTGTTATGAAGAGAATGCAGTCTAAGACCTTGCGCATGCGCGTACATGCACATGCGCTGATGTGCAGAATTTTTTCAGATCAGCATTGGAATCTGAAGTCAGCTCTAAGTCGAGATATTGACTTTTATATGTCACAGATGTACCAGAATCACTTAATGCCTCATACTTTAAATTATAGTCAGCTCCCTCATTTCTAATGGAAAATGCCTTGGCGCTCTCCCAGGGCTGCCATCAGAAATTATGAAGCCTGGGACTGCAATGATAGGCAGCCTCTCCCATGTGTATTATAGTATGAGCTTTATCTGCGCCACCTGTATTATAGTAACAATGGAGTCTGCACCACCTGTATTATAGTAACAGCAGAGACTGTTCCACCTGTATTATTATAGTAACAGCATAGAGTGCACCCCATGTATTATAGTAACAGCAGAGACAGAGCCAGCGCAACCTGCTCAGCAGATCCTGCAAAGCAGGGAGGTGCCGAGCTGAGAGGCGCTCTCCCTGCTCTGCTACTCTGCTGCTGCTTCTGGCTGCCACTGCTTCTGTCAAACCGTATGACAGGCAACGCTACAGGCAGCTAGAAGCATGGCATCCGTGTCAGGTACCTCTGGCTCCCTCCCTTCTCTCTCATGCCCCTCCTCCCTGCTGTACCTTTGGCAGCAGCACTGGCAGCTTGAAGTGGTGCCCATGGTTCTTCAGTCTCTCGCTGATCTCCCATGCAAGTTGCACTCTTCCCCCTCTCCTGTGGACCAGAGCCGGATTAAGTCCATGGGGGGCCCGGGGTACTTAAGACAGTGGGGCCCCTATTCAAGAGAGGAGGAGGAGGAGGACGGGGGGGTGTCACATATCATCCAACGATCGACCTGCGCTCCCATCCCCGCCAACCGCACAGACAGCTGAGCGACTGCTCAGCTTTCCAATCATGTAAGAATGAAGCAGCCTGCCGCTCAGCCATTGGGGCAGCCTACTTCACTCATACGTTATTGGACAGCTGAGCCGTCCTGTCTGTACGGCCGCTGCTGCAGTGAGGACGGGAGCAAAGCACCACAGATCGGATCGGAAGAGAGATCTGATCTGTGGTGTGGCAGCAGGGGAAAACGCAGGATTTTCTTGGGGGGGTTTCCGTACATGTGTGTGTGTGTGTGTGTGTGTGTGTGTGTATATGTATGTATGTGTATATATATATATATATATATATAAATAAATAATACATACACATATACACACTTCTGTACATATACACAGCATGCATATATACATACATACATACATACATACACACATGCATTGCATCCTTACAAAAGCATATATACACAGATCCAACATACATACTGCAGACACACACTCAGGGCATGCATACATACACACACAGCACACATGTACACACAAACAGAGCATACATACATGCATGCATACACCAAGAGAGCATAAATACACACAGCATGCACACATACAGCATATACACACATAGCATTTACACACACACACACACACACACACACACACACACACACACACACACACACACACACACACACACACACACACACACACACTATACACATATAGTATCCATACACACAGCATATACACATATAGTATACATACACACAACATATACACACAGCATATATACATACAAACATAGTGGATACATACACACAGCATATACAAACACATAGGATACCTGCATACAGCATATACAGACATAGGATACATATACTGTGCACAGCATATACAAACACATAGGATACATACACACAGCATATACAGACACATAGGATACATACACACAGCATATACAGACACATAGGATACATACACACAGCATATACAGACACATAGGATACATACACACAGCATATACAGACACATAGGATACATACACACAGCATATACAGACACATAGGATACATACACACAGCATATACATACAGACACATAGGATACATACACAGCATATACAGACACATAGGATACATACACACAGCATATACAGACACATAGGATACATACACACAGCATATACAGACACACAGGATACATACACATTATATACACATACATAGGATACACACATACAGCATATAAACACATCGCATACTCCTCTCCCTCCCCCTCAAACACCAGGTCAGTGGGTGCCTCACCTGTCCAGCATAACTAATCCCACTTTGCACTTGCACATGAAATACACAGCTGCCGTGCACTGCACAGATTTACTGCCTTACCCGGCCAGCCAGACTGGTCACATGGGAGAACTTCCTGGGAGGAGCTGCTGCTTCCTCTGCAGCCAGCTCCCCCTACACTCAGCCTTCCTGCCTCCGAGTCCGTCCCCATTCAGTCAGTGAAGGCAGCTCAGCTGCCGGCAGCCGCACAGTCTCTATGCGGCTCTAAAATAAGGAAAAAAAATTGTCAGCTGCTACGATGGATCAGCATGCAGGGGGGGTTTCTAGATACTCGGAATCCCCCCCCCTCCCCTGCGTGCGTGTATGGGCAGAGGGCCCTTTTGGAAAGGGGGGCCCGGGGGTACGTATCCGCACCGAACACCCTATCACTGGCCCTGAGCAGAGACTATACCACCTGTATTATAGTAACAGCAGCATTTAGTACCAGGGCCGGTGCTAGGGTGTTCGGCGCCCTCCTGCAAACTATCAATTTTGCACCTTTCTACAAATACAAATGTGACCGATCTCATCCTCAAGGCTGTAACTAGATATTTTGGTGCCACCCTCCCCCTCAAGATCCACAACATGGACAGTGCGTGCCAAAGTCACGCCGCAAAAATATAGGGGCATAAAAAAATTACGTAAAGTATAGCGGCTTAAAATAATTACAATGCACAGTAGTCTCCATTATTCAAAATTACGCTACACAGTAGTACCAGTTATATACATTACGCCTGGTAGAGTCCCTTATATACATTACGCCAGATAGAGCCCCCTTTTACATATTGCACCATGTACAGCCCATTAAACCATGTACAGCCCATTATACACATTATGGGGGTCATTCAGATCCCGCCACATTAGTGGCCCACAGTGCAGTTTGCCAGTGGCAGCAAACTGTGCATGCGCAGTGGGCATATACATTGCGGTCGCATCCCAATGGATGCAACCCCAATGTGATTAACAGGCAACAGCTCAGCAGGGTTAAGGCGAAGCAGGGGTGGTGCCGGAAAAACGGGGGTGGGCGGGACCATTATCGGGGCAACTGCATGATGTCACACACAGCCGCTTCAAAAAAAAAGGCTGCTGACAACGCTGCCAGGGGTCAACCTTAGATCAGATGCGTCGGTAATGTAATTGTAGATGCATCGGGAGGCGACGCTACACATGCTGGATAGCCTTGCTTTTTGCTGGACAGCCCTCAGCATGTACAGAGATGAACGCAGAACTGGCTGCATATGCAGCGCTCTACGTTTATCTCTGAATGACCCCCTATGCCAGGTACAGCCTTCATTCCCTCCACAGTGTGGCCCCGGTACCTGCAGAAGTTCCTGGTATGGGCGCTGCTCCTCCTCTCCTTCTTCTCCGGTTTCTTGCTGGCTCTGTTACTCCAGTGGCTCTGTAGGATGTTGTCAGTGACCCCGAGAGGGAGTGGGTTCTAATTACCCGGGCCTGGGACTGATGGTGGGGCGTGGAGGGGTCCTGGTCCGCTGCACTCCCACCCCTCCTCCTACCTTACTGGGTAGCAGCAGCAGCTCTCATCTTGACAGCACATGCAGTGTGCTGTGCTGCAGTGGGGCAGAGAGGCTGCTGCTGCTGAGCCTCTGTCTGTTCCTGTATGGGTGGTGGCCGGGGGGGAGTGATCACACTGATCACACTCCCTCCTCGAATTGACCCTGGCTGAGGGCTCAGGTATCAGGCACTGCAGACTGCACCCACCCTGCTCGGCACTGGAAATATTTTTCTTATAACTTTCTCCATAAAGGGGCATGGCCACGGCTCCCTCAATTAGGCCACGTCCCCAGACCTCTAGGCAGCACGGGATGTGATAGCGGCGCTGTGTGTGGGCTGAGGCTGCACACTGCGTGCTCTCTCTGGAGAGGATGAGGGGGAGGGAGCCGCGCTGTAAGCTGCCAGTGCCGCTACCTGTCATCCACTATGACAGGCGAAGCGGCAGCCGGCAGCAGCAGGGATGTAAAGCAGGGACAGCGCCTCTTCAGCTGTGCGCCTCCCTGCACTGCATCCCTTTGCTGAGCAGCTAGCGCCGGCTCTGATTTGTACCACCTGTGTTATAGTAACAGCAGAGAATGTGCCACCTGTACTATAGTAATAGGACACTAGTATCCACCTGTACAATGATTCGTCTTCCCTGGCTGTAGTATAACATGATATCAGTGCCTGCTCCCCTTGTAGTATAGCAACCTGACACCAGAGCCTGCTCAGTCTATAGAATAATAACAATAATAATATTATTATTATTATTATTATTATTATATAATATCATTACCACTTGCCATACACAGCAACTACTGTTCTCTGTTCTTGCTTCCTTGTAGGAATGATAGAAGGAAGGCAGAGCTAAGACCAAGGGAAAATGGGTGCCACTCGTAACTTAACTTCTTGGCCAGGTAATATATTGCTTCTGGACTGTTATACAAGAAAATGACGGCTACTCTCCTGCAGTGGTTACATGTATGATAATTTTATTTACAGAGTATTACAAGTGCTACAGTTTCAGATAGAAGGGGTGAGGTCATAGGGAGATCACTGAGCCATTTTACATGAGTCGTCTTCCTGCTCCCAGGCAGCAGAGGCTGCTGGGACTTGTAGTTTTTAAGTTGTTGTAAGTACCTCCGGAGTCCGGTGAGACAGATGGCAATTCCATCTCACTTTATTGTAGGAGTCAGGGCTGGACCCCTTGTCAGGTTGGGCCTGGGATTCCAGTCCCAGCAGTCCCTCCATGATGGCGGCCTTGCTTTCTCCACATTAGCCCTGGTTTATATATACAGTAAATATTCCAGGAGTGTTTGCTAATAGTATTTGTATCTATCTAGTAGAAAAAACAATGTGTTCCCTAATGCACACCGAGTGAAAAATATTTTACTACATAATAGTCAGATAATACGGAGATCTTAGTTGCGTATATCTGCAGATATAGGGTTAAGCCCCCAGGCCGATCGACAAGGCTTCTCCGTCACTGGGGGTCCCTAATACGAGGTATGGGTCCGGGGTGCAGGACCCCATAACGTCGGCACAGGTCGGCTACTCCAGGTCAGCACACAGGTGAGAATTAATAAGGGTTAATAAGAAGCACAGAAGTGCTATGTAAGTGGTGTGATTAAAATAATACAAAAATATATACAAAGTGATAGGGAAAATCATGTGTTAATAAAGTGTGTGACTGACTACTAGTGTGATAACTGACTTTAATATATGTTTGTCAGTTGTTTCTTCTGTTCCTCAATGCTGGTGCATGGGTAGGGTCAGATTGAAATCACTTTAGAAGGTTAAAGTGATTACAGTCACAAATTGTGTAGTATACTGTGAAAGTGCTGATTATTTATCATGCTAAGAGCGGCAAAAGTGATGAAGGTACACTTACAGTAACACCAACACTCATATCATGTTTGTCTTGCAAAACTGTATTATCCTCTCAGGATCTGGTTCAGGATGGTTTGTGTGCAAATTGTTTTGCTTTTCAGCAAAATACAAGGCAGATCCCGGTGCAACGTCAGGTACAGATGGAGCCACCTTGGGCTATGTTTGCACAGACAGTATAGCTGAACGGGTAATTCCTACAGCTTCTTTACCAGAAATGGGGTACACGATTAAACCTTACATGCAGCTCCCTACCTATGGTATATAATTTACCCCAGCAGCTTCTCATATAAGACAAGCTGATAAACCGATGGTAAGTAAACCTTCACCTTCACAGGCTACACAAGATGATTCATCGGAAGATGAAAATTCAATTTACTCTACTTCGGCAAACGAAGAGGAGGAAGAGGGTCTCAGCTCAGTGTATATAGCTGAATTAATTAGAGCTATGAAGGCCATTCTATCTTTAGAGGATTCAGCAGAGCCTGTGTTAAAAAGCAAGGCACCTGTATTTAAACATCCCAAAACAGCTAAGAATGAGTTTCCAGGGTCAGATCAGCTGACGGAAATCATGGAAGAGGCTTGGGCTACACCCAATAAAAACATAGAATTCCCAAAAAGTGGGATTCCAATTATCCTTTTCCAGCAGGGGACTGTTTAAAAAGGGAGTTGGCTCCTAAAGTAGATACGCATGTAATTCGATTAGTGCGAAAATCTATATTTCCTTTACTGTCAAGTGTCAACATCATTAAATGATGTCACGGATAGGAGAGTGGATGGTTTTCTGAAAACCATATTATCTCTGTCTGGGGCAGTCATAAGGCCAGCCATGGCTTCAGCTTGGATGGCAAAGGCAGTGGCTGCCTGGGCTGATGCACTGGAAGAGGATGGTTTCTCAGCTTCTAGAGAACAAAAATCCTATATACTGTAGCTCATATTAAACAGGCTACAGTATTCTTGGAAGAAGCGGCAATAGATATGGTTACTATTGCTTCTAGGGCATCAGCCTCAACAATAGCTGCTCGCAGAGCACTTTGGTTACGTACGTGGAAAGCTGATTCAGAATCCCAAAAGGTTTTGGAATCTTTGCCTTTTGCTGGAAATATTCTTTTTGGTAAAGAATTGACAGATATTCTGGAGTCAGAAGCAGACTCCAAGTAGGTCAAGTTTCCTTCCACATATAATCCTAAACCTAAGGGTCCATCTTTTCGTCCCTTTCGGTTGCAAGGAAAAACGAAGGGAAAGAGTGATTGTAAGTAGCCCCAATACAATAAGTTTGGTACGTCAAAGATGCATTGGGCTACCAGAGGGCCAGCTTCCAAACCAGAAGATAAGCCATCAGCCTGATGGTGCGGGCCTCCCCCTGGGGGACCCCAGGGTAGGGGGCCAGCTTCTTCAGTTTGCACAGATTTGGCAGCAGTCTACAACAGATGCCTGGGTGCAAGAAGCAGTATCTCTAGGTTATGTTTTCCCCTTCAAGAAGCATCCTCCTCTGAGGTTCTTCTGCACCAGCCCATCTCGGGTGGAGGCAAAGGCAAGGGCCTTGCAAGAAGCAGTTCAGAAATTGCTTCAGTCAGGAGTGGTCATTCCAGTACCCCCTGCACAACTGGGGGGGAGGGTGTTTACTCCAACCTGTTTTTGGTTCAGAAGCCAAATGGGTCTTTTTGACCCATTCTCAATCTCAAAATGCTAAACAAATACATTTGGGTACCAAGGTTCCACATGTAGACATTACGCTCCATAGTTTTGGCCATGGAACTAGGGGATTATATGGTATCCCTGGATATTCAGGATGCATACCTACATGTTCCTATAGCACTGTCCCATCAGTGTTATCTCAGGTTCGTCATCCTCCAGCAGCATTTTCAGTTCCAGGCCCTGCCCTTTGGGTTAGCCACAGCACCCAGGGTTTTTTACCAAGATCATGGTGGTGATGGCAGCTTATCTCCGCAAACAGGGGATAAGAATTTTTCCATACCTTGACGACCTTTTAATCCTCGCACAATCGCAGGAATTGCTCCTGTGCCATCTCCAACACACAAAAACATGTCTACCCGAGGCACGGGTGGCTCATACATTGGGCAAAGTCGTCTCTGGTTCCGTCACAACATATGACGCACTTGGGGTCTGTACTGGATTCAAGTCTGCAGAAGGTATTTTTACCTCGGAACAAGATATCCAAGGTACAGTCAAAGATTCAGGAGTTGTTACACAGTCAAACAGTATCAATTCACGCAGCAATGCGTGTGATGGGTTTGCTGGTGTCAACATTCGACATGGTGGAGTATGTGCAATTCCACTCGAGGCCTCTGCAGCGTCTGATTCTGGCCAGATGGAAAGGAATACATCAGACAATAAAGAAACAGACAATGGTAATTCCAGTAAAGGTAAGAAGGTCGTTAGCCTGGTGGCTACAGACATCCCATCTAGACAAGGGGAGACCCTTTTGGATATCAGATTGGGAGATCCTGACAACAGATGCTAGTCTTCAGGGCTGGGGAGCAGTGTCCGGAAAATTATGGTTCCAGGGACAATGGAACTCAGAAGAAAGTTGCCTGCCAATAAATCTGTTAGAACTTCGGGCCATATACATGGCACTGATTCAGGCAAAGGACACTCTTCAAGGAAAACCAGTCCAGATCCGCTCGGACAATGCAACGGCAGTAGCGTACCTCAACCATCAGGGAGGAACCCACATCCAAACAGCAATGAAGGACGTAAATCACATTCTAAAGTGGGCAGAACTCCATCTCCCAGCCTTGTCCGCAGTATTCGTTCTGGGAGTCCTCAACTGGGGAGCGGACTTTCTCAGTCGACACGCCATTCAGGCAAGCAAATGGGCTCTACACCCGGAGGTCTTTCAGACTCTAGTAGACAAGTGGGAATTGCCAGAGATAGATCTCATGGCGTCCCGTCTGAACAACAAAGTGCCCGCATACTGGTCAAGAACGAAGGATCCCAAAGCGATCTTTATAGATGTCTGGTCAGTGAAATGGGACTTTCATCTGGCATATCTGTTTCCCCCGATCACCCTGTTGCCCAGGGTGATGAGGAAAATATAGCAAGCAAAGGGTGCCGTGATTCTAATAGCTCCGGCTTGGCCCAGAAGGCATTGGTACACAGATCTGCAGAGAATGTCGATGGATGCTCCACTTCTGCTCCTCAACGTCCAGATCTACTAATGCAGGGTCCTTGTTACCACAGACATCTGGATCGACTGTCTTTGATGGCATGGCTCCTGAGACCTCTATCCTGAAGTCATGAGGATTCTCACAACAGGTAATTCAAACGATGCTCAAAGCAAGGAAACCTTCCTCAGCTCGTATTTATCACAGAGTATGGCAGGCCTATATTCATTGGTGCAGTGAGAGAAGCATGGACCCCGAATCCTTCAGAGTTTCCAGGGTCCTAGCTTTCCTTCAGGCAAGAATGGATAAAGTAGAAAAAAGTAAATCACCTAGGTGATTTAGTCCTGGCGCTAGATGGGAAGGTGCACCACAGCAGCTAAACACACAGGGTTGGTCAGACCCCCAAACAACAAATACACAAAGCAAAATGTAGCGCCTAAGGTCGTCAATGAGTGAGAACAGTCATTAATACCACAAGATTTATTTATAAACCATTAATAGTGCACATATTTAAAAGCCAGTAATAAAAACAAATATGGAGCTACTCCTATAAGTGATGGAGGTCAGTGACTAAATGTTCAAAGAACCTGTTCCATTTATAACAGTCCCTTGTGGATCCAGCGAGGCCAAAAACAGTCACAACCGTGAATGCATATTTACCACAATATTGTGAAGGCGTTTAAGCAGAGCAGCGTCCGCAGATGGCAGTCCCTTATTCAGTGGTGGTAATTCCAAGAGTCCACGGTGTGCGTCGTCCCTCTTTCAGGAATCCAATCGGTAAAGAGCAGTAGTCAGGGACTTGGTCCAGGTATTCGATCCTCCAAATATTTAGATAGGTAGTAGACTTGTAACAACAGATCCCACCAACGCGTTTCGTTGCGTTCACGCAACTTTTTCAAGGTGCTACTGGTCCTGTTGTGAGGGTTTTTATACCCCTTTCCAATTTGGATGCTCATTTGCATATGTGATACAATTGACCTTCTCACCTCATTAGACGACCAGAATAATGGCAGACATATTACTATTTAATAAACCTTGTTCACACATATAATCATATATATAATATTCATATTATAATTCAAAATATAATTTAAAAAACGTTTTTTTTTAAAATTGATCACATGACCATTCATCTCATCCAAAAGGGAATTAATGTAAAAAGCGGGATGGACTTGATAGACTATAATATAGACACATTAAGCCCTGATGGTCATATATATCCACATTTTAAATATACCTCTAATACTGAACCAAAGTTGTGGGGAAGGGCAGCTGTGTATAATCATTGTGCTCACCAAGCAGCGCCGCGCCTAAGCGCGCACCCCGATGACGCGGCACAACAAACGTTGCGTCATCCCGCTACATCCGCGTGTAGTTCCGTCGCCGGGGGAGACGTGGCATGGAGGTCTCAGTGCCGCGTCATCACCCCGCGTCCATTGACGGTAATCATATACACATCGGAAGTATCAAATGGTTGTCATGGCGACGCATATACATGCACGTCGCCCGGGCAACCTGATTAACACTGGCTCGTGTTTTTAAATGATGGTAATAAAACTAAAAGACAAAAGAAAAGAGAAAAGAGAAAAAGGAGGGTAAGGGGGCAAGAAAGTCCCATAGTAGGATTCAAACCAGTTTGTAATCAATATTGGGTAAACCCTGTAGTATATTCAGTGGATCGGTAAAAATTTATTGTAGTTCTAAATGCATAATATTAGTATTACATTACATAATCTAAACTATATAATGATCCACTGAACAAGCTAGATCAAAATATAGCAAAGTTTGGACCAACAATTTTTAAACATGAAGATGATAATAGTATGTATTATAGAGAATATACATACATTTAATCCAAAAGGTCTCCTATTATAGTCTATATTTGTATTCACGTGTATATAAGAGGGGGGAGAGAAAATTAAGAGGATATATGGATAGGTAGAAACAAGCACAGTCAGGTTTCCCATTTGGAGAAGAGGGGGGGGGGGGGGGGGAGAGAGAGGGGCGTCAGGAACGCAGAGGAACTATATATAATATTATAAAACTATATTGAGTTCCATTGCTTCATTTAATCCTAATGGATAGATGGTATTTGGTTTGAACATCCAATATAGTTCTTGTTTACACAAATTTCTGTACCGATCCCCACCCCTCTTTGTTATTTCTATATGTTCAATAGCTGTCAAGCA
This sequence comes from Pseudophryne corroboree, assembly GCF_028390025.1. Classification (NCBI taxonomy): domain Eukaryota; kingdom Metazoa; phylum Chordata; class Amphibia; order Anura; family Myobatrachidae; genus Pseudophryne; species Pseudophryne corroboree. Next base: position 258,489,188 of record NC_086446.1, read on the forward strand.
GAGAGAACTTGGATCTCCATTATGAGTATCCCTAAAATGCCTAGAAACGCTATGCGTCTGTACTCTGTTGATAATGTTGCGTCTATGTTCTAAAAAACGAGCTTTAATACTCCTAGTGGTGCGCCCCACATATCTTTGATTGCAACCACATGACAAAAGATAAATAATGTAATTAGAATTACAATTCATAAAGCTAGTGAGGGCATACTCTTCCCCTTCTTTAATCTGAATATGTGTAGTTTTCTTAGGTATATATTTGCATGTAGTGCATCTTGTGGCCCCACAACGGTGGAAGCCTTTAGGTCGCACTGGTAACCAAGTCTCTTTCGTGTTCCCCCATCCTCCTCTGACATGTGTATGTTCTTCATGTAGCTGGGAGAAAGGATATTTTTGAGTGAGCGATTCTTCTTAAATATAAATTTGGGCTTATTAGATATATGGCCCCCAAGAAGGGTATCTTGATTCAAAATCCCAAAGTTCTTACATATTATTCTTTTGATCTGCATGCTTTCGCTATTAAAAGTGGATATAAAGGCTATCTCCTCTGATTGATCAAAGTTGGTCTTGTTGGTATTATTATTTCTATTTTTCTCTTCTGATGTCTTTAATCTAAGTAACTCTTTCCTATCTAAACCCAGGACCTCTTTGATGTTCTTTTTTAGTGGTGACTGTGGGTAGCCCCTGTTAGTAAAAGCCTCCATCATGGATTCAGCTTGTTCTAGGAATTTTTCGTTCTCAGTACAATTGCGCCGTAGACGCAAAAATTGACCCTTTGGAATGTTCTTCTTCCAAGGGGTGTAATGGGCACTCTGGTAGTGCAGATAAGAGTTAGTGGCAACCTCCTTATTATAATTAGAGGTGTAAATTTTTCCATCCCTGGCTTCAAGAGTTATATCCAGAAAGTTAGTGGTGAAAGGGTGATAGGAGTGTGTGAATTTCAAATTAAAGTGATTTGAATTAAGACTGGAAACAAAATTCTGTGCCGACAATAGATCCCCATCCCAAATAATAAATAAATCATCGATATAGCGGCCATAGAGGACCAGGTTCGCGCCAAAGCCACCATCCCACACATGGGCGTCCTCGAACATACCCATGTAGAGGTTGGCATAGCTAGGCGCAAGCCTGGTCCCCATGGCCGTGCCCATTAACTGTAACTAACTAAAAAGTGTCCATAAATAAAAAATAATTGTGCTGTAATATGAAAGAGATAGCATCTAAAAGAAAAGTCCCGTTTCTCGCTGTGAGGTCACCATCCATCCGCAATCTGGCTGCTATTGCATCACGACCAAGATCATGCGGAATGTTGGTATAGAGACTCTGTACGTCAAGAGTCAAAAAAGCGTACGTCTCTTTCCAAACAAAATCCTGCATTAATTGGAAGAAATGAGTGGTATCTTTGTTGTGTGACCTCAAAGTCGAGACATGGGGTTGAAGAAAAGAGTCCACGTAAAATGACAGATTTGAAGACAAAGAACCAATACCAGAGATTATAGGACGCCCGGGAGGTGAACTAAGTGTTTTGTGGATTTTCGGGAGGTGGTAATAGATCGGAATAGTGGGGTGCTTAATAAACAAAAAATTAAATTCCTCCCTGGAGATAACTCCATCTGCCAGGGCTTCATCAAGAAGATGCTATAACTCTCTAAGAAAAAGAGCCGTGGGATCACTTGACAGTTGTTTATAGAATTCAATATCCTTCAATTGTCGGTTTGCCTTGAGAATGTAATCCTTCTTATCCTGCACCACCAGCCCCCCCCCCCCCCCACCTTGTCGGCCTCCCTAAAGTTGAGGGAAGTGTCCCTAGTAAGATCTCGGAGGGCTTTGCGTTCCCACTTATTCAGGTTGGTAGTTGATCTTAGACATCCATGTTTCCCTGGTTGACATAGATTTCTAAAATCCTCTAGTGTGGTCTTGTAAAAACATTCAACCATAGCACTCTTATAGGTGAGAGGATAAAACTCTGACCTGCGTCTAAAGGCACCCCTCTGTACATCAAACAGTTTTCTGGGATTTAATGGGGGTGAAGTAGAGTTCTCCTCCAATAGTTGTTGTAACATCGTGACAGCCGGGTCATCACTAGAATCAAGAGTGATGGCGAGGCCCTCCTCGTGATGTATTTTCAAATTTCGTTGTATAAAATATCGCTTCCTACACAGAGTCCGTACAAATCTATTCAGCTCTATAAAGAGATTGAATATATTTGGGGTACTGGTAGGTGCAAATCCTAATCCTTTAGTTAGAAGGGATTTTTCAGTATTGGTGAGTGTTTTGCTCGAGGGGTTAAAAATGTTCATGGGGATCTTATCTATATCTTTTAATCCCAATCTCTTGTTTGTCTTCTTTTTCCCCCCTCTGCACCCTCTGCGCTTCTTGGTCTTCCTCTTTTTGGTGTTCTTGTTCCCCATTCTCCTTTTACAGGTGACCTCCCTCTTCTGTTGAATCTGTTTTCTAAAAAACACCCTGCATCTTTTTCATCTTGCTTATAATTATTTCTCCGCTCTCTCGGTCTTGCTCCCAAATCAGTAGTATGGCTGGTCAATTCTAATTGGCCAGTCTTTTCTTTATCTATTTGGTTTGAGGAATCAAAATACCTAGAGTCATCCCGCTTTTCTTTTGTTTGAAAATGGGGACGTGTTCTAGGAGTTTCTTTAGATCTCCACTCTCTGGTGCTAACAATGTGCTCTCTATTTCTTTCTCTATTATTTCTTCTGTAGTTCCTAACTCGTCCTGTACTGTAGTCCTCCAGATCTCTCTTAAATTTCTTACATTTGTTATCCACTACTAGCTGTTCAAATTTGGTCATCCTTTCCATGACTAGTTGGTCCCTCTCTTTGTATTCCTTAGTGGTACTTTGTGATTCTAATTTATTTTTAAGAATTTCTATCTCTGATTCTACTTCCTTTACTTTCTGATTCCTAAAAACAATTACAAGTTCCATTAAGTTTATTGAACATTTGTCTAGTATCTTCTCCCACTTTCCCTCAAATTCTCTATTACCATTGAATATTGAAGGTTTGAAAAGTCTCAAACCTCTCGGAATCATATCCTTATCAATATATTTTTGTAAATTGATACTATCGAGCCAGTGTTTAACCTCGGATCGCATCAGATCCTCCAATTTATAAAATTCGTCCTTCAAATGATTAGACGTAACTTCACATTTCTTATCTATGGGATCAACCCATTTTTTTAGAAAATCCATTCTCCTGATATGTCTGTCATTAAATGTGGAGAAACTCCCCATCCTTGCAGCGAGGAAATGACTATGTGTGGGTGAAGAAGAAAAAAGTAAATCACCTAGGTGATTTAGTCCTGGCGCTAGATGGGAAGGTGCACCACAGCAGCTAAACACACGCGGTTGGATAAAGGTTTGAAGGTGGCTTCCTTGAGAGTTCAAGTATCAGCATTGACTGTATGGTTCCAAAAGAAAATTGCCAATTTACAGGATATGCGTACTTTTTTCCAGGGAATGCTGCGCATTCAACCTCCTTTTGTTCCTCCTACAGCATCTTGGGACTTAAGTCTAGTCCTCAAGGCTCTGCAAGTTGCTCCGTTTGAACCACTTAATAAAGTGGATCTTAAATGGTTGACAGATGAAGTTCTCTTTCTACTGACTATGGCATCAGCTAGAAGAGTATCAGATTTAGGAGTGCTGTCATGCCGTTCCCCTTTTCTGATTTTTTATCCAGATAAAATAGTTCTTAGGACTAGGTCTGGGTATCTTCCTAAAGTGGTGTCTAAATTCCACCTTAATGAAGAAATTGTAGTCCCGGCTTTTTAGGTATCGGGACCCTCTGCGGGAGATGCGTCGCTGGACATGGTCCGGGCACTAAGGATCTACGTGGATCGTACCAGTGCCATCAGAAAGACAGATTCTCTCTCCATTCTATACGGATTTCACAAGAGCGGATGGCCTGCTACTAAACAGACGCTGGCAAGATGGCTTCGAATGACGATTTCAGAAGCATACTCTCAAGCTGATCTCCCTGTTCCGGCTAATGTCTCTGCTCACTCTACTCGTAAGGTAGGTCCTTCATGGGCAGCACAACATGTTGCTTCAGCAGAACAGATATGTAAGGCAGCCACATGGTCTTCCATTAACACATTCATTAGACATTATGCCTTGGATACTTTTGCCTCTCATGATGCTAAATTCGGGCACAAGGTTCTCCTGTCCAATCAGGAGCTTCCCCACCACTAAATTGCTTTGGGAAATCCCATTGTTGTACTGTGGATAACCTGTGGACCCTGCCAGAGAAATATACGTTATGGTAAGAACTTACAGTTGATAACGGTATTTCTCCTAAGTCGACAGGTTCCACAGGGATCCCACCATGACTCACCTGATTTGAGGATCCTTCTACTCACTAACCTCTTCCTTCTTGTACGGAAGGGTGTGCATGTGTGTTCTTCTCACCTGATTAGGGCTCTACATGATGCTCCTGCCTATTGCTTTGGAATATAACTGATTTGCCTGAGCCAGTGGGAAAACTGAATACTCCAGTAAGGTATGAGTGAGGTGCGCTATCTTTTAGGGTATGTACCGAACATGGACGCCATCTTGAAATTGGCCATCTTGAATCTTACAAAAGTACAATGTGTTACCGCACCAATAAACAATCAGACCAAAAATAATATAATATTAATGAAACCAACTCTAGATATTCTGCATGCTAATATTGGCAGTTATACTGGATTGGTGGTGCACCAGGGTACAGTAAGTTACTACACACAGTCGATGTGCCAAGGACAAGAAAGAAAGACCCTTTGTTGGTGCACTCGTTACAAAACATATGTAAATTAAAACCTAACTTTTATTAACAACCATATAAAAGCCTTTTTAACAAGCTAATAAATAAGCCCTTTGTTCACTATACCAGGCATAATTACATATTCATTTTATTTACATGTACATGACAGACTAACAATCTGAAAATATTAATTAATAAGGGCAAAAATAACCCAATATGCAGCAGGATATCAATCAAACCCTACATTAGGGAACTGAAGTGCAACGCCCTCAAAAAATGTGTGTATGTGTGTATATATATATATATATATATATATATATATAGTATATATTGTGAATACACTGGTAAATAAATTGAAAATTATATTGAGAAATATGAACAGGTTCACAATTAGGACCAACCTCTGATAGTGATAGATATGAGAGTAGACTAAGTCAGAAGTAAGAAACTGTATGAATCTGCTGTCAACGTTAGGCTGGATTTTACATTTAAACTAAGACCTACTATACCAGATATTCTCAGTGGGTCACCCACCAGGTACTAGTCTGGCCCAACACTTTACTGCTTTCAAGATCGGACGAGATTGGGCATTTTAAGTGTGGTTTGGTAGTAGAAACACCTCCCGTATCTTACCCAGGATCGTTGATGAGAGTTCATGAATAAGAATAAAGGTAAAGTATTTAAGATAGATGAAAACAAGGGGATCTGCTTTTGGCGTTAGACTGTGAACTGTCTTGTCAGTTATCAACCAAACAGGACCTCACTGAATCACCAATGAGAGTTCTGAATGTAGAGAAGTCTGAAAAGAGTGTATAGGTATATTATTTCTCAAATCGAGAAGAGTATCAAACAGAATAGCATAAATACCTAAATATCAGGATTGTTGACCCGCTAGAAAAATATCACAGAAATACTGTCCCCAAACAAAACGGACATAAATTGAAAGAGAGGCTATTGGGTGATACTGACTGGGTTAATATAATGAATAGTCTAGCTAGCCAGCAAAATTCTGTGAGTACACCCTAATTTGTTAGGGATAACAGATTTAAGAACACATAGAGTGGATCACAAGAGTGCTGTCAATATCCAACCACAGGAATTCACCTTCAACTGGCTAAGTTTTTGCACAGCACATGTGTCAGAAATGCAATATTTCTTGAATTAAAGGATAATATCAATAAAATGCTATTAACAGCTTAAAAAGAGCTAGAGAAAAAGTATATATTTACACAGAATGAATAGTCTAGCAGAGCAATTTATAAATGTTATTATCTGAGTTTTGATACTCAATTCTCAAGCTAATCAGGTTATGTACACGCACATGAGATTGTCAAACAGGGAAATGTGTTAAAAGTAATAAATGGCAGAGCAAACACCAAAAACATGAATTAGCTATAATAGTATGAAATTAATGTCTAAGGCAGACGAGAATGTATTGTATCATAACTGGCTCAATTGTTGCACTGCTGAAAATGTTACAAAGTAGAAGCAGTTAGAGGAGAATAAATAGAGCACCGATGCCTGTGTCCTTTGCTCTAATGGAATTGACACAAAAGTAACAAGTGCTAGACAATGTTTGTTAATGCCTAGCTGACACAAATATTGTACAGCTATAAAGATTCCATAAACAGAATTAATAATATAGAGCACATGGATAGACACTGTGGGCTTAAGAAAATGCTATCTTCATAATTTTACACAGTTCCGAGTCTTACACAGTGCTATATTGAAACATGTCGTAGTGCTCTGGGAATTATAACACCCTTAACACCCTAAGTGTTATAAAACATAGAAGTATCGTCTAATATAAATAACGAGATGTCAGATCTAGCTGGCTAATAATTGCACAGAATTATATCACAGATTCATCATTATAGGAAAAAAGATTTTGATGAGTAGGAAGTATCCCTTATGTTGTACTGCTTATCTATGACAATTTAAAGTGCTAGGGACATGGAGGGATAAGTAAAATGCCCCACCAGAGCACGCCCTATTGTGCAAATAGCACAGTGCGGCCGGGAGGGTAAAAGGCATACGTTCCCCATTATTGTGGAAATATATAAAGTAACCGTGATAAAAGCTGATGGAAGCCGTTTGCAGGTCACAGCCGTGTTGGTCCTTATAAGAGAGTGCGCCCCCGTGTAGTCGTGCTGCCTGGTACCACCAGAAGACTAGTTTCACCCGTCAAGCGGGCTTGGTCTCTTCCTGGCGGCTGTATCTCCCGCTGACGTTTAAAAGACGTCAGCGGGACCTCCTCCTCCCTGGTATTGAGCACTACTATTGTCAATCATGCAGCTGTGGGTGAGTGATGGTTAAAATCAATGGGTCTCTATGTTGAAGCTTATAACCTATAATATGAAGGTCCCATATAGGCTACTGCAACCTGTGCGGCATGTTAGATAAATTGGACATATATAGAAGTATGAGGAACTGATATTGTTGTAAAAAATAATAAGAACAACATACATTAAGAAAGCATCAATCTAATAAATGGGGACCTAGATTAAAAAAACACAAAACAAAGAATAATAAAAATAAAATTTGCATTCGACAGAGAAACTTCTTTTTATATATGTAAGGAATGTATAATCCAAGAAGTAATAATGAATAAAAATAGAACAGCTGAGAATTAGTACTCGCTCATGTAAGGTTACAAATATCTGGTATTAAGTCCTAGAATTATACCGGTGAGATTCATGAATAGGGAAAAATTGTCTGGAGGATGCTGGAACGGAAGTACATAAATTAATTGAGTAAATATTTTTGCCAATAGGGAGGGAAAGTGATGTCATTTATTAATATTATTAGCCATAGTGTCTATATAAGAATCAAAAATAATTAAAAAGTGACTAAAGTGAGGTAATGGGTGAGTGAATTTTTTTTGGGGGGAATGAGATAGATGAGGTGCAGCAGTGATAGGAAAGATATGGGAGAAGAGAAAAAAGAAGTGGGAGGGGCTAGGGGGAAGGAGCCAGGGACAAAAATACTAACAAATGGATAAACTGTTGAGGTGTGATAAGTGCTGTAAATGTTGATCCTGTGAAGGTCCAACCAGAAGTGACTCCCAGATAGACAATTTTTAGAAAGAAGACTGGGAAAGGTAGAGAAAATTGTTTAGGTGCTAAAGTGTTATTAATGTGACAACAAAGTGTGTGTCAGAAGAAGCTAATAGGGTTAATGTGATGTACCATAATTGGCGAAGAAACCTAAGAAAATGCAGTATGCTGGATAGTTTAATAAAGAAACTTATAAAAATGCACTATAATTAATGAATTCATTAAGGCCATCAGGTTTTAAGGCTCCAAGGCGGAACGTCCACCTGCTTTCCTTCCTGAGTAGTTCTTGTGTAAGATTTCCACCTCTGACACCAAGTTTCAAATGCTCTAATCCAAAACATTTCATGTCTTTTATTGAGCTTTGATGATGTTTGTAAAAATGTCTTGCAACAGAGGTGAGTTGACGCATTTCTCCAAGTCTGTCACTGCATTGCAGATGTTCCAACATGCTTGAGAATTTTCACTTTTAGAGCTCTAAAATATATTATGTTTATATATATATATATATATATATATATATATATATATATTTTATATATATATATATATATATACTGCTATGTCGCCCGGCACTCCTGGTCCTTCCTGTATTAATAGCCTGGGTGCCCTCCGTGTCAGATTAAACATAAGAGCAAAAACGGCGTCACTCCAGGTCTTGTGTAAAAAGTGAAAGTGTATTGAAAAATAAATACATCACATGTACAGTCCAACGTTTCGGGGCCCGTAGCCCCTTTGTCAAAGCGTGATATACAGTGCAATAACCCTCTCTTACCTTATAAAGCCAGTGTCCATCACCCGTGAAGACGAGCTTCTCCCGCGCTTCCTGCCGCTCCAAGCGCCGGGGGCCTCCTGCGTCTCACGGGAATTACGTCATCCGCACCGCCTCACCCTCCCTGGCGTCTCGTTGCTAGGCAGCACGTCGGGTTTACGGCCTGGTCAACATCGTAACCAAAAGCCGCTCGCCGCGGCGTGTCAGCGCAGGGTCTGCAATGAATAAAAAAGTGAACAAGTGTTTAACCTTCGTGCATCCTTATCATATAAATAATTAACCTACTCAGTCTACACCTAGTAGGCTGGTATACATGCAGGGAAGGCTATCATAGTTAATTACATTGGTCTACTAGAGATACTACAAGTCCTGCTCTGTTCCATCATATTACAACATTTTACTTAAACAGGGTATTTTATATATAGTAAATCTACAATCCCCCTTACTTGAACTGTATAGGGGGCAATATCCCTCTGTGCAATAGAACAGAAACTAGCCCACCACCATAGAGTATAAGCACATAATTCAATCTCAGTGATTAACCCCTGTATTTCAACGTTTATTAATCACATTCCACAGGATTTGGTCGTTAAGACCCTTCGGTTGTACAGTCTCTAATTTAAAGATCCATCTTGCTTCCATCTTAAGCAGTTTTCCATTTCTATCTCCATGTCACGATCCGGGTATCTGGACGCCATTACTTACCCTTCAGATGCCTCCTAAGGCTGGCTCAGCATTCCAGGACCGGATCCCGCTGTTTCTGAGTTTCCACATGCAGAATGTCAGAGTGGTGATTTCATCAGCCGCGGCCTCCGCTGTGCCCGCGTGGTTAAATGTGCGCTTGTCAGTCTGGCGTCTCCTGTCTCCTGTGGCCGGCGTCGCCATTACTGTTTCAATTCTCACATGGATTACAAACCAAACTTCCCTCCAAGTGTCTGCATGGGCGCAGCCATCTTGGTTTTTGTCATCTGATCATTTCCACCAATCTGCTGTCTGTATTGTTGATTTGCATAATTGCCTAGCCAACCCCTTCCTTGCTGCAGGTATAAGTAAGCTGTGCCTGAACAAGGAAGGCGTCAGTGCTTTGGTTGTCTAACCTAGTTCCAGTTTGTCTCTCTCCTGTGGTTGTCTTCCAGGTTCCAGCTCCTGTCTCCAGACTTCTGCTATAGAGACCCGCACCAGCATTCCATCTGCGGTGTAGCCTGACTCTCCGATCCATTCTGGACTCACCTGTTTCCAGCTACAGCAATCACCTGCTTCCAGCCGAGCTTCCAGCAGTGTACAACTTCTCTTAAAGGGCCGGTGTCCTTTCTGCAGTTTACCACTCTCCACCGGTATTATTATTTCATCGCTCTCAAGTCAATCACCTGCTTCCAGCCCAGCTTCCAGCAGTGTACAGCTTCCCTTAAAGGGCCGGTGTCCTTTCTGCAGTTTACCACTCTCCACCGGTATTATTATTTCATCGCTCTCAAGTTCGTTTATTATTTAACTGGTTCCAGCCAGTATCCACTCCGTACCAACAACAGTCTGGTTCCAGCCAGTATCCACAGCAGCCGTTTTACCTTCAGCAGCCCAGCCTTTCCTGGAACACCAGCTGGTACGATCCTGGGTTCTCTCCATTGCTACAGTCAGGCCTGGTAAGGACTTTCCAACTAGAAGATTATTAGAACTGTCTCACACTACCAGTGCCTGTGGCCCTTGCCACCCTGTAGTACCCAGGAACTGTATTATTGCCCTGCTGACTTTTATGTTTTCTTATTTTCTGCTGTGTTACGGAGTTTGTCATAATAAACATCATTGACTTTTATCCTGGTTGTCGTGGTCACGCCTTCGGGCAGTTATTCTACATGTTACTTACATGTCTAGGGGTCTGATACAACCTCCCAGGTTCCGTTACATCTCAGCCCCTACAACTGAGGTTGCCTCCCGTCAACTCAGGCCCTCAGTTGTGACAGTAAGCACTGACCTAATGAATCCAGCCGGAGACCAGGATCAAGCGGCCAGGCCGATGCAAGAACTGGCAGCCCGACTTGAACATCAGGAGGCTGCACAGGGCCACATCATCCGCTGTCTCCAGGATCTCTCCACACGGCTGGATGGGATTCAAACGACCCTCCGTGGACCTGGCACGTCCGGTGCGTCCACTACAGTGACACCAGCTGTAACCCCACCCACCTTACCCATTTCCAGTCCACATCTTCATCTTCCAACGCCAGCAAAATTTGATGGATCTCCAAGGTTCTGCAGGGGATTTCTCAATCAATGTGAAATCCACTTTGAGCTTCTACCTGGCAATTTCTTCAGTGACCGTACCAAAATTGCCTATATCATCTCCCTTCTCAGTGGCTCAGCCCTTGACTGGGCATCACCTTTATGGGAGAAGTCTGATCCCCTGCTATCCTCCTATACTGACTTTGTAGCTACATTCAGGCGCATCTTCGACGAGCCAGGCCGGATAACATCTGCTTCATCTGAGATTCTTCGTTTACGCCAGGGAACACGTACCGTGGGACAGTATCTTATACAGTTTAAAATCCTGGCATCCGAACTGGCATGGAACGACGAGGCCCTGTATGCTGCATTCTGGCATGGCTTATCAGAACGCATCAAGGATGAGTTAGCTACCAGAGACTTGCCCTCTAAGTTGGATGAGCTAATTTCTCTTTGCACGAAGGTTGATCTACGTTTTAGAGAGAGAGCAACCGAGCGAGGAAGATCATCTACTCCTAAATCTTCTGCTCCTCCTTCTCGTCAACCATCTCCATCCAAGGATGAGCCTATGCAAATTAGTCGTTCCCGTCTATCTCCTGCTGAGCGCCGAAAACGTCTCTCTGAGTCTCTCTGTCTCTACTGTGCAGCTCCGTCGCACACTATCAATGCCTGTCCCAAACGTCCGGGACTCCAGATCCTAGTTCGCCAAGGAGAGGGCCGGCTAGGAGTGATGATCTCCTCTCCATCTCCTCATGACTGTAACCTCCCAGTGTCGCTCCAAATTGCTCAACGTTACAGGAACGTCATTGCCCTCCTTGATTCCGGAGCAGCTGGGAATTTCATAACCGAAGCTTATGTTAAACGGTGGTCCCTACCCACCGAGAGACTGTCCTCGTCCATCTCTTTGACTGCCGTGGATGGCAGCAAGATTTTTGACGCAGTCATTTCCTTAAGGACTCTTCCAGTTCGTCTGAGAGTGGGAGTTCTTCATTCTGAGTATATTTCTTTTTTAGTGATTCCAAGAGCCACACATCCAGTGGTTTTAGGCCTTCCATGGCTCCGTCTCCACAACCCATCAATTGACTGGACGACTACGCAAATACTGGCATGGGGTCCCTCCTGTGCTGGGACTTGTTTAGCCAAAGTTCTTCCTGTTTGTTCTTCCTTCCCCAGGTCAACTGATGTTCCGCCTCCTCCATATCAAGACTTCACGGATGTGTTCAGTAAAGCCTCTGCTGATATCCTTCCTCCTCATAGAGAATGGGACTGCCCAATCGACCTCATTCCAGGGAAGGTTCCACCGCGAGGCCGAACTTATCCGTTGTCTCTGCCCGAGACACACTCCATGGAAGAGTACATCAAAGAGAACCTGGCGAAGGGTTTCATCCGACCATCTTCTTCTCCAGCCGGCGCAGGCTTCTTCTTCGTTAAGAAGAAAGACGGTGGTCTGCGTCCGTGCATCGACTACAGGGGTCTGAACGACATTACCGTCAAGAACCGATACCCTTTACCCCTGATTACTGAGCTCTTTGATAGAGTTAGTGGTGCAACCATTTTCACAAAGCTGGACTTGAGGGGTGCCTACAATCTCATCCGAATCCGTGAGGGTGACGAGTGGAAGACCGCCTTTAACACCCGTGACGGACATTATGAGTACCTCGTCATGCCCTTCGGATTGAGCAACGCTCCAGCAGTCTTCCAGCACTTCGTGAATGAGATCTTCAGGGACATCTTGTACCGCCATGTCGTGGTTTATCTAGACGACATCCTCATCTTTGCTAATAATCTCGAAGATCATCGTTTCTGGGTAAAAGAGGTTCTTTCCCGTCTCCGTGTCAATCACCTCTATTGTAAATTGGAGAAGTGTGTGTTTGAAGTTAAAACCATTCCGTTTCTAGGTTACATTGTGTCCGGTTCCGGACTAGAGATGGATCCTGAGAAACTCCAAGCAATCCAGAATTGGCCTATACCCTTAAGCCTCAAAGGGGTCCAGAGGTTCTTAGGGTTCGCCAATTATTATAGAAAATTTATACGAGACTTTTCCACCATTGTGGCGCCTATCACTGCATTAACCAAGAAAGGTGCTAATCCGTCCAAGTGGTCCGAGGAAGCTACACAGGCCTTTCACCTTCTGAAGCAACGGTTCATCTCTGCACCAGTTCTGAAACAGCCTGACACCGACTCTCCTTTTATCTTAGAGGTAGATGCCTCCTCCGTTGGAGTAGGAGCAGTGTTATCCCAGAAGGCCAAAGATGGACATCTACATCCTTGCAGTTTCTTCTCCCGGAAGTTCTCCCCAGCTGAGCGCAACTATGCCATTGGCGATCAGGAGTTGCTAGCCATCAAGCTCGCTCTGGAGGAGTGGAGATACCTGTTGGAGGGAGCTTCCCACTCAATCACCATACTTACCGACCACAAAAATCTTTTATATCTCAAAGGCGCACAATGTCTCAACCCTCGTCAGGCCAGATGGGCACTTTTCTTTTCCAGATTTGACTTTAAACTCCAGTTCTGTCCGGGTTCTCAGAATCGTAAGGCCGATGCCCTTTCCCGCTCATGGGAGCAAGAAAATGAGTCCGAGTCTGCAGACAAGCATCCTATTATTAATCCGTTGGCATTCTCCACGGTAGGGATGGACTCTACGCCTCCACCAGGGAAAAGTTTTGTTAAGCCAGTTCTAAGGAAGAAGCTCATGCATTGGGCCCATGCTTCCCGTTTTGCTGGACATACAGGCATTCAGAAAACCCTTGAATTTATTTCTAGGTCCTACTGGTGGCCAACTCTGAAAAAGGACGTTATGGAATTTATTGCCTCCTGCCCAAAGTGTGCCCAACACAAAGTCTCCCGCCAGTCGCCTGCGGGGCAACTGGTTCCATTATCTGTTCCCCGTCGACCATGGACCCATTTGTCGATGGACTTTGTTTCCGATCTACCTATCTGCAACAAGTTTAATACCATCTGGGTGGTAGTTGACCGGTTCACCAAGATGGCACATTTCATCCCTCTCACCGGTCTTCCGTCAGCTTCCAAGTTGGCTCAAGTGTTTATACAAGAGATCTTCCGACTTCACGGTCTTCCTGAAGAGATCATCTCGGATCGTGGAGTACAATTTGTAGCCAAATTTTGGCGAAGTTTGTGTCAAGCCCTCCAAGTCAAGTTAAAGTTTTCCACGGCTTACCATCCTCAGACCAATGGTCAAACCGAGAGGGTGAATCAGGACTTGGAGGCCTTCCTCCGTATATATGTGTCTTCCTCTCAAGATGACTGGGTTCAACTCCTTCCTTGGGCCGAGTTCAGCCACAACAATCAATACCATTCCTCATCTTCTTCTACACCATTCTTCATTAATTATGGATTCCACCCTAAAGTCCCAGAATTCCAACCGCTTCCCGCAACTTCTGTTCCAGCAGTGGATGTCACCTTGCGTCAGTTTTCAAATAACTGGAAGAACGTCCGCGCAGCCCTGCTTAAAGCCTCATTCAGGTATAAAAAGTTTGCCGATAGGAAGCGTAGAGCGGTTCCTGCTCTCAAGGTGGGTGATCGTGTGTGGTTGTCCACGAAGAATTTGAGGTTGAGAGTTCCCAGCATGAAATTTGCACCTCGCTACATCGGACCCTTCAAGATTGAACAAGTCATCAATCCTGTTGCCTACAGGTTACAGTTACCATCCTTCTTGAAAATACCCAGGACATTTCATGTTTCTTTGTTGAAACCGCTGATCCTGAATCGGTTTCATTCCGCACTTCCTCCAGCTCCCAAAGTTCAGACTCAACGGGGAGTCGAGTACGAGGTGGCCAAGATTTTGGACTCGCGTTTCCGCTACGGTCAGTTACAATACCTCATTGACTGGAAGGGCTATGGTCCTGAAGAACGCTCTTGGACCAATGCCTCAGACGTCCATGCTCCTGCCTTGGTCCGAAATTTCCACGCAAAGTTTCCTTTAAAGCCTAAGAAGTGTCCTGGGGCCACTCCTAAAGGGGGGGGTGCTGTCACGATCCGGGTATCTGGACGCCATTACTTACCCTTCAGATGCCTCCTAAGGCTGGCTCAGCATTCCAGGACCGGATCCCGCTGTTTCTGAGTTTCCACATGCAGAATGTCAGAGTGGTGATTTCATCAGCCGCGGCCTCCGCTGTGCCCGCGTGGTTAAATGTGCGCTTGTCAGTCTGGCGTCTCCTGTCTCCTGTGGCCGGCGTCGCCATTACTGTTTCAATTCTCACATGGATTACAAACCAAACTTCCCTCCAAGTGTCTGCATGGGCGCAGCCATCTTGGTTTTTGTCATCTGATCATTTCCACCAATCTGCTGTCTGTATTGTTGATTTGCATAATTGCCTAGCCAACCCCTTCCTTGCTGCAGGTATAAGTAAGCTGTGCCTGAACAAGGAAGGCGTCAGTGCTTTGGTTGTCTAACCTAGTTCCAGTTTGTCTCTCTCCTGTGGTTGTCTTCCAGGTTCCAGCTCCTGTCTCCAGACTTCTGCTATAGAGACCCGCACCAGCATTCCATCTGCGGTGTAGCCTGACTCTCCGATCCATTCTGGACTCACCTGTTTCCAGCTACAGCAATCACCTGCTTCCAGCCGAGCTTCCAGCAGTGTACAACTTCTCTTAAAGGGCCGGTGTCCTTTCTGCAGTTTACCACTCTCCACCGGTATTATTATTTCATCGCTCTCAAGTCAATCACCTGCTTCCAGCCCAGCTTCCAGCAGTGTACAGCTTCCCTTAAAGGGCCGGTGTCCTTTCTGCAGTTTACCACTCTCCACCGGTATTATTATTTCATCGCTCTCAAGTTCGTTTATTATTTAACTGGTTCCAGCCAGTATCCACTCCGTACCAACAACAGTCTGGTTCCAGCCAGTATCCACAGCAGCCGTTTTACCTTCAGCAGCCCAGCCTTTCCTGGAACACCAGCTGGTACGATCCTGGGTTCTCTCCATTGCTACAGTCAGGCCTGGTAAGGACTTTCCAACTAGAAGATTATTAGAACTGTCTCACACTACCAGTGCCTGTGGCCCTTGCCACCCTGTAGTACCCAGGAACTGTATTATTGCCCTGCTGACTTTTATGTTTTCTTATTTTCTGCTGTGTTACGGAGTTTGTCATAATAAACATCATTGACTTTTATCCTGGTTGTCGTGGTCACGCCTTCGGGCAGTTATTCTACATGTTACTTACATGTCTAGGGGTCTGATACAACCTCCCAGGTTCCGTTACATCTCAGCCCCTACAACTGAGGTTGCCTCCCGTCAACTCAGGCCCTCAGTTGTGACACTCCACCTCTCTGGCTGCTGGGGACGTGGTCGATAATCACATGTTTCAATGCACTTAACGGATGTCCTTTAACTGCAAAATGTTGTGCCACTGGCTGATCTGATGTACCGGACTTGATGGCTGCTGAGATGGCTGATCTATGCAATGCCATTCTCTGTCTCATATCCCTGATGGTTTTACCCACGTATCCTAGCCCACACGGGCATGTTATCAGATAAACAACGTGGGTCGTAGTGCATGTTAACACATGTCGGATACTGAAGGCCTGCTCTTTTTTGGGGTGTTTAAATGTCGGTACTACTATCATGTATTTGCAGGTGGTACATCCCAGGCATTTATAACACCCGGGTGGTTTGGTCAAAAAATTCTCAGTAGGGGGGATTTTCCCGAATCCAGTAATATCAGAGTGTACTAGGGTGTCCTTGATATTTCTCTCCCTGGTAAAGCAACACATCGGTCTACTAGATTTAAAGCACTGCAACTTCTCATCACTTGCCACTATGGGCCACAAAGCTTTAGTGGCCCTTTGGACCACCGGGCTCGATGTAGAGAACTTATTGGTCCACGGGATAACATCTTTAGTGTTTCTTTTTGTTTTCGTTAGCAAATTATCTCTTTCTAATGCTAACACTTCACGTTTCTGTTCCTGGAGTTTCCCTCGGTCGTATCCCCGCTTCTCAAATCTTTCAACCACTTTATCCAATTCCTTTTCTAATGTGCTTCTGTCGCTGTGTATCCTCGCTGCTCGCATCAGCTGGGACCTTGGTAGTCCTCTGATTAAGGGTTTCGGGTGTGTCACGAACCGGTCTCTTACCTCTGCGGGTTCTGGGGTTCATCCGTTGCCAGTGCGGTTGCTCGCGGTGCTGTGCGCCCGTGTGGGGACACGGCGTGATCAATGGCACAGGTAATGCAGAGTCTGGGAACTGTGAGTGCGGGGACCAAATGGCCTAAGGCACTGCGGTGTGTCTGCTGTATAGGAGGTGGCCATGTTGGAGACCAAATAGCTAATACAGAGCACTTGTGAAAACACCTGTGGGCAGGTGTAAGCCAATCCCGTGCTTGTGCTGCCTTTAAGTAGGCTGGGATTATGTTACTCTGGGCCAGTGCTTTGTTGTATCAAAGCTGTGTTCTAGCTCTGAGCTCTCTCCGTGCATTCCTGTGTGATTCCCGTGGTCCAGATATCGCCTCCGTTCCCAGAGGTCCGTCTGCAGCCTTCACTGCTGAAAGATCCACCGGCTCTCTGCTGTGCTGTCAGTTAATTGCACTCCTATTGGAAATAGTTGGATTCCCAGTGTCCTGCATGAGGTTACCTTGTCAGTCTGCCTATCATTCAAAGTCTGGAGGATTCTGTTTCTCTCAGCTGTTCGTTTGTTCAACTCTGCATTTAACCCATTCATCACCTTGTCTTCTACTACAGTTTCACAGTGATCTCCGGAACCCGCAAGTAACCCAATTCAGTACTTTTATTTGCTATGTTGTCATTACAAGGATAATTCATCACAGTCTCTCAGTTAACTCTCAAAGCTCCATTGCCAATTCTTACAGTTAATTCTCCATGTCTGCATTAACCAGTTAAGCACAATCTGCAGTTCAGCATCAAAGCTTGTTTATATTTGCTATGTTGTCATAACAAGGATAATTCTTCAGTCTCTCAGTTAACGCTCAAAACTCCATTGCAAATCCTTAGTTATCTCTTCATGTCTGCATTATCCAGTTAATAACATTCTGCAGTTCAGCATCAAAGCTTGTTTATATTTGCTATGTTGTCATAACAAGGATAATTCTTCACAGTCTCTCAGTTAACTCTCAAAACTCCATTGCAAATCCTTACAGTTATCTCTTCATGTCTGCATTATCCAGTTAATCATATTCTGCAGTTCAGCATCAAAGCTCGTTTATATTTGGACAATCCAACATTTATTCATCAGCTTGTTTTGCATATGTTTCCATGAACATTTCTTTTATGTATTTTTGAGTTTTCTCTTGCATATTATTCCTGCAATACTTCAGTATAATATGATGATTAACAACTTGTCAGTTAACTCTTTACTGAATTGTTATTTTGAATAAATATATGAATCGGAACTTTCTTCGTCCTCCCTGCTTTCTTCATAGCCCAGCACCTACACCTGTGGTTGGTCCCGGGTTAACGGATTCACAAAAACACCCGGACCTGACAGGGTGGTGGCTATCTGCCCTTAACAGGGTATTCTTATCAGTAGGTTTGGTGTATAGAGTTGTGGTCATCATACTATTTGTAATATTAATGGACACGTCAAGATAATTCATGTTCGTCTTATCACATTAATATGTAAATTTGATGCACGATGCTTTAGAATTGATGCTGTCCATTGATGCCTTAAACAACTCTCTCCCCCCTGTCCATAGCATAAACACATCGTCGATGAATCGACAGTATAGCAGTATGTGTGGAGCGATTTCTCTATTATCAAAGAACAGTTTCTTCTCCTCCTTAAACATAAAGACGTTAGCGTACGCCGGCGCTACACTACTCCCCATAGCACATCAATTTTGCTGGAGATAATATTTCCCATCAAACAGGAAATAATTCCTGTGTAACGTAAGGTATAGTAAGTGCATGAACAAATCCTTATCAACTCCCATCATTTTTTTTTTTTTTTAAATTCTTTATTTTTCATTTTGCAATATAGAACATTTTCCAAATATGTCAACATACATATCAAAAATAGAACGTAGACAGCAGTCTCATAACTTATCAACTGTAGTTATAAAACATCAACAAATGGTTGCGAAAAAGAGAGATTAACAGATTCATATATGTTATCTTAAACTGTGTAACGTTCGGCAGAAGTTACAGAATCTGAAATAAAGAGCAACCCCGTAACAATATCGCTTAGTAACACAGTATTTATACAAAGTGTGAGGTAGCAAACATTTGGAAACAAACAAAGAGAGGAGGACAAGGGGAAGAAGGGAAAAAGGGGGAAGAAGAATGGGGGGGGGGGGAGTAAATAGGCCACAGACGTAAAACATTTAGAAGCCAGGGCGGGGGCCTTAACAACCTCCATCATCAGTGTATATTCAGGGTGCATAATCAGCATAGGTCTTAAAGTCAATCCAAGGAAGCCAGGTAGCTATATAGTCTGAGTATTTGTCTAAGGCGGCAGAATAAACATCTTCCATATGCATGTAAAAATCAATGCGTTGGAACCACTCCCATATAGTCGGTGGGTTAGTGGATCTCCAATGCACCAGGAGTACAGCTCTTGCCGCATTATTTAAGTGCTTAAGGAGGGACTTCTTGTAGCGGGAAAGGGGTATATCTGAATGTGATAATAGCCAAAAGTCCGGACCCGGTGGAACTGGGCCTCCCAAAATCTTTGTTGATAGATCCATAATTGTATTCCAAAATGGGGCAATTGACGGGCAGTCCCACCATATGTGGATCAGTGTACCAGTATCCCTACTACATCGCCAGCATAGAGGGGAAACTGAGGGGTAAAATTTATGTAGAAGAGACGGGCATCTATACCATCTCGTCAGTAATTTGTATTGTGCTTCCACAACGTCCAGGCTAGTGGAGCATTGTGCCATAACCTTGCAGTGTGTGTCCCATTGGATCTTGATTCCCCGATGCATTAAATCTTTATCCCAGGCGTCACAAAAAGAAGGGACAGTAGGAAAGGAACCCTGTTGAAGAATCTTGTAGATACCCGACACTACATGTGAGGGGGCTATCTCCTGACTGCACATGGATTCAAAGGGAGTGAGAGCCTTATAAAGGTCCATCGCCTCCTGCTGTGAGGTAACAAAGTGGTGTACCTGAAGGTAGAACCAATAATCTTTAGCGGGTATGTCGCCCGTTTTCGGTATTTCAGAGAACGTTTTGAGTTTGCCATGTGCAAGCAAGTGAATTACCCTAGTCACACCCGCCCCCCCCCCCCCCCATCTAGAAGCAATCTTATTAGACCTTCCCGGGGGGAATAACAGATTATCGAAAATAGGCATAAGGGATGTTCGTTTAGACGAGATTCCCATCTTGTAGCGAAGCGTCCGCCATAAAGCTAAGGTGGGCCCCACGGTGGGATGCGATGAGCGACTAAATCTAGGAGACCAGGGCACTGCCTGTAGGTTAAGATTGGTGGAAGAAGACTACAGGTCAACCCACTGCTTCCTATGTGGAGTGGGGCGGGACCAGTCTACAACTCTATGCAGTAGTGTGGCATGGTAGTATGTAGAAATTATAGGTAATTGTTGTCCGCCTTGAGATTTCAGCCTAGATAAATGGCTATGCTTGAACCTAGGCTTCCGGCCGCCCCGAATGAAATGGCTTATCGCCTTGTGTGCTTCAGCTAAGAATTGAGGGGGAAGTTTCAAAGGGACGGTTTGAAAAAGGTATAGCAACCTGGGGAGAATGTTCATCTTCACTATATTTATACGGCCTAGCCATGAGAACCTCTGCGTGAGCCAGTGCCTCATCTCCTGTCTCAGTTTGCGAAGTAGAGGGGTATGATTAATATTAGCTATAGTAGTGAGTGCCGATGGGATTTAAATTCCTAAATATGTAATATGGGATTTTTGCCATGTGAATTGGAATGATTGCGACAAGAGGGATGCCGTGGCAGGTGGGAGCGTGACATTCATTGCCATAGATTTCGAATAATTAATTTTAAAGTTCGACATGTCTCCGAACCGCGCAAATTCTTTCATAAGGTTGGGTAGAGAAATCAAAGGATTCGTTATGACCGCCAATAAGTCATCTGCAAAGAGGGCCAGACAATGGTCAGTTTTGCCCACCTGCAGGCCCGCAATGTTAGGGTTGCATCTGATCGCACGAGCCAGGGCCTCCATGCATAAAACAAAGATTAAGGGTGACAGCGGGCAACCCTGGCGTGTGCCGTTGGAGATTGATATGGGTTCAGAAAGGACGCCATTCACCCTAACCCGAGCAGACGGGGCTCTGTATAATGAGAGAATCCTCTGCAGGAAAACATCTCCCAGACCCAAGCGCCGAAGCACTGCCTCCATAAAATCCCAATCCACCCGATCAAAGGCCTTTTCTGCGTCTGTGGAAAGGAGCATGAGAGGAGTATCCGTTATCTGCGCGTGCGCTATCAGATCAATGACTCTAATAGTATTATCCCTTGCCTCTCTGCCCATAACAAAGCCGACCTGATCAGGGTGTAGTATATCTGGCAGTAATCGCCTAAGGCGATTAGCCATGAGTTTTGCAAATAATTTAACATCTACATTTAATAGCGATATCGGCCTATAGCTGGAAGGGAGCGTCGGGTCTTTAGAGTCCTTTGGGATGACAGTAATATGGGCGCTCAAGGACTGGCTCGATAAAGGAGCCGCTGATGATATGGCATTGCAGGCATGCAGGAGAAGGGGGCCGAGTTTATCCTGAAAGGCCTTATAATATGTGACTGGGAAACCATCCGGCCCTGGGCTTTTACCATTGGGAGACGACTTTAGGGCAGCCAGCAGTTCTTCCCCAGTAAAAGGGTCATCTAGGGCCCGAGCAATGTCCGTTGGGAGAGTCGGGAAAGTGATTTCATCCAAAAATTTCTGTATGTTGTGTTTGTGATCTTTGCGTGCAGTTGATGTCCGCGTAGAGGTCAGGTTGTACAAGGCTGAGTAATAATTATGGAAAATCTCCGCTATCTCTGTATCAGAGGCCCGGGATACCCCGTCAGCACCCGTGAGTTTAGATATGTACGTTAAAGATCTCTGAGCTCTAAGAGCACGTGCCAGAAGTTTACCGTGTTTATTTCCCCATCTATGATATTTATGTCGACATTTACGGAACGCCCTGCGGGTACCGTCGCTGAGTAAAGTATTAAGAGCTTGCCTCACTGTTTGGAGTTCGGCAAAGGTGTCCGACGCCAACGTGGACTTATGAGTCAGTTCCAGTTTTTTTATTTTCTCTAGTAAGGCGTTTCTACACTCAACCTTCTGTTTTTTCAGACGCGAGCCTAGTTGTATGCACTGGCCTCTAATCACACATTTATGTGCCTCCCACAGAGTAACCGGGGATACATCACCAGTCGCATTCAAAGAGATGTAGTCGTCTATTGCTGTCTCAATTTGGGCTCGGCAAACAGGGTCCCGAAGGAGTTGTTCATTGAAGCGCCAGTGTTTGGGGGGGGGGATGACGGAGAGAAAGTGTGAGCATAATTGGGGCATTGTCTGATATTGTTATTTGGCCGATAGTTGCATCAATCAATAGATCCAGATGGGCATGGCTCACGCAGAGGCAATCTATTCGAGAATATGAGTTATGTGGGGGTGAGTAAAAGGTAAAATCTCTATCTGAAGGGTGCAGAAGACGCCAAGCGTCAACCAGTTGAAAATCATGTAAAACAGCTCTAAATCATCTGGACTCTCTAAGAGTATTCCGTGGAGACCCAGAGGAGGAATCCAAGCGGGGTTTAAGGACCCAATTAAGATCTCCCACTACCAAAGTACCTATCAGGTTTTGCTCGATTAGTTCTAATGATTCCCTAAGAAACCGAGTTTGGCCTCTGTTAGGAAGGTAGAGATTTACAAAGGTGAATGTCTGATGGGCTATGGAAGCTCTAACCAGAATCCCCCTCCCATCACCCATCAACATTTCGGAGACATCCAGCAGTCTCAGATGCTTGGCAAAAAGAATGGCAACACCCCTAGCCTTTGCTCCAGAATAATCGTTAAAGTAACCATTGGGAAAATGACGAGAGCGAAGACCCGGGGAGGCCCCCTGCTTGAAATGTGTTTCCTGTAAGAAAACAACCTCTGCTCCATCAGTATGTAAGGTGTGTAGTAGGCCTGATCTCTTTTCAGGGATATTTAAACCCTTCACATTGTATGAAACAATTTTTAAGCTAGCCATATAGAAAAGAAAGCAGGGATCGACTGACTGAACGATATACCTTGACTCCGACTCCGACACAGTGCCGCACCATAAATAACCTGAAATTGGTAGTGGCACAGGAGGGTGGGGGGGGGGGGGGGGGGGGTAGGTGGGTGAACACATGAGGAAAGAAAGGAAGACATAGGTATTTTAACATAGAAAAAGAAAAGGAGAAACCAAAAAAGAAACATAGACAACAACATATAGTAGCAGTCTCTGCATTGATAGCCATGGGTATAAATTGAGCATCCCATGGTCTAAGAAATGTACAGCAGAGAGGGGGGTCCAAAGGGTGATACCGGGTTCAACAATTTTAGATAGTTAAGTAAAAGGGTATTTTAAAGGGATACATCATGGTCAGGAAGGAAATGGGCGGAGGGGAACCAATCAACCACCTCCTCCCACCTCGCCACCTAATCCCACATAGCCCACAAGAAACCTCCCAGGTTAGTCACGTAAATAACTTCTAACATTAAGAGAGTAGTAGGCAATCTCAGGGCAGTTGAAGCTCATACATTAAACAACCAGTAAAAAGATCAATGTGAGCAATCAGTGAGGTAACATAGAAAAAAGGATATCACAATTTAGGATGGCAGACGCAGTCATGAAATTTCAGATGTTTCATCAGTTCTGCCAGTCCGATTGCATCGTCTGGAGGCGCCCACTCTTTTCCAAGGTTCCCTGCGGGGTAGCGCCGTAGTGGGAAGCTGCAGGGGGTCCGTCCAATTTGACAGTGAGATTAACGGTAGACCCAGTGCGGTGCAGAATGATGGGACACCATCATAGTCCTCAAGAACATATCGGTTCCCATCACGGGTGACTTGGACGCTTAAAGGAAAGCCCCAGCGGAATCTGATATCCTTCTTCCGAAGAGCTTCCGTGAGGGGGTGGAGAAGACGCCTCTGCTGTAGGGTCACCCAGGAGAGGTCCTGGAAAATCTGTATGTGGTGGCCATTAAAATCTATGGTCGAGGCCTGTCTGGACTTCTGTAAGATAGTCTCTTTCACCTGAAAGTAATGTAGCCGGCAGATGACATCTCTGGGCCGCTCCGTGGGCGCTCCCCTCGGCCGTAGTGCCAGGTGTGCTCTGTCAAACACTATTTGAGAGCTGGGGTCGGCACCAAGAAGGCCGTTGAATATTGTAGTCAATGCCGCAACCATCTTCGGGTAGACCTTTGACCCTCAAGTTATTCCGCCTACCTCTGTTATCTATATCATCCAGTCTACGTCTCATTTCAGTGGTGGTACGTGAGTATCGAGATACAAGATCGTGGAGGTCGGCGAGCTTAGAGTCCGTTTCATCTCTGTGATCTTCCAGGTCGACCACTCTGTTTGCTACTTGCGTGAGATCAGACTGGATGGTGGAGAGACTCGCTTGTAGGGAATCATGAATTCTTTTTTCCATATTGGATAAATCTTGTTGAATGTCTTGGCGAGTCGGAAGAGAGCTTAGTTGCATGAGGACTGCCGCCACATCGGCAGAGTCTTTACTGGCAGGCCCAGCTTGGCGGTGTTTTGGAGAGGGCGGGGCCTTAGCCTCCTCCATGATGGTTGACGGCAAGGAGTCAGAGAGAGGTGTGGAGGTGGTGGGGTCAGGAACGGGGGTGACAAATAGAGTATGAAAGGCTGCAGCTTGTGTGGTTGCTGATTTAGCTTTTGATGCTTTACCAGAGCGGCGCCGTCTTGTCATCTGTCTGAGTGAAGAGAACAGAGTCCAGAACAGAGCCCCGAGGAAGAAAACATTAGGACATATCCTAATTAGAAGTATAACCCGCTATCCCCTCTGCGTGGCTTGGTCATATTATAGCATAATATACGTCAGGCGAACGCCTGTAAGCACTGGAGTCAGCAGTCTGGCAGCATATAGAACACGGTTGGTCATGTTCCGCTTTTGGTGTTCACATAGCCCCGGTGGGGAGGCCGCGTTGGCACCGACGGCCGTTAGGAAGATGGTCGCCGCGGAGCAGCAAGGGAGGCAGTTCATGTAATGTGCCTCAGTTAGGCTCTTCAAATAGGATGCGGCTTTGGGGGAAGTCCTCAGGAGGCAATAGAGGGATTCAAGGTGGCAGGTGATCCGCTAGGGGTCGCAGCGGCTAGTTGGAGGACGGGGGTCACAGAATCCACGACTCGGCCGAACCTTGCATGACCCGGTTAAAGGTCGCGAGCGTCTGTGTGGCCGTCTCCCGATCCCGAGATTGTGGGAGCCAGCGGGGAGACTTCAGGTCAGGGGTTTAGGAGGGTATCCCAGATTTCAAAGGATCTACAGACGTGGGGCGTCGGGTCCTCCTCTGTCCGCGGAATATCAGGGTGGCCACTTCTATGGAGCACCTCCGTCCGGAGGCCTCAAATGTCCCGTTCTCGCAGGCTGCGATTGCACATGAGGGGCCCAGGTGGTGAAGGGGTACAGAGAGGGGAGCGCTGGCGCGCGTGCCGGCAAAAGTGGGGCAAGCTCAGTCACCCACGCGTAACTCCCCCTCCCGTCCGGGAGTAGTACCAAAATTTTGCCCCCGGCTCCTGCAAGGCGAGAGGGCCGCAACCCGCAGAGTCGGCCTAAGCCTCCTCCCGATTCCGCGGCTCCCTCCCACCAATGCCTGAGCGTGGGGATAGGAGGACTGGGGCGTGTGTGCAGGGGAGCGGAGAGCCCCGGAGGGATTACGGAAGGGGCAATCGCGGGGGCACAGGCCGGGCCCTCGAGAGGTCAGGGAGGGCACCTCTTACCTCCCGGCCGCCGGCTCCCGTCCCGGTTCACCAGGGACCCGCCGCGGGCGTCCCGACCGCCGGAAGCTGTGGCGTTGATGGAGAGAGCGCCGGGTCAGGTGCCGTGCTCCGCGTCTCCCGCCTCAGGCCCCAGGCAGAGTCCTAGCAAGATGGCGGCCGCCTTCGCTGCAAACCCCGCCGCCCGGAGTTCCAGAGGCCGACAGCGCCGGGCGTCCACAGGGGCAGTCAGAGTAAGGTGGGTGTCCGGCAAGCCCCACACAGGGTTCCAGGATCGCTGGGGAGGGTATCTGGGTATCAGCGCGGCTCCAGGAGTACAGGTCGGGACCCGCGATTACTCCAGGCCCCGGCTTCAGTCTGGGGGGAGGGCCGCAACCCACAGGAGCGCTAAAAAGCACTCCCCGATTCCGTGGTGTCCCCCCAGGGCAATCCAAGCCGGCCTGAGGGCGGTAAGGGAGATGAGTAGATGTGGGTGGGTGAGCCCAAGCAGAGCCGGCCATAGGCATAGGCAAACTAGGCAATTGCCTAGGGCATTTGATATGCCTAGGGGCATCAGCAGCTCCTGCTGATTAAAATGATATGCGGCATGCCTATATTCTGTGTGTAGCATTTCATATGCAGATACAGCCACAGTCTCACACAGTATATAGGCATGCTGTATATCATTTTAATCAGCAGAAGCTGCGTGTGCATCTTAGCCACATAGCAATGCAAATAAGATGCATTTTCATAAAAAAATGTGCCCGACGTTAGCATTGAGGCAAGATTTATAAGGACACATCTGTATCCAAGCAGAGGCAGATGTCACAGTGTTAGTGGCAGTGTGAGTGTTGTGTGCATGTGAGTGGGTTGGTTGTGCAGTAGTGTTCAGAATATGTGTAAGGAGCATTATGTGTGTCATGTAAAAATGCATTAATAATGTGCAACATATGTGTAAGGGGCACTATGTGTGTCATTATGTGTATAAGGGCATTAATAATGTGCGGCATATGTGTAAGGGACATTACGTGTAAAAGGGCATTAATAAAGGTTGTCATAATGTGTAAGGCGCATTATGTTTATAAGGACATTAATAATGGGTCTCATATGTGTAAGGGGCATTACTGTGTGGCATTATGTGTATAAGGTGCTCTACTATGTGGTGTTGCGTATAGAAAGGGCACTACTGTGTCGTCTAATGTGAATAAAGAGCAATAGGGTGTGGTGTAATGTGAATAAGGAGCAATTCAGTGTGATGTAATGTGAATAAGGGGCTCTACTGTGAGGAGTAACGTTTATAAGGTAAAGTGATACTACTGTGGGATGTAATATGAATTATGGACACTATCGCATGATCAAATGTGAATAAAGTTGCAGTACTGTGTGGCGTAATTGGAATTGGGGTTACTATTGTGTGGCCATGCCCCTTGCCAGCAAAAACATACCCCTTTTTGGGCTGTGCGCCAAATGTGCGAACTGTTCCTATTTAAAATATAGGGGTTCAAACCCCAAAATAAGGACTGCTATGGATGAGGGGTGATGGTGCTGGGAAAGTAGTGCAAGGTCAGAGGCGGAACCAGCGGTGGTGCTAGGGGGCACTAGCCAAAATCTTGCCTAGGGCATCATATTGGTTAGGGCCGGCTCTGAGCCCAAGTATTATAAAACGGGCTTTTATCAGGGTGATATGCAGGAGCTCTCAAGCTGCACGTCCTTCTCCTTCAGAAGCCAAGCCACGCCCCCCCTCCCATAATTTTTTCATCCTCCAGGAATTCTCTCGTAGCCTGTAGCCCCTCCCTATGGGGGGATACTAGTGTATAGGCTACAGACATCCATTACACACATCAGTGTGTTAGGTGGTATCTGGACCACTCCCTTAAGCCTTAACAAAAAATCGGTGGTGTCCTTAATAAAGGTGGGTTGTCGTGTTACCAATGGCTGTAGCACACAATCCAGGAACTGTGAAATTGGCTGGTAGAGGGAATCCCTCGCGGAGATGATCGGTCTCCCCGGTGGGTTCTTACTGTCCTTATGGATTTTTTACTGAGTAAAGCGCAGTGACTATCACGCACAGGAGCACGGACACTTTATTCACTGTTGACACTGGGACACTAGTGCACTTTCTAGCACTAAGCACTTTCAGGATTCTCACCTAGCGACTGGAATATAGGGTAACCATGGAGGCATCTAATTTCAGTGACCATAGAAGTACCTCCGGGAACCAGACCATAGGACAGTCTAAAACAGGCATATTCAGCTATGATTAAAGTGACGCTGAAAGGCTGTTATTTAAAGACAAGATCCCTGAAGCAGAGTTACAATTAGATGCACAGGATATATTCCAGCAACTACTTAAATTGAAGAAGAAAGAAACTGATTTTCTTATGCACGGTATCTCGCTGTCCCAATACCATCGGGAGCAAATGGTACCTAGGGGCTTTCGGATTAAAAACGTACCCATGCTGGGTAGATATAACCCAGAATTTTGCTGTAAATGGACGGCAATATTGAATAAATGCAGTTTAGATCTGATACTGTTAGTAGTGGAAGAAGTGGGTAGTGAATTAAAAGCCACTAAGGATAAAGTCGCAGCTTTTGAGATTGAAAACTTAAAGACCCTCCAGGAGGACTCCACCCAAGAATGGATGAAGAAGTTACACGCGCAGTGTGAGCAGTATAAAAGAGAATTGGTGAAATTTAAAAGGAACAAATACCTCATAGTTAAAAGTGACTATGAAGAAAATCAGGTATACAAGTGGCTGATGGGGGGAGACACACACGAAGGGGGTCAACGTGGGAACACCTTCAGGAGTGATTGGAGGAGGATTAAAGATAAAGGCAGGAAGATGTATTATTCATCCAACAGTGACAGTGAGTTTGCGGCACCGGACTCAGATGACAACATGGCCCTAGGTGACAGCCCTTTAGGGGGAACAACAGTCAAGCCCAAAGAAACAAGGGGGCGCCCACCCGTCGAGGGGGTCAAAATAAGAGACTACAGAAGCCGCGCAGCGAAGAACAAAACGTGATCTATAATTTGTCATCTAGGACCTTTACACCAATGGAGGTCAAGGTCCTTAACAAAAGATTGTCGTATATACCGACTAACAGACATGATGCGTTTACTTGGAAACAAGATTTACATAAATTTGCGCGGAAATTAAGGCTTCGAGAGTACTACCAGGACCACAAGGATGACTATACCAATGTAACAGTTTTTGATAAGTTCTTTGCCTCCCGCTCCTCATCTACTTTTGATCCACAATCAACTAATAGCTCACTAAAGACCTTCACTCGGTTACTGGATGATTCTGTGACTCGGTATACCAACACTCCGTCCCAACAAAGGAACAACCTGCCTAAGGAAGAGAGGAAAGCTCTCAAAGATTTAGGTAGTTATCAAGATGTGATCTTTCGCCAGGCAGATAAGGGCGGGGCCCTGGTAATCCAGAACATAGAGGAATACTGGGGGGAAATCTATAGACAGTTAGCTGAATCCAGCACGTACCGGAGGCTTGAAGGTGATCCAACACACCAATACAAAACGGAATTGGATAATATCTTGGATGAAGCTAGACGGGGGGCCTGATCACCACTAAAATAGTGGAAATATTGACCCAACAACACCCATTAGTACCAATCCTATTTACAACTCCCAAAATCCATAAGGACAGTAAGAACCCACCGGGGAGACTGATCATCTCCGCGAGGGATTCCCTCTACCAGCCAATTTCACAGTTCCTGGATTGTGTGCTACAGCCATTGGTAACACGACAACCCACCTTTATTAAGGACACCATCGATTTTTGTTAAGGCTTAAGGGAGTGGGCCAGATACCACCTAACACACTGATGTGTGTAATGGATGTCTGTAGCCTATACACTGGTATCCCCCATAGGGAGGGGCTACAGGCTATGAGAGAATTCCTGGAGGATGAAAAAAAGATGGGAGTTGAGAAGGATTTGTTCATGCACTTACTATACCTTACGTTACAAAGGAATTATTTCCTGTTTGATGGGAAATATTATCTCCAGCAAAATGGATGTGCTATGGGGAGTAGTGTAGCGCCGGCGTACGCTAACGTCTTCATGTTTAAGGAGGAGAAGAAACTGTTCTTTGATAATAGAGAAATAGCTCCACACATACTGCTATACTGTCGATTCATCGATGATGTGTTTATGCTATGGACAGGGGGGATAGAGTTGTTTAAGGCATCAATGGACAGCATCAATTCTAAAGCATCGTGCATCAAATTTACATATTAATGTGATAAGACGAACATGAATTATCTTGACGTGTCCATTAATATTACAAATAGTATGATGACCACAACTCTATACACCAAACCTACTGATAAGAATACCCTGTTAAGGGCAGATAGCCACCACCCGAAACCCTTAATCAGAGGACTACCAAGGTCCCAGCTGATGCGAGCAGCGAGGATACACAGCGACAGAAGCACATTAGAAAAGGAATTGGATAAAGTGGTTGAAAGATTTGAGAAGCGGGGATACGACCGAGGGAAACTCCAGGAACAGAAACGTGAAGTGTTAGCATTAGAAAGAGATAATTTGCTAACTAAAACAAAAAGAAACACTAAAGATGTTATCCCGTGGACCAATAAGTTCTCTACATCGAGCCCGGTGGTCCAAAGGGCCACTAAAGCTTTGTGGCCCATAGTGGCAAGTGATGAGAAGTTGCAGTGCTTTAAATCTAGTGGACCGATGTGTTGCTTTACCAGGGGGAGAAATATCAAGGACACCCTAGTACACTCTGATATTACTGGATTCGGGAAAATCCCCCCTACTGAGAATTTTTTGACCAAACCACCCGTGTGTTATAAATGCCTGGGATGTACCACCTGCAAATACATGATAGTAGGACCGACATTTAAACACCCCAAAAAAGAGCAGACCTTCAGTATCCGACATGTGTTAACATGCACTACGACCCACGTTGTTTATCTGATAACATGCCCGTGTGGGCTAGGATACGTGGGTAAAACCATCAGGGATATGAGACAGAGAATGGCATTGCATAGATCAGCCATCTCAGCAGCCATCAAGTCCGGTACATCAGATCAGTCAGTGGCACAACATTTTGCAGTCAAAGGACATCCGTTAAGTGCATTGAAACATGTGATTATCGACCACGTCCCCAGCAGCCAGAGAGGTGGAGATAGAAATGGAAAACTGCTTAAGATGGAAGCAAGATGGATCTTTAAATTAGAGACTGTACAACCGAAGGGTCTTAACGACCAAATCCTGTGGAATGTGATTAATAAACGTTGAAATACAGGGGTTAATCACTGAGATTGAATTATGTGCTTATACTCTATGGTGGTGGGCTAGTTTCTGTTCTATTGCACGGAGGGATATTGCCCCCTATACAGTTCAAGTAAGGGGGATTGTAGATTTACTATATATAAAATAACCCTGTTTAAGTAAAGTGTTGTAATATGATGGAACAGAGCAGGACTTGTAGTATCTCTAGTAGACCAATGTAATTAACTATGATAGCCTTCCCTGCATGTATACCAGTATACTAGGTGTAGACTGAGTAGGTTAATTATTTATATGATAAGGATGCACGAAGGTTAAACACTTGTTCACTTTTTTATTCATTGCAGACCCTGCGCTGACACTCCGCGGCGAGCGGCTTTTGGTTACCATGGTGACCAGGCCGGAGACCCGACGTGCTGCCTAGCAACTAGACGCCAGGGAGGGTGAGGCGGCGCGGATGACGTAATTCCCGCGAGACGCAGGAGGCCCCCGGCGCGGCAGGAAGCGCGGGAGAAGCTCGTCTTCACGGGTGATGGACACTGGCTTTATAAGGTAAGAGAGGGTTATTGCACTGTATATCACGCCTTGACAAAGGGGCTACGGGCCCCGAAACGTTGGACTGTACATGTGATGTATTTATTTTTCAATACACTTTAACTTTTTACACAAGACCTGGAGTGACGCCGTTTTTGCTCTTATATATATATATATATATATATATATATATATATTCATTCAGTATATTAACCCAGTCAGTATCACCCAATAGCCTCTCTTTCAATTTATGTCCATTTTGTTTGGGGACAGTATTTCTTTGATATTTATTTAGGTACAGTATTTATGCTTTTCTGTTTGATACTCTTCTCAGTTTGAGAAAGAATGTACCTATACACTCTTTTCAGACTTCTCTACATTCAGGACTCTCATTGGTGATTCAGTGAGGTCCTGTTTGGTTGATAACTGACAAGACAGCTCACAGTCTAACGCCAAAAGCAGATCCCCTTGTTTTCATCTATCATAAATACTTTACCTTTATTCTTATTCATGAACTCTCATCAACGATCCTGTGTAAGATAAGGGAGGTGTTTCTACTACCAAATCACACTTAAAATGCCCAATCTCGTCCGATCTTGGAAGCAATAAAGTGTTGGGCCGGACTAGTACCTGGTGGGTGACCCCCAGAGAATATCCGGTATAGTAGGTCTTAGTTTAAATGTAAAATCCAGCCTAACGCTGACAGCAGATTCATACATTTTCTTACTTCTGACTTTGTCTACTCTCATATCTATCACTATCAGAAGTTGGTCCTAATTGTGAACCTGTTCATATTTGTCAACATCATTTTGATTTATTTACCAGTGTATTCACAATATATATATATAAATTTTTTGAGGGCGTTGCACTTCAGTTCCCTAATGTAGGGTTTGATTGATATCCTGCTGCATATTGGGTTATTTTTGCCCTTATTAATTAATATTTTCAGATTGTTAGTCTGTCATGTAAATAAAATGAATATGTAATTTTGCCTGGTATAGTGAACAAAGGGCTTATTTATTAGCTTGTTAAAAAGGCTTTTATATGGTTGTTAATAAAAGTTAGGTTTTAATTTACATAAGTTTCGTAACGAGTGCACCAACAAAGGGTCTTTCTTTCTTGTCCTTGGCACATCGACTGTCATCTTGAATCTTAGTCAGTTTTTTCAAATAGAAAGGGGGTTGTGTATCATGTCAAACAACATCAAATTTTTCTGAAAAGTTTATTGCTGCAAACAGATTAAAAATAGCAGTTATGGTTCAAAGGTTACAACACTTTTTTTGTTGCAGGTAACTGAAGATGGCTTTGACAAAAGAGGAGAGAACTGAGGTCATTTTGATGTCTGGAGAACTAAGTTTCCATGTCATAGCTGCAGATTTTAACAACCGGCACCCAGAAAGACCTCCAATTTCACATAGCTGGATCTTTAATGGATGCCATCGATGGGCATGAAGGATTCTTACGATTGATGACTGGCTGATTCCAGATTCTGCTGACAAACGTCATGTGCTGCGTTGTGGGCTCTTCACAAAGGATGGCAAAACCATTGTTGAGGTTGTCTCATCAGTAGAACTTTTTGAATGACCACTCCGTGACTTGTCAGCCACAGTCCCAGTTACTTGGAATTTGGAAATTAGGCACCTGACAGTGTTATGTGAAATTGGATGTCTTTCTGGGTGCCGGTTGTTTAGATCTGCATCAATGACATGGAAACTGTGTTCTCTAGACATCAAAATTACCTCAAATCTCTCCTCTTTTGTCAAAGTCATCTTCAGTTACCTGCACCATAAAAAGTAAGTTTGAACCATAACTGCGATTTCAAATTTGTTCAGAGCAATACACTTTTCAGCAAATTCTGATGTTGTTTGACATGTTACATGACTCCCTTTCCATTTGAAAAAAACTGACTTGGATTCAAGATGGCCGATTTCAAGATGGCGCCCATGTTTGGTACATACCCTAAAAGATAGCGCACCTCACCCATACCTTACTGGAGTATTCAGTTTTCCCATTACCTGCACAGTATTTGAAACTAAAGGGTGTACTGCGACTTTTGAATCACCCTGAAAAAAATAAAATAAAATATATATAATAAGAATTTACTTACCGATAATTCTATTTCTCGTAGTCCGTAGTGGATGCTGGGAACTCCGTAAGGACCATGGGGGAATAGCGGCTCCGCAGGAGACTGGGCACAAAAGTAAAAGCTTTAGGACTACCTGGTGTGCACTGGCTCCTCCCCCTATGACCCTCCTCCAAGCCTCAGTTAGGATACTGTGCCCGGACGAGCGTACACAATAAGGAAGGATTTTGAATCCCGGGTAAGACTCATACCAGCCACACCAATCACACTGTACAACCTGTGATCTGAACCCAGTTAACAGCATGATAACAGAGGAGCCTCTGAAAAGATGGCTCACAACAATAATAACCCGATTTTTGTAACAATAACTATGTACAAGTATTGCAGACAATCCGCACTTGGGATGGGCGCCCAGCATCCACTACGGACTACGAGAAATAGAATTATCGGTAAGTAAATTCTTATTTTCTCTGACGTCCTAGTGGATGCTGGGAACTCCGTAAGGACCATGGGGATTATACCAAAGCTCCCAAACGGGCGGGAGAGTGCGGATGACTCTGCAGCACCGAATGAGAGAACTCAAGGTCCTCCTCAGCCAGGGTATCAAATTTGTAGAATTTAGCAAACGTGATTGCCCCTGACCAAGTAGCTGCTCGGCAAAGTTGTAAAGCCGAGACCCCTCGGGCAGCCGCCCAAGATGAGCCCACCTTCCTTGTGGAATGGGCTTTTACAGATTTTGGCTGTGGCAGGCCTGCCACAGAATGTGCAAGCTGAATTGTACTACAAATCCAACGAGCAATAGTCTGCTTAGAAGCAGGAGCACCCAGCTTGTTGGGTGCATACAGGATAAACAGCGAGTCAGATTTCCTGACTCCAGCCGTCCTGGAAACATATATTTTCAGGGCCCGGACTACGTCCAGCAACTTGGAGTCCTCCAAGTCCCTAGTAGCCGCAGGTACCACAATAGGCTGGTTCAAGTGAAACGCTGAAACCACCTTAGGGAGAAATTGAGGACGAGTCCTCAATTCCGCCCTGTCTGAATGGAAGATCAGATAAGGGCTTTTACAGGATAAAGCCCGCCAATTCTGACACGTGCCTGGCCGAGGCCAGGGCCAACAACATGACCACTTTTCATGTGAGATATTTTAACTCCACAGATTCAAGTGGTTCAAACCAATGTGACTTTAGGAACCCCAAAACTACATTGAGATCCCAAGGTGCCACTGGAGGCACAAAAGGAGACTGTATATGCAGTACCCCTTTTACAGACGTCTGAACTTCAGGTAGTGAAGCTAGTTCTTTCTGGAAGAAAATTGACAGGGCCGAAATTTGAACCTTAATGGACCCCAATTTTAGGCCCATAGACACTCCTGTTTACAGGAAATGCAGGAATCGACCTAGTTGAAATTCCTCCATCGGGGCCTTACTGGCCTCGCACCACGCAACATATTTTCGCCAAATGCGGTGATAATGCTTTGCGGTTACATCCTTCCTGGCTTGACCAGGGTAGGGATGACTTCATCCGGAATGCCTTTTTCCTTCAGGATCCGGCTTTCAACCGCCCTGCCGTCAAACGCAGCCGCGGTAAGTCTTGGAATAGACAGGGTCCTTGCTGGAGCAGGTCCCTTCTTAGAGGTAGAGGCCACGGGTCCTCCGTGAGCATCTCTTGAAATTCCGGGTACCAAGTCCTTCTTGGCCAATCCGGAGCCACGAGTATAATTCTTACTCCCCTCCGTCTTATAATTCTCAGTACTGTTGGTATGAGAGGAAGAGGAGGGAACACATACACTGACTGGTACACCCACGGTGTTACCAGAGCGTCCACAGCTATTGTCTGAGGGTCCCTTGACCTGGCGCAATACCTGTCCAATTTTTTGTTTAGGCGGGACGCCATCATGTCCACCTTTGGTTTTTCCCAATGGTTTACAATCATGTGGAAGACTTCTGGGTGAAGTCCCCACTCTCCCGGGTGGAGGTCGTGCCTGCTGAGGAAGTCTGCTTCACAGTTGTCCACTCCCGGAATGAACACTGCTGACAGTGCTATCACATGATTTTCCGCCCAGCGAAAAATCCTTGCAGCTTCTGCCATTGCTCTCC
Source organism: Pseudophryne corroboree (assembly GCF_028390025.1). Classification (NCBI taxonomy): domain Eukaryota; kingdom Metazoa; phylum Chordata; class Amphibia; order Anura; family Myobatrachidae; genus Pseudophryne; species Pseudophryne corroboree. The sequence continues at coordinate 258,524,812 of NC_086446.1, forward strand.
TGCTTCTTGTACCGCCCTGTCTGTTTACGTGGGCGACTGCCGTGATGTTGTCCAACTGGATCAGCACCGGCTGACCTTGAAGCAGAGGTCTTGCTTGGCTTAGGGCATTGTAAATGGCCCTTAGCTCCAAATATTTATGTGAAGTGATGTCTCCAGGCTTGACCACAAGCCCTGGAAATTTCTTCCCTGTGTGACTGCTCCCCAGCCTCGCAGGCTGGCATCCGTGGTCACCAGGACCCAGTCCTGAATGCCGAATCTGCGGCCCTCTAGAAGATGAGCACTCTGCAACCACCACAGGAGAGACACCCTTGTCTTTGGTGACAGGGTTATCCGCTGATGCATCCGAAGATGCGATCCGGACCATTTGTCCAGCAGGTCCCACTGGAAAGTTCTTGTGTGGAATCTGCCGGATGGAATTGCTTCGTAGGAAGCCACCATTTTTCCCAGGACCCTTGTGCACTGATGCACTGACACTTGGCCTGGTTTTAGGAGGTTTCTGACTAGTTCGGATAACTCCCTGGCTTTCTCCTCCGGGAGAAAACACCTTTTTCTGGACTGTGTCCAGTATCATCCCTAGGAATAGAAGGCGTGTCGACGGGATCAGCTGCGATTTTGGAATATTGAGAATCCAACCGTGCTGCCGCAGCACTATCTGAGATAGTGCTACCCCGACTTCCAACTTTTCCCTGGATCTTGCCCTTATCAGGAGATCGTCCAAGTAAGGGATAACTAAAACTCCCTTCTTTCGAAGGAGTATCATCATTTCGGCCATTACCTTGGTAAAGACCCGGGGTGCCGTGGACAATCCAAACGGCAGCGTCTGAAACTGATAGTGACAGTTCTGTACCACAAACCTGAGGTACCCTTGGAGAAGGGTAAATTGGGACATGTAGGTAAGCATCTTTGATGTCCAGAGAGACCATATAGTCCCCTTCTTCCAGGTTTGCAATCACTGCTCTGAGTGACTCCATCTTGAATTTGAACCTTTGTATGTAAGTGTACAAGGATTTTAGATTTAAAATTGGTCTCACCGAGCCGTCCGGCTTCGGTACCACAAATAGTGTGGAATAGTTCCCCTTTCCCTGTTGCAGGAGGGGTACCTTGATTATCACCTGCTGGGAATACAGCCTGTGAATGGCTTGCAATACTGTCTCCCTGTCTGAGGGAGACGTCGGTAAAGCAGACTTTATGAAACGGCGAGGGGGAGACGTCTCGAATTTCTTGAGACGGGCCCCCACCGTGCCTGAGACCGCTTGTAAAGCCCAGCGTCATGCTGAGGATTTTGCGGAGGCGGGAGAGGGCTTTTGTTCCTGGGAATTGGCTGTTTGCTGCAGCCTTTATCCTCTCCCTCTGCCACGGGGCAGAAATGAGGCGCCTTTTGCCCGCTTGCCCTTATGGGGCCGAAAGGACTGCGCCTGATAATACGGCGTCTTCTTAGGTTGAGAAGCTACCTGGGGTAAAAATGTGGATTTTCCAGCCGTTGCCGTGGCCACCAGGTCTGTTAGACCTACCCCAAATAATTCCTCCCTTTTATAAGGCGATACTTCCATATGCCTTTTGGAATCAGCATCACCTGACCACTGTCCTGTCCATAACCCTCTTCTGGCAGAAATGGACAGCGCACTTACTCTTGATGCCAGTCGGCAAATATCCCTCTGTGCATCACGCATATATAGAAATGCATCTTTAAAATGCTCTATAGTTAGTAATATACTGTCCCTATCTAGGGTATCAATATTGTCAGTCAGGGAATCCGACCAAGCCACCCCAGCACTGCACATCCAGGCTGAGGCGATTGCTGGTCGCAGTATCACACCCGTGTCAGCAGGTTCCTTAAGGGCGGCCGTATCCGGGGACGGTAGTGCCACCTGTTTAGACAAGCGTGTGAGCGCTTTATTCACCCTAGGGGGTGTTTCCCAACGTGCCCTATCCTCTGGCGGGAAGGGGTATGATGCTAATAACTTTTTAGGAATTAACAGTTTTTATCGGGGGAAACCCACGCATCATCACACACTTCATTTAATTCCTCAGATGCAGGAAAAACTACAGGGAGTTTTTTCTCACCCAACATAATACCCTTTTTAGTGGTACTGGTATTATCAGAAATGTGTAAAAACATTTTCCATAGCCTCAATCATGTAACATGTGGCCCTACTGGAAGTCACATTCGTCTCATAATCGTCGACACTGGAGTCAGTATCCTTGTCGGCGTCTGTATCTGCCATCTGCGGTAACGGGCGTTTTAGGGCCCCAGATGGCATTTGAGACACCTGGACAGGCACAGGCTGAGTCGCCGGCTGTCTCATGTCATCAATCTTTTGTAAAGAGCTGACACTGTCACATAATTCCTTCCATAAGCTCATCCACTCAGGTGTCGACTCCCTAGGGGGTGACATCTCTGTTACAGGCAATTGCTCCGCCTCCACCTCATTTTCCTCCACATACATGTCGACACAACGTACCGACACACAGCACACACACAGGGAATGCTCTGATAGAGGACAGGACCCCACTAGCCCTTTGGGGAGACAGAGGGAGAGTATGCCAGCACACACCAGAGCGCTATATATATATATACAGGGATAACCTTATATAAGTGTTTTTCCCCTTATAGCTGCTGTATTGTTATACTGCGCCTAATTAGTGCCCCCCTCTCTTTTTTAACCCCTTTCTGTAGTGTAGTAACTGCAGGGGAGAGCCAGGGAGCTTCCCTCCAACGGAGCTGTGAGAGAAAATGGCGCCAGTGTGCTGAGGAGATAGGCTCCGCCCCCTTCTCGGCGGCCTTTTCTCCCGTTTTTCTGTGGAATCTGGCAGGGGTTAAAATTCATCCATATAGCTATATGTGATGTATTTTCGCCAGCCAAGGTGTTTTTATTGCTGCTCAGGGCGCCCCCCCCTAGCGCCCTGCACCCTCAGTGACCGAAGTGTGAAGTGTGCTGAGGAGCAATGGCGCACAGCTGCAGTGCTGTGCGCTACCTTGGTGAAGACAGGATGTCTTCTGCCGCCGATTTTTCCGGACCTCTTCTTGCTTCTGGCTCTGTAAGGGGGCCGGCGGCGCGGCTCTGGGACCGAGCTCCGAGGCTGGGCCTGTGTTCGGTCCCTCTGGAGCTAATGGTGTCCAGTAGCCTAAGAAGCCCAATCCACTCTGCACGCAGGTGAGTTCGCTTCTTCTCCCCTTAGTCCCTCGATGCAGTGAGCCTGTTGCCAGCAGGTCTCACTGAAAATAAAAAACCTAAAACTAAACTTTCACTAAGAAGCTCAGGAGAGCCCCTAGTGTGCACCCTTCTCGGCCGGGCACAAAAATCTAACTGGGGCTTGGAGGAGGGTCATAGGGGGAGGAGCCAGTGCACACCAGGTAGTCCTAAAGCTTTTACTTTTGTGCCCAGTCTCCTGCGGAGCCGCTATTCCCCCATGGTCCTTACGGAGTTCCCAGCATCCACTAGGACGTCAGAGAAATATATATTTCTCTAACGTCCTAGTGGATGCTGGGAACTCCGTAAGGACCATGGGGGATAGCGGGCTCCGAAGGAGGCTGGGCACTCTAGAAAGATCTTAGACTACCTGGTGTGCACTGGCCCCTCCCACTATGACCCTCCTCCAAGCCTCAGTTAGATTTCGTGCCCGGCCGAGGTTGGATGCACACTAGGGGCTCTCCTGAGCCCTTAGAAAGTTATAGTCTTAGAATTTGTTATTTTCAGTGAGACCTGCTGGCAACAGGCTCACTGCAGCGAGGGACTAAGGGGAGAAGAAGCGAACTCGCCTGCTTGCAGCCGGATTGGGCTTCTTAGGCTACTGGACACCATTAGCTCCAGAGGGATCGACCGCAGGCCCAGCCTTGATGTTCGGTCCCGGAGCCGCGCCGCCGTATCCCTTACAGAGCCAGAAGCAAGAAGATGGTCCGGAAAATCGGCGGCATGAAGACTCTGTCTTCACCAAGGTAGCGCACAGCACTGCAGCTGTGCGCCATTGCTCCTCTCACACACTTCACACTCCGGTCACTGAGGGTGCAGGGCGCTGGGGGGGGCGCCCTGAGGCAGCAATAAAAACACCTTGGCTGGCTAAAATACCTCAATATATGGCCCCAGGGGCTATATATGAGGTAAATACCCCTGCCAGAATTCCATAAAAAACGGGAGAATAGGCCGCGAAAAAGGGGCGGAGCCTATCTCCTCAGCACACTGGCGCCATTTTTCCCTCACAGCTCGGCTGGAGGGAAGCTCCCTGGCTCTTCCCTGCAATTCTACAGTACAGTAAGAGGGAAAAGAGAGGGGGGGCATTAAAATTGGCACTGTATACAGTATATTATATAAAAGCTATTAGGGACATAACTCAGTTAGTCCCTGTATATATATAGCGCTCTGGTGTGTGCTGGCATACTCTTACTCTGTCCCCCCAAAGGGCTTTTGTGGGTCCTGTCCTCGTTTAGAGCATTCCCTGTGTGTCTGCGGTGTGTCGGTACGGCTGTGTCGACATGTTGAATGAGGAGGCTTATATGGTGACAGAACAGAGGCCGATATATGTGATGTCGCCCCCTGTGGGGCCGACACCAGAGTGGATGGATAGGTGAAAGGTATTAACCGACAGTGTCAACTCCTTACATAAAAGGGTGGATGACGTAACAGCTGTGGGACAGCCTGCTTCGCAGCCCGCGCCTGCCCAGGCGTCTCAAAGGCCATCAGGGGCTCAAAAACGCCCGCTCTCTCAGATGGCAGACACAGATGTCGACACGGAGTCTGACTCCAGTGTCGACAAGGTGGAGACATATACACAATCCACTAGGAACATCCGTGACGTGATCCCGGCAATAAAAAATGTGTTATACATTTCTGACTTTAACCCAAGCATCTAAAAATGGGTTTTAGGTTTGGGGAGAAAAAACAGGCAGTGTTTTGTTCCCCCATCAGATGAATAAATGAAGTGTGTGAAAGCGTGGGTTCCCCCGTTAAGAAACTGGTAATTTATAAAAAGTTACTGATGGCGTACCCTTTCCCGCCAGGTGGATAAGTTACGCTGGGAGATATCCCCTAGGGTGGATAAGGCGCTCACACGTTTGTCAAAAAAGGTGGCACTGCCGTCTTAGGATACGGCCACTTTAATAGGTACCTGTTGATAAAAAACAGGAGGCTATCCTGAAGTCTGTATTTACACACTCAGGTACTAGACTGAGACCTGCAGATAGTGCTGCTGCAGCGTGGTCGGTGACCCTGTCAAACAGGGATACTAGTTGGCAAACATAAAAACATATTAAAGACGTCGTCTTATATATGGGGGATGCACAGAGGGATATTTTGCCGGCTGGCATCCAAAATAAATGTAATGTCCATTCTGTCAGGAGGGTATTAGAGACCTGTCATTGGACAGGTGATGCTGACTTAAAAAGCGCATAGAGAGCCTTATAAGGGTGAGGAATTATTTGGGATGGTCTCTGGGACCTCGTATCCACAGCAACTGCTGGGAAGAAATAATTTTACCTCAGGTTTCCTCACAGACAAAGGTACAGTCCTTTCAGCTTCAGAAAAGCAAGCGGGTCAAATGGCGCTTCCTTTCTGTACAGAGACAAGGGTAGAGGGAAAAAAGCTGCACCAGTCAGCCTGTTCCCAGAATCAAGATTCTTCCCCCACCTCCTGTGAGGCCACACCATGACGCGGGTGCTCCACAGGTGTAGCCAGGTACGGTGGGGGGCCGTCTAAAAAATTTCAGCAATTAGTGGGCTCGCTCACAGGTGGATCCCTGTTTCTTTCAAGTAGTATTTCAGGGGTACAAGCTGGAATTCGAGATGTCTCCCCCCAGCCGTTTCCTAAAATATGCCTTGCTGACAACTCCCTCAGGCAGGGAGGCTGTGCTAGAGGCAATTAATAAGCGGTATTCCCAGCAGGTAATACTCAAGGTGCCCCTACTTCAACAAGGACGGGGTTACTATTCCACACGGGTTGGGGTACCGAAACCGCATGGTTCGGTGTGACCCATTTTATATTTAAAATCCTTGAACACAAAAATTCAAGTTCAAGATGGAATCGCTCAGGGCGGTTATTCCAAGCCTGGACGAGGGGGATTACATGGTATCCTGGGACATCAAGGATGCTTACCTGCATGTCCCCATTTACCATCCTCGCCAGGAGTACCTCAGATTTGTGGTACAGGATTACCATTACCAAGTCCAGACACTGCCGTTTGGACTGTACATGGCACCGAGGGTGTTTTATCAAGGTAATGGCCGAAATGTTGATACTCCTTCAAAAAAAGGGAGTTGTAATTATCCCGTACTTGGACAATCTCGTTATAAGGGCGAGGTCCAAGGAGCAGTTGGTAGTCGGGGTAGCACTATTTTGGAAAGTGCTACAACAGCATGGTTGGATTCTAAACAGTCCAAAGTCACAGCTGGTTCCTATGACACGTCTACTGTTCCTGGGGGTGGTTCTGGACATAAACCAGAAATAGTGTTTCTCCCGGAGGAGAAAGCCAAGGAGTTGTCATCTCTAGTCAGAGACCTCCTGAAGCCAAAATAGGTAGCGGTGCATCATTGCACGCGAGTCCTGGGAAAAATGGTAGCTTCCTACGAAGCAATCCCATTAGGCAGGTTCCATACAAGAACTTTTCAGAGGGACCTGTTGGACAAGTGGTCCGGATCGCATCTTCCGATGCATAGGCTGATAACCCTGTCTCCAAGGACCAGGGTATCTCTACTGTGGTGGCTGCAGAGTGCCCATCTTCAAGAGGGCCGCAGGTTCGGCATACAGGACTAGGTCCTAGTGACCATGGATTCCAGCCTTTGAGGCTGGGAGGCAGTCACACGGGGAAGAAATTTCCAGGGACTTTGGTCAAGTCAGGTTATTTCCCTACACATAAATATTCTGGACCTGAGGGCCATTTACAATGCCCTGAGGCCGGCAAGGCCTCTGCTTCAAAACCAGCCGGTACTGATCCAATCAGACAACATCACGGCAGTCGCCCATGTAAACCAACAGGGCGGCACAAGAAGCAGGATGGCGATGGCAGAAGCCACAAGGATTCTCCGATAGGCGGAAAATCATGTGTTAGCACTGTCAGCAGTGTTCATTCCCGGAGTGGACAACTGGGAAGCAGATCTTCTCAACAGACACGACCTCCACCCGGGAGAATGGGGACTTCCTCCAGAAGTCTTCCAATAGGATTGTACACCATTGGGAAAGGCCACAGGTGGACATGATGGCGTCCCGCCTCAACAAAAAGCTATAAAAGATATTGCACCGGGTCAAGGGACCCTCAGGCGATAGCTATGGACGCTCTGGTAACACCGTGGGTGTACCAGTCGGTTTATGTGTTCTCCCCTCTGCCTCTCATACCAAAGGTACTGAGAATAATAAGAAGGCGAGGAGTAAGAACGATACTCGTGGATGGCCAAGAAGAGCTTGGTACCCAGAACTTCAAGAATTTATATCAGAGGAACCATGGCCTCTGCCACTCAGACAGGACCTGCGGCAGCAGGGGCCCTGTCTGTTCCAAGACTTACCGCGGCTGCGTTTGTCGGCATGGCGGTTGAACGCCGGATCCTGAAGGAAAAGGGCATTCCGGAGGAAGTCATTCCTACGCTTACTAAAGCCAGGAAAGAGGTTACAGCAACTCATTATCACCGCATATGGCGAAAATATGTTGCATGGTGTGAGGCCGAAAGGGCCCCAACAGAGGAATTTCAACTAGGTCGATTTCTGCATTTCCTGCAAGCAGGAGTGACTATGGGCCTTAAATTGGGTTCCATTAAGGTACAGATCTCGGCTCTGTCAATTTTCTTTCAAAAAGAACTAGCTTCAGTACCTGAAGTTCAGACATTTATAAAAGGAGTGCTGCAGAGTCAGCCCCCGTTTGTGCCTCCTGTGGCACCTTGGGATCTCAACGTGGTGTTGAGTTTCTTAAAATCACATTGGTTTGAACCACTAAAAACCGTGGATCTGAAATATCTCACGTGGAAGGTGGTTATGTTATTGGCCTTGGCTTCTGCCAGGCGAGTATCAAAGTTGGCGGCTTTGTCTTGTAAAAGCCCTTATTTGATTTTCCATATGGATAGGGCAGAATTGAGGACTCGTCCCCAGTTTCTCCCAAAGGTGGTGTCAGCGTTTCACCTGAACCAGCCTATTGTGGTGCCTAGGCTACTAGGGACTTGGAGGACTCCAAGTTGCTAGACGTTGTCAGGGCACTGAAAATATATGTTTCCAGAACGGCTAGAGTCAGAAAATCTGACTCGCTGTTTATCCTATATGCACCTAACAAGCTGGGTGCTCCTGCTTCTAAGCAGACTATTGCTCGTTGGATTTGTAGTACAATTCAGCTTGCACATACTGTGGCAGGCCTGCCACAGCCAAAATCTGTCAATGCCCATTCCACAAGGAAGGTGGGCTCATCTTGGGCGGCTGCCCGAGAGGTCTCGGCTTTACAACTTTGCCGAGCAGCTACTCGGTCAGGGGCAAACACGTTTGCAAAATTCTACAAATTTGATACCCTGGCTGAGGAGGACCTGGAGTTCTCTCATTCAGTGCTGCAGAGTCATCCGCACTCTCCCGCCCGTTTGGGAGCTTTGGTATAATCCCCATGGTCCTTACGGAGTTCCCAGCATCCACTAGGACGTTAGAGAAAATAAGAATTTACTCACCGGTAATTCTATTTCTCGTAGTCCGTAGTGGATGCTGGGCGCCCATCCCAAGTGCGGTTTATCTGCAATACTTGTACATAGTTATTGTTAACTAAATCGGGTTATTGTTGAGCCATCTGTTGAGAGGCTCTATTGTTTCATACTGTTAACTGTGTTTCATATCACGAGTTGTACGGTGTGATTGGTGTGGCTGGTATGAGTCTTACCCGGGATTCAAAATCCTTCCTTATTGTGTACGCTCGTCCGGGCACAGTACCTAACTGAGGCTTGGAGGAGGGTCATAGTGGGAGGGGCCAGTGCACACCAGGTAGTCTAAGATCTTTCTAGAGTGCCCAGCCTCCTTCGGAGCCCGCTATCCCCCATGGTCCTTACGGAGTTCCCAGCATCCACTACGGACTACGAGAAATAGAATTACCGGTGAGTAAATTCTTATTTTATATATATATATATATATATATATATAAACTGGAGGGTATAGGCGGCACTCAGAGTCTGACACACAGAGTTTAAAGACAAGCCATGTGTGTTTAATATCGACGTTTCGGGGGTCGAACCCCCTTCTTCAGGACACAGCAAACAAGTGAATAAAACAGATAAAACAACTTAAATACCTTACCAGCCTGGGCCCCGTCATCCCCCGCCTCATCCGCGTTGTCCGGCACCTGGAGTTCGCGCTTCCGGTCACGTGTAGCGCCCGTCTGCCGGAAGTCGCGTCATCCCGCGACACGGACCCGCTTCTGACGTGGCTGTGGACAGCAGGGAGCAGGTTGCCATGGGAACGGCACCTAGCCACGGCTGTACGCCGTGCTCCGTCACCTGGCAACAACAAACAAATGTATAATGACAAAAAACCTCTATTGCCCAGTGATGTACAAGCACAAACATTTAAGACACACTAGAAATATAGTGTGATAGACTTCTAAGTGTATCTAAAAATCTAAAAATCATGTGTTTAAAATTTCACATACAGATTAAACATTACAACATAGTGAACAGTGCAAAAAATACAAAGCATACATCGACTCTCGCCTAATGTGTTAAAGGATCATTATTAATCAATTATATAAATCATTATTATGATTTATTATACTTATATAGGGAAGGCCATATGTCAGTAAATTTTTTTCTGAATATCCTATATTTATGGCTGATGCGGCCCTAATGCTGGGTCATAGAATTAAAATCTCAATGAATGTATATGCCCAGGTATTAGATATAGCTAGCTTTGGGGATCATACTTAGACCATTGTTATCTACATAATAAGAGTGATGGGTACGCAGACCTCTGTTCCTGTGTTAAATTTACAAAAAACATTGTAAGTTTAGCTGTTCATTTAGGCCTCTGGGATGGATAGTATCTAGTTTATAAATCCATCTAGCCTCTAGTTGTAATAATCTAGATGCTCGATCTCCTCCTCTAGGTGTTTCCTGGATTTGATCGACTATTTTGTACCTAACCGATGCCAAACTGTGTTTTTTTTGCACGAAGTGTCGTGCAACTGGTTGGTCACTTTTACCAGTGTTCAGGGCAGCCCGGATTGCTGATCTATGCTGGGCCATCCTTTCCTTAAAATGACATTGGGTCTTACCTACATAATATAGGCTACATGGGCAGATTAAAACATAGATGACGAAAGAAGAACTACAGGTAAGGGGCTATGCGATCCTGATTTTTTTACCTGTGTGTGGGTGCGTGATGAACTCTCCTGTAAGCATATAACTACAGGTGGTGCACCCTAAACATTTAAAGCATCCGGCTTTGCGACTCAAAAAATGAGTAGCCACCGGTCTGGTGTTAAAGCTAGTGACATCATTTTTGACGACAAGGTCCTTGATATTAGCGCTGCGTGTATAGCACGGCATAATGCTGCTAAGTTTAAGGGAAGGCAAATTGGGGTCAGTGGTGACAATGGGCCACATTTGTTTAATGCGTTTACTATTTTTTTCACTGGTGGTGTTAAATTCATTAACCCATGTGACCTTCTCTTTTGTGGGTTTAATCCTGTCATTAAAGAGTAATTCAGTTCTATCTAAGGCCATGACTTTATCACGGGCCTGTTGCAGAATATTCTTGGGATATTCCCTCTGGGAGAACTTTTCTGACATTTTATCTAACTGACCGATTAAGTCACTGGGGTCGCTGGTAATTCTCAGCACCCGAAAAAATTGAGAGAATGGGAGACCTCTAACCAGAGATTTAGGGTGAAAGCTGTCATACCGCAACAGAGTGTTGCGGTCCGTAGGCTTGCTATATAGCGAGGTTTGTATCTCACCCTGTTGGAAATTAATCTTAATATCTAAAAAACAGATTTCATGAGGATGTACAGTGAGGGTGAGCTTAACAGGGCTATCTGTGTGGTTGTGTTCTTCAATTAGGGTAATGAGAGCCTGGGGTTCATGAGTCCAGAACAACAATAGATCGTCTATATAACGATAATATAGCAGAATGTGTTCTGTGATGGATTCTTTTGTAAAAAATAAATTCCGTTCAATCTCCCACATATAGGCATTAGCTAATGATGGAGCTACAGCCGACCCCATCGCACACCCTGTTCTTTGGTTAAAAAACCGGCCATTAAACAAAAAATAATTGTGCGTTAACGTAAATTCTAATAATGATATAAACAAATCAATATCTGGTCCTGTGTATAATGTGTTATGCGTGATGAGACGCCTAACAGCAGCTAAACCAGCTTGATGCGGGATACAGGTATATAAGCTGGCTACATCTAGTGTAGCCAACAAAGTACCCTCTGGTACGGACCGCATTGACATTAATTTTTTTATTAGCATGTTGGAATCTTTGAGATGCGTAAACGTGGCCTGTATACAAGGCTGAAGGTAGACATCTAAAAAGATGGCTACTGCTTCACTCAGCGAGCCTCTGGCAGAAATTATAGGTCTGCCCGGGGGTTGCTGTGCGTTTTTGTGTAACTTGGGTGTAATGTAAAAAATAGGTATGACTGGATGTGTGCATGTGAGCTTCTGGTATATTTCTTGTGTAATGAGCCCATCTAGATGTGCTGTGCTCAAAATCTCATCCAATTCAGCCTTGTATTCCATGGTGGGGTCAGACTTCAGCAGACTATATGTGTCAGTGTCTGACAAAAGCCGATCGCATTCTGCTATATATTTGTCAGTGTCCATGACCACAATCCCTCCCCCTTTGTCCGCTCCCCTGATGATTATGTCCTGTAGTTTCTGTAGAGATTTGAGCGCTGTCACTTCTTCAGTGGTGAGATTTTTATGGACCGGGGGGGGGCGGATCATCTTGCAATTTATCCATCATACGTGTAAAGGTTTTGATAGATGGGTTTGCTGATATTGGGTCAAATTTGGAAGGGGTACCCAACTTGCGGATCTGAGGTGGTAGACTCGTGCTGGCTGCTGACGGAAGAGGTTTGTGAAAATGTTCTCTGAGCTTTAATGTTCTGTTAAATTTGTAAGTCTCCACTTTCCATTTAAATTTGTTCGGGGTTTTGGTAGGGACATAAGATAGTCCTTTAGATAGCACTGCCATTTCTGCTGTAGTTAGTGTGGCGGTAGATAAATTGAATATTAGGTCCGAGTCGATTTGGGGGGTCTGCCGCCCCGTTTGCCGCCTCGACTGGCCGCCCCTACGGGTTGGTGTTTTTTTCGTCCGGACGTAATTGCCCGGGTCATGGCCCCTAAAGGGACTCCTTGTGTAGAACTCTTGTTAATTGAAGCTATGGTTTCTTCCGTCTCACTAGCTGACGTGCTGTATTGGATGGTCTGTGTCCGCTGTCGACGTGGCCCCATCGTTCTCCTTTGTGGAGTGGCCTGTGTTTGGCTGGACAACCATGTATATACGCGGTGTTGTTCATAATCCGCTTGAACTTTCTTAAGCTTGTCTTTTTTAAATTTGATGAGTTCAATTCTATAGGCCTCTGTTTGGTTTTTCAACTTATCCAGCCAATTTGTTGAGGTATCTCCAGAGAGGGTGTTGAGATGTTGTTCCTCAAAAGATTTTAGTTTATCCCTCGTGACGTTTACTTCCCGGGTGGACTCCTCGATGACCAGAAGCATCAAGTCCATCGCACACTTGTTAAGGACCGAAATCCATCGTTTACAAAAATTTGTATTGTGGCGTCCGATGGTGGGGGAATTTTGTACACGAAACCCCCTGGGGATTTGTTTGTTTCTATAGTAGTCAGAAAGAGTCCGGCCGTGGTAAGTGAAATCTATTTCTCTTTTTTTCAATTTGTACAATTCTCTGTATAATTCTTCATTAGTGGAGCCTGTCCCATCTTCAAAAGCAGGTTCTTTAAGCAAAATATTTTCGGCCTCTAAGTCAGAAAAGCTTAGGGTCTCATATGTATCACATTGTAAAACATAGGACAAAGCGTCTCCTGGATCGACATCCGTTGTAGACATGATGGAGGGAGTATATTGTGTGCTGGCCCCCACTGGTTGGAGCCGAGGTACGTATGCAAAACAACTTACTGGTGCTGTCTGGGAAAGTGCCAGTGCTCAACTGTGCTTCAGTGTAAAGTGCAGTTAGTGCAAAAAAGTGCAAAGGTTCCCCGCTGTGCTCAGGAAATAGCTGAAGTCCTGGATGGACAAGGTAAATGTTGCAGGTGCCTTGGATGAAAATGGGTCCACTGGCTTCAACTTGGGACCCACTATATAGATTCCATGGATGCAACCCGGCACTCTGCTGTCCCCGTTGGGGTATTCGCTCCGGTGCCCTCCTCGGGGTGTGCAGCCCCAATACAAACTGGAGGGTATAGGCGGCACTCAGAGTCTGACACACAGAGTTTAAAGACAAGCCATGTGTGTTTAATATCGACGTTTCGGGGGTCGAACCCCCTTCTTCAGGACACAGCAAACAAGTGAATAAAACAGATAAAACAACTTAAATACCTTACCAGCCTGGGCCCCGTCATCCCCCGCCTCATCCGCGTTGTCCGGCACCTGGAGTTCGCGCTTCCGGTCACGTGTAGCGCCCGTCTGCCGGAATTCGCGTCATCCCGCTTGTACATCACTGGGCAATAGAGGTTTTTTGTCATTATACATTTGTTTGTTGTTGCCAGGTGACGGAGCACGGCGTACAGCCGTGGCTAGGTGCCGTTCCCATGGCAACCTGCTCCCTGCTGTCCACAGCCACGTCAGAAGCGGGTCCGTGTCGCGGGATGACGCGACTTCCGGCAGACGGGCGCTACACGTGACCGGAAGCGCGAACTCCAGGTGCCGGACAACGCGGATGAGGCGGGGGATGACGGGGCCCAGGCTGGTAAGGTATTTAAGTTGTTTTATCTGTTTTATTCACTTGTTTGCTGTGTCCTGAAGAAGGGGGTTCGACCCCCGAAACGTCGATATTAAACACACATGGCTTGTCTTTAAACTCTGTGTGTCAGACTCTGAGTGCCGCCTATACCCTCCAGTTTGTATTGGGGCTGCACACCCCGAGGAGGGCACCGGAGCGAATACCCCAACGGGGACAGCAGAGTGCCGGGTTGCATCCATGGAATATATATATATATATATATAGAGAGGACGAGCGGTGCGGCACTCCAATGATTGACACAGAGACTAAGGTATAAATGCAACGTTTCAATGCCCGTATTTATTGTGGCATTTTCGTCAGGATATGCATATCCTGACGAAAATGCCACAATAAATACGGGCATTGAAACGTTGCCTTTATACCTTAGTCTCTGTGTCAATCATTGGAGTGCCGCACCGCTCGTCCTCTCTGTTTATTTATTGTGAGGGCACCCAATGTTATACAATTTTCAAGTGGCTGTGCCGGACCCCTGCCTTTCTCTCTATATATATATATATATATATATATATATATATATCACAAACTTTAACAAAAAAGAAGCATGCATGATCCTTAAGAGAAAACCAGGGTGCTATAAATGCGCCCACTATACTACATGTAACTTTCTCACCACTGATCAACCTTTAATCATCCACACTCAGGGTATCTTGTGACACCAAATTTGTTATTTACATCATCATCTGCCGATGTGGCCTTTATTATGTGGGCATGACCATCCATAAATTCAAGGAGCGAACAGGTTGGAAATTAAGACTGCCTTAGAAGGAAAACTGATTGACCAACCTGTTGCCTCACATTTCTGAGACTGCTGCCATAAACTCACTACTTTGAAATACAAAATCATAGATCACATTCCTAGCTCCAAATGAGGTCAAGATAAAGCAAAAGCTCTCATGAAATTAGAAGCATCATGGATCTACCATCTATATACCATTGCTCTGCGAGGTCTTAATAAATGTATCTCAAGGAACACACTCTTTTAACAAACTTATGTGTTCTTGCAACATGTTGAACTGTGTAAAATATACCCCTCAGATCTACTCCATCTGTGTGTCGCCAGTTCAGCAAATGCAGTGTTACAGTATAACATTGTCTTGCTTAAACTTACAACATTGGGATAAATAAAAATCAAATTCTATCTATATCTTCAAGAAGCAGCTAAATAAATGTTAAGTAGAATCTGATTGGTTGCTGTGCACTACATCTCCAGTTCTAAAAAAACTCCCACCTTAGTAAATTTAACCCATTGTATCTACCTTCACCAACAGAGGTAGTTTCTTCACCTAGCCCATAGGCTCTCAAACTCGGTCCTCAGGAGCCCACACAGTGCATGTTTTGCATGTAACCCAGCAGGTGCACAGGTGTATTAATTACTCACTGACACATTTTAAAAGGTCCGCAGGTGGAGTTAATTATTTCACTTGTGATTCTGTGAGGAGACCTGCAAAACATGCACTGTGTGGGGTCCTGAGGACCGAGTTTGAGAACCTGTGACCTAGCCTTATATGTTGAGTAGCACACCATGCAACAAATTTTTCTCCTAGCACACATGCAATTTTTGATACCAAAACCAATGACAACACAGGTAGGTGCACCAGGTCAATGTCTTATTTTGCTATTATAACTGTGTACAGATGGAGCCATGCTAATCGTGACTACGTCTGTGCCAAGCGTGCCTGGCGGGGCGGACTGCCGAGAGTGAATGGGCATGCATGCGTCGTAGATGCGCACGTGCCCCATTCAAAGTGAATGGGAGCATCTGTGTACACTTGGCGGCGGGCCGAGGCACAGGCTCACCTAGGCACGCCGCTCGCCCCCGTCTGCGATGTAGCCACACTCATGGTTCCATCTGTACATCAGACAGCACTAACATAATTCCTTATTGCATCTCAGTGCTTTTCTATTAGTGCCCTGTTGTCTTGGAGCCCAGATTAACCCATTGTGCGCCAGCATTTCGCTCTAACATTTCTTTAAACAATGTTTTCTTACTGTACATGTGTATTTCGCCAGCTGGTTTCCATTTTTATCTTCTGCATTGCATGTATTATCTTGTTTTACTGTATTTGTATTAGGGACATGCAGCCCTCCCACAACCAGCACCGGGTTTTGGAACTGCATTAGCCATGGCAACCTCTAGGGTGCAGCTAAATTATGTCATCAATGGACTTCAACCCTCTTTGGTGAGAGCACATGTCCTTAGGGGTATAAGGTAAGACTTTTGTAGACTCTGTATTTACATGCCTGAAAAAGAGGATTCATTCTCTGAAACATTGCACAATAAACTGCACTATTTTGAAATAAGCCCTGGAGTGCTGTGTGTTGACTCACCTTTCAAGGTTTGATCATCACAGTATTATATTCTTATTGCAAGGGCACATAGGCCCAGGAATCTCATCTCTGGAGTGCTGGTCCAACTGCGTCCTATTAATATAAAAACATATATATATATATATATATATATATATATACATCACCAAAGACAGACAAATGATGGCACTCAAGAGGCAGCTTATATAAATGCAGAGACTGGTCTTTATCGACGTTTCGGGGTTTGCACCCCTTTTTCAAGACATACCAGGACAACAGTACAGAGAAACACTTACCTCCTAATATACTTGTACAAAGTGGTTACGCTTCCCGCCGCATCCCTCATGCCCGCCGCAGCCACCTGGGAAAACATCAGAGCCACACTTCCGGGTTACAGGTTACGCTGGTTACTATAGCAACCCAGCGCTATGTGTTCCACGGGAGGTGGATGTACGTAACCGGGTGGTATCAGCGCTGCAGGGAGAGGACAACAAGCCATGGAGCATGAGACACATAACATATTATAACACCACACAAACAAATAAATATTATACAATACAAAACATACAGTTAAAATAATGACTAATACACAAATCAGTGCAATATATTATGCTGATACATAGCAACCTAGCAAAGAATATAAATCAAAGCCTCAGATTCAAAACCAACAGTATCAGAAGCACATGAGAGCAAAGTACTCATTAGGCCAAAGTATCACATAATACTGTTCCAGTTGAATTTATCATTTAGGCCATTCAGCCACATAGTATTAAGCCTATAGATCCACTTGGACTCAGCGAGAAGCAATGAGTTCACATAAGACGGGGCCACTGCTGACCCCATTGCGCAACCGCGCAGTTGTAGAAAAAAATGGCTGTCATAAAGAAAGTAATTCCTATAGAGTGTTAACTCCAAAAGCTGCATAAACAAATTATGTTCAAATATTGCAGGGTCAAGGTAATCTCTCAAAAACAAACGAATAGCCTCAACACCTTCAGTATGTACTATCGAGGTGTAAAGGCTACACACATCAAGACAACACATAATCGTACCAGCAGGTACTGAATTCAAATCTCTCAGCAAATTAATAAAACTGGTGGTATCTTTTAGAATGGATTTTTTAAGAGGAAATAATGGCTGTAAAATAAAATCCAATAATTGTGAAATGGTTTGAAGTAAAGAGTCATGAGCCGATATAATAGGCCTTCCAGGGGTCTTCACACTGTCCTTATGAAGCTTAGGCAGTGTGTATAACACTGGAACTTTAGGAAAATCCTTATACAGAATCTTTTTCAGCGCAGGGATTATAAATCCATCTCTTACTGCTTGATCCAAAATCACAAGAATCTCTCTCTGATACTCTTTAGTAGGATCACAGGAAACTTTACGATATACATCTGATTGTGCCAACTGGTGTTGTATTTCAGTCCTGTAGTCAAAGATATTCTGGACAACAATAGCCCCGCCCTTATCGGCGGGCCTTATGATAATGTCCTGATATTTAGAGAGATTTTGCAAAGCAGTAGCTTGGATTTTACTTGGGGCCGACATAAATTTAGAGACTGAGTCATCAAGCATTCTATTAAAAGTCTTGATTGATGAATTAATGGAAGATGGGTCAAACACCTACCGGGAATGTGCCTGAGTAAATTGTCCCAGAACTGAACTAGATGTGCAGGCTGGTTTATTTTGAAAGTATTCTCGAAGGCAGAGTTTGCAAGCCAATTTATGATGATCCCGCTTCCGCTCAAACTCATCATGTGAGTTCGTTGCCACAAATGACAGTCTCTTTTGTAGAACCTCAATTTCAGCATCAGTCAAAACTCTATCAGATAAATTAAAGATCAATTCATCTACTTTTTGTTTACATTTCTCACGCCTCTTGTTCTGACCACCCAGGCGGGTGGCAGATCGTCACAAGGATTGTGAGAATTTGAACCCTGTCCTACAGGGTCAGCTGAATTAGGATCATCAAAATCTGAAACAAAGAAATCACTGTCACTGTTACTATTAGAAAGTTCCTGACATCTGCTTTTATTTGTGCCAAGGTCTACGTCTTTGATCACATGCCACACCCCGTCGTTCATAATCAATACCAGATAACCAGCAATATACTTTATTCTCCTCGTAATCATTATCTATCGTATGCTTTTTATTTCTCTTGAACTTTAGGAGATCCTTACGGTACTGTTCACAATTCTGTTCTAATTTACTAACCCAGCTGGAATTATTCGGATCAAGTAATAGTTTCTTGGACTCTATTTCTAGATTTTTTATTTTATTGCGAGTAACCTCAAGTTCCCTATGTGACTCCTCTATCACCAAAGCTATGAGATCTAATGCACAGTGGCTGAGGATGCCCACCCATTTTCTAACAAATTCTGGATTATTTCTCCCAATGGTGGGTATGTTCTTAGAACGAAACCAACGTGAGATTTTCTTGTCCATATAATAATCCGTGAGTGAGGATGCGTGTAATGTATAGTCTATCTCATGTCTTTTTAGTTTAAACAAGTGAAAATACACATTCTCCACACAATGTTTGGGGTCATATCCAGATACCGCCTCTTTAAAAAGAATGCCATCAATTTGCTCTTGATTGAAGCTAAATGTCTCTCCATCTGGAATAACAAAGTTCTGGCACCATGCCAGCTCCTGTGACCCAGGAATTACTGTGGTAGGATCCATCACAAACAATACTAAAATGCCAGTGCGTAAAAGCAGCTTAGACACAACAACTGGCACTATCTCAAATATGGATGACAAGGCAGTTCATATGCTTTTGAAGATAATAATCAGCTTTACGTAAGCACAAATCCGTGGAAAAATACAAACTCGAAAAGATTTATAACACAAACTGCACAGGCTTGAAATTATGACAGAGTGTGCGCTTAAATCCACATGATAGGAGTATACTTGAACGGTATAGTAGGCAAGCAGTCTCGCTCAAATCAATAAAAGTTCATCAGGTGCCATGCAACACGGATATCCACAACATAAATTTAGGGAGTCCAAATACATGTGTATTCCAATTCAGCCGGCACTCAGCAATAATCAATAAAGGCCCCGGTGCCTTAATCCAGATAAATAGCATACATCACCAAAGACAGACAAATGATGGCACTCAAGAGGCAGCTTATATAAATGTAGAGACTGGTCTTTATCGACGTTTCAGGGATTGAACCCCTTTTTCAAGACATACCAGGGCAACAGTACAGAGAAACAGTTACCTCCTAATATACCTGTACAAAGTGATAACGCTTCCCGCCGCGTCCCTCATGCACGCCACGACCAGCCGGGAAAACATCAGAGCTGCACTTCCGGGTTACAGGTCACGCTGGTTACTCTAGCATCCCAGCACTATGCGTTCCATGGGAAGCGGATGTACGTAACCGGGTAGTATCAGCGCTGCAGGGAGAGGACAACAAGCTACGGAGCATGAGACACATAACGTATTATAATACCACACTAACAAATATATTCTTTGCTAGGTTGCTATGTATCGGCATAATATATTGCACTGATTTGTGTATTAGTCATTATTTTAACTGTATGTTTTATATTGTATTATATTTATTGTGGTGCACTCTTTTGGTATGGTTTAATGAATACTTTAAAACATAATGTTTATTCATATTTTTCAAAAATAATTTCTCTAATATGTCATAATACCACAGTTATTTGTTGGCCTGGAAGTGGTATTAATTAATAATAAAAATTATATATTTTAGAAATACCCTATAATAGGAGCAATTTGTTACCTGTGCACTAAAATAAGGGCAGGTTTTTTTTTTTATAAAGAACTCAAGTTAAGTGAAAATATAAAAAAAGAATAATATACAATATATCAGTTAGTCTCATCTAATATAAATGATCTTTGAGATCCTTATTTTTCAATTCTGATCTCGGTGAGATGCTGATTTATAGCAGTTCTCCATAGGGTATTCCGTCCAGCATGTACTAGTTAAATGCCTAAAGGGGGGTTCTGATGGGGGAGATGTGTGCTGAGCAATCTTACCACAGATCGCTCGGCACACATCTCTCCCCCTGCTCAGCACAGCACGATGTGCTGAGCGAGGGGACGGACGGACAGGGGGCCGCTCACTTCACACAGCGCTGAAGTGAGCGACCCACTAGATTGAGCCTGCATGCATAGATTCACACTATATGGACCAATACATATTTTTAAGACATTATCACTTTACATATTAGATCCATGCTCCATAATAATGATATTTAAATCAGGACTCCCTAATCTTTATTATGAATTTATGTATCATACAATATTTAATTATTGCATGTCCAGGCGTCAAGGAACACTAATCAGGTCTAGATAGTGACTAACTGGTTCGGGTCATATAGTGCATGGGGTGTAGTAGGGTATGCTGGCAGCCGGGCTTCTGGCGGCCAGCATACCGGCGGCGGAATCCCGACCACCGGCATACAGACTGCTGGGCGAGCCCAAATGAGCCACTTGCAGGCTCGCTGCGCTCGCCATGCTGTGGGCACGGTGTCGCTCTATGCGCCCCACGCTATTTATTCTCCCTCCAGGGTGTAGTGGACCCCCAACAGGGAGAAAAAGTGTCGGTATGCTGGCTGTCGGGATTCCAGTGCTGGTATACTGTGTGCTGGGATCCCAACCGCCGGCATACTTAAGACTACCCAGTGCATGTGGATAAGTATGCATATGTTTACATCTAGATGTTGATATATAGGTGTTATATGTATCAACCTATGAGACACGATCCTGTAACATAATGGAATTTTGGGCTATACTAATGAGATGTTCAATATGTAAATCTGTTTGTCTTTATTGCTATTATCTACATACTTTTATGAAGATATATTTATATCCCTGTTAGAAATTCATATATCCACCTATTGTCTAAAAACCTATTCTAAACCAGAGTGGATGATTATAACATGTAATCTTCATTAATTACCCTGCAATTAAACTAATCTTAATAATTAGAGTACTCCTAATCCATGCAGTCGTTTGAGACCATTATGTTGTTAGTGCTGAGAATAAATAAGAGACAGCGCTTTTGAACTAAATTATATTTTTACTGGAGTATTCTTATTAACAATAGCAACAAGTGATAATCAATGATTAGTTAATGGATAGAGGGATACATGCTGAAATGATAATTAATTACGCCCCTCATATCCATTATAAATAGCGCCATCATGCTGACAGCACTTAGACACCGATGTGATCAAGCTAAACTAATGTAAAACATACGTCATTGGGATCCTGGACGTACATCACTTCCGGGTGTATGGATTTGATACCCGACCCGGCGTCCAGATCGAGAGCAGCTCCTTAACAGCGTGTAGAATCTACAGCATGTCTGATCCTGCAAGCAACTGTTACCATTAGGTATTCAGAGCGGCTCTCTCATCCCCATCGTACACCTACCTCTCCTGCAATGTGTATACACAACAGGGGTGGGGCCTGGGGGTGTATAGAACGGGGACAGCAGAAGCGGCTCACACTTTTTCTATCACTCGCAGTGTTGACACGCCTCCTTGCTCTCATTGTTATCATTCACTGCCTTTGACACATGGAGCAATAGCAGAAGGGGTGGCACGCCAGATACACCGAGGCATTCTTTTTGTCTATTAGACTACAATAGAGATACTGAATTTCTCTTCATATATTATTGTAAAACTGAGGTAATCGTTGCACACAGGTTTCTAATTGAGTGGGGGACACTACATCCCGCTAATTAACTATGGGAAACTGACTATGGTCTTAAAATTGGTTAATATATAAACTCCTAGAGTTATTACTATGTTTAAAAAGGGCCTAGGACTCAGGACAATAAATGGGACCCAAATTTTATGCAATTTCATGCTGTTGTGAAAATTTCTACATTCTCCACTATTTACTGGGGATTCTCAGACTCAGGATAAAAATGGGACTGCTATATTGTGGTGTTCTATTTTTATGTTAGGAATAGAGATGAGCGGGTTCGGTTTCTTTGAATCCGAACCCGCACGAACTTCACTTTTTTTTTCACGGGTCCGAGCGACTCGGATCTTCCCGCCTTGCTCGGTTAACCCGAGCGCGCCCGAACGTCATCATGACGCTGTCGGATTCTCGCGAGACTCGGATTCTATATAAGGAGCCGCGCGTCGCCGCCATTTTCACACGTGCATTGAGATTGATAGGGAGAGGACGTGGCTGGCGTCCTCTCCATTAGAATAGATTAGAAGAGAGAGAGAGAGAGAGAGATTGTGCAGACAGAGTTTACCACAGTGACCAGTGCAGTTGTTGTTAAGTTAACTTTTATTTAATATATCCGTTCTCTGCTATATCCGTTCTCTGCCTGAAAAAAACGATACACAGCAGTCACACAGTGTGACTCAGTCTGTGTGCACTCAGCTCAGCCCAGTGTGCTGCACATCAATGTATAAAAGCTTATAATAATTGTGGGGGAGACTGGGGAGCACTGCAGGTTGTTATAGCAGGAGCCAGGAGTACATAATATTATATTAATTTAAAATTAAACAGTGCACACTTTTGCTGCAGGAGTGCCACTGCCAGTGTGACTAGTGGTGACCAGTGCCTGACCACCAGTATAGTAGTATATTGTTGTATACTATCTCTTTATCAACCAGTCTATATTAGCAGCAGACACAGTACAGTGCGGTAGTTCACGGCTGTGGCTACCTCTGTGTCGGCAGTCGGCAGGCAGTCCGTCCATCCATAATTGTATTATAATATATACCACCTAACCGTGGTTTTTTTTTCATTCTTTATACCGTCATAGTGTCATACTAGTTGTTACGAGTATACTACTATCTCTTTATCAACCAGTGTACAGTGCGGTAGTTCACGGCTGTGGCTACCTCTGTGTCGGCAGTCGGCAGGCAGTCCGTCCATCCATAATTGTATTATAATATATACCACCTAACCGTGGTTTTTTTTTCATTCTTTATACCGTCATAGTGTCATACTAGTTGTTACGAGTATACTACTATCTCTTTATCAACCAGTGTACAGTGCGGTAGTTCACGGCTGTGGCTACCTCTGTGTCGGCAGTCGGCAGGCAGTCCGTCCATCCATAATTGTATTATAATATATACCACCTAACCGTGTTTTTTTTTTCATTCTTTATACCGTCATAGTCAGTCATACTAGTTGTTACGAGTATACTACTATCTCTTTATCAACCAGTGTACAGTGCGGTAGTTCACGGCTGTGGCTACCTCTGTGTCGGCACTCGGCAGGCAGTCCGTCCATCCATAATTGTATTATAATATATACCACCTAACCGTGGTTTTTTTTTCATTCTTTATACCGTCATAGTGTCATACTAGTTGTTACGAGTATACTACTATCTCTTTATCAACCAGTGTACAGTGCGGTAGTTCACGGCTGTGGCTACCTCTGTGTCGGCAGTCGGCAGGCAGTCCGTCCATCCATAATTGTATTATAATATATACCACCTAACCGTGGTTTTTTTTTCATTCTTTATACCGTCATAGTGTCATACTAGTTGTTACGAGTATACTACTATCTCTTTATCAACCAGTGTACAGTGCGGTAGTTCACGGCTGTGGCTACCTCTGTGTCGGAACTCGGCAGGCAGTCCGTCCATCCATAATTGTATTACAATATATACCACCTAACCGTGTTTTTTTTTTCATTCTTTATACCGTCATAGTCAGTCATACTAGTTGTTACGAGTATACTACTATCTCTTTATCAACCAGTGTACAGTGCGGTAGTTCACGGCTGTGGCTACCTCTGTGTCGGCACTCGGCAGGCAGTCCGTCCATCCACATGGCTAGTGGTTCAGCTTCACATGAGGATGGAAGCACTCAGCCTCTCGCTAGAAAACTGAAAAGACTCAAGCTGGCAAAAGCACCGCAAAGAACTGTGCGTTCTTTGAAATCCCAAATCCACAAGGAGAGTCCAATTGTGTCGGTTGCGATGCCTGACCTTCCCAACACTGGACGTGAAGAGCATGCGCCTTCCACTATTTGCATGCCCCCTGCAAGTGCTGGAAGGAGCACCCGCAGTCCAGTTCCTGATAGTCAGATTGAAGATGTCAGTGTTGAAGTACACCAGGATGAGGAGGATATGGGTGTTGCTGGCGCTGGGGAGGAAATTGACCAGAAGGATTCTGATGGTGAGGTGGTTTGTTTAAGTCAGGCACCCGGGGAGACACCTGTTGTCCGTGGGACGAATATGGCCGTTGACATGCCAGGTGAAAATACCAAAAAAATCAGCTCTTCGGTGTGGAGGTATTTCACCAGAAATGCGGACAACAGGTGTCAAGCCGTGTGTTCCCTTTGTCAAGCTGTAATAAGTAGGGGTAAGGACGTTAACCACCTCGGAACATCCTCCCTTATACGTCACCTGCAGCGCATTCATAATAAGTCAGTGACAAGTTCAAAAACTTTGGGTGACAGCGGAAGCAGTCCACTGACCAGTAAATCCCTTCCTCTTGTAACCAAGCTCACGCAAACCACCCCACCAACTCCCTCAGTGTCAATTTCCTCCTTCCCCAGGAATGCCAATAGTCCTGCAGGCCATGTCACTGGCAAGTCTGACGAGTCCTCTCCTGCCTGGGATTCCTCCGATGCATCCTTGCGTGTAACGCCTACTGCTGCTGGCGCTGCTGTTGTTGCCACTGGGAGTTGATGGTCATCCCAGAGGGGAAGTCGTAAGCCCACTTGTACTACTTCCAGTAAGCAATTGACTGTTCAACAGTCCTTTGCGAGGAAGATGAAATATCACAGCAGTCATCCTACTGCAAAGCGGATAACTGAGTCCTTGACAACTATGTTGGTGTTAGACGTGCGTCCGGTATCCGCCGTTAGTTCACAGGGAACTAGACAATTTATTGAGGCAGTGTGCCCCCGTTACCAAATACCATCTAGGTTCCACTTCTCTAGGCAGGCGATACCGAGAATGTACACGGACGTCAGAAAAAGACTCACCAGTGTCCTAAAAAATGCAGTTGTACCCAATGTCCACTTAACCACGGACATGTGGACAAGTGGAGCAGGGCAGGGTCAGGACTATATGACTGTGACAGCCCACTGGGTAGATGTATGGACTCCCGCCGCAAGAACAGCAGCGGCGGCACCAGTAGCAGCATCTCGCAAACGCCAACTCTTTCCTAGGCAGGCTACGCTTTGTATCACCGCTTTCCAGAATACGCACACAGCTGAAAACCTCTTACGGCAACTGAGGAAGATCATCGCGGAATGGCTTACCCCAATTGGACTCTCCTGTGGATTTGTGGCATCGGACAACGCCAGCAATATTGTGTGTGCATTAAATATGGGCAAATTCCAGCACGTCCCATGTTTTGCACATACCTTGAATTTGGTGGTGCAGAATTTTTAAAAAAACGACAGGGGCGTGCAAGAGATGCTGTCGGTGGCCAGAAAAATTGCGGGACACTTTCGGCGTACAGGCACCACGTACAGAAGACTGGAGCACCACCAAAAACTACTGAACCTGCCCTGCCATCATCTGAAGCAAGAAGTGGTAACGAGGTGGAATTCAACCCTCTATATGCTTCAGAGGTTGGAGGAGCAGCAAAAGGCCATTCAAGCCTATACAATTGAGCACGATATAGGAGATGGAATGCACCTGTCTCAAGTGCAGTGGAGAATGATTTCAACGTTGTGCAAGGTTCTGATGCCCTTTGAACTTGCCACACGTGAAGTCAGTTCAGACACTGCCAGCCTGAGTCAGGTCATTCCCCTCATCAGGCTTTTGCAGAAGAAGCTGGAGGCATTGAAGAAGGAGCTAACACGGAGCGATTCCGCTAGGCATGTGGGACTTGTGGATGCAGCCCTTAATTCGCTTAACAAGGATTCACGGGTGGTCAATCTGTTGAAATCAGAGCACTACATTTTGGCCACCGTGCTCGATCCTAGATTTAAAGCCTACCTTGGATCTCTCTTTCCGGCAGACACAGGTCTGCTGGGGTTGAAAGACCTGCTGGTGACAAAATTGTCAAGTCAAGCGGAACGCGACCTGTCAACATCTCCTCCTTCACATTCTCCCGCAACTGGGGGTGCGAGGAAAAGGCTCAGAATTCCGAGCCCACCCGCTGGCGGTGATGCAGGGCAGTCTGGAGCGACTGCTGATGCTGACATCTGGTCCGGACTGAAGGACCTGACAACGATTACGGACATGTCGTCTACTGTCACTGCATATGATTCTCTCAACATTGATAGAATGGTGGAGGATTATATGAGTGACCGCATCCAAGTAGGCACGTCACACAGTCCGTACTTATACTGGCAGGAAAAAGAGGCAATTTGGAGGCCCTTGCACAAACTGGCTTTATTCTACCTAAGTTGCCCTCCCACAAGTGTGTACTCCGAAAGAGTGTTTAGTGCCGCCGCTCACCTTGTCAGCAATCGGCGTACGAGGTTACATCCAGAAAATGTGGAGAAGATGATGTTCATTAAAATGAATTATAATCAATTCCTCCGCGGAGACATTGACCAGCAGCAATTGCCTCCACAAAGTACACAGGGAGCTGAGATGGTGGATTCCAGTGGGGACGAATTGATAATCTGTGAGGAGGGGGATGTACACGGTGATATATCGGAGGGTGAAGATGAGGTGGACATCTTGCCTCTGTAGAGCCAGTTTGTGCAAGGAGAGATTAATTGCTTCTTTTTTGGGGGGGGTCCAAACCAACCCGTCATATCAGTCACAGTCGTGTGGCAGACCCTGTCACTGAAATGATGGGTTGGTTAAAGTGTGCATGTCCTGTTTTGTTTATACAACATAAGGGTGGGTGGGAGGGCCCAAGGATAATTCCATCTTGCACCTCTTTTTTCTTTTCTTTTTCTTTGCATCATGTGCTGATTGGGGAGGGTTTTTTGGAAGGGACATCCTGCGTGACACTGCAGTGCCACTCCTAGATGGGCCCGGTGTTTGTGTCGGCCACTAGGGTCGCTAATCTTACTCACACAGCTACCTCATTGCGCCTCTTTTTTTCTTTGCGTCATGTGCTGTTTGGGGAGGGTTTTTTGGAAGGGACATCCTGCGTGACACTGCAGTGCCACTCCTAGATGGGCCCGGTGTTTGTGTCGGCCACTAGGGTCGCTAATCTTACTCACACAGTCAGCTACCTCATTGCGCCTCTTTTTTTCTTTGCGTCATGTGCTGTTTGGGGAGGGTTTTTTGGAAGGGCCATCCTGCGTGACACTGCAGTGCCACTCCTAGATGGGCCCGGTGTTTGTGTCGGCCACTAGGGTCGCTAATCTTACTCACACAGCTACCTCATTGCGCCTCTTTTTTTCTTTGCGTCATGTGCTGTTTGGGGAGGGTTTTTTGGAAGGGCCATCCTGCGTGACACTGCAGTGCCACTCCTAGATGGGCCCGGTGTTTGTGTCGGCCACTAGGGTCGCTAATCTTACTCACACAGCTACCTCATTGCGCCTCTTTTTTTCTTTGCGTCATGTGCTGTTTGGGGAGGGTTTTTTGGAAGGGACATCCTGCGTGACACTGCAGTGCCACTCCTAGATGGGCCCGGTGTTTGTGTCGGCCACTAGGGTCGCTTATCTTACTCACACAGCGACCTCGGTGCAAATTTTAGGACTAAAAATAATATTGTGAGGTGTGAGGTATTCAGAATAGACTGAAAATGAGTGTAAATTATGGTTTTTGAGGTTAATAATACTTTGGGATCAAAATGACCCCCAAATTCTATGATTTAAGCTGTTTTTTAGTGTTTTTGGAAAAAAACACCCGAATCCAAAACACACCCGAATCCGACAAAAATAATTCGGTGAGGTTTTGCCAAAACGCGTTCGAACCCAAAACACGGCCGCGGAACCGAACCCAAAACCAAAACACAAAACCCGAAAAATTTCAGGCGCTCATCTCTAGTTAGGAAGCCATAACTAGTTAAATTAACTCAATAGAAACCAAGTTGCAAGTGTTGCTTAAAGAACTTGGACAAATTATACAGTGGGTGGCTCGCTAGATACACAGAGAAACCTTTTTTGTCTATCTATTAGACTATAATATAGGTACTGTGTTTCTCTCTATATATTATAAAACCAAGGTGATTGTTGCACACAGGATTCTGATTGAATGGGGGACACTATATCCTGTTAACTAACTGTGGTTAATTGACTATGGTCTTAAAATGTACTAATATAAGCTCCTAGAACCACTACTGTGTGTAAGAGGGCCCAGGACTCAGGACTAGAAACGGGACCCACATTCTGTGTATTTTCAAGCCGCTGTGAAAACTCTTACAATTCATATGCCACTGTAAAAATTCCTACAATTTTCACTGTGAAATAGGGATTCCCAGTTTCAGGGTAAAAACGGGCTGCTATATTGTGGTTTTCTTATATAGATACACATGAACAGCTACTTGCAATACAAGTGATTTATTCGGTTGAGTTTTTTTACTTTTCTTTCTTTTGGGGAACTTTTCCATACTTTACGATCCACGTGGACTACGATTGGAACGGTAATCTGTGCCGAGCGAAGCGGTAGGACGCGGTGCACTAATTGGTGTTCCCAGTAACTTTACGCAAAAAACTACACCAAAAAAAGTTAACCGCATGTCGACCTTTTCATGTGTCGACCTTTCATGTGTCGACCACGTGTCCATGTCGACCATGTCAATGTCGACCAATAGTGGTCGACCTAATGACTGTCGACCATAACATGGTCAACCATTCATACCGGAACCGTCACAGACACTTAAGGAACAAGTGTGGAAGTGTTTTAAAAATACACTAAGATCCCTCAATTTCCCTTGTTAATGACTAGCTGGTGGTTAATCTTAATCCAATATGTGATTCAGATGATGTGCATGGGTATGGATCTGGGTCTGTCTTATTTTATTGTAGTAATGTATACTTTATTCCATCCGATTTTCTTTTTTTGTCTTTTGTAAGACACCATCGTGAAAATGTATGATTGTACCAACATTAGCTGTTTACTGGATAATTGTTTACGATGAGTGTTGCATTGTACCTGCAAATTACTATATTTCTTATTTAAATTTAAATCATGCTTCTATAAAAGAACATTTTAGAAAAAAAAGAGAACAGAAAAAAATCCCTCAGCACACCTCTGCAACCAGTTAATAGCTACTATGGTATTCGTTTGTACATAAATACAAAGCTCTCAGCTACAACAATAAACTACCCACCAAGTCAAGGCTACTGTTAATAGAGTGGAGCTCTAAAGAATGACAGTCACTCTCTCTCTCTCTCTCTCTCTCTCTCTCTCTCTCTCTCTCTCTCTCTCTCTCTCTCTCTCTATATATATATATATATATATATATATATATATATATATATATAAATTTGTAGTGTACATTCCGGCACTTGTCTGTAGAGAAATGTGGAATGCTCTGGTGCCCTCCTAAGGTGCTGGTGACCCGTATACAAAGGAGTAATGACGGTGGCACTCGCAAGGCTTTGTAAATGCAGTGGCTTTTAATGGTCCAAATCCAACATATGGTTTGGGCAGCAGCCCGTCGTCAGGGATCAAACGTGCACAGTGAACATGCAAAAATGTATATCCAGCAGATACCTCCCCCAACTCTGACTGAAGTCACCTGTCCTGTGCTGCCGGTGCATCCATCCCACAGCACACTCCCGGCTGGTTCCGTGAATGATGTCATTGAGCAGCGCAGGAAAAGGCTTGTCCACCAGAAAATAACCATGGTAACCTCCATTAAATATCAAAAGACAAGACGTATTAAAAAATCATTATTAAAAACAACTCATGTCTGTTAGCAATGATAGCTAATTAATACTAATTTGTGTCATTTATGTTATATGTGACAAATAAATATAGATACATTGTCTGCAGTTTATACCATGAGGGAGAGTGTTGCACTGTGTTGTATTTAGATAAAACAGTGTAATCCCAAACTCTCATTTAAACACCTAGGAGATATAGGTGGTCATTCCGAGTTGTTCGCTCGCTAGCTGCTTTTAGCAGCATTGCACACGCTAGGCCGCCGCCCTCTGGGAGTGTATATTAGCTTAGCAGAATAGCGAACGAAAGATTAGCAGAACTGCTACTAAATATTTTCTTGCAGTTTCTGAGTAGCTCCAGACCTACTTCTAGATTGCGATCAGCTCAGTCCATTTAGTTCCTGGTTTGACGTCACAAACACGCCTTGCGTTCGGCCAGCCACTTCCCCGTTTCTGCAGACACTCCCGTGTTTTTCCCTGACACGCCTGCGTTTTTTAGCACACTCCCGGAAAACGCTCAGTTACCACCCAGAAACGCCCCTTTCCTGTCAATCACTCATCGATCAGCAGTGTGACTGAAAAGCGCCGCACAAACACCAGCAAATCTACTGTTTTGTGTAAATTAACTTTGCGCATGCGCTCTGCGTACCAGGGCCCTCATTCCGAGTTGTTCGCTCGTTGCCGAGTTTCGCTATATTGCGATTAGTCGCTTACTGCGCATGCGCATGGTTCGCAGAGCGCATGCGGTTAGTTATTTTACACAAAAGTTAGGTATTTTACTCACGGCATAACAAGGTTTTTTCTTCGTTCTGGTGATCGGAGTGTGATTGACAGGAAGTGGGTGTTTCTGGGCGGAAACTGGTCGTTTTATGGGTGTGTTCGGAAAAACGCTGCCGTTTCTGGGAAAAACACGGGAGTGGCTGGAGAAATGGGGGAGTGTCTGGGCGAACGCTGGGTGTGTTTGTGACGTCAAACCAGGAACAAAACTGACTGAACTGATCGCAGTGGCTGAGTAAGTCCCGAGCTACTCAGAAACTGCAAAGAAATTTCTATTCGCAATTATGCGAATCTTTCGTTCGCAATTCTGCTATGCTAACATACACTCCCAGAGGGCGGTGGCTTAGCGTGTGCAATGCTGCTAAAAGCAGCTAGCGAGCGAACAACTCGGAATGAGGGCCCATGCGCATGCACATTTAGCAACAAATTGCAGCGAAAATCGGCAACGAGCGAACAACTCGGAATGACCACCACAGTTCCTATTGGTAGATCCATTAACTCTCCAATTGTAACAATGTTTTACTGCTATTGCCCCTTCGTCTTAGTGGAACAATGTGATCTATGATTTTACATCAAATACTGGCACACTGTGCCCTGCTGTTACACAATTCTGGGCCTCAGGTTGGTCACTAAATCCACTTGCAAGGGCTGCACATATGGCAGTATGGTGATTAGCCATGCATTCCCTAAATTGACACTCTGTCTTGCCCACGTAGTATAACCCACATGGGCAAGACAGAGCGTAAATGACAATTTTCGTGGTGCATGTTAAGGCATGCTTAATTGCAATTTTTTTCACCTGTGTATGGATGACTAATATGATCACCGATTAGCATTGATCTGCATGTAGTACATCCTATGCAATGGTAGCATCCATTTTTTTTGGATAGGAAGTGTTGTACTGTACTCTCCTTATTTAACTCAGTTACATCCAATTTAACATAGTGATCCTTAAGATTTTGACCCCTTGAGTATGCTGGCATCAATCGTACATTGGGGGTTATTCCAAGTTGATTGCTCGCTAGCTATTTTTTGCAGCGCTGCGATCGGATAGTCGCCGCCTATGGGGGGCGCTTGTGCAGCCGAGCGGTACAAAAAAAAGTTTTGTGCAGTTTCTGAGTAGGTCTGAACTTACTTAGCCGCTGCAATCACTTCAGCCTGTCCGACCCCGGAATTGACGTCAGACACCCGCCCTGCAAACGCTTGAACACGCCTGCGTTTTTTCCAACCACTCCCTGAAAACGGTCAGTTGACACCCATAAACGCCTTCTCCCTATCAATCTTCTTGCGATCAGCTGTGCGAATGGATTCTTCATTAAATCCCTCCCTCAGCACCGATCTGCTTTGTACCCATACAACGCACCTGGGCATTGCATACGCAGTTTTGCAGAGTTTTAACCTGATCGCAGCTCGGCAAAAAATAGCAAGCGATCAACTCGGAGTGACCCCTATTGTTCAATGTAGGAAAGTCACAATCTGTATTAACAATGGGCCATAATTTCTTAATTCCCCTTTTAATGTTATTGCTCTTATTGGTATAAAGTGTAACCCAAGGTATCACTTTTCCCTTATCAGTATTTGTATTAATGGCCCTAAATGTGTACTCTCGTGATAAGATATCGACTTTTGTTTTAATGGTTCTCAAATCTTTTGACTTATACCCTCACTTCTGAAATGTAATGATCATTTGATCTAATGCTTGTTTTGGGGGTTTAGGATCACTAGTTACATATTTTTAACATTTGTGAATAGGGCAACCCTTGTCTTAAGGGCAATGGATGGAAGCTATTGGATTTTAGTAGAGTGTTTCTATCAGTATGCTTTACATATAAATTAGTATGGATCTCTCCATTGATGAGCGTGATATTTACATCCAAAAAATGAATTTGTTCTGTTCTCCTATCGTAAGTCAGTTTTACCACACTATCTGATCTATTATGGATGTCAAACACCTGCTTCAGTGCTGTGGTGCTGCCCTTCCAGAATATTAGGAGGTCATCTATGACTCGTAAATATAAAGCAACAAAGCTCACGCAAAGGTTGTTATATATTCAAGTTTGTTCTATTTGACACATGAATGCGTGGGCGTACGATGGGGCCACATTGGAGCTCATTGCATACCCATGAAGCTGTAAATAATAATTACCATTAAACATAAAAAATAATTTCTGGTAAGTATCATTGTTAATAACTTGATAAAGAAGTGTAGGGGTGGTCCCTTGTAATGTGGATTGCTTTGTAATAAGTTACTTACCGCCTGTACACTTGCCTCATGTGGGATGCAGGTGTAGAGGCCGGTGTCATCCGTACTACACATTACTGTATCAGAGGTCACTGATTGTAAGTTTTGCAGATGTTGCAACAATGCAGTGGTGTCTTTTAAATAGGATTCTGTTTGTTGAATACAAGGATTCAACAAAGTATCCAAATATGTGGATATGGTTTTGATACATTGACCCCCTGGCAGATATAAAGGGCCTCCCAGTTGGGGGTCTTTATGTACTTTGGATATTGGAACAGGCTTGTCCGCCAGAGAATAACCATGGTAACCGACATTAAATATCAAAAGACAAGACATATTAAAAAATAATTAAAAACAACTCCTTTTTGTTAGCAATGACAGCTAATAAGTACTAATTTGTATAATTTATGTTATATGTAACAAGTACTGTATGTGACAAATAAATCACAGTAGTGTGGTCACAGGCCACTGCACTCCGGCCTGGGGGTGGTGAGTGCAGGTGTGCCCCCCCCATTCCTGGGTTTGGTGAGTGCGGTTGTTTCCTGTATGTGTATATATTTGGTTAATTTTTAATTAACTTTTTTGTGATCATAGCTTTCTCATGCACCCCTTCTAAGGTCATTTACTTTAAACCAGAAATGAGTGGGTTTGGTTCTCCGAGAACCGAACCCCCCCGAACTCCACGTGTCTGAAGCAGGCTCGGTTGTTCCCGCCTGACTCGGAAAACCCCAATGAGGGAAAACGTCATCATCCCGCTGTCGGATTCTCGTGAGATTCGGATTCCATATAAAGAGTCACGCGTCGCCGCCATTTTCACTCGTGCATTGTAGAGAGAGTGGAGAGGACGTGGCTACGTTCTCTCAGTGGAAATCTCAATATCAGTGCTCAGTATTAGTGCTTATTTATTGCTGCTCAGTAATACTAGTAGTGTGTCTCTCCTGCTCAGTGTCAGTTCTCAGTAGTATCCTCATCAGTGCTCAGTATCACTGCTCATTGTCTTGTGCTGCATTGTGGTGACCAGTATACTACAGTACAATAGTCCAGTGCTGCATCTCGCTGCTCAGTGTCAGTTCTAGTATCCTTATCAGTGCTCAGTATCACTGCTCATTGTCTTGTGCTGCATTGTGGTGCTCGGTATACTACAGTACATTACTAAAAGTCCAGTGCTGCATCTTGCTGCTCAGTGTCAGTTCTAGTATCCTCATAAATGCTCAGTATCACTGCTCATTGTCTTGTGCTGCATTGTGGTGATCAGTATACTACAGTACATTACTAATAGTCCAGTGCTGCATCTTGCTGCTCAGTGTCAGTTCTAGTATCCTCATCAGTGCTCAGTATCACTGCTCATTGTCTTGTGCTGTATTGTGGTGCTCAGTATACTACAGTTACAGTACATTACTAATAGTCCAGTGCTGCATCTTGCTGCTCAGTGTCAGTTCTCAGTATGATCATCATCAGTGTTCAGTATCACTGCTCGTTGTCTTGTGCTGCATTGTGGTGCTCAGTATACTACAGTACATTACTAATAGTCAAGTGTCTTGTGCTGCATCTTGCTGCTCAGTGTCAGTTCTCAGTATTATCATCATCAGTGCTCAGTACCACTGCTCATTGTCTTGTGCTGCATTGTGGTGCTCAGTATACTACAGAACTTTGCTAATATACTAGTCCGGTGTCTTGTGCTGCATCTTGCTGCTCAGTGTCAGTTCTCAGAATTATCATCATCAGTGCTCAGTATCACTGCTCATTGTCTTGTGCTGCATTGTGGTGCTCAGTAATACTACAGTACATTACTGATAGTCCAGTGTCTTGTGCTGCATCTTGCTGCTCAGTGTCAGTTCTCAGTATTATCATCATCAGTGCTCAGTATCACTACTCATTGTCTTGTGCTGCATTGTGGTGCTCCGTAATACTACAGTACATTACGAATATACTAGTCCAGTGTCTTGTGCTGCAACTTGCTGCTATAGGGTGTTGTATTAGTGTTTTGTCACTGTGCATAGGTCATCATCATTCCAGTCACAGTGGTATCTGGTATCTATCTAGTGGTATCTAATTCCAGACATTATGCCGTCTAATTCCAGATATATTACTGGCATATAATTCCACACATTAAAAAATGGAGAACAAAAATGTGGAGGGTAAAATAGGGAAAGCTCAAGATCCACTTTCTCCTAGTGCTGAAGCTGCTGCCACTAGTCATGGCAGAGACGATGAAATGCCATCAACGTAGTCTGCCAAGGCCGATGCCCAATGCCATAGTAGAGAGCATGTAAAATCCAAAAATCAAAAGTTCAGTAAAATTACCCAAAAATCTAAATTAAAATCGTCTGAGGAGAAGCGTAAATTTGCCAATATGCCATTTACAACATGGAATGGCAAGGAACGGCTAAGGCCCTCTCCTATGTTCCTCATGACTAGTGGTTCAGCTTCACATGACGATGGAAGCACTCATCCTCCCGCTAGAAAAATGAAAAGAGTTAAGCTGGCAAAACAAATCCCCAAAGAGAGTCCAAATGTGTCGGCGGGTGCGATGCCTGACCTTCCCAACACTGGACGGGAAGAGGTGGCTCCTTCCACCATTTGCACACCCCCTGCAAGTGCTGGAAGGAGCACCCACAGTCCAGTTCCTGATATTCAAATTGAAGATGTCACTGTTGAAGTACACCAGGATGAGGATATGGGTGTTGCTGTCGCTAAGGAGGAAATTGATGAGGAGGATTCTGATTGTGAGGTGGTTTGTTTACGTCAGGCACCCGGGAGACGCTTGTTGTCCGTGGGATGATTAAGGCCATTAACATGCCTGGTCAAAATAACAAAAAAAATCACCTCTTCGGTGTGGAATTATTTCAACATAAATGCGGACAACAGGTGTCAAGCCGTGTGTCGCCTTTGTCAAGTTGTAATAAGTAGGGGTAAGGACGTTAACCACCTAGGAACATCCTCCCTTATAAGTCACCTGGAGCGCATTCATCAGAAGTAATTGACAAGTTCAAAAACTTTGGGTGACAGCGGAAACAGTCCACTGACAACTAAATCCCTTCTTCCTATTGTACCCAACTCCTGCAAACCACACCACCAACTCCCTCAATGTCAATTTCCTCCTTAGACAGGAACGCCAATAGTCCTGCAGGCCATGTCACTGGCAAGTCTGACGAGTCCTCTCCTGCCTGGGATCCCTCCGATGCATCCTTGAGTGGAACGCCTACTGCTGCTGGCGCTGCTGTTGTTTCTGCTGGGAGTCGATCGTCATCCCAGAGGGGAAGTCGGAAGACCACTTGTACTGCTTCCAGTAAGCAATTGACTGTCCAACAGTCCTTTGCAAGGAAGATGAAATATCAGCAGTCATCCTGTTGCAAAGCGGATAACTCAGGCTTTGACAACTATGTTGGTGTTAGACGTGCGTCCGGTATCCACTGTTAGTTTACAGGGACTTAGAGAATTGCTTGAGGTAGTGTGTCCCCGGTACCAAATCCAATCTAGGTTCCACTTCTCTAGACAGGCAATACCGAGAATGGACACAGACGTCAGAAAAAGAGTCACCAGTATCCTAAAAAATGCAGTTGTACCCACTGTCCACTTAATCATGGACATGTGGACAAGTGGAGCAGGGCAGACTAAGGACTATATGACTGTGACAGCCCACTGGGTAGATGTATTGCCTCCCGCAGCAACAACAGCGGCGGCACCGGTAGGAGCATCTCGCAAACGCCAACTCGTTCCTAGGCAGGCTACGCTTTGTACCACCATTTTCCATAAGAGGCACACAGCTGACAACCTCTTACGGAAACTGAGGAACATCATCGCAGATTGGCTTACCCCAATTGGACTCTCCTGGGGATTTGTGATATCGGACAACGCCACCAATATTGCGCGTGCATTACATGTGGGCAAACTCCAGCACTTCCCATGTTTTGCACATACAATTAATTTGGTGGTGCATAATTTTTTTTTAAATTACTGGGCTGTGCAGGAGATGCTGTCGGTGGCCCGAAGAATTGCGGGCCACTTTCGGCATTCAGCCACCGCGTGCCGAAGACTGGAGCACCAGCAAACACTCATGAACATGCCCTGCCATCAGCTGAAGCAAGAGGTGGTAACGAGGTGGAATTCAACCCTCTATATGCTTCAGAGGATGGAGGAGCAGCAAAAGGCCATTCAAGCCTATACATCTGTCTACGATATAGGCAAAGGAGGGGGAATACACCTGACTCAAGCGCAGTGGAGAATGATTTCCATGTTGTGCAAGGTTCTTCAACCCTTTGAACTTGCCACACGTGAAGTCAGTTCAGACACTGCCAGCCTAAGTCAGGTCATTCCCCTCATCAGGCTTTTGCAGAAACAGCTGGAGAGATTGAAGGAGGAGCTAAAATGGAGCGATTCCGCTAGGCATGTGGGACTTGTGGATGGAGCCCTTCATTCGCATAACCAGGATTCACGGGTGGTCAATCTGTTGAAATCAGAGGACTACATTTTGGCCACCGTGCTCGATCCTAGGTTTAAAGCCTAAGTTGTATCTCTCTTTCTGGCAGACACAAGTCTGTAGATGTTCAAAGACCTGCTGGTGAGACAATTGTCAAGTCAAGTGGTACATGACCCACCAACAGCTCCTCCTTCATTTTCTAGCGCCACTGGAGCTGCCAGGAAAAGGATAACATTTCCAAAACCACCCGCTGGCGGTGATGCAGGGCAGTCAGGAGCAAGTGCTGACATCTGGTCTGGACTGAAGGACCTGCCAACGATTACTGACATGTCATCTACTGTCACTGCATATGATTCTGTCACCATTGAAAGAATGGTGGAGGATTATATGAGTGACAGCATCCAAGTAGACATGTCAGACAGTCCGTAGGTATACTGACAGGAAAAAGAGGCAATTTGGAGGCCCATGCACAAACTGGCTTTATATTACCTAAGTTGCCCCCCCTCCAGTGTGTACTCCGAAAGAGTGTTTAGTGCAGCCGATCACCTTGTCAGCGATCGGCGTAGGAGGTTACTTCCAGAAAATGCAGAGAAGATGATGTTCATCAAAATGAATTATAATAAATTCCTCCATGGAGACATTTACCAGCAATTGCCTCCAGAAAGTACACAGGGACCTGTGATGGTGGATTCCAGTGGGGATGAATTAATACTCTGTGAGGAGGAGGATGTACACAGTGAAAGTGGTAAGGAATCGAGGGATGAGGATGAGGTGGACATCTTGCCTCTGTAGAGCCAGTTTGTGCAAGGAGAGATTGATTGCTTTTTTTTGGGTGGGGTCCCAAACCAATACTGTAGGATCAAAATTACCCCCAAATTCTATGATTTAAGCTGTTTTTGAAAAAAAAAAAAAAACACCCGAATCCAAAATGCATCCGAATTCGACAAAAATTCGAAAGGGTAGTTTTGCCAAAATGCGTATGAATCCAAAACATGACCGCGGAACCGAATCCAAAACACAAAACCCCAAAAATGCCCGCTGCACTTCTCTACTTTAAACCTGTGTCAGCTGCTTCCTTGGTGGCAATTTAGGAGCTGTGTTGGTGACTGTCTGGCCTTTAAAAGCCGTACGTTTGGTGGCAGGAGAGCTTTTAAAGTGAGAGCATATTTTCAATTTGACTCAGGTTTTTAAAAATCTGGGTGATAGAGTAGAACTTGCAGTGAAATGGGGTCTATTGATGTTGGGCTGTAAGCTTAAATACATTGTACATTCCAAGAACTAAAACCCTATTATTTATTTATGTACTGATGTATTAAGGTGAGTGAGCTTACTATGGTGTGTACTGGGCTCTTTATATATAAATGTGAAGTGGTTACAATACCGCTAGTCGGGATCCCGACCTTCAGTATACCGATAGCTGGACTCCGACTAGCGGTGGAATGCCGACACCGGAATCCTGTCGCTTTTCTCCCTCTATGGATGTCCTCAACACCCATAGAGGGAGAATATAACCTGTAGCAAGCTCAGTGAGCCACCGCACCTGCAGCGTGGTGAGTTCAGCGAGCCTGCAAGGGGCTTTCTAGCACTCGCCCCGCTGCCGGTATCCCTATGGCCGGGATCCCGCTGTTGGTATACTGACGGCCAGGATCCCAGCTGCCGGTTTACATACCGATCCTATATAAATATATGCTGTATATAATACAAATCAAATCCACATTTATCACATAAACACTTATTAGTCAGATAATGTGCCACATACCTCATTAGCACTGAATCCCCCAATGGGGATGCCTCTATTAAGCACTGAGGCACCACCACCACTAGTGCTCTATCACTGACACCATCACTGATGTCGAAGTTGAAAATATTATAGTCACACGCATCACATGTAAACACCACATAGATGGCCTCCGTGCGGGTGCTTGTTCCGCCATGCGTGCGCATGCTCGCACGTTACGTATGTTCGCTCACGCGGACCTGCGTATTGGCGCGTGGTATGAGTAAATACGGTAGCATACGCATTCGCATTGAATAGCCATAAAGACATATTCCATATTTAATCCACATATTACATAATTTACACATAGCCTACATGCACCACACCAGCGAGTTACATTTACTTTGGAAAGGGAACAATAGAGATATTCAACTTTACAGGATGTGAGGGGACAGAATTAGGTTAGGAGGTGGTGTTTGGTATCCAGCTGTACAGTATTTCAAGGACAATATTCCGATGGCAGTTTGCAGAAAGTAGCATGCTCCTGCGTATAGATATGCGCAGTAGTACAATATTAATATCACACTGTATTTACTGTACTCTTGATATTCAGAGGGAATCCAGTGGAGGACATCTGCAAGTGCACCTGGACCAGGCATCGCCCACCTATTCAAACCGACCTATGACCTCTCATGTACTGTAAATGACCAGCCCTTTAACCCATGGATGAAGAGATTACAGTTTCATTTGTTTCATGCTTTGGACCATTGTATAAAACCAAGCTCCTGGCTGGCCTCAGCCTTTTCTCTGAATGTCATCTATTCAGATTGACTGAGGACCGGAACTGGGTTGCGCAGGCGAACAAACGTATGTATCCATTGACTGTAGCCTATTCTCTTATGTGATTGTATTACTGCTGTAAACCCCCTTTTAAGTAAATAATTGTTGCTGGGTTGGACCTGCAACATTGCATATACAATTGGTGTCGCATTCCTTTCCTGTTAAGGGTTTTAAAGTGTATTCCACTGCACGTGTAGCTACTTTGTGGTTACAGCCTGCCGGTGTGTACGCATTTCATAAAGGTTTAACTGACACACAATTAGTGGTTGCTGCAGCCTGAACATGTGTGTATTTAAGGTATTGCTCTTTTCCTGAAAGTTAATCAGACTTAACAATTGAGGGCTCCTCCGGTTCATCACACACTCGCAGACTTGCAGGCCATAAACAGACTTTGATCTACAACAGAGACGCATGTTAAGTAATCTTGCATTGTGTTTAAAACCAGGTGGTGTTGTTAGATCACAGTCTGTTCTGTCTAGTCTTAGAGGTGCTGCTGTAACCCAGGGACAAACAGGACAAAAGCCGTTGGTCCTACAAACTTCCAGTGAATAGAAACAAGTTAGGGTCCTCACTGGTTACGCGGTGTTCACTATTGGAGTGAGTCGTGGTACATCAGTGGAGAAGGAGCGGGTGGAAAGCGCTCGGGGGACTTTCACCGTCATCTCGATTGTGCAGTTGGGGATTGTGTACGAAGGCAAAAAGTCTGCAATGGGATCCAATTGCACAAGCGAGGGGCATTTGGCAGCCAGGCTGGAGAGCTACGGCCCAGGGGGTCAGCTTGGTTTATAATGTGTGAGAAGTATGGCCCATACACGGAGGCTTTTTGCAAAGAATGGGTATGTATGACTGCTGAAGATAGGGCATCATTCCCTAGGGTGGGTAGTTTTGAACCAGAGGTACTGCAGAATGTAGGTAATAGAATATGTCTGATCGAGTCTAAGGAACAAAGGATCAGACATAGGGACTGTTTAAATCTGTGGCAACAAGAGGGGGAGGTGCAAAGGGAGCTGGCTCACACAGCCAGTTCCAAACCTGACAGTAGGGTGAATGTGAGCGCACCACCACCGCCATATGTCGATGGGGAGAAATTGGCTGCAATCAATGGTACATCGGAAAATGATAGGAACATTAATGTAAATGGTATTAACCCTAACCCATGTATATTGAACCCTGTCCTAAGTTCTCTCCAAGGTCATAGGTTGGAGGAAAATTATGGATCCATCCTACTCTCAGCCCTCATCCGGGCAGTCACCTCGCAGGAAACTCAGGTGGGCCCGGCCCAACCAACAAGAGCAGTGACGGTGTCTCCCACTGAAAGGACTGGTGAGATCACAGCCACCGGTAAGTGTGAGACTGCTCATTACACAGAGACAGTAACGCCTCACAGTGAGCAAATTAGGAATGGAATGGTTGGGTTACATCCTGTCTTGGTAATAGCAACTCCCAATGGGAGAACCGGTAGCCAGGGAGTAACCCTCACGAGCAATAATGTAATGTATTGCCCGTGGACCAGATCAGAACTCCAGTCAATCATTTCAGAATTCCCCGATCCCCAGAAGCATTTAGCCAGATGTCAGAAGTATATTAAAAATCTGGGTAATGCCCATGAACCTACAAACAAAGATTGGCGGAGACTTTTGAAAGCGTGCCTACCCCCGTAATATTGACACCCAAAAATTTATCATGGATTGTAAAATAGAGTCAGACGATCCTCTGACCGACGAACACAATCAGGAGAATGTGGAACGAATTAACATACAACTAGGATTGTGTTTCCCCATTGTCATCCAGTGGAATAAAATTTTCTCCATAAAACAGAGAGAAAATTAACTGACATCCGAATATTTCCATAGAGCACTGCAGGAAATGGCTAGATACACTGGGGTATCGGATATAAGGAATGATGCAAATTACAGGGAGATGGCTGTCTCTGTGCTAATGGATGGGCTCAATAAGGCATTGAAAGTCAGGATACAGAATTCTTTGCCTTAATGGAGAGGGGTCACAATAGATACTCTCAGGGAGTCTGCTAGTGAGCAGGACAGGAATATCTCAATGATGGTAAGTATGCAGGCTCTTACAGGGAAGTCCCATCAGCCTAAATCCCAGACCCCTGATGTTTGGAAAAGATCAAAACTTTGTTACATTTGTAGAAAGAAAGGACATTTTGCCAGGGATTGTAGGAGTAGTAGGACACATAGTCAATATAGACCCCCTAGACCAGAACACGAGCCACATTATTAAACACATAGACGGGACCAAGGGACATATAGTAAGGATTCAAAAGCCATATAGAAAACACAAATTTGGCTAATGGGAAGAACAAAATAAATGCAACATTACCCTTTGACACAATTTGCTGAGGTTAAGATGGGGCCTCTATGATGCTATGATGCAGAAGTGGCCCCTGACTAACGTAACAGAAACTTTGTTAAATATGATATACATATAGTGTGCTCCCGCTCAGGAAGTACAAAGTATGTTAGACACCCACAAAGACTAACGTTGCATTTCACTGTTCTAAATTCATGTCCATCACAGCTAGAGTAAATTTATCTCACAGATACCGGGTTCCCTATGAACTTAGGATGGACAGGACACTGGATTGATGGCTGGGATAGTCCCAGTAGTGATACAACAAACACAGACTTTAAAGGGGAGTAGACCAAGTAGAGAATCACTTCCCCGTAGTGCCCAATTCAGTTGTCATTTTTATAAAATCTTCTGTACCTCTACAAACTTATCTGTTACCAACGTCTATGTGGTTTTTCTTCAAAAGTTTTCTCTTCACATTTTTTGTTCACCTACAGGAGGGTACAATACATGGACCTGATTATAAGTCATACACCACATGCCTTATCAGAGATTCAGAGTGCTGCCCGAATCCAGTATATCTCACCAGCACAATGGCACCAGTATTATTGCAGTGTGCCTTGTCAAGCACAAAGGGTGGACAATGGGAATACTGGTGAAGGGAGATTGTGTACGAACACTGATATGCATGATGGTGTGACAGCCTGTTAGTGAATGCAAACCTGAAATTTTCTTTTTTTATTCCCCTCTCTTCTCTCTTCTAGAGATGGTTTTACTCCACACAACAAATACACAACATTCAAAATATTTTAAAATTTGTGTTCCCTACAAGAGAGGGCAGTCTGGAAGGCAAAGGGATATGGTGAGGAATCCTCAGGACTTTGGACAGATGGACACGGTAAGCCAGTGGCCCCCAGGGCATATCTCCCAAGCCTAGCTGAGCAAGCACACGGTCTGACTCATCAGGGCAAGGAAGGTATGTGCAAATTGGTAAGAGCCTACTGGAGTGCACCAGGGTTCTCTTCTCATGCAGGTAAGAAAGCAATGACAGGTCTTACTTGCTTGAGAAAGAATATTGGTAAGATAATACCAATGGAGCCATCCCATATCCCTCCTACAGACGGACCTTTCCAGGTAATACTAATTGACTTCATACAGTTACCACCCTCTAGGAATTTGAAATATGTGTTAGTATGTACCGATGTCTTTTCAAACTGGGTAGAAGCATTCCCCGCTGCCACAAATACTGCTGTGTTCACTGCAAAGAAAATTGTGCAGGAATTTGTGTGCAGATATGGGATCCCTAGAATGATTGAAAGTGATAGGGGTACCCATTTTATAGGTGAAGTCTTTCAGGTCATGTGCAAACTGATGGGTATTAATAGCAAGCTGCATACTCCATACCGGCCACAGGCAAGTGCGAAGGTGGAAAGAATGAACAGCACTATTAAGAACAAGCTGAGCAGAGTGATGGCTGAAACTGGATTGTTGTGGACAGAAGCATTGCCACTAGTGTTGTACAGCATCAGAACCACTCCCAGTTCACCGCTTATCTTATCACCCTTTGAACTTCTTTTTGGTCGACAACCCCATGTAATGATAGATCCCCAGGAGGATTTGAAGTGCAATAACGAAATAACTGTTCAATACTTGGTTAGGATAAGCCAGCAACAGCAAAGGAATCTAAAACTGGCGATTCCTGACCTACCAAGCAGTAATTGTCATGACATTGAACCTGGGGATTATGTGATGATTCGAAATTTTTTACACTCAGGTTGCCTGATAGACAGGTGGGAAGGAACGTATCAAGTTTTGTTGACCAGCACTAAGTCGCCGAGAGAGAGACTTGGGTCCACTCGTCCCACTGCAAGAAGGTTGCTGACCCGGAGAAACCTTGTGACACAGAGAAAGGTGAAGAGAACCTCAAATTACTAGAGAATCTGTTCCGGGAAAGCTAAAAGGCAGGACTGTTGAATGGCACCTGAGCGCGGAGAACAACAAAATCAAGGACGGTTGTCGTACCATTTTTTTTTCTTTTTTTCACCCCCTCCCCACTGCATTATTTTTCTTTTTCTCTCTTCCTATTTTTGTTCCGTAACAAAATGGATCCACACCAAGAGACTGTGTTCCAGCTTTTTCTTGTGACTCTGTTTTTGATCAGGACAATCTGTTTTTGTGAGGGCCCCAGAGACGTTGAGCGAGGATCTGGAATTGGTTCTGATGGAGAGTACGGATTCGTAGGATCTCAGGAGCAGCA
Source organism: Pseudophryne corroboree (assembly GCF_028390025.1). Lineage (NCBI taxonomy): Eukaryota > Metazoa > Chordata > Amphibia > Anura > Myobatrachidae > Pseudophryne > Pseudophryne corroboree. The sequence continues at coordinate 258,569,335 of NC_086446.1, forward strand.
TATCACTCTAGTAAAGGCTGGTATCAGTAAGAGATCTGGTATTCACGGAGCTCGGAGGCAATGTGATGGGTTATTGTCTGATGAATATTGTATATGTAGGCATTGCGAAAACCTAGTCGAAGATGGGTGCATCCAGAGATGTCAGTCAAACAGTAATATCGTCATTGGCAGACATCCTTTGAGTGATTACCACTCATTAGTGGGTACGATCTTAAACCAAACAGAATGCTGGGTGTGCTCACAGGTACCTCAAGGAGAGAGTAAATCTGGATTAGTGCCATACCCTTTAACGATAGATGAGGTACTCGAATTACAGGGTGGGAGACCGGTGGACAAGAAATTCAATATATGTAGGCCCCCTAGCTTGAAGCTCCACCAGTACCACGTAGATAGGTCACTATTGTGTTTTAATGTGTCCAATTTCCGAAAACCAGGAAATTGGGAAGTGACATGGAATAACCAGACAATGACCTTTTCACACAGAGCTGATAAGATGCCTATCGACTCCAAACTTGTACGCAAGATAGCCACCAGTGGGAAGTACTTTTGGTATAGGTATACACGTGGGATTAAAACCATGTGGGCTGGAAAAGTGTCGCAGGGGTATTGTGCCCACATCATCCAGCCCGATACTTGTACTGAGCAAATGAGAGAACTAGGGACTGGTTTCTTTATCAGGAAGATATGTGATATGGTTTTATTGCACTTTGTCCCTTATGTTCTTCCAGATGATGCCTATTTCATATGTGGGAGGAATGCGTACAAGTGGCTTACTCCGAGCTCTGAAGGGTTATGTTATATTGGCAGAGTACTACCAGAGGTTATGACCATAGCACACGACAAAATGAAAGACATTCACCGCAACGCTCAGACTCCTTATACTCATACCCATTATGAACACATCATCAAGAGACACCTCATAGATAGGACAGAGCATGCAGCCTCTGATTTGATCCATGAATCCACCGGGATTCAGTTCCTTCTCGCATTAGATATCACCCGTACTGCCAGAGGAACTATAAATTATAAGTGCATCCATGCGCTGGCGAACTTGATAGATAATATCACTGAGATGTATGATGACACCTTCAGGTGTACGGGTAGGGAGCTACAAGCCTACAAGAAGGAACTGGTCCAGAACAGGATGGTACTTAATTATGTTACGGCTTTGACAGGTGGGCACTGTGTTACTCTTGCAACTCAATATGGTGTGAAGTGCTGTACGTATATTACGAATAGCACTGACGACCCCATGGAGATCATCGATCAAAAGATGGACAAGATCTTGCAGTTAATGTGGGAGTTCCGACGGAAACACAACCACACCTTGATGGCTGTGGGTAATGAATTGACCGGCTGGGCCTCATGGTTGAACCCACTCAAATGGTTTTCTGGATTAGAAGAGTGGGCGCAAAATGTAATTGCGAGTGTAGGAAAGTTTCTCCTTTGTATCCTGGGTGTCGTCATAATTATTGGTCTGATATTCAGGTGTTCAAATTTTGATGCGGCGCAAACGCAGCACAAATTTGATGAGTCTAAGGAGCGAGGGCTTTGTTACAGCAGCAGATTTGATTTATGACCCATCTGTAGAAATAGTGTTATGATAAGGATTAAAAATGAATTTCATGGCCTGTTTCTTTCACCATTTTTCTCTGTTTCCCCCTCTACCAAGAAACATCCAAAAGACGTCAACCATACCCAAAATTTATGTGAATGTATTATTTTTTTATGTATCTTACCCTCATCTCTGCAACCTTCAGTTAATGGCACACATAGTCGATAAATGTTATCTACATATAGTAGCACACACATACTTTTCCTCTCCATGTATCATCAGATAAATGTGCTCCCCATTTGTTGGTATAAGAAGCTGAAAAGGTGAGGGTTGAAAGCCCTTGCCCGAAAAGAGCTCGGTAGTGTTTGCCCATGTACAGACCCTTAATACGGGATGAGAAGGATTTAATGTATACTTCGCAATACCTTGAAGCTTACTTAGAACATATACGGCACGATGATACATGCCCCTCAGACATTAATTCATACATACATACATGCTTTTTACTATCCCACTAGGCTACACATTTCCCACCTACAACTCTTCCCCGGTCATCCAAACTTTGTATATAATGTATAGATAATATTTTCAGTTTATTAGTTATTTGTGGCAGTTATTATTGACTGCCAAAGGGTGGACTGTTGAAGTCGAAAATATTATAGTCACCCGCATCACGTACAAACACCACACAGATGGCCTCTGTGCGGGTGCTTGTTCCGCCATACGTGCGCATGCTTGCACGTTACGTATGTTCGCTCACGCGGTCCAGCGAATTGGCGCGTGGTATGAGTAAATATGGTAGCAAACGCATTCGCATGGAAAAGCCATAAAGACATATGCGCTCTCTGATAATCTATTATTATCCTTTGTGCTGTTTTTTGTGCGGACAGGTCAGTACTGTCCAGTTGAGAGCTGCTTATTTTAGCACATATAACCCATATTGTATAAGCTAGGGGGTGGTGACGCGCTGGAATTATCTGTTTTCTTAATCCACATAGTACATAATTTACACATAGCCTACATGCACCACACCAGCGAGTTACATTTACTTTGGAAAGGGAACAATAGAGATATTCAACTTTACAGGATATGAGGGGACAGAATTAGGTTAGGAGGTGGTGTTTGGTATCCAGCTGTACAGTATTTCAAGGGCAATATTCCGATGGCAGTTTGCAGAAAGTAGCACGCTCCTGACCATAGATATGCGCAGGAATATATTATTAATATCACACTGTATTTACTGTACTCTTGATATTCAGAGGGAACCCAGTGGAGGACATCTGCAAGTGCACCGCCCACCTATTCAAACCGACCTATGACCTCTCATGTACTGTAAATGACCAGCCCTTTAACCTATAAATGAAGAGATTACAGTTTCTTTTGTTTCATGCTTTGGACCATTGTATAAAACCAAGCCTCCTGGCTGGCCTCAGCCTTTTCTCTGAAGGTCATCTATTCAGATTGACTGAGGACCAGAACCGGGTTGCTCAGGTGAACAAATGTATGTATCCATTGATTGTAGCCTATTCTCTTATGTGATTGTATTACTGTTGTAAACCCCCTTTTAAGTAAATAATTGTTGCTGGGTTGGACCTGCAACATTGCATATACAATTGGTGTCGCATTTCTTTCCTGTTAGGGGTTTTAAAGTGTATTCCGCAGCATGTGTAGCTACTTTGTGCTTACAGCATGCTGGTGTGCTTATGCAACGTGTACGCATTTCATAGAAGTTTAACTGACACACGATTAGTGGTTGCTGCAGCCTGAACATGTGTGTATTTAAGGTATTGCTCTTTTCCTGAAAGTTAATCAGACTTAACACTGACACTATAGGAGGTAAGCTGATTTTAATTATTAGAGGTTCATCTATTAAAAGCAAAGTGTAATACATCAGACAGTAATACAAATGTACTGTAGAACCACATGCTGTTTAAAGTAACTCCTGCTCCCAGCTCTAATGCAGTCATTAGAGACATTTACAAACAAATACTACCATTAAATAACTGACTTTTAGCGTTCACAGCGAATAAGAAAAAAACATTCAAGAGAGATAAAAAAAATAAAAAATATAACAGACCGATAAAAAGATAACATGATTTTGTCTACTTTCCCCATATTACTGGCACTTGGCAGAACACTGAGTTTAGTAAACAACTGCTTCTATGAGAATAAAGGTTAAACTTTTCTTTTCTCCGAATTGTTTTTGTCACGCACACATTTCTTTGCTAACATAGTAAGAGCTGGCCTTCTGTTAACACTTTGACTATCATTCTGAGATTCAGGACGGGATGTACTTCAGGGAAAATGTGTTAAAACCCCCGTTTTTGGGGGGTTTTCACCACATTTTCATATGTACTAAGACTCGGTCGCCGGGTTTTCGCTGCCAAGGGTATCGCCATCTTTTGATGGCGATACCCTTTAGAAACCTATGGGCTTCTTTTGTTCTCGCCACTGCTGAACGCCGCACCTGCCGACCAGCACCGCACCTGCCGACCCGGATGCCGCTCCTCGATCCCCAGCTCCTTCTCCCCCGCAGCACAGCCATTTCTGATTCCAGCTGCAGGGCGGAGGAGGAGGAGCCCGGGGACTCCCAGCAAACGTCACCTCCCGGGGCTGGGAGGTGACAGATCCCACAGAGACCCCCTGCAATCCTTCTCACAGGTATCGTGTGGGGTTCCTGTCACCGCATTGTGATGTTAATCACATATGTTAGTACAGACAACATCGCTGCTGTGGGCGGCGAGGGGTGGTGATGTATGTTAATACATCGCCCTCAGTGCTGTGGAGGCTGTTTGAGGTAAACTGACATTACTTGGCTGTTAGATAACCAAGCACTGACATCCCAGATGCTGTTGACCCATGATTTAGGGCTGCACTGTCTGTGAAGCCCTGGGAGATGAACTGTTAAAAGAAAGCTGTCAGTCTATTCATTGGTGCTCCAAATCCCTTCTCCACCAATGAAAGAAGCTGCTGGAGGCCATCATAGAGGCCTCTGGAGGTGAAACCAAATTATTATTATTATCCTTTATATATATATATATATATATGGCGCTACAAGGGTTCCACATCGCCCAATTACAGAGTATATAAACAAATAATCAAAACAGGAAAACAGTGACTTACAGCTGAAGACAATATAGCACAAGTACAGGGTAAATAAAACAAGATTTATGGTAAGAACTTACCGTTGTTAAATCTCTTTCTGCAAGGTCCACTGGGCTCCACAGGGAATGACATCGGGGTGTAGAGTAGGATGTTGATCCGAGGCACCAGCAGGCTCAAAGCTTTGACTGTTCCCAGAATGCCTAGTGCCACCTCCTCTATAACCCGGCCTCCGTGCACAGGAGCTCAGTTTTTGTTAACCAGTCAAATGCAGTAGCAGGTAAAAGAGACGACAACTGTTAGTAGCCACAAACATCACACACTACAGGAGATGGTGTCAGTGGCTAATGCCATACCAACCCAAAGAAGCTAAGTGTGTCAGGGTTGGTGCCCTGTGGAGCCCAGTGTACCTCGCAGAAAGAGATTTAACAATGGTAAGTTCTTACCATAAATCTCGTTTTCTGCTTCGGGATACACACTGGCTCCACAAGTAATGACATTGGGGATGTCCTAAAGCAGTTCCTTATGGGAGGGGATGCATTGTAGCGGGCACAAGAACGCGGCGTCCAAAGGAAGCATCCTGGGAGGCGGAAGTATCAAAGGCATAGAACCTTATGAACGTGTTCACTGAGGACCACGTAGCCGCCTTGCACAATTGTTCAAGGGTCGCACCACGGCGGGCCGCCCAAGAAGGTCCAACCGACCTAATAGAATGGGCCTTGATGGTAGCAGTAGCTGGAAGGCAAGCCGGTACAGAAGTATGTGCAATCACCATTCTAATCCATCTGGCCAGGGTCTGCTTGTGAGCAGGCCAGCCACGTTTGTGAAAACCAAACAGAACAAAGAGAGAATCTAACTTCCTGATGGAGGCAGTTCTCTTCACGTAGATACGGAGAGCCTGTATCACATCCAAAGACCGTTCTTTGGAAGACAAATCAGGAGAGGCAAAGGCCGGAACCACAATCTCCTGATTAAGGTGGAAGGAAGACACCACCTTTGGTAAGTATCCGGGACGTGTTCTAAGAACCGCACGATCACGGTGAAAAATCAGATATGGTGACCTACAAGACAAGGCACCCAAATCCGACACCCGTTTAGCAGAGGCAATAGCCAGCAGAAACAACACCTTAAGCGAAAGCCACTTAAGGTCTGAAGATTTAAGAGGCTCAAATGGAGACCCTTGCAGTGCCTCCAGAACCACCAACAAGTCCCAAGAAGCCACCGGTGGGACATAAGGAGGTTGAATCCACAACACACCCTGAGTTAACGTATGCACATCATGTAAGGTCGAAATTTTTCTCTGAAACCAAATCGACAAGGCAGAAATATGAACCTTGATGGAGGCCAGACGAAGGCCCAAGTCCAGGCCTTGTTGTAGAAAGGCCAAAAGTTTGGCCGTACTAAACTTGTAAGAATCATGATTGTTAGATGCGCACCAAGCAAAGTAAGAATTCCAGACCCTATGATAAATCCGAGCAGAAGCCGGTTTCCGGGCCTTCAACATGGTTTGAACAACCTCCTCAGAAAATCGTTTGGCCCTTAAGACGGAAGCTTCAAGAGCCATGCCAGCAAAGCCAATCAGGCTAAATCCTGATATACACAGGGGCCCTGAACGAGGAGATCTGGGTGCTGCGGAAGTAGAAGGGGGCGCTCTATCGAGAGACCCTGAAGGTCTGAGAACCAATGCCGTCTGGGACACGCTGGAGCGATCAGAAGTAGGATTCCTCCTTATTGTTTGAACTTCCTTATTACTCTGGCAGAAGTGACATCGGAGGGAACACGTATGGCAGCCGAAAGTTCCATGGAATTGCCAGTGTGTCCATGAACGCTGCTTGAGGATCCCTTGTCCTTGCTCTGAAGACTGGAACCTTGTGATTGTGTCGAGACGCCATCAGTTCCACATCTGAAAGGCCCCACTTGTCCACGAGGAGTTGAAACACTTCTGGATGGAGGCTCCACTCTCCGGCGTGCACGTCCTGACGACTGAAAAAGTCAGCTTCCCAGTTTAGTATCCCCAGAATGAACACTGCTGATATGGCTGGCAGATGGTGTTCTGCCCACTGAAGAATCCGTGATACTTCCCTCATTGCCATGCAGCCGCATGGCAATGAGGGAAGTATCGCGGATATCAGTGTCAAGTGCCACCTTGATGATTGATGTACACCTCCGTCGTCAGAAGGTACCAGTTGGAGATCCAGAAGGGATGACCCCTGCTCAATCGTTGGTCCTGAAGCCACCAGCTCAATGACAGACGGACCTCCGGAGACAATGAGATCATATGAGACCTGATCTGGTGAGGCAGGCCGTCCCACTTGGCAAGAATCAGCCTCTGGAGAGGGCGGGAATGGAATTGAGCATACTCCACCATGTCGAAAGCCGACACCATGAGACCTAGGACTTGCATTGCCGAATGTATCAACACTTGCGGACGAGATAGGAAGCATCGAATCCTGTCCTGAAGCTTCAGGACTTTCTCCTGAGACAAGAACAACCGTTGGTTGTGAGTGTCCAACAACGCTCCCAGGTGCACCATGCTCTGAGCAGGGACCAGGGAAGATTTCTTCCGGTTGATGAGCCACCCGTGGGCTTGCAGAAACTGGATAGTCAGATCCAGATGACGTAGGAGAATCTCTGGGGAATTTGCCAGTATCAACAAGTCGTCCAGATAAGGGAGGATCCTGACCCCTTGACGGCGGAGTGCAGCCGTCATTACCGCCATGACCTTCGTGAAGACTCGCGGAGCCGTGGTCAAACCAAAAAATAAAGTCCGAAATTGATAATGGAGGTTGCCCACAGCAAACCTCGGGTACTGCTGATGCAACATTGCAATAGGAATATGCAGGTAAGCATCCTGTATGTCCAGGGAGACCATATAGTCCCTGGGCTCCAAGGCCAGAACAATAGAGCGAAGAGTTTCCATACAAAACTTGGAGACTCTCACAGATTTGTTCCAAGGACATGAGGTTGAGAATGGGCCGAGAGGACCCATTCGGTTTCCGGACTAGGAACAGCGGAGAATAGTACCCCTTGCCTCTCTGAGCCAGAGGCACCTGTACTACCACTCCTGTGTCCAGGAGGGACTGTACCACCGAATAAAGAGTCTTTGCCTTTACCTGATCCGAAGGGACGTCTGTCAGGCAAAATCGATGAGGGGGATGATTCTTGAAGGATACGGCATAACCTCGAGTGACAACTTCCCGTACCCAGGCATTGGAAGTGGTCTTCAACCATTCCTTGGTAAACCCTAGAAGTCGGTCCCCCACTCTGGGATCCCCCAGAGGGAGGCCCGCCCCGTAATGCAGCAGGCTTGTCAGTTTTGGAAGCAGGCTGACGGGCAACCCAGGCCCGTTTGGGTTTGGGCTTATTGGGTTTGGAAGCGCGAACCTGTTTTGGGTACGCCTGACCTTTTGCTTTCCCTGAAGGACGAAAGGAGCGAAAGGAAGTACTCTTAGCCTTCGGCACCGAAGGAGCAGTACTAGGAAGACATCCTGTTTTAGCAGACGCTAAGTTAGCCACTATCTTGTTGAGGTCTTCTCCGAAAAGAATGTCTCCTTTGAAGGGGATTACCTACCTCCAGGGTTTTCTTAGAGTCCATGTCCACAGACCAGGACCGTAACCAGAGAATTCGGCAAGCCAAAATGGACGTAGTAGAAGCCTTGGCCGGTAGAATACCGGCATCAGAAGCCGCCTCTTTAATGTAATGAGACGCTGTAACTATATACGACAGGCATTGTCTAGCATGACCAGAAGCATTGGAAGGTAACTCCGCCTCCAGCTCCTGAGCCCACGCTTCCACAGCTTCTGCAGCCCATGTCGCTGCAATAGTGGGCCTATGCACCGCACCATTTAGGGTGTAGATTGCCTTCAAACAACCCTCCACACGCTTGTCCGTCGGCTCTCTCAAGGATGTGACTGTAGTTACAGGCAGAGCTGAGGATACTACTAGCCACGCCACTTGCGAATCCACTGGCGGGGGTGTTTCCCAATTTTTACTAAGCTCCGCAGCGAGGGGGTAGCGAGCCAGCATTTTCTTGTGAGGCATGAACTTCTTTCCTGGATTTTCCCAGGACTCCTAACGTATGTCAACTAAATGTTCAGAGTGAGGTAAAACCTGTTTAACCACCTTCTGACGTTTAAACCTGTCCGGTTTCTTAGGGGCAGTGTCAGGCTCCAGTTCATCATCAACCTGAAGAATGAGCTTTATAGCCTCTAACAAGTCAGGAACATCCACCTGCGAAACAACTTCCCCATAAGAAGCACCAGGATCAGCATCTGTGGGGTCCGTATAAACGCCATCCTCATCAGACGAGGTGTCTGGGACGTTGGTGGATTGTGAGGAAGTAATTGCCTGCTTAGAGGACCCCTTGGTCTTAGGCGTGCGAGGGTTAGACTTTTGAGCAGTCAGTGATTGGTTCAATTGCTGTAACTGATTGGACAGTTGATCTGCCCATGGAGGGTTAATCACGGGGACCATAAGCGGTTGTACCGGCACAGGAGGTCCTATAGGGGGCGTTATTCTAGTTACCAGCGTATTCAATAGCGTGGAGAAGGTAGCCCAAGGTGGGCCATTTTGCACCCCCGTTGCTACAGTCCCACTGGGGGGCAAGGAACCCCCAGAACCTGAACCCTCAGCTGCTGTGTTATCCTCAAATGTGTCTGCAGCGTCAACACCATGCAATGTGGGATCAGCCCCAGCTCCGTTGCCCTTTGTAGCTGACATACTCAAAAGCTCAATGCAAGGCAACACAGTACAATATCAGCAGCACAATACCTGACAAGAACCCCCTGTGTAGTGTATCAGCACAAACAGGGAATTCAAGAGGCAAATGGTGACTAAAAATCACAGAGAAAAATACACACTGAGTATATCCTGTGAACTGCCTATATTATGATAAACCTGACACACTTAGCCCCCTCAGGTTATAGAATATAGGGATAGCAATCTGAGTGAGAGACACGAAATGGAGGTCACACAGCAGCTATTTGCACACTCACACAGAGTCACAGTTTGTACAATGCAGAAATTATGACATGCAATAAAACTGCACTGGACTAGCAATACAGAGTAGTACTATGTATAGCTATACACTGAATAGATAGAACAATGCACAGTAAAGACTGGATGTATATCACAGGTTACTTGTACTAAATAACCCTGACTAAATGCACTTTTTCTTAACTAACACTATCAGCAGACATGTAGAATACTTAAGTCTCCTGTAAAATGCACAGCGCTGACAGGCAGGCGGCTTTACAGAGGAGGATTTGCCCAAACAGTCCCAGGATCAGCTCTGCTTGCTATAATGGCGCCCAAACACTGACAGGGAGTGAGGGAGATAGAGATATGCAGCTCCAGGGCGGGAACATCTACTCTAAATGGCGCCCTGGGGCTGGGGGAGGGGCTACAGATCAAAGCCTTATCCCCCTGCTGGACTTCACCACCGGGTACTGGGGGCTTAATAAAACGGTTTTATGAGAGAAAACTGACCTGTGCCCATGTCCTGGTGGTCTAGTGGGGTCCCTGTACTACCACAGTGTCCATGCCAACACGCGCGGCCCGCCTCCCACCGGCCGTGCGGGATTACGATTTACAGCGGGTCCCGTCGAGGGGACCCCTTACTTCCTCCCTGAGTGCAGCCACGCGATTAGTTAGAGCAGCGGTCGTGTGTGTGACTAACATGGGAGAAAACCGTAGCCTCCGCTATAGGTACCCAGCAACAAGGGTGCGGGAGTGTACAGCGCCGCTGGGGGAGGTGATGGAGCTGCAGCAGGAGATGTCTGACGGACATCTAACACAGTCAGTATCTCTGCTGCAGCGCTTGAAGTCTTCAATATTCTTTAAAAGCTTCTCTCAGGGCTGCTGTTAAGTGCCTGCTTACTGCATGGCACCAACTACAAAACTGAGCTCCTGTGCACGGAGGCGGGGTTATAGAGAAGGCGGCGCTAGGCATTCTGTGAACAGTCAAAGCTTTGAGCCTGTTGGTGCCTCGGATCAAGATCCTACTCTACACCCCAATGTCATTCCCTGTGGAGCCCAGTGTACCCCGCAGCAGAAACATAGCTACATAAGCAGATGACTCTGAGATAAGTATCAGGGTGGCCGAAAACTGCAGGATTTGGGACAGTTGAGGGTTATTAAAGTAATTATCACATGTGGGAAGTGGGCCCTACTCGTGAGAGCTTACATTCTAAAGGGGAGGTGCAGACCGACAGGGAAGACACAGATGGGGAAGACCGAGGGTTAGGATGAGATTTGGCTGGGTTTGGTGAAGAACTGGGTCTTAAGAGCCCGTAAGAAGTTCTGTAGAGAGGTGGAAAGTCTGAAGGGGAGAGGTAAAGAATTCCAGAGAAACGGAGCAGCACGTGGACAATCTTGGAGATAGGAGTGGGAGGAAGTAATCAGAAGACTGGAGAATCACCGTGCATTCGTATTGAGGTACAGTAAGTCAAAATAAACCCTAAGACGTTACGAGTAGTAAGGTGAATCCTATTGCCCAAGGATTAATGGTACTGTATGTACTGGGAATACTATCAATCTGAAGGCCAGATAGGGATAATTTGGAGGAAGGGATCAATGTAGGCAGCTACAGGAAAGAAAAGAAAAAGCAGGATTTGTGATGACCTGTATCTAAATATTAGGGGCCGGATGTAATGAGGTCGGAGTTGGCCAGAGGTACGGGTTCCCAGCCGATCGTGGACTGTTTTTTTTTTAAAGTGGCAAATCATTTACAAGGCAAAACCACTTTAAAAAAATGTTTTCTGAGTTTGGCCGGGAGCTCGCACCTCAGGTCAGCTCGGATTTAATTACATCCGGCCCTAAATATCAAGTTTGAATTCATGCAAAAGTCTGCCATATACAGCTCTCAATATTTGCAGGTAGATTCAATTTGCAGGTAGATTCATGAAGCCGTGGAAAGAGTGGAGATGTTGCCCATGGCAACCAATCAGCTTTGAAATAACATTTATAAAGTACATTCTATAAAATTAAAGGCTATAGTCTATGAAACGATACATATTAAACAACACAAACAGACTTTTGCACATACTGTGTGTAAATATACACTTTTGTAACACTCAATAATAACATCTGTTAAGTTCCTACAGCACATTAGTCTAGCAATGATCCCTTAAAAGACTCAATACTAAATAGTGTGCTGAATGTCACAATAGTGGATCAATTTTCTAGGGAGGAGACGGAGCATTGTGGGGGTGGTGTCGGCCGAATGGGGGCGTGTTGTAGGCGTGATCACAGCAGCTGCGCGACGTCACATGCAGCCGCCAGCAGGAGGCTTACAGTATTTCTGCTAACAAGCAGAAATTGCGATCACTCGCAATTTCTGCTTGTTGAAGGAGGAGGGGGGGGGGGGGCTCCATTTAGCATGCTGGGCGACCCCCAGCATGCTAGGAAAAGGACAGCAAATTCTGCTGATAAGCAGAATTTTGCTATCCTTACTGAATTAGCCCCTAAATGTTAATTTGACCTTTAGTTTCACCTTGGGTACCACCTTGCACTAGAATATATTTCCTGATATCTGGCAAGACTAGCCTGGGGTCTATCGCCTATGAATTCCCTACTTGAAGTTCATTACTCAATTAAAATGGGCAATGGTGAATATGGGTTTCTCATTAGACTCTGCATGTGATGGTCTGATTCAGTCTGGTGGCTGCAGGAGGCAGGGCAAGGTAGTTTCACAAATAGTATACTGCTAATTTAAGATCTAAGCTGCCAGACGTTCCTTTTTTCCCCCTTCTTTCCCTTGGATATACAGTCTTTATTTAATCATATAGTCTGGACAAATTGTAAATTGCTTGTATTTTTCTCATGTTGTACCTGATCTCATAACCTGTTGCAGAATATACTTCTCCATCACAACATCAACACACATGGAAGTTTGTGGTAATAAACTTTAATGTGACCAGCAACAGGTCAGCGTTATAACATAACACATGATATAACATGGATTATTAACCATGGCCCTCATTCCGAGTTGTTCGCTCGCTAGCCGCTTTCGCAGCAGTGCACACGCTAAGCCGCCGCCCTCTGGGAGTGTATCTTAGCTTAGCAGAATTGCGAACGAAGTATTCGCAATATTGCGAAAAGATTTTTCTTTGCCGTTTCTGAGTAGCTCGAGACTTACTCTTCCAGTGCGATCAGTTCAGTGCTTGTCGTTCCTGGTTTGACGTCACAAACACACCCAGCGTACGCCCAGACACTCCCCCGTTTCTCCAGCCACTCCCGCGTTTTCCCCAGAAACGGCAGCGTTTTTTCACACACTCCCATAAAACGGCCAGTTTCCGCCCAGAAACACCCACTTCCTGTCAATCACACTACGATCAGCAGAACGAAGAAAAAACCATGTAATGCCGTGAGTAAAATACCTAACTTTTGAGTAAAATAACTAAGCGCATGCGCTCTGCGAACATTGCGCATGCGCAGTAAGCGACTAATCGCAATATAGAGAAAATCGGCAACGAGTGAACAACTCGGAATGACCACCCATGTTTCTAAATAACGTATTAAACAGCTCCACCTGCTGTTCATCTGGTATAACTGTCGATGACTGTTTCCATACTTCACACTCTTTCTCACCATCTGAGCCTTAGACCAATGGACATGCAGTATTTTCCTTAAACATTTTATGATGTCTTTCTCCAGGGTGTGGATTATAAGATAAGCAGTCAGTAAGCTGACACTAGATGGTTGACAGGTAATAGACGGTCAAAAGGCTGACAGTTAACTGGTAAATATGGATTTATGTCGACATGGTCAAAAGGTCAACATGTTCAATAGGTCAACATGGTCAACACAGAAAAGGTCGACTTTTATTTTAACAATAATCCTAACCCTAGCCTTCACCTAGTGCCTAACCCTATATCTCCCCTGATGCCTAACCCTAACACTCTTCATAGTGCCTGATGGTGTGTACACAGGGAGATATTTCCTTACAATTTTGACTATATAGTCAAAATCATAAGAAAAGTTAGTGCAGATCGCAAGGTGAAAGTCACCTTGCGATCCCGATTCGATACCGATGCGCGATCCCGCGCAGTCGGCATCGCGAGCCTAGATAGACTGTGCAGGCAAGTAAATTTTGACTCTCTCTATAGAAGAGATAGTCAAAACTGGCACTTAGCCAAAATCGCACATAGTATCGCAAGCACACTCATTACGTGCTTGCGATGCCGACCTAGCCCCTGACGCATAGTGAGAATCGGGCACAGCCCGAATCTCACCGTGTGTATGGGCCTTAACTCTAACTGTCCCCTTCTGCACCCTAACCCAATGCCTACCCCAATTGCATAGCCCTAAAAATAATGAGAAATCATGTAAAACCATGCGTTGACCTTTTATGTGTTGACTATCAACCCTTTGAACATGTCGACCTTTTGACCCTGTCAACCTAAGTTCATGTCAACAATTTAATTTTTGACCTTTTGACCCTGTTGACCTATTGACTGTAGAACATCTGGTGTCGACTAATTGACCGTCTATCTATCTACTACTCTCTCTCTAGGAAGAGGCTTTGTAACAATCAATCTTGCTATTTGTATTACAATTGTAACTGTTCATTGACATTATGGGGGGTATTCAATTGTTTGAAAAGTCGGTTGAGTGTCTGTTTTTATCTGTCTATTAGATAGGAAAAACCAGACACCCAACCTACTTTTCAAACAATTGAATACCCCCTATATGTCCTTTCTCTCTGCTGACAGTTAAATGATTATCCAGGTTTGATTGTTGTGTATGGACTTTATTCATTTTATTCCCTTTTGCAAGATGAGATATATCCTCCCAGGATGTGCGATTTTGTACACTATTTGCCCTTGCTTTGCATGAGAGGTGTACATGTTAGCACTTAATTTTCCTTGCTGAATGCCTTTTTTCTCAGTTTTCTCATCTATGGGCCCCAACCCTACACTGAGTTCAATCATTTAGACAGAATTGCACAGTTGGTGTAATGGTTAGTGTTACTACTTCACATCCCTGAGATCTTGGGTTCTATTTCCACCAAGGCCCTGTAAGGAGTTTGAAGGTTCTCCCTGTGTTTATGTGGGTTTCCTCCATGTGCTTCAGTTTCCTCCCACAATCCAAAACATACTGGTAGTTTAATTGAATTCTGACAAAAATTAACTGGATTGTATATGTGTGTTCATGTGGTAGGGAATATAGATTGGAAGCTCCATTGGGTCAGGGACTGATAGAGTACAGTGTACTGTTTAGATGGCCCAGCAGCAACAGTGTGGAGAATGGAGGAACACTGCTTTCCGGTGAAGGAATGGGCCCGGAGCCCAGATGATTGGCTCAACAGGAGGTGCACTTTTCAGCAGGGCCAGCTCCAGGCCTACTAGCACCGTGAGCGAGAAAATTTCAAAGCGCCCCCTCCCATACTCTATGCGTGCGCCAAAGGCACGCGCGCTTCTGGGAAAGTGGGCGTGGACTCCTGGGAAAGTGGGCGGGACCTCGCAACTTCATATTATCAAACTATAAATAAATATATTTTCACACCCCCTCTATGCACACAATTAGCAACCTTACTCATAACAGCTACAGTAGTGTTCCTTACACACAATGTCCCCAGTATAGTGCCAGCTACACATAATGTCTACAGTAGTGCAGTGCCAGATAGACATGATATGCCCCCAGCAGTGCCAGATAGACATGACATGCCCCGCAGCAGTGCCAGATGCACATGACATGCCCCTCAGCAGTGCCAGATGCACATGACATGCCCCCAGCAGTGCCAGATAGCTAAATGCCCCCCACAGTGCCAGATAGCTAAATGCCCCCCCACAGTGCCAGATACATTAATGCCCCCACAGGGCCAGATATGCCCCCACAGGGCCAGATACATTAATGCCCCCCACAGTGCCAGATACATTAATGCCTCCCACAGTGCCAGATATGCCCCCACGGTGCCAGATACATTAATGCCCCCACAGTGCCAGATATGCCCCCACAGTGCCAGATACATTAATGCCCCCACAGTGCCAGATACATTAATGCCCCCCACAGTGCCAGATATGCCCCCACAGTGCCAGATACATTAATGCCCCCACAGTGCCAGATATGCCCCCACAGTGCCAGATACATTAATGCCCCCACAGTGCCAGATATGCCCCCACAGTGCCAGATACATTAATGCCCCTACAGTGCCAGATACATTAATGTCCCCCACAGTGCCAGATACATGCCCCCACGGTGCCAGATAAATGCCCCCACAGTGCCAGATACATTAATGCCCCCACAGTGCCAGATATATTAATGCCCCCACAGTGCCAGATAAATGCCCCCACAGTGCCAGATACATTAATGCCCCCCACAGTGCCAGATAAATGCCCCCACAGTGCCAGATACATTAATGCCCCAACAGTGCCAGAAATGCCCCCACAGTGCCAGATACATTAATGCCCCCCACAGTGCCAGATACATTAATGCCCCCCACAGTGCCAGATATGCCCCCACAGTGCCAGATACATTAATGCCCCCACAGTGGCAGATATGCCCCCACAGTGCCAGATACATTAATGTCCCCCACAGTGCCCGATAAATGCCCCCACAGTGCCAGATACATTAATGCCCCCACAGTGCCAGATATATTAATGCCCCCACAGTGCCAGATAAATGCCCCCACAGTGCCAGATAAATGCCCCCACAGTGCCAGATACATTAATGCCCCCCACAGTGCCAGATAAATGCCCCCCACAGTGCCAGATACATTAATGTCCCCCACAGTGCCAGATAAATGCCCCCACAGTGCCAGATAAATGCCCCCACAGAGCCAGATACATTAATGCCCCCACAGTGCCAGATACATTAATGCCCCCACAGTGCCAGATACATTAATGCCCCCACAGTGCCAGATAAATGCCCCCACAGTGCCAGATGAATGCCCCCACAGTGCCAGATACATTAATGCCCCCCACAGTGCCAGATACATTAACGACCCCACAGTGACAGAAATGCCCCCACAGTGCCAGATACATTAATGTCCCCCACAGTGGCAGATAAATGCCCACACAGTGCCAGATACATTAATGCCCCCCACAGTGCCACATATGCCCCCAGAGTACCTGCTACAGATCCGGCCGCGCTGTCTGTGCGAGCCGGTGCCTGAAAGTGAACTGTGCGCGCTGTGCGGCGCCGGTGTCTGATATCAGACGCCGGCGCCGCATAGCACGCACACATCAATTTACAGAGAGGAGGCGGTGCAGCCCACAGGCTACAGGACAGGGCCGGCTCCAGGCTCCGACATGGCGGTGCCAGCGTGCGGCGCCCTGCGCGGGCGCTCGAGTCGCACATGCCTCGAGCCGGCCCTGCTTTTCAGTGATCAGAGTTAGGTAAATACCAATGTGGATTTTCACAAAAAGACAAAAATGGCTGCAGATAAAATTAGACCAGCAGAGGAGCTCAGCAGCCACACTTCCCCCATGTTAGGCATCCAAGACATGCCCAACATCTCCACTTCTATAAAAAGTAGTGATGTGCACCGGACATTTTTCGGGTTTTGTGTTTTGGTTTTGGATTCGGTTCTGCGGCCGTGTTTTGGATTCGGACGCGTTTTGGCAAAACCTCCCTGAATTTTTTTTGTCGGATTCGGTTGTGTTTTGGATTCGGTTTTCTTTTACAAAAACTCCTCAAAAACAGCTTAAATCATAGAATGTGGGGGCCATTTTGATCCCATAGTATTATTAACCTCAATAACCATAATTTCCACTCATTTTCAGTCTATTCTGAACACCTCACAATATTATTTTTAGTCCTAAAATTTGCACCGAGGTCGCTGGATGACTAAGCTAAGCGACACAAGTGGCCGACACAAACACCTGGCCCATCTAGGAGTGGCACTGCAGTGTCAGGCAGGATGGCACTTCAAAAAAATAGTCCCCAAACAGCACATGATGCAAAGAAAAATGAAAGAAAAAAGAGGTGCAAGATGGAATTGTCCTTGGGCCCTCCCACCCACCCTTATGTTGTATAAACAGGACATGCACACTTTAACAAACCCATCATTTCAGCCACAGGGTCTGCCACACGACTGTGACTGAAATGACTGGTTGGTTTGGGCCCCCACCAAAAAAGAAGCAATCACTCTCTCCTTGCACAAACTGGCTCTACAGAGGCAAGATGTCCACCTCCTCCTCATCGTCCGATTCCTCACCCCTTTCACTGTGTATATCCCCCTCCTCACAGATTATTAATTCATCCCCACTGGAATCCACCATCTCAGGTCCCTGTGTACTTTCTGGAGGCAATTGCTGGTGAATGTCTCCACGCAGGAATTGATTATAATTCATTTTGATGAACATCATCTTCTCCACATTTTCTGGAAGTAACCTCGTACGCCGATTGCTGACAAGGTGAGCGGCTGCACTAAACACTCTTTCGGAGTACACACTGGAGGGGGGCAACTTAGGTAGAATAAAGCCAGTTTCTGCAAGGGCCTCCAAATTGCCTCTTTTTCCTGCCAGTATACGTACGGACTGTCTGACGTGCCTACTTGGATGCGGTCACTCATATAATCCTCCACCATTCTTTCAATGGTGACAGAATCATATGCAGTGACAGTAGACGTCATGTCAGTAATCGTTGGCAGGTCCTTCAGTCCGGACCAGATGTCAGCACTCGCTCCAGACTGCCCTGCATCACCGCCAGCGGGTGGGCTTGGAATTCTTAGCCTTTTCCTCGCACCCCCAGTTGCGGGAGAATGTGAAGGAGGAGCTGTTGACGGGTCACGTTCCGCTTGACTTGACAATTTTCTCACCAGCAGGTCTTTGAACCTCTGCAGACTTGTGTCTGCCGGAAAGGGAGATACAACGTAGGTTTTAAATCTAGGATCGAGCACGGTTGCCAAAATGTAGTGCTCTGATTTCAACAGATTGACCACCCGTGAATCCTGGTTAAGCGAATTAAGGGCTCCATCCACAAGTCCCACATGCCTAGCGGAATTGCTCTGTTTTAGCTCCTCCTTCAATGTCTCCAGCTTCTTCTGCAAAAGCCTGATGAGGGGAATGACCTGACTCAGGCTGGCAGTGCTCCTCCATCCTCTGAAGCATATAGAGGGTTGAATTCCACCTCGTTACCACCTCTTGCTTCAGATGATGTCAGGGCAGGTTCAGGACTGTTTGCTGGTGCTCCAGTCTTCGGCACGCGGTGGCTGATTGCTGAAAGTGGCATCTCTTGCACGCCCCTGTCGTTTTTTAAATAATTCTGCACCACCAAATTCAATGTATGTGCAAAACATGGGACGTGCTGGAATTTGCCCAGATGTAATGCACGCACAATATTGGTGGCGTTGTCCGATGTCACAAATCCCCAGGAGAGTCCAATTGGGGTAAGCCATTCTGCGATGATGTTCCTCAGTTTCCGTAAGAGGTTGTCAGCTGTGTGCCTCTTATGGAAAGCGGTGATACAAAGCGTAGCCTGCCTAGGAATGAGTAGGCGTTTGCGAGATGCTGCTACTGGTGCCGCCGCTGCTGTTCTTGCTGCGGGAGGCAATACATCTACCCAGTGGGCTGTCACAGTCATATAGTCCTGAGTCTGCCCTGCTCTACTTGTCCACATGTCCGTGGTTAAGTGGACATTGGGTACAACTGCATTTTTTAGGACACTGGTGACTCTTTTTCTGACGTCTGTGTATATTTTCGGTATCGCCTGCCTAGAGAAATGGAACCTAGATGGAATTTGGTACCGGGGACACAGTACCTCAATCAAGTCTCTAGTTGCCTGTGAATTAACGGTGGATACCAGACACACGTTTCTCACCGCCCAGGCTGCCAAGGCCTGAGTTATCCGCTTTGCAGCAGGATGACTGCTGTGATATTTCATCTTCCTCGCAAAGGACTGTTGGACAGTCAATTGCTTACTGGAAGTAGTACAAGTGGTCTTCCGACTTCCCCTCTGGGATGACGATCGACTCCCAGCTTAAACAACAGCAGCGCCAGCAGCAGTAGGCGATACACTCAAGGATGCATCGGAGGAATCCTAGGCAGGAGAGGACTCGTCAGACTTGACAGTGACATGGCCTGCAGGACTATTGGCTTTCCTGTGTAAGGAGGAAATTGACACTGAGGGAGTTGGTGGTGTGGTTTGCAGGAGCTTGGTTACAAGAGGAAGGGATTTAGTGGTCAGTGGACTGCTTCCGCTGTCATCCAAAGTTTTTGAACTTGTCACTGACTTCTGATGAATGCGGTCCAGGTGACGTATAAGGGAGGATGTTCCTAGGTGGTTTACGTCCTTACCCCTTCTTATTACAGCTTGACAAAGGCGACACATGGCTAGACACCAGTTGTCCGCATTTCTGTTGAAATAATTCCACACCGAAGAGGTGATTTTTTTTGTATTTCGACAAGGCATGTCAATGGCCATATTCGTCCCACGGACAACAGGAGTCTCCCCGGGTGCCTGACTTAAACAAACCACCTCACCATCAGAATCCTCCTTGTCAATTTCCTCCCCAGCGCCAGCAACACCCATATCCTCATCCTGGTGTACTTCAACAGTGACATCTTCAATTTGACTATCAGGAACTGGACTGCGGGTGCTCCTTTCAGCAATTGCAGGGGACGTGCAAATGGTGGAAGGCGCAACCTCTTCTCGTCCAGTGTTGGGAAGGTCAGGCATCGCAACCGACACAATTGGACTCTCCTTGGGGATTTGTGATTTAGAAGAACTCTTTTAAGTTTTCTAGCAGGAGGATGACTGCTTCCATCCTCAGGTGAAGCTGAACCACTAGCCTTGAACATAGGCCAGGGCCTCAGCCGTTCCTTGCCACTCCGTGTCGTAAATGGCACATTGGCAAGTTTACGCTTCTCTTCAGACGATTTTGATTTAGATTTTTGGTTCATTTTACTGAGCTTTATTTTTTTGGATTCTACATGCTCTCTACTATGACATTGTGCGTCGGCCTTGGCAGACGATGTTGATGGCATTTCATTGTCTCAGCCATGACTAGTGGCAGCAGCTTCAGCACGAGGTGGAAGTGGATCTTGATCTTTCCCTATTTTACCCTCCACATTTTTGTTCTCCATTTTTTAATGTGTGGAATTATATGCCAGTAATAGATCAACATATAATACTGGTGGTCACTGGTCAGCAAAACTCTGCACTGTACTCCTTCTATATAATATACTGGTGGTCCCTGGTCCCCACAATAAAGCAGTGTGAGCACAGATATACGCAGCACACTGAGCACAGATATGGAGCGTTTTTCAGGCAGAGAACGTATAATACTGGTGGTCACTGGTCAGCAAAACTCTGCACTGTACTCCTCCTATATAATATACTGGTGGTCCCCAGTCCCCACAATAAAGCAGTGTGAGCACAGATATATGCAGCACACTGAGCACAGATATGGAGCGTTTTTCAGGCAGAGAACGTATAATACTGGTGGTCACTGGTTAGCAAAACTCTGCACTGTACTCCTCCTATATAATATACTGGTGGTCCCCAGTCCCCACAATAAAGCAGTGTGAGCACAGATATAGGCAGCACACTGAGCACAGATATGGAGCGTTTTTCAGGCAGAGAACGTATAATACTGGTGGTCACTGGTCAGCAAAACTCTGCACTGTACTCCTCCTATATAATATACTGGTGGTCCCCAGTCCCCACAATAAAGCAGTGTGAGCACAGATATATGCAGCACACTGAGCACAGATATGGAGCGTTTTTCAGGCAGAGAACGTATAATACTGGTGGTCACTGGTTAGCAAAACTCTGCACTGTACTCCTCCTATATAATATACTGGTGGTCCCCAGTCCCCACAATAAAGCAGTGTGAGCACAGATATAGGCAGCACACTGAGCACAGATATGGAGCGTTTTTCAGGCAGAGAACGTATAATACTGGTGGTCACTGGTCAGCAAAACTCTGCACTGTACTCCTCCTATATAATATACTGGTGGTCCCCAGTCCCCACAATAAAGCAGTGTGAGCACAGATATATGCAGCACACTGAGCACAGATATGGAGCGTTTTTCAGGCAGAGAACGTATAATACTGGTGGTCACTGGTCAGCAAAACTCTGCACTGTACTCCTCCTATATAATTTACTGGTGGTCCCCAGTCCCCACAATAAAGCAATGTGAGCACAGATATATGCAGCACACTGAGCACAGATATGGAGTGTTTCTCAGGCAGAGAACGTATAATATTGGTGGTCACTGGTCAGCAAAACTCTGCACTGTACTCCTCCTATATAATATACTGGTGGTCCCCAGTCCCCACAATAAAGCAGTGTGAGCACAGATATATGCAGCACACTGAGCACAGATATGGGGGGGTAATTCCAAGTTGATCGCAGCAGGATTTTTTTTAGCAATTGGGCAAAACCATGTGCACTGCAGGGGAGGCAGATATAACCTGTGCAGAAAGAGTTAGATTTGGGTGAGTTATTTTGTTTCTGTGCAGGGTAAATACTGGCTGCTTTATTTTTACACTGCAAATTAGATTGCAGATTGAACACACCCCACCCAAATCTAACTCTCTCTGCACATGTTATATCTGCCTCCCCTGCAGTGCACATGGTTTTGCCAAATTGCTAACAAAAATCCTGCTGCGATCAACTTGGAATTACCCCCATGGAGCGTTTTTCAGGCAGAGAACGTATAATACTGGTGGTCACTGGTCAGCAAAACTCTGCACTGTACTCCTCCTATAATACTGCTGGTCCCCAGAATAAAGATATTTGCAGCCCCCTGAAACAAAGTGAGAGGACGCCAGCCACGTCCTCTCACTATCATTTCCAATGCACGAGTGAAAAATGGCGGCAACGCGCGGCTCCTTATCTAGAATCCGAATCTCGCGAGAATCCGACAGCGCCGCGGGATGATGACGTTCAGGCGCGCTCGGACCAGTGAAAAAAAAGGTGAAGTTCGAGCGGGTTCGGATCCCGAGGATCCGAACCCGCTCATCACTAATAAAAAGTAAAACGTACTTTAGTAAACCCTCTTCAGGTTTAATTAGTGAAACCAACTTTTAAACATAGAAGTTTTGCTGAAGCCTTTATTACATGTATTTTGTGTTATTAAAATGTGAATGTTTATGTGTTTGATGTATTTTGAATGCTGATAGCACAATAACTAATTGCAGGTTTTAATTCATGTATTTTGTGCAACTACCTCTGTGAAAATTATATGGGCGGAGCCAAAATGAATCATTCTCTGCTGCATAGGTAGAAATTGGGGTTTCCCAACAAGACCCCAAAGTATAGAGTTATAAAAAAATAAAGGTATATCCAGCACTGAGTGGGGAATAGTAACAGACCTTTAAAAATGTCTATAACACTATAGGCTGTGACTAAATAATTCCTTACTCCCTTATAACATTACAATAACTGAAGAATTAAAATAGAGTACAGGTAACAATTAGCACCACAATTCTCAGTACACAATACAGCTGAGATGTATGGAAGAAAAGGAGTGATCAGTGTACTACCAGGGGCAGGCAGCCGTTGGAAGAGATGAATTGTGGCAAGCAAGAGAAGATGCGGTATAGAACCCTATTCACGGTGCGGCCTGTGGGCGGTAGGATCAGGCTGGGCCCCTCCTTCTGTGTTATGTGTCCGGGTCAGCGACTCCTGTATCGGCCGTCCCCCCTTGATGGAGGCCCTGCACACAATACATGTATGAGTCAGAAATAATAATCTAACACTGCTGTTTACTTTCACCTACAGTGTCACACAATATATATATGTCAGAATATATATTACACTGCAGTTCACTTCCACCTACAGTATCACGCAATACATGTATGATACACTGCAGTGTCACATAAAAATAATAGTATAGTACACTGGGGTATTATTTCACCCAAAATATATATTTTTAAAACTATATATTTACTTTTATTTAGTTTAAACTGAGGCAGAGCAGCCCTAGATTGACAGAGCAGCACTGGAGGAGAGAGCACCCCTTTGTATACAACAAAGCACAGACCACCAACAGTGTCGCAATACATGTTTGATTATACGCTGCGGTCTGACCGGCGGTGTCACAGAAGAAGAATAATATAGTACAGCGGTGGCCAACCCGCGGCTCTCGAGCTGCATGCTGCTCTTTCATCCGCTGCATGCAGCTTGGCTGGCTCCTGGCCACCGCTGCTCCCAGCCCCAGACACACGCACGCCTCTCCGGTGGCGGTGTCTCGCTTCAAGCTTCAATTTGGCGCCGGCCCGTGAGAGAATCAGAGCTCATGGACCGGCAGCTAAGGCTCCTGATTGACTGCCGGACCGCAAGATTTGAATAGCTCACGGACCGGCGTCTAATTGAAGAAAGACCGCCGCCGGACAGTGAGCAGCAGCAGCAGTGCGGTGTGTGTGTGTGTGTGTGTGGGGGGGGGGGGTCTGGTGAGAACTGTGGGGACTTGTGTATCTGGCACTGGGGGCATATCTGGCACTGGGGGCATAGCAGGCACTGTGGGGACATGTGTATCTGCACTGGGGGCATATCTAGCACTGGGGGCATAGCAGGCACTGTGGGGACATGTGTATCTGGCACTGGGGGCATAGCAGGCACTGTGGGGGCATAGCAGGCACTGTGGGGGCATAGCAGGCACTGGGGGCATATCTGGCACTGGGGCATAGCAGGCACTGGGGGCATAGCAGGCACTAAGAGCATAGCAGGCACTGTGGAGACATGTGTATCTGGCACTTGGGGCATAGCAGGCACTGGAGGCATATCTGGCACTGGGGGCATAGCAGGCACTGTGGGGACATGTGTATCTGGCATTGGGAGCATATCTGGCACTTGGGGAATAGCAGGCACTGGGGACATGTGTATCTAGCACTGGGGGCATATCTAGCACTGGGGGCATAGCAGGCACTGTAGGGACATGTGTTTCTTGCACTGGGGGCACAGCTGGCACTGGGGGGCATATGTATCTGGCACTGGGGGCATAGCAGGCACTGAAGGGACGTGTATCTGGCACTGGGGGCATAGATGGCACTGTGGGGATATATGTATCTGGCACTGGGGACATGTGTATCTGGCACTGGGGGCATATATGTATCTGGCACTGTGGGTGCATATATGTATATGGCACTGTGGAGGCACCCATTTTTTGGCATTTTTATATGTATGTGGCACTATACTGGGGCATTATATGTATGTGGCACTGTACAACATGACGAAAAACGGGGTTATGATATGAGGTCATACTTCTACAAACGTCATACCGAAAGGTGTGCACACAAAAATGGGGTGTGGCTTTGTGACAACTAGGTCACGCCCCCATATTTGTGCGCGCGCTTGATAGTGGCTCTTGCTCTTGACTACAGATCTTTTCTGGCTCTTTGCCTCTGACTGGTTGGCCACCCCTGGTATAGTACATTGGGGTAAAGCACCAAAAAAATCATATACTTTTTAAAAACTAAATATTTAGCTTTTCATTTGTTTAAACTAGGACAGAGCATCCCTAGATTGACAGAGCACACCTGGAGGACACAGCACCCCTTTATGGATGAAGAAAATACCAGTATCACCCCTGGATGGACAACACAGCACCCCTGGACAGACACCGCACGGAGACGTCCGTTTAATACAAGCTCCACAGCCAAAGTGAAGATGGCACGATCACCGGGGACCTTTATAGAATACAAAACCTGCAAGAATCCGACAGCGAGGGGATGTCGTTTTGCCTCGTTTTGGCATCCGAGTCAGTTGGGACAACCCGAGCTGGATTAGTATCCAGTTCCCAGAGAACCAGGCCCGCTCATCTCTTGACAAAACCAGTTACAGTACAGTATATTGATTCAAGTGTGCATGAAAGGAAATGCTGAAAATGTTGGGAGTACGTGATCTAAGACAGAAATTCAGACTTTAGGTAAAAATGTGCTCATATGTCCCATAATATTCTGGATTTATGACAATAGCCCTGGCCAATGCAACGGATTCTGCTCATACTCTGTTTGGATAAGACATTAGTTTATACAAGAAAAATCTTAGACACTTAAATTTCCTGTCACGTACTCATATGCTTAATGTGTAGTTTTCTCTAAACCTGTTAAATTAATAACACACACTAAATGAGCCATGTCAGGCTAATGACTAATGACTGCAAAAGTAACAGGGTACATTAAAAACCCCTCTTGAATTTCTCTGTTCTTTACTATCTCTAGTCAGGTAATTAGCAGCAGTTCCTGACATTGAATAAGTGTGCTTGAGGAAGCCATAGTGGATTGTGAAGTGGATCTTATGAAGACCCAAATAACACAAAACAGAGTATCATGACGCCAATGCATAAAGTGGGCATACCGGGCTTTGACAAAATATTAAGGTCATTTAGTACATACGAGCAACATAAATGCTTATCTTTGTGCACATACTGTACACCAATTTTTACATGGCAGAGCAGGGCTGCCATCAGAAATTCTGGGGCAAGGGACTCACAAAATAGGCAGGGTCCGTGCACCCCCCCCCCAAAAAAAAAAAAAAAAACAACGACAACAAAACATTAAAAAAATTATAAAAATATATATATATATAAAAAAACATACAAAAAAAATATATATATATATATATATATATATATATATATATATAGAGAGAGACAAGGAAAAATATTGCGCCACTTGTGATAGAATACAGATATGTTGTACAGTGTGCAATCTAAAAAATACTAAAAAACACTCCCCTCTATTGTTAATGGGGCATCTGCTGAGTCCCTCAAAAAATAGGGGTGGTAAGCCCCTGAAACAATGTGAAAGGAAGGGGGGATGAGGGATATATAGCGACTATAGTGTTATTACAATATACAGTTGCCACTTCTAAAAAAATATATATTTATTAGTGTAAACGTAAAAGAATCATATATAAAAAAGGCAGTGCCGTAACTAGGCATTTTAGCGCTGTGTGCAAGAAACGACAGTGGCGCCCCCCCCATGTAAGATAGGGGCAGTGCGCGCCGCAGGAGCGCGGAAAATTTATAGGGGCGTGGCTTCACGGGGAAGGGGCGTGGCCACAAAATAATAGCAATTCATACTACGGTGCACAGTAGTCTACATTATTCAAATTACGCTGCACAGTAGCGCCACTACACCAGGTAGAGCCCCTTTTATACATTACAGCAGACAGCGTCCCTCTTTTTACACATTACAGCAGACAGTCCCCCTTTTTACACATTGCGGCAGCCAGGCCCCCTTTTTACACATTGCGGCAGCCAGTCCCCCTTTTTACACATTGCGGCAGGCAGGTCCCCTCTTTACACTTTGCGGCAGCCAGTCCCCCTTTTTACACATTGCGGCAGCCAGGCCCCCTTTTTACACATTGCGGCAGCCAGGCCCCCTCTTTACACATTGCGGCAGCCAGTCCCCCTTTTTACACATTGCGGCAGCCAGTCCCCCTTTTTACACATTTCGGCAGCCAGGCCCCCTTTTTACACATTGCGGTAGCCAGGCCCCCTTTTTACACATTGCGGCAGCCAGGCCCCCTCTTTACACATTGCGGCAACAAGGCCCCCTTTTTACACATTGCGGCAGCCAGTCCCCCTTTTTACACATTGCGGCAGCCAGTCCCCCTTTTTACACATTGCGGCAGCCAGGCCCCCTTTTTACACATTGCGGCAGCCAGTCCCCCTTTTTACAGCCAGTCCCCCTTTTTACACATTGCGGCAGCCATCCCTCTTTTTACACATTGCGGCAGCCATCCCCCTTTTTACACATTGCGGCAGACGGTGACCCCCTGAGAGAGAGAGAGAGAGAAAGAGAGATATACTTACAATCTCCCTGCTGGCAGTCAGGCTCCTCGTGCAGCTCCCTCGGTGCAGGCAGTGAGGTGAGAAGGAGGAGGAGGGAGGGGGAGCAGGGAGCCGCAGCAGCGCTATGTCATTGGTAGTAAGCGCCGCTGCAGCATCCCCCTCTCCTTCCGTATTGGCTGCCCGGCGCTGCTGTGGATGCTGGGATGGAGGAACCGCATCCCAGCATCCACAGCAGCGCCGGGCAGCCAATACAGAAGGAGAGGGGGATGCTGCAGCGGCGCTTACTACCAATAACATAGCGCTGCTGCGGCTCCCTGCTCCCCCTCCCTCCTCCTCCTTCTCCGCTGCCCGGCGCTGGTCCTCTTCTCCCTCCACAGCGCGGCGCACGGCGCACACAGCAGAGGCGGCATGTAATGAGTCAATTTGACTCATTACATGCCGCTGGCCGTGCGCCCTCAGGGCAACTGCGCTGTGTGCCAAGCCCACTTGGCACACACGTAGTTACGGCCCTGAAAAAAGGCATACATAAAAAGGCATATATAAAAATGGGACAACAACACATACACAGCTGGACTAAAAACACTAAAAATTAAACTTTAAAATCGTAATAAGATCAAGTAAAATGGATATTTCCTTATCTTAGGTGAGGTAAGTGCAGGATTTCCCCAACGTGTTTCGTCTCAAAAGACTTCTTCAAAGGGTAGGGACATAATGATCTGCAAGTCTATTTATAGCACTATTACTAAATGGGAGGGTTGTGACATCACAGGGAGTCACATGGTGCAATTACATGATACATGTTATTTCACTATTTTCTACTGTGGTACATTAGGAGCAGGGTTCATAGGGTCTTATAGTCAGCAAAAACGAGTATGTTAGACATTGCACAGTCACTTTAAAAGTCTTAAAAATAGTTTTTTCCATGAAATTGCGGTACTTCCGCCACACTTCCGGTGACGGACGGGCCCGGTGCGTCACTTCCGCCCCACTTCCGGACGCATCTGCGCATGCGCCCGCGGCGGCTCGTGACCATAGTTCAATATGCTGTGATGAAGTTTCTCATTGTCTGTGATCCAGGGGGAGGCAGTCTCTGTTACAAAAAGTCCGTGTATAGGTGGCCATATTTGATGGGACTTTATCCATAGATATGCCAGCTGCGGCAGCCATTTTCTCGTAGTTAGTACAGGAAAAACCCGGTATCCATGGAAATCGGACAACATAGAGATAAAAATAAATAGCATCAGGAGTGGAATTTTATTCACATATTATAAACTAGAGGTAAATAGGAATAAGATGAGCATTATTGTGAAATAGGAATAAACACATATGACGGTGAAACTATACTAATAGTGTTAAATAAGGTATTCGTTTTTTATAACATATTACGGTTTTAAATTAATAAAAATAAAAATATATAAACATATAAATAAATAAAAAGTGCTAATGTTCTGGAATTAATATATTTATAACCGTAGTGCACATTAATATATATTAAAATGTGCTGGACTGCAATATTAAAGTGCATGTGCTATTTTTATATTACTATGGTGTGTACATGGTCAATGCTATATACCAATTCAAGTGATTACTGTAACGTGATCTAATTAGTGCATTAATATGGAGCAACACCTTTCCCAGGCTCCTATTCATTCACGTACTTTACAGTACCTGATCTTCTCAGCTGGTCCCCCTTGCTGGTACTGATCAGGCCCAATGCTGCTTGGCTTCCAAGATCGGACATATTTGGGCATTTCCAGCGTGGTATGACTGTACCAACGTTGTGTCCTCTGGGTTACTTGCTCCAACCCCAATTAATTTAAATTCTATCAGGTGTTAGATATATATTTAACTTTGTGACATAATAGTGGGGGGGAGGCGAAGGGAAGGACACAAGGAGCAGTTGTAATATTTTAATATTTTAAGTACCGTATCTTATAAAAAGGGAGCGATCTCATAGTTATTGTTAAATCCCCTTGGCTGTAACGTTTGCAATTGGAAAATCCAAAACATCTCCCGGCGTGACAACTTGTTGGCGAGATCACCACATCTTAAAAGTTGGAAAAATAACATTCCATTCTCCCAATTTAGTAGAATAAAAAGGAATTGCAGTAAACCTGAGGACTGCCAATCACAGCTGGAGATGTACAGTAACAGGTTCAAGCAAAAAGAGTATCCAGATACTGTTCTGAAGGAAGCCATTAACTGGACCAACACTATTGACAGGTCTGAACTGCTGGAATACAAAACAAGAGACAAAACAAAGAATTCCACGGCATTCATAACAACCTTCAGTCGACATGAGAAATCTATCCGCGATTCATTCAGAAACCATTGGAGAATATTGCTCATGGACCCCATCCTCAAAGAAATCCTCCCTCCTCGTCCTGAAATAGTTTTCAAAAAATCAAGAAACCTTAAGGATATTTTGGCCCCAAGCATGCTGAGGACTGACCAAGAGAAAGTTTCCGCCTGGCCTAAGTGTGCTGGCTCTTACAAATGTGGGCGATGTCTGTTAGAGAGGCCAGGCCCAGGACATCTGCGCCTGCAGCACCCCCTGATGGTGGGTCTGTGGCAGAGCATACATTTGTATTCACTCTTTGGGGGGTTGTGAGGGAAGTGTTGTTCCTTGTTGAATATTAGGAGTATATTAAGTGCACGTTTTTTAGAGTGGAGATCATACCTGCCAACTGTCCAAATTCCAGCAGGACAGTCCCGCTATTCGGACACTGTCCCACCTGCAGGCCACAGTGTCCCATGAGTGAGGGGGTGGCAAGTAGGGAGAGCTTGTGATCACTGTTGCTCTGCTCTGCAAAGCAGCCGGTGATCACTGAATAGATGTCGTATGCATGTGCACGGCATCTAACAATGCGGGGGTGGGGTGGTGAGCTGGTGGCTGCACTGGGAGCAAGGCATCGTCCCCTTTATCAGAGGCCTGCTCCTTTTTTTATGAGGCACTGCGCCTTTTTTGGGCGCTGCATGCTAGGTCCCAATTCCAAGGCTTTTTGAGCTGGAGGTATGGTGGAGATGTTTCCCATAGCAACAGATTCTAGCTATTTTCTTCTAGAAGGTCCTAAATAAATGATAAGTAGAACTTGATTGGTTGCTATGGGCAACATCTCCACTTCTATAAACCTTCACTTTAGTAAATATACCCCTAACTATAACAGTTTTCATAAATGAGCAAGATCAATAGAAATGATCTCCAAAGTTAGAGAATGTACATTTTACAGACTGCGCAATATATTTTCCCATATTGCATTTTATGGGTACTCAAGAGGTGCAAATAATCAGAAATCATCCTGTACTCTCAATAGGGGCCTTTTGCACCATCCACTTTCTATATTACATGGAAACTGTATAGATTTATAGAGGATGATGAAGGATTGGTTGCAAAAATTGCATAATATGGGGGTTATTCAGTAAGGAGTGCAAATTCTGCTTTTTAGCAGAATTTGCAATCCTTTGAATCACATGTTTGGGGCCACCCATCGCAGGGCAAGGCCGCCCATCATGCACCTCACCATCCACCCACTGTGATCACACTGAAATTGCGATTGCGCAGCAATTACTGCGCGATCGTTGAAATTGTGGATGCCTCCTGCAGCCTGGCTGCAATGGCAGGAGACCTACCGCCATTTGTTATTTCGGAGCGGCTGCGTGTGACGACGTGCAGCCGCCCCAAAAACGCAGACAACATGCTCCCTGTTTGCACTACCACGCCCCCGTTAGTTAAAAGCCGCCCCCGCAATGCCCTGTTTCTGCAATTGCTGCAGGTCGCCCACATTAAATATGGGCACATGCGCAGGTTGGGACCTGCGCATGCATGCACGGGTCCCGTTGCTGATTCAAACCCGAAGCTAGAATGCTAGTAATGCCTCATTAGATTAGTAATAGTAGCATCCATTTAGATAAATAATAGCAGTGCTCCTATTACATAGTTCATGGATATTTCCCCTATAAAAAGTTAATTGTAGTGCTCCCTTCAGATAATTCATGTCACTTACCGATTTAGATAATAAATAGTAGAAGCCCCTTCATATTATTAATTCATATTAGTGCCCCCTTCATATAATTAAT
Organism: Pseudophryne corroboree; assembly: GCF_028390025.1. Classification (NCBI taxonomy): domain Eukaryota; kingdom Metazoa; phylum Chordata; class Amphibia; order Anura; family Myobatrachidae; genus Pseudophryne; species Pseudophryne corroboree. The sequence continues at coordinate 258,600,762 of NC_086446.1, forward strand.
TATTACCTCGTTTACATCAAAGATAAATTAATATTGCCAAAGATATAATTATATAGAATTGCCTTTATAATGAATAATCCAGTGATTCATAAAGTAGGTGCAGGGGCAAACGCAGGATTTACTGAGGGGGGTTTCCGTATAAATATATACTGTGTGTAAATATATATATATATATATATATATATATACAGTTCAAAAATGCAGCACTTTGAAACGTTGACTGATTAAACCGACCGGGTGGTTGTGTTTATTTATCTATGATATGCCAGGAGTGCCGCACTTTTGCACTGTACATTGATTCTCTGTGAGTGCTCCAGGCTGAAGCACTGTTTATTATGAAGACTGCCGGACCATTTGGTATACGGACACCAATAAGGTTGATACCTATTGGTCGACACACCTTTGGCCGACACCAGAAATAGGTCGACATGAACAAGGTCAACATGGAAAAAGGTCAACATGAGTTTTCACTTTTTTCCCCTTCATTTTATGAACTTTTTCAGACTTTACAATCCACGTGGACTACAATTGGGAATGGTAACCTGTGCCGAGCGCAGCGGCAGCAGAGCGAGGCACCTTGCCCGAAGCATGCGAGGGGACATAGTGCACTAATTGGGGTTCCCGGTCACATTACAAAGAAAACGACCCAAAAAAACATAAAAAACTCATGTTGACCTTTTCTCTGTGTCGACCTATTTATGGTGTCGACCTAAGGTGTGTCGACCAATTGGTGTTGACCTTGAGTCCCAGGCACCGGACCATTTGGCTACGTCCGTCTATCTATCTATCTATCTATCTATCTATCTAAAATGTATATATATATATATATATATATATATATATATAAATGCAGAGTATGGGCGGCACTCACGGCGCAGAAAAAAACAGACAAGCAAGTCTGAAAGCTGCGGTCAACGTTTCAATGTCTTTTATAACATTTTCGTCATAAAAGACATTGAAACGTTGACCGCAGCTTTCAGAGGAGAGCTCTGTGCAGCAGCAGCTTCTGTGACCGTGATCGCTGTAGCGGTCACGATCGTGGTTTGTACTGAGACGGAGACACAGATGTCTCCGTCTCAGAAAAAAAGAGAGAATTTAACTGTTCATGGGGGGTTTCTGTGTACTCAGAAACCCCCCCTGCATGCGCTAATGAGGTGGGGGGCGCTAGAGCGAAAAGCATACTGGAAGTAAATAGACAACAGACCAGATGTAATGACACCCGAGATCGCCGGAGGTGCGATATGCTGGCCGATCGCAGATGGTTTTTTAAAGGGGCAATCACTTACAAGCAAAAACCATGCCTTGTAAGTCATTGCCCCTTTAAAAAAAAGTCAGAAATCAGACGGTATCTTGCCCCTTCAGCGATCTCGGGCGTCATTACATCCGGCCCAATATGTGTTTAGTCAGTGGAGGATCTACATTTTTGGACCCCTAAAGCTTGAACTGTTATGGGGGTGCCTTTACAACCAGCAACAATAGTGCAACATCCAACAAGGTCCAAAGGGCCCTGCTGTCCTTGCAAGGACAGCACACACCTCTCAGTGCCAGCAAAATTACCTTGTAAGACCCCTCCTTGCCTCAGGCTCCTTCTCACCTTTTATTTCTCTCAACCTCCTTCCTAGGACAAGCCTTCTCAGGCTCTGCCATTTCCATTTCTAGGAATGTAATAAAGAAAGGAGTGTGCTCAATCTCCGCGCCCCACTGTTTGAAACATGTAGACCCTTCACCTCAATATAAAACAAGGTCACAAATAAATGCAGTATACTAAGCTTTAAATGTCCAACTTCTTTTGTCAGATTGTTCACAATGATGAATTTTTTAGAGGTTTCTTCAATTCCAAAAGATAACGGTTCTGCAAAAATTGTGTTCCAAACCAGTGCTTGATAACAGTGGAATGGAGAGCACAAGAAATACAATAATAGTGCAGTAGTAAAAACAAGGCTGATGTTTTAATAATAAGTTGCACTTACAGCAAAATAGAGTTATAATCGCATGTAAAGACCCAGTCGCACACAAAGGTACAGCAAGTCAGCTCACCGACGTCTAACAGATGGTCTCCAAGAGATAACGACGGCCTCAAAGTACAAGAAATAAAACAATGATAGTGCAGTAATAAAAACAAGGCTGTTGTTTTAATTAAGTTGCACTTACAAAAAGATAAAGTTAAAATCGCATGTAAAAACCCAGTGGCACATAAGGACACAGCAAGACAGCTCACAAACGTCTACAGATGGTCTCCAAGAGGTAGCGACGGCCTCAATGCCGGAATTTGAAGTCGTCAGTCCTCGCGGTAACAGGCAGCGTCCTCAGGTGTCCACAAGAGTAGAAAATCCACAACCACACTTAACGCGTTTCGGATCACATAGGATCCTTCATCAGAAGTGTGGTAAGAGTACGTGTGCAGTCCTTTTAAAGACCTCCTAATTGTAAAATTCAAAACACATGTGCAGATCGATTTAGGAGCATTTCCTTCCGGCGGATATTCCACCAACCGGAAGTTGCGTATGCGTTCCAGCGTGGATTTGTATCGTAAATTTATCAAACACACAAAATACACGAAATATTAAAATATACAGCACCTTCAACCCCATATCCACAAACTACATCAGTAAGAAGCCGTCAACCAATACTGATACACAATAAACAGGACAAACAGAAAAGGGACCATATGAATTTATAAACGTCTGGGCGGATGTGACGTAACCCGGAAATCCGGTATGCGTTCCAGCGCCGGTCTGCGTTCCATCGTCCTTTTCTTATGCAATCCCTATAGCTTTTTTTAATTCAAGGATTTATTTTGCTTGGGCGATCATGCGCATTCCGGCGCTGGCTCACACTTCACAAATAAGACCTTCAGTTGAATAATAATCTAAAACACAAAAAATATATGTAAATGTTTTGTAATATTAAAGTCTTAACACAAATAAGTCTAGAAAGGGGAGCATGATCCAGACACCAAGATTTAGGGACAAGAAGATATAACCTCGTGATCTCAAACAAGAAAACATCCTAAATCAAAATCACTATTCAAACCTTTTGGAACTAGGGTTTTTAATTGATAAATCCATCGGGTTTCTGCCATTGCTAATCTTTTATCCATATCCCTAGTTCTAGATTTTGGTAGTATCAATTCTATTCCATAAAAAGTTTTTATATGGCATTCATTTTTTCCATGGTGTTTCTTGAAGTGGGCTGGAACAGTATGTGTCTCAAGTCCTTTTCTAATGTTGTATATGTGTTCTGCCAACCTCGTTTTTAACGCCCTCGAGGTCCGTCCCACATATCGAAGTCCACATGTACATTCGAACACATACACAACATTCCTAGAATTACAAGAAATAAACTGATTGATGGGATATGTTTTTCCATCAACTACAAATTCCTTAAATTTATTGGAATTACTTTTGACTGTTCTGCACATTAGACAGCTACCACAACGGTGGAAACCCTTCGTACGTATACTCTGACGAATATCAGTTTCCAGGCTACTTTTCACCAATTTATCCTTTAGTGCCGGAGCTCGTCTATAGATGAATGACGGATACTTAGGTATATAATCAGAAAGAACAGGATCTTGTAATAAGAGCTTCCAATTGGCTCTAAATATTTTTTCCACATTTTTATAACTATTGCTATATTTACTGATAAATGCCCATTGGTATCTATCATTTTTCTTTTCCCCCTCAGTGCTGGTGGTTTTCAACAAATCCTCTCTCTCCACCTTAGAAATTTTCTCTCTAGCTTTTTCAATGGTGGATGTGGCATACCCCTTTCTAGAGAAACGTCCTGATATTTCATCAAGTTGGTTTTCACATACAGTAGCATCACTGCAATTGCGCTTCACCCTTGTGAACTGGCCAAAGGGAATACCCTCTAGCCAGTTCACATGATGAAGACTTGATCTTTCTATGAAATTGTTGGAATCCGTAGGTTTACGATAGATTTTAGTTTTCAACATGCCACTTTCACTATAGATACATAAATCCAAAAAATTTATTTGTGCTTTACTATATTCAAAGGTAAATCTGATTGACAAATTGTTTATATTTAATCTATCTTGGAAAGAGAGAAGAGATTCTTCATCACCTGTCCATATAAAAAGGACATCATCGATGAAGCGTTGCCAGGATACCAGGCCCGCCCCCAGTACGCCGCCCATCCATATCTGTTGTTCTTCCCAATGGGCCATAAATAAATTGGCATAACTGGGGGCGAACCTGGTACCCATAGCTGTCCCAACAATCTGTAAATAAAAAACTCCATCGAATACAAAATAATTATTTTTAAGGATAAATTCTATCCCTTCTAGTATGAATTCCTTCAAAGGTTTACTCAGATCACTTTTATCTAAAAAGAAAGAGACAGCTCTTAAACCCTCTTCTTTATGTATTATTGTATATAGTGTGCCCACGTCGGCACTACATAGAAAAGAATTATTATCCCAAGGAAGATCTCTCAATTTACACAAGACATCCCCGGTATCTTTAAGGTACGCCCTTGTGGTTCGAACCAATGGCTGGAGATAATGATCTATTAGAGCAGATAAATTAGAGGTAATACTGTCACAACCAGAGATGATCGGGCGTCCTGGGGGATTCTGACTGTCTTTATGTACCTTGGGTAAGGTGTAAATAGTCGGAATAGTGGGGTTCTTAATATTTATAAAATCCAATTCTTTTTGTGTAATGACCTCTCTCTCCAAAGCCCTTTTTGTGAGTTCTTGAAGTTCCTTTTCTATCTTAGTAGTCGGGTCACCTTTTAGTTTTTTATAAGTTATCCCGTCATTGAGTTGTCTAAGTACTTCCTCTATATATTTACTTTTGTCCATTAGGACAACCCCCCCACCCTTGTCGGCTGGCTTTATTATTAATTCCAAATCATCTTTCAATGATCTAATTGCTTGGAATTCTTTTTTAGTCAAATTAAGTTTTCTATTATCTTTCCCCTTAGCTTTATTTAACGTTTGTTCAATTTCACTACAAACTATTTTATTGAAACTTTCTATTTGGCTACCTTTAAAAAAGGTGGGATAGAAAGTTGAGGGAGGTTTAAACTGTGACTTGTCACTCATTACAGAGGTATTATCCACAGATTTTTCCTTCTCTTTATTAATGGAAAATCTTTTAACAGTTATTTTTCTGATAAACTTTTGTACGTCAATAAAGACGTCGAAAGGATTGGGTTCATACGATGGTGCAAATTTAAGCCCCTTTTTTAGGACTTTTTCTTCATTAATATCTAGAACCCTTGAACTTAAATTGAAGATCTTTACATCCTCCTCATGTGTTGATTCCAGGGGTTCTGTAGGAATAACAGCTACCTTTTTTTTGGCAAAATTTCTCTCTTTATTTTTATTTCCTGATCTTTTTCCTCTAAATCTCTTTTTAGTATTTTTTACCTTAGCTTTCTTGGGGTTCTCGGATCCCAGTTTAAATGGGCCGAGTGTGATTTGGCATTGAAATTTGAAGTGGGACGATCTTCATCGCCCACTAAGGGGAGTCCTGAAAATCTATTTGAGGTATAAATATCTCTTGGTGGTACATCAGGAAAAGTTTTTCGTGTGTTCCACCTAGGATATTGATCTCGCTCCCAATTGGGACGATATCTATTCTCATTAACTGAGTACTTATTCCTCGTTGGCCGAAAGTACCCAGATTCAACCGGATCATGGGTATAATTACGATCATAGCCCCATCTTTTATTCTGTATTGGTTTTTTTTGGGGAGGAGCATTTTTTCTCCATTTTGGGGTTTTATCCACAGGGACATTATTTACAGGTGCTTCCTGTACTTTAATTGCACCTGTATCCCTCAGATATTTTTTATGTTTTTTTTCCCTTAATTCTTTAGTATTTTTATTGATTTTTTTCAGAAGTTCTTTTTCAGCATTTCTAAAATCTTCCAACTCTTTATAGGGGGTCACTAGTGACTGTAGTACATTAATTTCCTCATTCAATGTTGATAATGTACTCTTTCTTTCTCTAGTGATGAGATCTATTAGTGCAAGAGAACATTTATTTAAAATCGAATCCCATTCTTTTTGAAAAGAGTCATCGCCAGTGCTAAAGGAAGGTGTTTTGTTAATTTTCAATCCCTTTGGCACTAACTGTTCAGCTTGGTATTTCTCTAAAGTCACTAGTTCCCACCACAATCTATTCTCTCTAAGCATTAGAATCTCTAATTTTTAAAAACACTGTCTAAGTCATCATCACAGACATCAATAATATCATTGGTTTTTGAAAAGGTGGAAAAAATCAAATCTTTACGACTCTCTCTAAATGTAAACATGCCTGCAGCACCGAATAACAAACAAGGATGAATAAACGGACAAATGTGAGGAATTGATGTTACAATAGTGCGCTGTTAACAGACAGTATATTGCAGCGGAAGAACACACAAAGAGTAATCACCCAATACTCCTCAAAGGCAAGCAATAAAGAAAGGAGTGTGCTCAATCTCCGCGCCCCACTGTTTGAAACATGTAGACCCTTCACCTCAATATAAAACAAGGTCACAAATAAATGCAGTATACTAAGCTTTAAATGTCCAACTTCTTTTGTCAGATTGTTCACAATGATGAATTTTTTAGAGGTTTCTTCAATTCCAAAAGATAACGGTTCTGCAAAAATTGTGTTCCAAACCAGTGCTTGATAACAGCGGAATGGAGAGCACAAGAAATACAATAATAGTGCAGTAGTAAAAACAAGGCTGATGTTTTAATAATAAGTTGCACTTACAGCAAAATAGAGTTATAATCGCATGTAAAGACCCAGTCGCACACAAAGGTACAGCAAGTCAGCTCACCGACGTCTAACAGATGGTCTCCAAGAGATAACGACGGCCTCAAAGTACAAGAAATAAAACAATGATAGTGCAGTAATAAAAACAAGGCTGTTGTTTTAATTAAGTTGCACTTACAAAAAGATAAAGTTAAAATCGCATGTAAAAACCCAGTGGCACATAAGGACACAGCAAGACAGCTCACAAACGTCTACAGATGGTCTCCAAGAGGAGACTTTATCTTTATGTTTGGTCTCCAAGAGGAGATTTTAACTTTATCTTTTTGTAAGTGCAACTTTATCTTTTTGTAAGTGCAACTTAATTAAAACAACAGCCTTGTTTTTATTACTGCACTATCATTGTTTTATTTCTTGTACTTTGAGGCCGTCGTTATCTCTTGGAGACCATCTGTTAGACGTCGGTGAGCTGACTTGCTGTACCTTTGTGTACTCTTTGTGTGTTCTTCCGCTGCAATATACTGTCTGTTAACAGCGCACTATTGTAACATCAATTCCTCACATTTGTCCGTTTATTCATCCTTGTTTGTTATTCGGTGCTGCAGGCATGTTTACATTTAGAGAGAGTCGTAAAGATTTGATTTTTTCCACCTTTTCAAAAACCAATGATATTATTGATGTCTGTGATGATGACTTAGACAGTGTTTTTAAAAAATTAGAGATTCTAATGCTTAGAGAGAATAGATTGTGGTGGGAACTAGTGACTTTAGAGAAATACCAAGCTGAACAGTTAGTGCCAAAGGGATTGAAAATTAACAAAACACCTTCCTTTAGCACTGGCGATGACTCTTTTCAAAAAGAATGGGATTCGATTTTAAATAAATGTTCTCTTGCACTAATAGATCTCATCACTAGAGAAAGAAAGAGTACATTATCAACATTGAATGAGGAAATTAATGTACTACAGTCACTAGTGACCCCCTATAAAGAGTTGGAAGATTTTAGAAATGCTGAAAAAGAACTTCTGAAAAAAATCAATAAAAATACTAAAGAATTAAGGGAAAAAAAACATAAAAAATATCTGAGGGATACAGGTGCAATTAAAGTACAGGAAGCACCTGTAAATAATGTCCCTGTGGATAAAACCCCAAAATGGAGAAAAAATGCTCCTCCCCAAAAAAAAACAATACAGAATAAAAGATGGGGCTATGATCGTAATTATACCCATGATCCGGTTGAATCTGGGTACTTTCGGCCAACGAGGAATAAGTACTCAGTTAATGAGAATAGATATCGTCCCAATTGGGAGCGAGATCAATATCCTAGGTGGAACACACGAAAAACTTTTCCTGATGTACCACCAAGAGATATTTATACCTCAAATAGATTTTCAGGACTCCCCTTAGTGGGCGATGAAGATCGTCCCACTTCAAATTTCAATGCCAAATCACACTCGGCCCATTTAAACTGGGATCCGAGAACCCCAAGAAAGCTAAGGTAAAAAATACTAAAAAGAGATTTAGAGGAAAAAGATCAGGAAATAAAAATAAAGAGAGAAATTTTGCCAAAAAAAAGGTAGCTGTTATTCCTACAGAACCCCTGGAATCAACACATGAGGAGGATGTAAAGATCTTCAATTTAAGTTCAAGGGTTCTAGATATTAATGAAGAAAAAGTCCTAAAAAAGGGGCTTAAATTTGCACCATCGTATGAACCCAATCCTTTCGACGTCTTTATTGACGTACAAAAGTTTATCAGAAAAATAACTGTTAAAAGATTTTTCATTAATAAAGAGAAGGAAACATCTGTGGATAATACCTCTGTAATGAGTGACAAGTCACAGTTTAAACCTCCCTCAACTTTCTATCCCACCTTTTTTAAAGGTAGCCAAATAGAAAGTTTCAATAAAATAGTTTGTAGTGAAATTGAACAAACGTTAAATAAAGCTAAGGGGAAAGATAATAGAAAACTTAATTTGACTAAAAAAGAATTCCAAGCAATTAGATCATTGAAAGATGATTTGGAATTAATAATAAAGCCAGCCGACAAGGGTGGGGGGGTTGTCCTAATGGACAAAAGTAAATATATAGAGGAAGTACTTAGACAACTCAATGACGGGATAACTTATAAAAAACTAAAAGGTGACCCGACTACTAAGATAGAAAAGGAACTTCAAGAACTCACAAAAAGGGCTTTGGAGAGAGAGGTCATTAAAAGAATTGGATTTTATAAATATTAAGAACCCCACTATTCCGACTATTTACACCTTACCCAAGGTACATAAAGACAGTCAGAATCCCCCAGGACGCCCGATCATCTCTGGTTGTGACAGTATTACCTCTAATTTATCTGCTCTAATAGATCATTATCTCCAGCCATTGGTTCGAACCACAAGGGCGTACCTTAAAGATACCGGGGATGTCTTGTGTAAATTGAGAGATCTTCCTTGGGATAATAATTCTTTTCTATGTAGTGCCGACGTGGGCACACTATATACAATAATACATAAAGAAGAGGGTTTAAGAGCTGTCTTTCTTTTTAGATAAAAGTGATCTGAGTAAACCTTTGAAGGAATTCATACTAGAAGGGATAGAATTTATCCTTAAAAATAATTATTTTGTATTCGATGGAGTTTTTTATTTACAGATTGTTGGGACAGCTATGGGTACCAGGTTCGCCCCCAGTTATGCCAATTTATTTATGGCCCATTGGGAAGAACAACAGATATGGATGGGCGGCGTACTGGGGGCGGGCCTGGTATCCTGGCAACGCTTCATCGATGATGTCCTTTTTATATGGACAGGTGATGAAGAATCTCTTCTCTCTTTCCAAGATAGATTAAATATAAACAATTTGTCAATCAGATTTACCTTTGAATATAGTAAAGCACAAATACATTTTTTGGATTTATGTATCTATAGTGAAAGTGGCATGTTGAAAACTAAAATCTATCGTAAACCTACGGATTCCAACAATTTCATAGAAAGATCAAGTCTTCATCATGTGAACTGGCTAGAGGGTATTCCCTTTGGCCAGTTCACAAGGGTGAAGCGCAATTGCAGTGATGCTACTGTATGTGAAAACCAACTTGATGAAATATCAGGACGTTTCTCTAGAAAGGGGTATGCCACATCCACCATTGAAAAAGCTAGAGAGAGAATTTCTAAGGTGGAGAGAGAGGATTTGTTGAAAACCACCAGCACTGAGGGGGAAAAGAAAAATGATAGATACCAATGGGCATTTATCAGTAAATATAGCAATAGTTATAAAAATGTGGAAAAAATATTTAGAGCCAATTGGAAGCTCTTATTACAAGATCCTGTTCTTTCTGATTATATACCTAAGTATCCGTCATTCATCTATAGACGAGCTCCGGCACTAAAGGATAAATTGGTGAAAAGTAGCCTGGAAACTGATATTCGTCAGAGTATACGTACGAAGGGTTTCCACCGTTGTGGTAGCTGTCTAATGTGCAGAACAGTCAAAAGTAATTCCAATAAATTTAAGGAATTTGTAGTTGATGGAAAAACATATCCCATCAATCAGTTTATTTCTTGTAATTCTAGGAATGTTGTGTATGTGTTCGAATGTACATGTGGACTTCGATATGTGGGACGGACCTCGAGGGCGTTAAAAACGAGGTTGGCAGAACACATATACAACATTAGAAAAGGACTTGAGACACATACTGTTCCAGCCCACTTCAAGAAACACCATGGAAAAAATGAATGCCATATAAAAACTTTTTATGGAATAGAATTGATACTACCAAAATCTAGAACTAGGGATATGGATAAAAGATTAGCAATGGCAGAAACCCGATGGATTTATCAATTAAAAACCCTAGTTCCAAAAGGTTTGAATAGTGATTTTGATTTAGGATGTTTTCTTGTTTGAGATCACGAGGTTATATCTTCTTGTCCCTAAATCTTGGTGTCTGGATCATGCTCCCCTTTCTAGACTTATTTGTGTTAAGACTTTAATATTACAAAACATTTACATATATTTTTTGTGTTTTAGATTATTATTCAACTGAAGGTCTTATTTGTGAAGTGTGAGCCAGCGCCGGAATGCGCATGATCGCCCAAGCAAAATAAATCCTTGAATTAAAAAAAGCTATAGGGATTGCATAAGAAAAGGACGATGGAACGCAGACCGGCGCTGGAACGCATACCGGATTTCCGGGTTACGTCACATCCGCCCAGACGTTTATAAATTCATATGGTCCCTTTTCTGTTTGTCCTGTTTATTGTGTATCAGTATTGGTTGACGGCTTCTTACTGATGTAGTTTGTGGATATGGGGTTGAAGGTGCTGTATATTTTAATATTTCGTGTATTTTGTGTGTTTGATAAATTTACGATACAAATCCACGCTGGAACGCATACGCAACTTCCGGTTGGTGGAATATCCGCCGGAAGGAAATGCTCCTAAATCGATCTGCACATGTGTTTTGAATTTTACAATTAGGAGGTCTTTAAAAGGACTGCACACGTACTCTTACCACACTTCTGATGAAGGATCCTATGTGATCCGAAACGCGTTAAGTGTGGTTGTGGATTTTCTACTCTTGTGGACACCTGAGGACGCTGCCTGTTACCGCGAGGACTGACGACTTCAAATTCCGGCATTGAGGCCGTCGCTACCTCTTGGAGACCATCTGTAGACGTTTGTGAGCTGTCTTGCTGTGTCCTTATGTGCCACTGGGTTTTTACATGCGATTTTAACTTTATCTTTTTGTAAGTGCAACTTAATTAAAACAACAGCCTTGTTTTTATTACTGCACTATCATTGTTTTATTTCTTGTACTTTGAGGCCGTCGTTATCTCTTGGAGACCATCTGTTAGACGTCGGTGAGCTGACTTGCTGTACCTTTGTGTGCGACTGGGTCTTTACATGCGATTATAACTCTATTTTGCTGTAAGTGCAACTTATTATTAAAACATCAGCCTTGTTTTTACTACTGCACTATTATTGTATTTCTTGTGCTCTCCATTCCGCTGTTATCAAGCACTGGTTTGGAACACAATTTTTGCAGAACCGTTATCTTTTGGAATTGAAGAAACCTCTAAAAAATTCATCATTGTGAACAATCTGACAAAAGAAGTTGGACATTTAAAGCTTAGTATACTGCATTTATTTGTGACCTTGTTTTATATTGAGGTGAAGGGTCTACATGTTTCAAACAGTGGGGCGCGGAGATTGAGCACACTCCTTTCTTTATTGCTTGCCTTTGAGGAGTATTGGGTGATTACTCTTTGTGTGTTCTTCCGCTGCAATATACTGTCTGTTAACAGCGCACTATTGTAACATCAATTCCTCACATTTGTCCGTTTATTCATCCTTGTTTGTTATTCGGTGCTGCAGGCATGTTTACATTTAGAGAGAGTCGTAAAGATTTGATTTTTTCCACCTTTTCAAAAACCAATGATATTATTGATGTCTGTGATGATGACTTAGACAGTGTTTTTAAAAAATTAGAGATTCTAATGCTTAGAGAGAATAGATTGTGGTGGGAACTAGTGACTTTAGAGAAATACCAAGCTGAACAGTTAGTGCCAAAGGGATTGAAAATTAACAAAACACCTTCCTTTAGCACTGGCGATGACTCTTTTCAAAAAGAATGGGATTCGATTTTAAATAAATGTTCTCTTGCACTAATAGATCTCATCACTAGAGAAAGAAAGAGTACATTATCAACATTGAATGAGGAAATTAATGTACTACAGTCACTAGTGACCCCCTATAAAGAGTTGGAAGATTTTAGAAATGCTGAAAAAGAACTTCTGAAAAAAATCAATAAAAATACTAAAGAATTAAGGGAAAAAAACATAAAAAATATCTGAGGGATACAGGTGCAATTAAAGTACAGGAAGCACCTGTAAATAATGTCCCTGTGGATAAAACCCCAAAATGGAGAAAAAATGCTCCTCCCCAAAAAAACCCAATACAGAATAAAAGATGGGGCTATGATCGTAATTATACCCATGATCCGGTTGAATCTGGGTACTTTCGGCCAACGAGGAATAAGTACTCAGTTAATGAGAATAGATATCGTCCCAATTGGGAGCGAGATCAATATCCTAGGTGGAACACACGAAAAACTTTTCCTGATGTACCACCAAGAGATATTTATACCTCAAATAGATTTTCAGGACTCCCCTTAGTGGGCGATGAAGATCGTCCCACTTCAAATTTCAATGCCAAATCACACTCGGCCCATTTAAACTGGGATCCGAGAACCCCAAGAAAGCTAAGGTAAAAAATACTAAAAAGAGATTTAGAGGAAAAAGATCAGGAAATAAAAATAAAGAGAGAAATTTTGCCAAAAAAAAGGTAGCTGTTATTCCTACAGAACCCCTGGAATCAACACATGAGGAGGATGTAAAGATCTTCAATTTAAGTTCAAGGGTTCTAGATATTAATGAAGAAAAAGTCCTAAAAAAGGGGCTTAAATTTGCACCATCGTATGAACCCAATCCTTTCGACGTCTTTATTGACGTACAAAAGTTTATCAGAAAAATAACTGTTAAAAGATTTTTCATTAATAAAGAGAAGGAAACATCTGTGGATAATACCTCTGTAATGAGTGACAAGTCACAGTTTAAACCTCCCTCAACTTTCTATCCCACCTTTTTTAAAGGTAGCCAAATAGAAAGTTTCAATAAAATAGTTTGTAGTGAAATTGAACAAACGTTAAAGCTAAGGGGAAAGATAATAGAAAACTTAATTTGACTAAAAAAGAATTCCAAGCAATTAGATCATTGAAAGATGATTTGGAATTAATAATAAAGCCAGCCGACAAGGGTGGGGGGGTTGTCCTAATGGACAAAAGTAAATATATAGAGGAAGTACTTAGACAACTCAATGACGGGATAACTTATAAAAAACTAAAAGGTGACCCGACTACTAAGATAGAAAAGGAACTTCAAGAACTCACAAAAAGGGCTTTGGAGAGAGAGGTCATTACACAAAAAGAATTGGATTTTATAAATATTAAGAACCCCACTATTCCGACTATTTACACCTTACCCAAGGTACATAAAGACAGTCAGAATCCCCCAGGACGCCCGATCATCTCTGGTTGTGACAGTATTACCTCTAATTTATCTGCTCTAATAGATCATTATCTCCAGCCATTGGTTCGAACCACAAGGGCGTACCTTAAAGATACCGGGGATGTCTTGTGTAAATTGAGAGATCTTCCTTGGGATAATAATTCTTTTCTATGTAGTGCCGACGTGGGCACACTATATACAATAATACATAAAGAAGAGGGTTTAAGAGCTGTCTCTTTCTTTTTAGATAAAAGTGATCTGAGTAAACCTTTGAAGGAATTCATACTAGGAGGGATAGAATTTATCCTTAAAAATAATTATTTTGTATTCGATGGAGTTTTTTATTTACAGATTGTTGGGACAGCTATGGGTACCAGGTTCGCCCCCAGTTATGCCAATTTATTTATGGCCCATTGGGAAGAACAACAGATATGGATGGGCGGCGTACTGGGGGCGGGCCTGGTATCCTGGCAATGCTTCATCGATGATGTCCTTTTTATATGGACAGGTGATGAAGAATCTCTTCTCTCTTTCCAAGATAGATTAAATATAAACAATTTGTCAATCAGATTTACCTTTGAATATAGTAAAGCACAAATACATTTTTTGGATTTATGTATCTATAGTGAAAGTGGCATGTTGAAAACTAAAATCTATCGTAAACCTACGGATTCCAACAATTTCATAGAAAGATCAAGTCTTCATCATGTGAACTGGCTAGAGGGTATTCCCTTTGGCCAGTTCACAAGGGTGAAGCGCAATTGCAGTGATGCTACTGTATGTGAAAACCAACTTGATGAAATATCAGGACGTTTCTCTAGAAAGGGGTATGCCACATCCACCATTGAAAAAGCTAGAGAGAGAATTTCTAAGGTGGAGAGAGAGGATTTGTTGAAAACCACCAGCACTGAGGGGGGAAAGAAAAATGATAGATACCAATGGGCATTTATCAGTAAATATAGCAATAGTTATAAAAATGTGGAAAAAATATTTAGAGCCAATTGGAAGCTCTTATTACAAGATCCTGTTCTTTCTGATTATATACCTAAGTATCCGTCATTCATCTATAGACGAGCTCCGGCACTAAAGGATAAATTGGTGAAAAGTAGCCTGGAAACTGATATTCGTCAGAGTATACATACGAAGGGTTTCCACCGTTGTGGTAGCTGTCTAATGTGCAGAACAGTCAAAAGTAATTCCAATAAATTTAAGGAATTTGTAGTTGATGGAAAAACATATCCCATCAATCAGTTTATTTCTTGTAATTCTAGGAATGTTGTGTATGTGTTCGAATGTACATGTGGACTTCGATATGTGGGACGGACCTCGAGGGCGTTAAAAACGAGGTTGGCAGAACACATATACAACATTAGAAAAGGACTTGAGACACATACTGTTCCAGCCCACTTCAAGAAACACCATGGAAAAAATGAATGCCATATAAAAACTTTTTATGGAATAGAATTGATACTACCAAAATCTAGAACTAGGGATATGGATAAAAGATTAGCAATGGCAGAAACCCGATGGATTTATCAATTAAAAACCCTAGTTCCAAAAGGTTTGAATAGTGATTTTGATTTAGGATGTTTTCTTGTTTGAGATCACGAGGTTATATCTTCTTGTCCCTAAATCTTGGTGTCTGGATCATGCTCCCCTTTCTAGACTTATTTGTGTTAAGACTTTAATATTACAAAACATTTACATATATTTTTTGTGTTTTAGGTTATTATTCAACTGAAGGTCTTATTTGTGAAGTGTGAGCCAGCGCCGGAATGCGCATGATCGCCCAAGCAAAATAAATCCTTGAATTAAAAAAAGCTATAGGGATTGCATAAGAAAAGGACGATGGAACGCAGACCGGCGCTGGAACGCATCCTGGATTTCCGGGTTACGTCACATCCGCCCAGACGTTTATAAATTCATATGGTCCCTTTTCTGTTTGTCCTGTTTATTGTGTATCAGTATTGGTTGACGGCTTCTTACTGATGTAGTTTGTGGATATGGGGTTGAAGGTGCTGTATATTTTAATATTTCGTGTATTTTGTGTGTTTGATAAATTTACGATACAAATCCACGCTGGAACGCATACGCAACTTCCGGTTGGTGGAATATCCGCCGGAAGGAAATGCTCCTAAATCGATCTGCACATGTGTTTTGAATTTTACAATTAGGAGGTCTTTAAAAGGACTGCACACGTACTCTTACCACACTTCTGATGAAGGATCCTATGTGATCCGAAACGCGTTAAGTGTGGTTGTGGATTTTCTACTCTTGTGGACACCTGAGGACGCTGCCTGTTACCGCGAGGACTGACGACTTCAAATTCCGGCATTGAGGCCGTCGCTACCTCTTGGAGACCATCTGTAGACGTTTGTGAGCTGTCTTGCTGTGTCCTTATGTGCCACTGGGTTTTTACATGCGATTTTAACTTTATCTTTTTGTAAGTGCAACTTAATTAAAACAACAGCCTTGTTTTTATTACTGCACTATCATTGTTTTATTTCTTGTACTTTGAGGCCGTCGTTATCTCTTGGAGACCATCTGTTAGACGTCGGTGAGCTGACTTGCTGTACCTTTGTGTGCGACTGGGTCTTTACATGCGATTATAACTCTATTTTGCTGTAAGTGCAACTTATTATTAAAACATCAGCCTTGTTTTTACTATTGCACTATTATTGTATTTCTTGTGCTCTCCATTCCGCTGTTATCAAGCACTGGTTTGGAACACAATTTTTGCAGAACCGTTATCTTTTGGAATTGAAGAAACCTCTAAAAAATTCATCATTGTGAACAATCTGACAAAAGAAGTTGGACATTTAAAGCTTAGTATACTGCATTTATTTGTGACCTTGTTTTATATTGAGGTGAAGGGTCTACATGTTTCAAACAGTGGGGCGCGGAGATTGAGCACACTCCTTTCTTTATTGCTTGCCTTTTAGGAGTATTGGGTGATTACTCTTTGTGTGTTCTTCCGCTGCAATATACTGTCTGTTAACAGCGCACTATTGTAACATCAATTCCTCACATTTCTAGGAATGTTACAAAGAGAAGTTCTGCAGGCTGTCAGGAATTGTAGCTTAAAACGGATAGATGTTTCACGCTATTTACAGAGCGCAAATTACAGAGCTAGACTACAGCTCCCAGCAGCAGGGCTGTCTTAACAGCAGTGTAGGCCCCTGGGCACAGCAATGCACTGATAATGTCGATATTATCTTGAACCATAAAGATATACCTTTAAACACACTTTTACCATGGAGCCGCTGCGGCCGCTAGACTTAATATGCACTCTACGTACTTTGTACGCTATTTGCGTACAGAGTCCCGTACCGTGTACGGACTTAGCGTACAAACGCCTCGCTGGGGGTACAAAGTACACACAGCGCGCACACACTCTTGATATACTTTAAACCTTATTAGTAATGCAATGTAATGATATTATTACACTCTAAGGGCGGGATGTATTAACATACATCGCCGCCCCTCGCCGGTTACCGCAGCGATGTTGATCGCATATGTACTAACATATGCGATCAACATCGCGATGCGGTGACGGTGGCCCCCCGCGATACCTGTTAGGTGGTCTGCGGGGGGTCTCCGTCACCTCCCCGGGGTCCCCACACTGGCTAGATGCCGGGAAGCAGCAGCAGGCTGCCCCCGGCACCTCCTCCTCCCCCCTGCAGCCGGAAGGACGTCCGGCTGCGTTGCTAGGGGGAGGAGGACACTACCTTCCGGGTCCAGGGCAGCCTGGAGGAAGGTAAGCCAGGGGGAAGGGGGGTCGGCGTCTGCGGCGGGGGTCGACGGTGTCGGCGGGTTGCGGCGGTCGGCGAAAAGAAGCCCATAGGCTTCTATAGGGTTTCGCCATCCAGAGATGGCGAAACCCTGGACGCCGAAAACGCTGCGGTAGGGTCTTAGTAAATATGAAAATGCGGTAAAACCCCCGTTTTCGGGGGTTTTACCGCATTTTTGCTTTAGTACATCCCGCCCTAAACCTTATGCAGCAAAGCACTGCAATGATGTTATACCTTAAACCTTATGCAGCGCTGACGGTACAAAGTACCCGCAGCGCGTACACAACTTATCAATACACTTTTAAACCTTATGCAGTTAGGTAATGTAATAAGCTTTAAACCCTAGCAGGGAAAAGAGGACACAACACCGATTTGTAGTTAAACACTGGGCTCCGACACCTCAGCGTATATATCTGGAAGGGGATAACAATACAATTTATACACTACAATACAACAGAGTAAATGGCTACAGTCAATGTACATATGTGAGAATATTCGCATGCACTTCCTGGTCCAGTCCTCCGCTAATCAGGTAGATAGCGTTAAGAGTCTTCTGACCGGCCAGGCAGCAACAGGCTTTTTATACACTACTTCCAAAAGCAATACAATGGATACTGTAATCCCTTTGTCCATTGGACACAGGGATGCATCTTTACATTACAGGAGAGGTCATAGGTTGATTTGAAAAGGTGGGCGATGTCTTTCTTAACTGCTCTTGTGGGTGGTCTCCTTTGGATTCCCGCCGCATACATAATATACAGTAAATACAGTTTATATCTATATTCTACTTCTGCACATAACTAGGAATATGCGATCTGCCTCTAACCAACACCGGAATGTTACCCTTAAAATACCCTACAGCTGGATACCAGACACCACCTTATAACCTTAGTCTGTCCCTTCCTATCATGCAAAGGCGAATCCCTCAGTCCTGGAATCATTTAAACTGTTGATACTTGCTGATGTGATGCAGGGGGGCTATGTGTACAATGTGCACCATTTGGATTAAATATGTAATGTTTTGATAACCCTCTATGCGCTCACAAACTCCACCGTAAATACCCATACCACGCGCAGGACCGCGTGAGCGACCATACGCAAATTGCGGATATGTGCACGCACGGCGGAACAAGAGGGAGAGACCCAGCTTTTGGATTATATCCTCAGAAAAATTCAGAGTCAGACAGAACCCAAGATATCTGGCTGGGAAGAGAAATTAACAGGCTAGGATGGGGACCACTGCTTTCAAGTCAGATATCTCCAGTTCCCCAGGGCCAATTTTCAAAAATCTGGTACGCCTGGAAAGAGGGAACCCACAGCTATCAGCCTAAGGCCCTTATACTCCTGGGGCCCTTGGGCAAGAGCCCATTGAGCCCATACGAAAAGTAGAGATGAGCGGGTTCGATTCGTTGAGATCCGAACCCCCCCGAACTTCACCTATTTTACACGGGTCCGAGGCAGCCTCGGATCTGCCCGCCTTGTTCGATTAACCCGAACGAGGCCGAACGTCATCATCCCGCTGTCGGATTCTCGAGAGATTTGTATTCCATGTAAAGAGCAGCGCGTTGCCGCCATTTTCACTCGTGCACTGGAGATTGAACGGAGAGGACGTGGCTACGTTCTCTCCCTGAAAAGCTCCATATCTGTGCTCAGTGTGCTGAAAATATCTGTGCTTAGTGTGCTGCAAATATCTGTGCTTAGTGTGCTGCAAATATCTACGTTCTCTGCCTGAAAACGCTCCATATCTGTGCTCAGTGTGCTGCAAATATCTACGTTCTCTGCCTGAAAAGCTCCATATCTGTGCTCAGTGTGCTGCAAATATCTGATCAGTGTGCTGCATTGTGGGGACCACAAGTATATAATTATAGTACAGTACAGTAGGCCATTGCCGTATCTTGCAGCTCCGTGTCAGACTCAGTTCTAGACAGTATCCTGATCATCAGTGCTCAATATCTGCTGCATTGTTGTGTGACCAGTATATATATATATATATATATATATATATATATATTATATATAGTATATATAGTGGTATAGTGCAGCATTTTAGTGACCACCAGTATAGTAGTACAGTACAGTAGTCCATTGCTGTATCTTGCAGCTCTGTTTCACTGCAAGTTTCCATATCTGTGCTGCATTGTTGTGAGCAGTATATATAGTAGTACAGTGCAGCATTTTGGTGACCAACAGTATATAGTTGTACAGTACAGTAGTCCATTGCTGTATCTTGCAGCTCTGTGTCACTGCAAGTATCCATCCATAACTGTGCTGCATTGTTGTGAGCAGTATATATAGTAGTACAGTGCAGCATTTTGGTGACCAACAGTATATAGTTGTACAGTACAGTAGTCCATTGCTGTATCTTGCAGCTCCGTGTCACTGCAAGTATCCATCCATAACTGTGCTGCATTGTTGTGAGCAGTATATATAGTAGTACAATACAGCATTTTGGTGACCACCAGTATAGTAGTACAGTACAGTAGTCCATTGCTGTATCTTGCAGCTCCGTGTCACTTCAAGTATCCATATCTGTGCTGCATTGTTGTGAGCAGTATATATATAGTAGTACAGTGCAGCATTGTGGTGACCAGTATACTACAGTACAATAGTCCAGTGCTGTTCTCGCTGCTTAGTGTCAGTTCTCCGTAGTAGCATCAGTGCTCAGTAAAATCAGTGCTCAGTATAATCAGTGATTGATCAGTATAATCAGTTCTCAGTATAATCAGTGAGCTGTTAGACGTGCGCCCATTTTCCGCCATTAGTGCATTGGGATTTAGACAATTGATGATGTTATTGTGTCCCCGGTACAAAATCCCATCTAGATTCCACTTCACTAGGCAGGCGATAGCGAGATTTTACCAATTAATATCAGTGATTTATAATTAATTATTAATTACAGTGATCTTGCCAAATGATTCCAGTGATTTTGTCATTTTCTTCCAGTGATTTGGACCAATAATACCATTGATTAGAACGAATAATTCCTGTGATTTTGTCATTTTCTTCCAGTGATTTGGACCAATAATGCCATTATTTAGAACAAATAATTCCTGTGATATTGAGGTGTTTGTGTCGCTTAGTTTAGCCGTCCAGCGACCACAGTGCACCTCTTTTTCTCTTTTCTTTGCATCATGTGCTGTTTGGGGACTATTTTTTTAAGTGCCATCCTGTCTGACACTTCCGTATATGTCCAGTGGAACTGCCATTTGATATAATTCCCGACATTACTGCCATTTAATTCCAGTGATTTTATCATTTTCTTCCAGTGATTTGGACCAATAATACCATTGATTAGAACGAATAATTCCTGTGATTTTGTCATTTTCTTCCAGTGATTTGGACCAATAATACCATTGATTAGAACGAATAATTCCTGTGATTTTGTCATTTTCTTTCAGTAATTTGGACCAATATTACCATTGATTAGATAGAATAATTCCTGACATATTGAGGTGTTTGTGTCGCTTAGCTTAGCCGTCCAGCGACCACAGTGCACCTCTTTTTCTCTTTTCTTTGCATCATGTGCTGTTTGGGGACTATTTTTTTAAGTGCCATCCTGTCTAACACTGCAGTGCCACTCCTAGATGGGCCAGGTGTTTGTGCCGCCCACTTGGGTCGCTTAGCTTAGTCATCCAGCGACCTCGGTGCAAATGTTAGGACTAAAAATAATATTGTGAGGTGTGAGGTGTTCAGAATAGACTGTAAATGAGTGGAAATTATGGTTATTGAGGTTAATAATACTATAGGATCAAAATTACCCCCAAATTCTATGATTTAAGCTGTTTTTGAGTTGTTTTTTTTTAAAAAAGCACTCGAATCCAAAACACACCCGAATCCGACAAAAAAATTTCAGGGAGGTTTTGCCAAAACGCTTCCGAATCCAAAACAGGGCCGCGGAACCGAATCCAAAACCAAAACACAAAACCCGAAAAATTTCCGATGCACATCTCTAACGAAAAGACGGCACTGCCCAGCAGCTCCCGTGGTACAAAGCAATGTGCCTCTAAGCTGTAATATCACCTATGCTGTACTAGAAGCCTGGTTGTCATTGTGACGTGCTATAACCATACAGTACATAAAAACAAGAGGTAAAAATCCGATTTTTGGTTTTAAAGTGAGACGAGTGACGATTCTATCTCTATAATTACCTTATTTTAATAACACCCACTTAAAAAACTCCATCAATTTTGTTGACAAATTCACTCATTAAAAAAAAGTTGTTTCAGAGCCCCTCCAGAATTAGGAGCACTTAAGCTTAAGCTCCATTAGTTTAACAGTAGAACCGCCCCTGTGTTTAGTTACTATTAAAATCAATGCTCAATAGATGAAAGCAACATTTTTTGCCTATGTAGCACACATGGGGGTTTCCAGTTGCCCATATGCTCTGAGACCCCCTTCACCCTGAGATTCATTGCTGCTTAACTGATGTTGTCATCTCTCCTCCTGCACCATGTTGTTGTCTTAGGCTGCGGTTCTCATATTACACTGACAGTGCATGTTGGTTGGTGTACACCTCCAAACTGATAAAAGTAAGTGGGAATTGGGGCAGTCTGGGGTATGCTAAACTTCATAAGTTACTAATATACTTTATGAATATATATGTGTTGTAAAAATATACATTTTATCATTGATGGATGGGGGGTGCTGTAAAAGCTAGGGAACTAAGAGGGCACAGCATAGAAAACTTTGGAAATCAATGGTATTTACTAATGTTATTTCTCTAATAAACACTTGTCTGACAGACTCAACATCTCTAATAGCATCCAAATTTAGCTCTTGTGTCTGTAACAGTCATTTTTATTTTCTTTGTAAAATGCATTGGTTTGCCATAGAGATGAGCGGCTCCAGTTCACCTGAATTTCCTGATCTGAGTCCAGATCAGAGACCGGCTTGGGGTTTCCGCCTAGCCTCTAATCCCAAAACGAAGCAAAATGTCATCATCCCACTGTTGGATTCTTGCAAGGTTTTGGATCCTATAAAGGTCCCGTTGATCAGCGCTATTTTCAGTCTGGCTGTGGAGAATGCACTGAACAGACATGTCCGTCTCAGTGCTGGGTTGTATTGCGTGGGGGGCTGCTGGCTGCTGTAGGGCTGGTGTATCAGTCCAGGGGTGCTCTGTCATTATATGGTGTATCTGACAAGGGGTGATCTGTCCATAATATCCATATACATCCAGGGGCTCTGCCCCAGTGTTAAAACCCAGTATGTATAATATATATATATATATATATATATATATAGTTTGTTTGTGCTTTACTAGGGATGGACATCGGAAGCCCACCATCACATGATGGCTGGGCTTCTACCATCGAATCTTTCGATGCAATAGTACCGGTAACTGACCATCGCACCAAAAGAACAAATCATATGATTAGCACATTGCCAAAAATAGTCCTGTTTGCGCATGCAACCCTCTGCAGTATGGAGGCCACGAATGGGACTTGGGGCGGGACCATCGCTACATCATCAAATGTTTACCATTAGATGGCGGCAAACATTGGAATGCCACCATTGAATGGTAAAACTATCATTGTAAAGAAAACATTCATGGTTGCAAACCATGATGTCCATCCCTATGCTGTACCCCAGTGTACTATACCATTTTTATTTTATTTCCATACTCATACACATATTGTGCAACACTGTGGGTGAAGGTGGTACCTCAGTAATATAGTTTCAAACACATACACATATTGTACGACACTTGTAGGTGAAGGTGATACCACAGTAATATATTTTATTTCATATTCACACATGTATTGTGCAACACTGTTGGTGAAATTAAACCGCAGTGTTCAATTACTATTTCTGGCTCATACATGTATTGTGTGAAACACTAGGTGAAAGTAAACCATAGCGTTAGATTATTATCTCTGACTCATGCATGTATTGTGACACTGTATGTGGTACATTTTTTGTACAAATTGTGGCATGTGCTGCACCCCACTTGGTTTGTGTTTCTTGATAGATATGGGGGACAAACAATTGAGAGGAGATGCAGGTGCTGCCAACAGTCATGATGATACAAGTCTGTCAACGTCATATACTGATGCCAATGCCCAAGGGCATAGACGGCTTAATTCAGGGTATGTAAAATCACAGATAAAGTAAAAGTCGGATTAGTGCAGTAACCAATTAAAGGTGTTGTCTATAAAATAAAGACCATCACCAATGCCCCCAATGATTAATTTACATTTTTAAAATCAAATTAAAGCAAATCACTAATCAATTCTTCCTTCCACTACATACATACTCTACCTCCCCTGGGCCTCAGATGTAGTTAATTAAATAATACAAAAATGAATTGTGTATATTGGTCAAAAACATACATATTTACAACATGGTATATATACTGTGTTTCATAGCTGGCTGAGGCAACCTCAGTCTCTCCATCTGTTGTTAACAAACAACTTCCACCAGGGACAGCAAACAGCATGGATCCTGGGAGTTATAGGGGCTGATTCAGACCTGATCGGTGCTGTTTGTTTTCGCACAGCAGCGATCAGGTCTGAACTGTGCATGTGTTGGCGCATGGCAGACAGGCGGTGGCTGGCGTAGCCCTGCGATCGCCTCTGCCTGATTGACAGGCAGAGACAGTCACTGGGTGGGAGGGGATGGGCCGCCTTTTAGGGGTCACGGTCCGGGCGCAGGCGTGCCTGGACCGTTGTGGGGGCGGCCTGTGGCGGCTGCGTGACGTCACACACACCTGCTGCCAGTAGGGCAGTGACACGTAGCTCCCTTCCAGTGCGCAGGAGCTGTGCTGGCTGGGAGCTACTCCTGAAGTACAGAAGCATCGCCGCTGTGCGATGCTTTTGTACTTGTGCGACGGGGCAGGGACTGACATGCGGGGCGGGCTAGCCCTGTGCTGGGCGTCCCCCCACATGTCAGTGTGACTGATCGTAGATGTGCTAAATTTAGCACATCTATGATTAGGTCTGAATAAGCCCCATAGTTCAGCTGGAGAGCCACATGCTGCATTTCTCTGATGTAGAACAGCAAATCTAGGTCCCATTCTTCCCAACAACCACCCTGAGCACAAAATAAACATCCGTTTACAGTGTGTATTATTAGCACCTCCACGTCATACTGAAATTTCTCTTACGTATGATTCCGCGAAACTCCGCCCCCCGAGCAGGAGCGCTCGGGGAGAGGCGATAACGAGTAACAAAGTGCCGCGGCGGGCGCCCCGTGCGGTTGCACGGCTCACCTGCCGCTAGAAACGGCACTGGCGGGAAGACAGCACCATTAAGGGGCGGAGCTTCTCCTTATAGCGGACCCCGCAGCGTTCAGCGCCATTTTCCTGCCTACAGAAACGCTGTCAGTGAAGTGCAGTCCCTCCAGAGCAACTCCAGCTATCTCTCAAGGTACCAGGGGATTGTAGAGGGGGGGGGGGGGGGGGGCTGTGTAAAGACTGTGAAACCTATTAAGGTACACATTCAGCGCTGGTTTAGGGTCTCTTTATACCTGGAAAGCGCTGTGTGTGGGTTGGCTCCAATCTCTGTGTCTCTCTTGCCATTCTTGGGGGTGAAACTCTGTCTGTCCTCGTGTGTGTGTGTGTGTGTGTGTGTGTGTGTGTGTGGAGTGTCTGTGGTCTCCAATAAGCTACAGTATGTCCAGGGACTCTGTGTCATATGCTGCAGTGTATATGTCCTCTCAGGATGATCCCATTCCATGTAATCAGGATTGCACTGTTTTAGCACAGATACCAGCAAGGGAGCCTGAATGGTTATCCTCTATCAAATCCATGATATCTCAGATTTCTGCTAGGGTTGCACAGAATGAATCTGCAACTCAGGTTTTACAGAACTCTATGGCAGTTTGCACAACAATTGAAAAGTAAAACAGAACCTTTGCAGCGCTAGTGTCACAACTTGAAATAATCCTCACTCCTTGGCACGATATAGCTTCGACTCGATAAAAGGAAATGAGTGAAAAATAGTGAAGTAAAGTCAAAGTACATTTTTAATCACACAAATCACATATAAGAATAAAAAATAGTATTAAAATGTCAGGGCATGGAATGCAAAATGTATCCACAAGGGGTCAGTAATGGTAACAATTACCAGAGGTAGTGTGAACTGTGTTATGAACACTAGTTCTGAAAGTGTCTGATAGAGTGTTATCCAGATACACCTCCACAGGTAGCTGACCTCACCGGCGTCAGGCACTGCTCCACACTGGCTCCTGTGACACCACAGTTCAGGTCCAACGCATTTCTACCCCTTCTGGGGTCTTTATCAAGGTCCTCAGATGCTGCATGCTCCATACCCATAACCCATTCTGATTTATATACCTTCACTCTGTCCAACATGCACCGCGCCACTCAGCTGATCCTAAACAAAAATCACCTAATTGTCCGTGATTGCTAGCTGTGTGGCGCCGTCGTCATGGAAACCCGTCGACGGCGCCACACAGCTACATTTTGCATTATTGTTGGTGAAGGTGCGAGGTAACCTTCTTGTAAAAACATTGAGCCAAGGTTAGCAGCTATCACTTGCGCACACCCTTAGCACACCTGTTCTGTAAACATTGTCAATGGCAGTTTGGTCCGGTTCTGTTACCTCAGGGCCCCCCTCAGGAGTTTCCCATAAACGTGCTCTTGCACAGATGATGTAGGATGACACGGATACCGACTCTGACATGGCAGATGGTGAAGGGGATGTACTTAGTGGGGCCGCATCTCTTGCTAAAGGGGTGCAGTTGATGATAGAGGCTATAAGGGATGTGTTGAATATTGCAGATACAACACCGGAGCAGGTTGAGGAGGCTTACTTCACTGACAATAAGAAAGCCTCGCTAACCTTCCCTGCGTCCA
Organism: Pseudophryne corroboree; assembly: GCF_028390025.1. Lineage (NCBI taxonomy): Eukaryota > Metazoa > Chordata > Amphibia > Anura > Myobatrachidae > Pseudophryne > Pseudophryne corroboree. The sequence continues at coordinate 258,627,160 of NC_086446.1, forward strand.
AAGAATGAAATGCTATATTTGAGAAAGCATGGTAAAACCCGGAGAAAAAATTCCAGATTCCTAGAAGGGATCTGATTGCTTTCCCCTTCCCTGAGGAGGATAGGAAAAAATGGAAAAACCCACCCATAGAGGACGTGTCTGTATCCATACTCTCAAAAAAGGTGGTTTTACCCATTCCAGGATCTACTGCCTTAAAGGAGCCGGCTGATCGCAAAATTGATACTACGCTCAAATCCATATACACGGCTTCTGGGGCGATACTATCGCCCACTATTGCCTGTGCATGGATTTCCAAAGCTATAGTAAAGTGGTCAGGCACGTTACTTGAGGATTTGGATACTATGGATAAAAGTGATGTAGAATTGTTTTTATGTAACATTCAGGATTCTGCAGGATTTCTGGTGGAATCCATGAAGGACCTGGGTTCAATGGCTGCAGGGATTTCTTCCATGTCTGTCTCAGCTCGTCGAGGACTGTGGCTGCGCCAGTGGTCTGCTAACACGGAATCCAGGAGAGGTGTGGAGACCCTACCCTACACAGGTCAGGCTCTCTTTGGGGAAGCGCTGGATGCGTGGATCTCTATGGCTACAGCGGGTAAGTCACCTTTTCTTCCCTCAGCTGCACCTGCTGTGAAGAAACCTTTTCCTTCAGTGGCATCACAATCCTTTCATGCTACTAAAACAAGAAAGACCAAACCGTCCAACACCTTCTTTAGAGGAGGTCGGCCAAAATCCAAGAAACCTGCTGCTGCATGTTCCCAGGAACAGAAAACTGCTTCTGGTAGACCAAAGCCCTCAGCATGACGGTGGACAGCGCGGCCTGGAGGTAGGGCCGGTGGGGGCGAGACTCAGACATTTCAGTCACATCTGGGTGACGCACGGCCTGGATCCCTGGGTACTAGATATTGTGTCCCAGGGGTACCAGCTGGAATTTCAAGATCTACCTCTTCACCGGTTCTTCAAATCAGGCTTGCCAGCTTTACCGGCAGACAGGGCTAACCTACAGGGAGCTATCCAGAAGCTGGTGGAGGCACAGGTTATCGTACCAGTTCCTCCCCAGATGCAAAACAAAGGTTACTATTCGAACCTTTTCGTGGTACCGAAACCGGATGGTTCGGTCAGGACCATTCTGAACTTAAAATCGCTAAACCCCTTTCTGAGGGAGTTCAAGTTCAAAATGGAGTCTCTTAGGGCAGTGATATCAGGTCTGGAGGAGGTGGAATTCCTGGTATCCCTGAATATCAAGGATGCGTAGCTCCACATTCCAATTTGGCTGCCGCATCAAGTTTATCTTCGATTCGCACTGTTGGACTGTCATTTTTAGTTCCAGGCCCTGCCATTCGGCCTCTCCACAGCACCGAGGGTATTCACCAAGGTGCTGCCTGAAATGATGGTTCTCCTCCGCAGACATGGGGTGAACATAATTCCATATCTGGACGATCTGCTGATAAAAGCATTGTCCAAGGAGAAGCTGTTAGAGTCCATAGCTCTCACGACCCAGCTTCTCAGGGAACATGGTTGGATCCAGAATCTTCCAAAATCTCATTTGGAACCAACCAGGAGGTTATCCTTTCTAGGAATGATCCTCGACATGCATGTGCAGAGGGTGTTTCTTCCAGAGGAAAAAGTGTTGGTAATACAAACAATGGTCCGGGATGTCCTGAAGCAAACCCGGGTATCAGTTCATCAGTGCATTCACCTTCTGGGGAAGATGGTGGCCTCTTACGAGGCTCTGCAGTACAGAAGGTTTCACCTCGGTCCTTCCAATTGGATCTCCTGGACAAGTGGTCGGGATCCCATCTACACATGCACCAGAGAATACGTCTGTTGCCAAAGGCCAGGATTTCACTCCTCTGGTGGCTGCAATTACCTCACCTTCTGGAGGGCCGCAGATTCGGGATTCAGGACTGGATACTTCTAACCATGGATGCAAGTCTCCGGGGCTGGGGTGCAGTCACTCAAGGGGAATCTTTCCAAGGAAGGTGGTGCAGTCTGGAAGCCGGCCTGCCGATAAACATTCTGGAACTAAGAGCCGTCTACAATGGTCTTCTCCAAGCGGCCCATCTTCTGAGAAATCGGGCCATTCAAGTGCAGTCGGACAATGTAACGACAGTGGCTTACATAAACCGACAGGGCGGAACGAAGAGCAGAGCTGCAATGTCAGAGGTAACAAGAATCATCCTCTGGGCAGTAAAACACGCCTTGACGCTGTCAGCAATCTTCATTCTGGGGGTAGTCAACTGGGAAGCGGACTTCCTCAGCAGACACGATCTCCATCCAGGGGAGTGGGGTCTCCATCCAGAGGTGTTCAAGGAGGTAACAGATCTTTGAGGTGTACCCCAAATCGACATGATGGCCTCTCGTCTCAACAAGAAGCTTCGGCAGTATTGTTCCATCTCGAGGGACCCGCAAGCAGTGGCGGTGGACGCCCTAGTGACTCCGTGGGTGTTCCAGTCAGTGTACGTGTTTCCTCCACTTCCACTCATTCGAAGAGTTCTCAAACTCATAAGGAGAACAAGAGTTCAGGCAATCCTCATTGCTCCGGACTGGCCAAGAAGGGCTTGGTACGTGGATCTTCTGGATCTACTGCTCTTCCTCTTCGGGAGGACCTGCTGCAGCAGGGGCAGTTCGCCTATCAAGATTTACCACGACTATGTTTGACGGCATGGAGGTTGAACGCCAGATACTAGCTCGGAAGGGCATTCCGAACAAAGTTATTCCTACCCTGATACAGAGTAGGAAAGGAGTAACGTCAAAACATTACCATCGTATTTTGAAAAAATATGTATCTTGGTGTGAGTCCAAGAAGTTTCCTGCGGTGGAGTTTCAACTGGGACGTTTTCTCCTCTTCCTGCAAACAGGTGTGGATATGGGTCTGAGGTTAGGATCCATAAAGGTCCAAATTTCGTCCCTATTCATTTTCTTCCAGAAACAGTTGGCTGCCCTCCCTGAGCTTTAGACTTTTTTGAAGGGAGTTCTGCACATCCAACCTCCCTTTGTACCGCCTATGGTGCCTTGGGATCTTAACAAGGTGTTGCAGCTCCTCCAGTCGGACTGGTTTGAGCCTCTACAGCAGGTTGAGGTCAAGTTTCTCACGTGGAAGGCTGTCACTTTGTTGGCCTTAGCTTCTGCTAGACGTGTGTTGGAGTTAGGGGCTTTGTGATGTAAAAGCCCATACTTGATCTTCCATGAAGACAGAGCTAAGCTTCGGACACGTCAGCAGTTTCTTCTGAAGGTTGTGTCGGCATTTTATATCAACCAATCTATTGTGGTGCCAGTTGCGACTGACTCCTCAATTTCATAAAAGTCCTTGGATGTTGTAAAGGCTTTAAAGATCTATGTGAGGAGGACTACTCGTCACAGAAAATCGGACTCTCTGTCCTGTGTGATCCCAAGACAATTGGGTGTCCTGCTTCTAAGCAGACGATCTCTCGCTGGATCAGGTTCACTATGCAGCATGCGTATTCTACGTCTGTTAAGGCCCACTCTACTCGTAAGGTGGGTTCTTCCTGGGCGGCTGCCCGGGGTGTCTCGACCTTACAACTCTGCCGAGCAGCTACTTGTCGGGGTCGAACACGTTCGCAAAGTTCTACACGTTCGATACTTTGGCATCTGAGGACCTAAAGTTTTCTCACTCGGTTGTGCAGGATCCTCAGCACTCTCCCTCCTGTTCTGGGAGCTTTGGTACATCCCGATGGTACTAATGTGGACCCCAGCATCCTCTAGGACAGGGCTGGCCAAACCAGTCCTCGAGATCTACCAACAGTTCACTTTTACCAGTCCACCTAGCAGGTGCTCAGGTGTATTCCTTACTAATTAAGATGTGCTGCATTCATTCCTAACTGACAACTCTACAGATCTCCAGGAGGCCTGAAAAACATGACCTGCTCTAGGACATAAGAGAAATTAGGATTTTAATTATCTACTGGTAAATCCTTTACTCGTAGTCCGTAGAGGATGCTGGGCGCCCATCCAGCACTTCGTGATCCTGCAGTGGTTATTTCGTTCAGTACTGCTTAGTTCTAGGTTAAGTACTGTTTTGTTACTTGGTAGGTAATCTTGTTCAGCCGTTGCTGATGTTTCAAGCTAGTTAGCTTGGTTTACCTTGTGTGTGAGCTGGTGTGAATTTCGCCACTATCTGTGTAAAATCCTTCTCTCGAAGATGTACGTCTCCTCGGGCACAGTTTCTAGACTGAGTCTGGTAGGAGGGGCGTAGAGGGAGGAGCCAGCCCACACTCTCAAACTCCTAAAGTTCCAATGGCTCCTAGTGGACCTGTCTATACCCCATGGTACTAATGTGGACCCCAGCATCCTCTACGAACTACGAGAAAAGGATTTACGGGTAGGTATTTAAAATCCTATTTTTTGACCTTTAAAACTAAGAATTTGATTGTCAACAGCAGCAGAGGATCCTCTCATATTTCCTTTGAAGGTGTTCACCTTCAGATTTTTCAAGATTTGGCTCCTTTTACCATTTTCAAATATAGGGAACTTAGGGAAATTGCCAAAGCTCTACAGGACAATGGATATGTTTACAAGTGGGGTTTCCCTTTTCACTTGATTGTAGAAGTTAATGGATTCACAATTTCCGTGAGGGACCCTGATGAGGGTAAAGCCATTCTTCACAAGCTCCAGTTTACAAGTGGTGGTCCGTACTCTTCTTCACAAAACCAAGATGATTCCTCTACCTGAACTTTTTCTGTGATCATTCCTGGTACAGTTAGACTGTTGGATACTGTTGTTCACTTTAGTGGACATTGGCCCTCATTCTGAGTTTATCGCTCGCTGCCGATTTTCGCAGAGCAGCAATCAGGTGTAAAAACGGCATTTATGTGCATGCGCATGGTACGCAGCGCGCATGCGCTAAGTACTTTCACACAAAACTTTGTCGTTTTACACAAGCTCGAGCGACGCTTTTCAGTCGCTCGAGTGTTCGTTGTTTGATTGACAGGAAGTGGGTGTTTCTGGGCGGCAACTCAGCATTTTCAGGGATTGTGCTAAAAAACGCAGGCGTGCCAGGCAAAAACGCAGGAGTGGCTGGAGAAAACGGGGGAGTGGCTGGCCGAACGCAGGGCGTGTTTGTGACGTCAAAGCAGGAACTAAACTGACTGAAGTGATCGCAAGGAAGGAGTAGGTCTGGAGCTACTCAGAAACGGCATGACATTTTTTCTGAGCAGTTCTGCTAATCCTTCGTTCGCACTTCTGCTAAACTAAAATACACTCCCAGAGGGCGGCGGCTTAGCATGTGCACTGCTGCTAAAAATAGCTAGCAAGCGATCAACTCGGAATGAGGGCCATTGTTCTTTGGTTATGGGCCCTGGGTTTCCTGCCCCTGCTTCGTCTCCTTAGCGTTCTAGCGTCCATTGGGATGCTCTAATTTTCAAGCCCTAAAAAACTAAGATTTCTTATTTAATTTAAGGTTGGGAGCCCTGACCCCATACCTTTTTTTTATTTTTTATTGTTCTTTGCACATTATAGTAAATACTATTGTTGGTTATATTATTGTACTATGCCTGATTTTATTTACTACGTTGGTGGTACTACTAGTTTATCCAGTTTTTATGTTTCATGTTTACTTTACGGTGATCACTCTGCTCCTGCCTATCCACTCCCCCCATTCAGTGGGACTAGTGTGAGGTACTTTACAGTTTGTGATCTTCACTATTGATCATAAGTTGATTTTTTTTTTTTACATACTCCCAGACATTTGAGCCCACTGAGGTTTGTCCCTTGTACGGGGGTGCATTCTTCCTCTTTACCCAAGGGCTTATCCAATGTGAACCTTTGAATTCTTGTTGAGAAGTAATTAGTTCACATTCCCCTGAACACCCCCATCCTTTTTTTCCCCTTTCTTCTTTTCCTAATTACCTGTCAGCGCTGTCTCCGGTAGATTATTGTCATTACTATATAACTGTATCACTTACTCATATACAATGCCCATTACTGTATTATTGCTTAATGTGAAAGGTCTTAACACCCCACAAGAGAGGTCGCTTTTGTACAAAACAATCAATGCTAATCATGGTGATCTTAGATTTTTACAGGAGACTCATTTGAAAAAAGGCTCTCACCCTTCATTGTCATCGTGTAGATACTCTACTGTGGAATATTCTAACCATGCTTCTAAAAAAGATGGAGTGGCCATTATGGTTTGTTCCTCTTTTCAGATGATTTCAAATAAATGTGATGCTGATGGTAGATATATTATAATGGTATGCCAAATCGGCCATCACATAGCCCCCTGGTTAATCTATACGCTCCCACCACGGGCCAGTCTGGGTTTTTTTGGTCACTTTTTACTGAACTACAAAAAATGCGTAGAGGTGTGGTCATATTGGGTGGGGATTTCAACTCTATTTTGTCAGTAGATTTGAATAGATCTGTTCCTAAACATACTTTCCCCCAGCATCACATCTCCGGTGCACTTCGGCGGCATATGGCTGAGGCTGGTCTCTTTGACACTTGGCGGGTTTGTCACCTGACTTCTCGGGATTACACTTTTTACTCACACCCGCATGGCTCATACTCTCGTATTGATATGATTCTGGGTTGTAGTGGGGTACCGAATGTCTTAACAGCTATAGATATAATACCTAATGTCTGGTTGGATCACTCAGTTGTAAAGTTTTCATTTGACCGCTCCGCACGCCCCATGGTCGCCCTTCTTGGCAACTTAATGAGGCTCTTCTTTGTATTCCTAAATGAGAAAACCATATCTGATCTTAGATTACAGAGTATTTTACGCTTAATGTGTCCTCTGATGTGCACTTTTCTACAATTTGGGAAGCACACAAAGCGGTGGTGCGCAGCACGATTATAAAATACTTTTCTCAAAGGAAGAAACAGCAAACACAAAAAATTACAGACCTCACTAATCAACTAGACCAACTCGAACGTACTCACAAAACACATTCACCATCACTTTATAAGCAAATACAGGGTATACGGGCAGTGGTGCAAGTAGAAAAAATGTCTTACGGGTACTGTGTGTGCGCGCCAAAAAATGGGCATGGCCAAATGCTACATAGGGCGTGGCCAATGAAAATGGGGGCATGATACACATATGGGGGGAGGGGCAGATACACATATGACCCCAATAGTGCCATATACACGTTACCCCACAGTGCCAGATAACAGTGTCAGATATATATTGCCCCACAGTGCCAGATACACATTGCCTCACTGTCCCAGATACACAAATGCCCCAGAGTGCCAGATATACATTGCCTCACAGTGCCAGATACATATTGCCCCACAGTGCCAGATACACAAATGCCCCCAGAGTGCCAGATATACATTGCCTCACAGTGCCAGATATACATTGCCTCACAGTGCCAGATACACAAATGCCCCCACTGTGTCAGATATACATTGCCCCCCAGTGCCAGATATAGAAATGCCCCCAGTGCCAGATACACATTTCCCCCCAGTGCCAGATATGCCCTCAGTGTCAGATATGCCCCCAGTGCCAGATACACATGTCCCCGCAGTGCCAGATATGGCCACAGTGCAAGGTACACATGTCCCCCCAGTGCCAGATATGCACCCAGTGCCAGATACACATGTCCCCCCAGTGCCAGATATGCCCCCAGTGCCAGATATCCCCCCAGTGCCAGATACACATGTCCCCACAGTGCCAGATATGCCCCCAGTGCCAGATACACATGTCCCCCCAGTGCCAGATATGCCCCCAGTGCCAGATACACATGTCCCCCCAGTGCAAGATATGCCCCCAGTGCTAGGTACACATGTCCCCACAGTGCCAGATATGCCCCCAGTGCCAGATACACATGTCCCCCCAGTGCAAGATATGCCCTCAGTGCCAGGTATACATGTCCCCCCAGTGCCAGATATGCCCCCAGTGCTAGGTACACATGTCCTCCCAGTGCCAGATATGCCCCCATTGCCAGATACACATGCCCCCCAGTGCCAGATATGCCCCCAGTGCCAGGTATACATGCCGCCCCAGTGCCAGATATGCCCCCAGTGCCAGATACACATGTCCCCCCAGTGCAAGATATGCCCCCAGTGCTAGGTACACATGTCCCCACAGTGCCAGATATGCCCCCAGTGCCAGATACACATGTCCCCCCAGTGCAAGATATGCCCTCAGTGCCAGGTATACATGTCCCCCCAGTGCCAGATATGCCCCCAGTGCCAGGTACACATGTCCTCCCAGTGCCAGATATGCCCCCATTGCCAGATACACATGCCCCCCCAGTGCCAGATATGCCCCCAGTGCCAGGTATACATGCCGCCCCAGTGCCAGATATGCCCCCAGTGCCGGGTATACATGAAGCACCCCCCCTCCTGCTCACCAATGCTGCTGCTGCTCTCCTGTGTGTGTCTGTGTGAGGGGAGGAGAGCGCAGCCTGCGCCTCTTCTTCCCCTCAGTCTCCGGCGGGTGCGGGTGGATCAGTTCAATTCAGCACCGATCTGTGAGCCAAACAAAGCCTGCGGTCCGGCAGCCTTGGCTGCCGGTCCGCGAGCTCTGATTGGCTCATGGGCGGTGATGAATTGAACAAAGACACTGAGGGGCAGGAGAGGTGCCGGCTGCGCTCTCCTCCTCTCACATCAGCGGCGGTGCAGCGGTGAGCGACGGGGAGCAGCAGAGGGAGGGGGGGACGAGGAGCAGTGGCCCATCGGTGTGGGTACGGCATACCCACGGCTAAATTCTTAAGGGTACGCCGTACCCACACGTACTCGCCCACTTGCATCGCTGTATATGGGTGAACTCCACTCCTTATTAGCTGAACAAACTGAAAAATCTCTTCAATGGCTGAAACAGAAATTTTATGAGAAGTGCAATAAATCAGATATATTGCTGGCATCTAAGTTGAGGACTAAATGGCATCTCAAACTGTAACTACTCTCCGAACTACAACTGGACATTTAAGCTATGACCCCGTCGTTATCAGCGATTCCTTCTATACATTCTATAAATCCCTATATAACCTTCAGGATGGAGATTCAGTGTACAGGTACCTCACTCTTCAGCTATACAAGTTTATTTAGACTCTTGCAATTTACCTACATTGAATCATTCCTCTCTTTACAAACTTTATTCACCTATAACCATTGAGGAGCTGGATACTGCCTTAAAATGGTAAAAACCATCCAAAGCTCCAAGCCCGGATGGGCCCCTGGCATTGTATTATAAATCCTTTTAGGGAGTTTTGACCCCTCATTTGCTCTCTCTTTTTAATAGGATTATGCAGGGAGAACGGTTCCATACTTATACATTAAAATCTGTTGTCATAGTCATCTCAAACCTCAGAAAAACATGACGAGCTGTACAAATTAGAGACTGATTTCCCTAATTAATGTGGATATTAAGTTATTTGCGACAATATTAGCAAACAGACTGAACTTATACTTAAAACTAATTGACGCAGATCAGGTTGGCTTTGTACCAACCAGGCAGGCCTTGGATAACACTCGTCGCACTGTTAATCTCATTACTCATATTAACCAACTCAAACAGCCCGCTGTCAAGCTTTCATTGGATGCAGAGAAAGCCTTTGACAGATTGTCTTGGCCTTTCATGTTTCAAACATTGCAATCTTATGGTCTCTGCAGGGATTTTCTCACAGCGATATTATATTGATAACCTACAGCTACTGTCTCTGTCAGTGGGCTCTCTTCGATGCCATTTGATTTGAGTAGTGGGACTAGACAAGGCTGCCCGATCTTGCCCTTACTTTATGCATTAGGTATCAAACCTTTGGCAGCTAAGATTCAAGGCAGTACTTTCATTAAAGGTATCTTAGTTGCAAATTCAGAATACAAGCTATCATTGTTCGCAGATGATGTGCTGTTGACTCTGTCCTCTCCTTTGTCCTCTCTCCCTAATTTGGAAAATGAACTGGCTATTTATAGCAAATATTCTGGGTACCGGATTAAAAGGACTAAATCAGAAGTGATGGAATTTCACCTTGCTCACTCTGATCTCACATTGGGGGTAATTCTGAGTTGATCGCAGCAGGATTTTTGTTAGTATTTGGGCAAAACCATGTGCACTGCAGGGGAGGCAGATATAACATGTGCAGAGAGAATTAGATTTGGGTGTGGTGTGTTCAATCTGCAATCTAAATTGCAGTGTAAAAATAAGGCAGCCAGTATTTACCCTGCACAGAAACAAAATAACCCACCCAAATCTAACTCTCTCTGCACATGTTATAGCTGCCTCCCCTGCAGTGCACATGGTTTTGCCCAACTGCTAACAAAAATCCTGCTGCAATCAACTCAGAATTACCCCCATTGTTGGAAAGTAAATTTACATACCTATGGCAGCCAAAATCGCTTAAATATCTGGGTATCCAAATTACAAAAGAATATCACCTCCTGTTTAATGCTAATTATGTCCTTCTTTTAGAATATATCCAGCCTGACTTGACTAGATGGGGTCCTCTCTGTATTTCTTTGAACCTACATGTTTACTCTAACAAAAAGAAATTGATATCTTATGCGCCCAACATTTGATAGATAAATCAGATACTTAAATGTTTGAAAGTTCTCGTGTGGTCAGTCCGAAAAAATTCTCCTTTGTTACTCCTTTATGCTGGAAACACCAAGTCGTTTTCCTCCAAAACGAATGTCTGTCAAGATGATCATATTACCCCGACTACTCTACCTATTTCAGACAATTCCTATTATTGTACGTACCATACAAATGCTACAATACAAACGCTATGTGACAAATTTATATGGATGGGTAAAAAACCTCGTAATTGTAGACAATGCCTGGCTAAATCTACATCTACTGGACGTCTAGGCCTCCCTATTTTTGAAAGATACTATCACACCACTCAGCTGAACCGTATTATGTCTTGGCATGTGGATACGGGTAACAAGAAGTGGGTGAATATAGAAAGTGATCTGATTGTTGGTCATCATGTTGGATTTCTTCCTTGGTTTCCCCCTCACTTGAGACCAGCCTCAGTCTGTGCAGTTCCTTGTGTAAAAACGACGCTGAAGGTTTTGAATAATCTAAATAAACGGTTGGACTTGGGTCCATATCCCTCACCTTTGACACCTCTTTGGTGACACCCTCATTTCCCTATGGGCTGCGTAGGGCCATATCAATGTGCATGGGTTGCAGCGAGAATTACCAGAGTGCATAATTTATCAGGTGCTTTTGCTCCTAAAACTTTCGATTACTTATGTGAGAAATTTGGATTACAGTCTATCCGCCAATTTGACTACCTGCAGATAGTTAGCTTTATTCAATCCCTTAGCAAGTCACAGGCGTTTAGAGACCTCAGCCCTTTTGACCATCTATGTACATATGACCCAGGTCGTAGAAGTTCAATATCTATTTTATACTCTTTATTAGCTTCTACATCTGCCACAGACAAAGAACCCTTTGAAGCGGCTTGGGAGACAAACCTAAGAAAATGTCTAAATGACGAGGAATGGTTAGACATCCGTCAGAGGGTTGCTAAGACCTCTATTAACCCCTTCAGTGGCGGGTTTTCAATTTAAAAACACACCCTGGGGGTGTGTTTTTAAATTGAAAATAGGAGTCCGGGGGGCTGGTTAAACTCCATAATGGAAGATGCTGATTTCCCGGGGAATCAGTCAGTAGTATGCCCAGAAATGTTCTGAGGTTGCCAGCGCTGTCAGCACTGACTACCCCAGAAGATTTCCGTGCAAACCACTGAAGGGGTTACTGCTAATTTAAAAGAAAACTATCAAATTTACACTCGATGGTACATGGGTGGTCATTCCGAGTTGTTCGCTCGCTAGCTGCTTTTAGCAGCATTGCAAACGCTAGGCTGCCGCCCTCTGGGAGTGTATCTTTGCTTAGCAGAATAGCAAACGAAAGAGTAGCAGAACTGCTACTAAATATTTTCTTGCAGTTTCTGAGTAGCACCAGACCTACTCCGAGATTGTGATCACCACAGTCCGTTTAGTTCCTGGTTTGATGTCACAAACATGCCCTGTGTTCGGCCAGCCACTCCCCTGTTTCTCCAGACACTCCCGCGTTTTCCCCTGACACGCCTGCGTTTTTTAGCACACTCCCAGAAAACGCTCAGTTACCACCCAGAAACGCCCGTTTCCTGTCAATCATTCACCGATCAGCAGTGCAACTGAAAAGCGTTGCACGAACACCAGCAAATCTACTAAGTTTTGTGTTAAATAACTTAGCGCATGCGCTCTGCGTACCATGCGCATGCGCATTTAGCAACAAATCGCAGGAAAACGAAAATCGGCAACAAGCGAACAACTCGGAATGACCACCATGGTCCCCGAAAAGTTGCACTCTATTTACCCAATGATCTCAGATGTCTGTTGGCATCACTGTGGACATAAAAAAAAAGGGAAATGGGGGAAATGGATGTCTTCTGCACCAGTGAAAATTATGTTATTATTCAATAGTATCCCCAAATTTTTGTTATTGCATAAAAATTCCTTCATCAATCAGTAGGGGGTGCTGCCATAGACAATAGGAATGAAGAACAACATTGGACAGAGAAAGATTGTCTCTTCTTTAATAACATATTTATTTATTAAAATATAACTTTTATTATTTCCATTCAATAAAAATGCCTTGCAATGAGAAACATATATGTGAAAAAACCTAAATAAATTGTGCACTGTAAGTGAATAAATTATGTGCTGAAAAATGTAAAAAACTGATTCACTGTGCTCAGACACTTTTTTGCTCAGTTTATTTGTATTCATTAAATACCACTGGAATTATCCCTATTGATATTATTGGTGGTCATTATATTCAAAATGAACAGCATATATTTTGCAAGTAAGCAGCAGAAAAAGGATTTGGTGGCAAGAACCAATAGCTATAATATAGCACAAGCAGTGAGTGGTGAACAGGAGGCCCTGATACTACTGGGACACATTTATCATTTCTCATATATTAAGTATCATAGAGACCACTCATAATTCTAGGAATGATATTTCCAATGTTTTGCAAACCAAATTATTGAGAAACTTGTCAAACTTAATTTGCACAGATAGCTAAGCAATTGCCATTTACCTCAAAAGAACTCTGCTGACAAATGACCCTAGTACTGTGTACGCCGTTAATTTATTAATTTGTGTGTATTGAGATCAAGTCTATTGTACGGGTCTGGTAATATCATACAACATGACTCCATTGACAATGACCTCTAAATAGTACAATGGTAATTCAGCTTTTATACGCAATTGGGTAAAGTCTATTACACAGATTTGTTCTCTGCAAATAGTTTATTGTTAAATGCATCCGCAGCTACTTGATGCACTCGCATCCCCTTCAGTGAATTGTGATCTCTGAAAAAATACTGTGCTTAGTTTGTGGTTAAAAGCTTGTCTAGCCTTAATTATTACCACACTCTGTAGTATAGCTACTGTATCCTTTCGAGTAGTTAGCTATACTTGATATTAAAGTATAGCTGTGTACATCACTGTGGACACAATGGAACCTATTTTCAAATATGGTGGAAATGCCCCCTTATTTCTGAATACTGAGATAATGTCATTATTGGAGACTTTTATTGCCCTCCTACCTTCAAAGGATCCCCTCTATGCATTGCTATGTTTACCAATACCGGCGGTGTCCAGACTTTTCAATAAACTCTGTGGGCATGTTTTTAATGCCGCTAAACTGCTAATTGCCTCAAATTGAAAACAATCGGCTGCGCACTCTCTTGTAGCCATCTGTGTTAACAGCTGATCAAAATGTAGCTTCGCTTCCCTGAAGTTGTTCTTATACTCTAAGGTAGGAGAAGTCTTGAAGTTTGAAAAGAGGAAGAAAGAGGGCCTGAGCCAAGCAAAAAGCAGCATCTTGAGTTTTTCTATATTTGGACACACAAGAAATAATATCACATCTCAGCACTGCCTTAGCAGTTTGCCAAAACAGCGCAGGATCTGATTTATGATCAACATTATTTAGTGCAAATTTGTCCCATGCTGCTTTTAGCATAGATTTAAATGTTTAAGAGTTGGATAACTTGGCTGGAAAGCGCCAGTGCGAGTGTGATCCTAACATAAACTTACTCTGGTGGTTTATCCATATAGGTGCATGGTCCAATATGCTAATAGTATCTATGACCGAATCTACGACCCTGGTGGACAGACTAGCAGAAACCAGAAGATAATCTTTTCAAGAGAACACATTGTGTGTTGCAGAATGGCAGATATATTCTAATTCAAAAGGATGGCGTACTCTCCAGATGTTGAGAAGGTCAAGCTGCTTGGTCAGATAACTAAAATTAATCCTAGTAAGGCATAGGGAATGGGGCAATGGGTTTTTCCTATCCAACACAGTAGAAGAGACCAGGTTCATATTCCCCCCAATAATATTAGAGGTATAAGCAAATGGCCTCAGTAAATTGGTTAAAGTTAAGGTGTGTACACACGGTGAGATCCTTGCTATGCCTGATTTTGACTATGCGATTTACCTTGAGCTCCCCCCAGAGCCCAGATAGCATAGATTTGGACTATCTGTACTTTCAATTTTGTCTATGTACGATTTTGACTAAGTGCCAATTTTGACTATACTTTGTACTAGATAGTACACTAGATAGTGAAGGTTGACTTGCCTGCACAGTCTGTCTAGCCTTACGATACCGACCCCATGGGAGCATGCATTGGAATCGAATCGGTAATGCAAGCTGCCTAACACCTTGAGATATGCACAAACTTTCCTTAAGATTTTGACTATATAGTCAAAATCTTACAGATTTATCTCACTGTGTGTACACACCTTAAGGTAAAAGGATTTATCATAAACAGTGGGTGCATATACATTACAAAGTGTATATCGGAAACCATTTAGAGTGATGTCTAGAATTATATAGCGGCCTAGTTGATCTATGATCTGGCAGTGGATGTCAAATGAGAGACCTTTATCTATAAGGATTGCTATGCCACTCGTCTTCAAATTAAAGGAGGACGAGTCTATTACTTGGTGGTGAAGCATTAAGAGTTTCAAATGCTCAGCAGGTGTTAGATGTGTTTCTTGTAGAAACGTCACATCAGCATGCATTTTATTCAGATAGGTCAGGATGCATTTTCGCTTAACAGGGGAGTTGATGTCCTGTACATTCCAAGAATATCATATACAGTGCATCCGGAAAGTATTCACAGTGCTTCACTTTTTCCACATTTTGTTATGTTACAGCCTTATTCCAAACTGGAATAAATTATTTTTTCCCCTAAAAATACTACACACAATACCCCATAATGACAACATGAAAAAAGTTTTTTTGAGATTTGTGCAAATTTATTAAAAATAAAAAACTAAGAGGGCGTGGCTTGGACAGGCATGGAGTAGCAGTGGGAAGATCTAGCTCTCCATAGAAATCCTGTTTAAACACCCGTTTTCCCCTAACCCGTGGCTCCTGTGACCTGCCAGCTGGCATAAGAAGGTGTACTGCCCCTGTACATACCCGCACTGGTCCGGTGTGCAGCGCGGCTCCCTGTATCCGACACCTCCGGCGTGACGCCCCGGCTCCCTGCCTCTCTATCCGGGAAGACACGTGACGGCGCTTGTAGCGGCGGATTTGCCGTGATCCTCCGGCCGGGGGACCGAGACTGGGAGGGCTCTGACTAGCGGGCATATCGCGGCAGCACTTGCCTGGAACCCCGCGGAGGTGCTGGGGACGGGTGAGTGCGGGCAGGAAAGCCCGCGAAAAACCGCCATCTTGCAGCCTCGCACATTTCTCCCAGCACCTGACATCCTCTCCGTCCTGCGGTACTGTACGGCTGAGTGAGCTGCGGCTGGGGCTGCCCCTCCCTCTCCTTCCTGGGCTTAATAGACAATTACAGAGGGGTTCCCTGTACGCGGTTCCCCACATATATTAAGAAATATATATATAGCTGCAGAGAGGGGAGGGGTGAAGAAGGAGAAAGGGAGAATACACCCTGTGAACGATTCCTGCATCTCTGCAATAGCCACACATGTGCCCGTAAATCAGCTTCCGTGCAGAAATACTCCCTGTACACAGAATATTCTGCAGTGTGCCTATAAGCCTGCTCTGCTCTGCTATATTATTGTTTATCATATCTGCCTGACCCAGGTGGCCCCCTGTGCTGATCCCATACTGATTGGAGACTTTTTTGCTGTAATATCCTCGGGGCCCTGACTACGCGCCCAGTGCTGCAATGGTTAAAGGAGGCCAGAACGCGGCTAACGCCGCGGCGAAACTGGAGAAATATGCTAGGTCGCAGCAGCCGTCTCATTCGGCAAAGCAGGGTGACACTGACCCATCCTCGCCTGCGACAGAGGTTGCTACCTCTGATCCCGCTGAGCAAATTCACTCTAGCCAGCAAATACTACAGGCCATTTCAGCGTCTGAACAGAGGGTCACAGACAAGATTGGGCAGGTGCAGGCGGACGTCTCTCTGCTTAGACAAGATCTACAGAAAATCCGGGAAAGAGTGGGTGAAACTGAACATCGGATATCGACTCTGGAAGATAATACGTCACCCCTACAGACGACAGTGGCCGACTTGTCTACCCAGATGGTGTCTATGCAGGCTAAAATTTCCGATATAGAGGGGAGACTTCGGCGCAACAACATTCGTTTTGTTGGACTCCCTGAAAGAGCGGAGGGCACCACCCCGAAATTATTTCTGGAAACCTGGCTTATTAGTTTATTGGGCAGAGAAGCATTTACCTCTCAATTTGCAGTGGAAAGAGCACACAGACTCCCGCCTAGAATGCCGCCACCCGGGGCTCCGTCTAGAACATTTATTGCCAGTTTCCTACATTTTAAGGACCGCAACGCTATACTCCGTCTGGCCCGGACACAGGGCCCTTTCCAACTGGATGGACATAATATATCTGTTTTCCCTGATTTTGCCCTGGAGGTGCAAAAGAGTAGATCACAGTTTCTGCATATTAAACGTCAACTCCGTGACCGTAATATACAATACTCTATGCTGTTTCCGGCCAGGCTGCGAGTGGTGTTCGATAACACCACTCACTTTTTTTCAACTCCTCAAGATGCTGCTGCATGGCTGGAACGACAGCCTCACCCTCCTCGATGACGTGTTACTGCACAATTGTTGGTTTATTGCTCTCTTAATGTTAAGCCTCACTGTCTCATATTCTTATTATGCTAGTCACACTGTGGGTGCATATGCAATGCTTTGATGGGGCAATGTCGGGCAGCCTAATATCGATGTTGGTATTACTGTTGAGGTACGCTGCTAGATATGTTTTTTCAGGGTTAGGGCACTACTTCTATAGGTATACTATGGAGAGCCTGTGCCGAAGATAGTGTAGGGGCTTTTCTTTGGGTTCTTGGTTAGGCCTCTATCCCTTAGTTTAGTTAATTTGGTGGGAGTTATGGGATCCAGGTATACCTTAAGTTCCCAAGGTGATACAGGGTGGGAGTGGGGGGGGGTTAGTTTTTTTTTTTTTCATGCCATCAATTTTTGCTTATGTGTGTGCTCTGTTATGTAGCGATGTTTGCGAACGATATTGCTTTGATTTCCTCGGCTTCCAGGGACATGGGGGGACTGGGTGTCCCTATTCACAGCCTACACTGCTCTGCGACCCGGAACGGCCGGGCTCTGATAATTGTCTCTCTTATATATCCTGCCACCCTTTTCTCGCCTACTTTCTATGTCTGCTGTTTCTAGGGGGCTTCGCCTGCTCAGCTGGAACGTCAGGGGTTTGAACGAAAAGATTAAGAGATCGTTGATCTTGACTCAGGTTAAAAAATACCAGGCAGACATAATTTGTCTTTCTGAAACCCATTTGTTTGGAAGTAAGGTGCTGGCACTCAAGAAACCCTGGATTAGTCATGTTTACCACTCCACTTTCTCAGGTAGCGCTAGGGGTGTCTCTGTACTAATTAGAAAATCTATACAATTTCACCTAGACTCCTGTGAAACAGATCAATATGGCAGATATGTCTTTCTGCGCGCACATATTAATCGTAGACTATTCCACATATTAGCTGTCTATGTCCCCCCGCCATATAACAATGAGGTTCTGCGTCATGCAGCCCGATTTCTAGCCCAATCCCCTGCTGCCCCAGTGATATGCTTGGGGGATTTTAACAATGTGATGGATCATGCCCTGGACAGATGGAGAGAGTCGGTTGCTTCTCCCTCCCCTTCTGTATCCCCTACTCCATTTGCACGACTGGTGGGGGAACTGGGGTTAGTGGATGTATGGAGGAGTCGCAATCCCACGGCTAATCAGTTCTCCTGCCACTCCGCTACCTATCATGCCTTCTCTCGCATTGATTTGATCTTGATTTCTCCTGACTTGTCCCCTGATGTGTTGGAGGTGGACTATCTTCCTAGGGGTATATCGGATCACTCTCCTGTATCACTTACAGTAAGTGTTGGTTGGGAGCGCGGTGCAAAAATGTGGAAACTTAATCCCTTCTGGTTAACCTTATTAGGGGAGGGTGCGGATTTGGTTGATGCCTGGGAGGGGTTCCAGGTTTGTAATCTGTCTTGCACCGAACTGGCGGTCAAACATGACGCTTTTAAAGCGTTCCAGCGGGGCTCCTTCATAAAACGAATATCTGAGGTTAAATTATCTAGTAAAAAGAAGGAAATAAGACTGGAGGCCCTATGTCAGCAATTGGAATCCCAATATATAGCTACCCATTTACGTTCTGACGAACTGTTGTGGCGAGACGCGCAGGAAGAGTGGTCCGATTGCTTATTTGAGAAGTCCAGGCGTAGACTCCTTTTTACGGGACATGCACACTATTTTCAGGCGGAGATGAATGGCAGTTATTTAGCTTTTTTGGCTCGGTCTGAATCTACTAGAACAATGATTCAATGTGTGAGGAACTCTGACGACCAAATGTGTTACTCTGGCTCGGCGGTGTCTGAGACATTTCGTAGTTACTATTCCTCGCTATATACATCCCGAGCCACTTACTCCACTGATCAATTGAGGGAATATTTGGCTCGGCTGGATTTGCCCTGTCTGTCCCAGGAAGACTCTGGGGCTCTAGATGCACCAATTACTCTGGAGGAGGTGAACGCTGCGATCCTGTCCCTTCCAGCGTCTAAGGCACCGGGTTGTGATGGACTTCCGGGTGAAGTTTATAAGAAATTTAGCAGCTTTTTTGCCCCCTATCTTCTACAATTATTTGACCTATTGTTGGAGGGCGGGACTCTCCCTCGCTCTATGGCCGAGGCAAATATAATTGTCTTGCTGAAACCGGGAAAAGACCCCCTACGCCCCGAATCTTACAGACCTATTTCCCTCCTCAATACGGATGTCAAGATACTGACAAAGATCTTGGCATCTAGATTGAACTTAGTTATCACAACAATCATTCACCCGGATCAGACGGGATTTATGCCAGGTAAGTCAACTGCCCAAAATTTACGTAGACTGTTTTGTCACCTACAGAGGTGTGATCTGGGGGAGTTGGATGCGGTGGTGGTGTCCCTAGATGCAGCCAAAGCATTTGACTCAGTGGAGTGGACATATTTGTGGGGGGTACTGGAGAAGTTTGCTTTTGGCCCTCGTTTTATTAAATTTCTCCAGTTATTGTATTTTTTGCCTATGGCCCGTGTGACGGCCAATGGTTTCACGTCGGAGATGTTTGCGTTGGAGAGGGGCACTCGACAGGGTTGCCCCCTATCCCCTGCGCTGTTCGCAATTGCCGTGGAGCCGTTGGCCGCCTTGCTACAATCTAATGACGAGATTAGGGGTATTAAGGTTGGGGGTCATGTGGATGTTGTGGCCCTGTATGCAGACGATATGCTCCTTTTCTTACAGGACTCCGAGGGCTCCTTGCAGGCTATGCTGCGGGTAGTGGAGGAATTTGGAGTTTTTTCTGGTTTACTAATCAACTGGGATAAATCGCATATTTTTCCCTTGTCTGGTCTTCTCCCTGAAAATACCCGGGGAGTGTACCCCTTGCAGTGGATGCTGCGGTTTAAATACTTGGGTATCTGGATCACCCCTATGGCACGTAGTTATGTGGCCCAAAATATTGACCCCATTACGATGTCATTTAAAGAGAGGGCTCATAGCTGGAAAAAACTACCACTGTCTATCCTAGGTCGGGTTAATTTATTCAAAATGATAATGCAACCAAAGTTCCTATATGCCCTACATAACTCTCCGGTCTACCTCCCGAAAAAAGTCTTCACTATAATTGAGGGCGTTATGTCCTCATTTATATGGGGTAATAAACCAGCAAGAGTCTCTATTAAAACGCTGAGCAGGTCACAACTCTCGGGGGGTGCGAGTCTTCCCAATCTGAGACTATATTACGTAGCAGCGCAAATGTCCCATCTTGGCGAGTGGACTGGAGATTCCTTGGATCCAACAATGGGGGGTCTTCTGGCTGAGCGGGCGAGGTGCTCTCCTACTTTCTCCTTTTCTCCTCTTCAACTCCTTCTTTCTGGCCGTGCGGCTTCTGGTTTGCCTCCCTTGTTACGCCAAGCCTTGCTAATCTGGCGCTATGCACATACTATATATGATTGGGAGGGGCAGTATACCAGTACTCCGCTATGGTTTAATAGTACGTATTCAGAGTTGTACAAGATATCTCCAGATAATATTTGGATAACTAAGGGTGTAATCTCTCTAAAACAACTCTACCAAGATGGAGTGCTCAAGTCTTTTCAGCAATTGAAACTCGAATTTGATATACCTAACACTACCTTGTTTCGGTACTTCCAACTTAGACATGCTGTGCAGACCCAGTTTCCTAATGGCCCACCTCCAATTGCAGATTCACCCGTTAAGTCGTTGCTCACTTCTCTTAGTCGAAGGGGAAAAATATCTGTCATATATACTGCTTTGAATAATAAATATGGTCACAACCATTTGAATACACTTCGCATCAAATGGGAGACTGATTTGGGACCTTTATCCCAGGAGCAGTGGATCCAGATCCTGGGCTCCACTAAATATACTACGCCATGTATACGATATAAACAAGTCTTTTTTTACATTCTGCACAGGGTGTATCGAACTCCTGTCACTATGCAGAGGGCTGGTATTAGAGATAACTCTTGCTGCCCCAGATGCCGGGAGACCGATGCCGGATTCTGGCATTTGTTATGGGACTGCCCTGCAATTTCCCTTTTCTGGCGTAAGGTATGGGGTGATATAACCATGACTGCCCCATCCCTCCCCGTACTAGACCCCGGCCTATGCCTGTTTGGATTAGATCTTGAGGAAACACACTCTGTGGTACTGTACAAATATGTCCTGTGTCTCACTACGCTGGCGAGGGTTGTCATTGCCAGGGTTTGGTTCTCAGCTGACATGCCTAGGGTGGAGCAATGGAGGGCGTTGGTAAATTCAGTAATACGACACGAGAGATATATGTATAAGATAAGGGGTTCCTCCTCTCAATTTACAGAGAAGTGGGACCGTTGGTGCAGCACAAGGTTGGGCAGACCGATACTGGACACCTAGTCCTTCTTTACACAGATATCGTTTGATAAGAAACTTTAAGTGAATATAATTGACGCACACACAGAATGTTGAATTTTAACATATATAATTTTATTGATGGCAATTGTTACAGTTAATAGAATGCTAATGTTTGTTTTGAGTTATGTATAAATGTCAAAAAAACAAATAAAAAAAGTACTTGATTTAAAAAAAAAAAAAAAAAAACTAAGAAATCACATGTACATAAATATTCACAGCCTTTGCTCAACACTTTGTTGATGCACCTTTGGTAGCAATTACAGCCTCAAGTCTTTTTGAATATGATGCCACAAGCTTGGCACACCTATCTTTGGGCAGTTTCGCCCATTACTCTTTGCAGCACCTCTCAAACTCCATCAGGTTAAATGGGAAGCATTGGTGTACCATTTTCAGATCTCTCCAGAGATGTTCAATCAGCTTCAAGTCTGAGCTCTGGCTGGGCCCTTCTCTGTGAAGGGCATTCACAGAGTTGTGCTGAAGTCACTCCTTTGATATCTTGGCTGTGTGCTTAGGGTCGTTGTCCGGCTGAACCGTAGCCCCAGTCTGAGGTGAAGATCGCTCTAGAACAGGTTTTCATCCAGGATGTCTCTATACATTGCTGCATTCATCTTTCCCTCTATCCTGGCTAGTCTCCCAGTTCCTGCCACTGAAAAACATCCCCACAACATGATGCTGCCATCACCATGCTTCACTGTAGGGATGGTATTGGCCTGGTGATAAGCGGTGCCTGGTTTCCTTCAAAGAGTTCAATCTTAGTCTCATCAGACCAGATCATTTTGTTTCTCATGATCTGAGAGTCCTTCAGGTGCATTCTGGCAAACTCCAGGTGGGCTGCCATGTGCTTTTTTACTAAGGAATGGCTTCCGTCTGGCCACTCTACCATACAGGCATGATTGGAGGATTGCTGCAGAGATGGTTGTCCTTCTGGAATGTTCTCTTCTTTCTACAGAGGAATGCTGTAGCTCTGACAGAGTGACCATGAGGTACTTGGTCACCTCCCACATTAGGGCCCTTCTCCCCCAATTGCTCAGTTTAGATGGCCAGCTCTAGGAAGAGTCCTGGTGGTTCTGAACTTCTTCCATTTGCAGATGATGGAGGCCACTGTGCTCATTGGGACATTCAAAGCAGCAGATATTTTTCTGTACCCTTCCCCAGATTTGTGCCTTGAAACAATCCTGTCTCAAAGGTCTACAGACAATTACTTTGACTTCATGCTTGGTTTGTGCTGAGACATGCACTGTCAAGTGTGGGACCTTATATAGACAGTTGTGTGCCTTTCCAAATCATGTCCAATCAATAGAATTTATCACAGGTGGACTCCATTTAAGCTGTAGGAACATCTCAATGGAAACAGGATGCACCTGAGCACAATTTTGAGCTTCATGGCAAAGGCTGTGAATACTTATGTACATGGGATTTCTTAGTTTTTATTTTTAATAAATTTGCAAAAATCTCAAATTTTTTTTCATGTTGTCATTATGGGGTATTGAGTGTAGAATTTTGAGGGAAAAAATACATTTATTCCATATTGGAATAATACTGTAACGTAACAAAATGTGTAAAACGTGAAGTGCTGTGAATACTTTCCGGATGCACTGTAAGTTGGGACATCATGTATAAAGAGTAAAAGGAAGCCCTATATACATAAAATAAGCAAGTCTCTTAAGATAGATATAAACTGGAAACAAGGGGCCTGGGCTGTAGCACAGAGGAAATACAGACACCCACCGCCCAACCGCACAGTCCAATAAGGTATACCACTCTAAGAAATATAATAAGTAATAGTCCGACCAAAGGTAGCGGTGGCTCCTCCTGTTCAGACCTAAATATACCAATAGAAAAATAAGCAGGGAAGAAAAGGAAAAGTGAAAGAGAAAGTGGAGAGATTGGAAAAAAAAATCTAAAAAGACAATATTAAACAATAGTTGTAACATTACATATATGCAGCTGTGATAGGAAAAGTATTGAATGCAGGGTTAAAGAAAAACTTTGGGGTCCTCAAAAGGGCCGCCATAAAATCCGTACAGTATTACATGCCTAAATGAAAGTTATCAATTGAATAGTCCGAGTAGCATAGAAAACCAAACCTTTAAAGACCAGCGAGCGTTATAATATGTACCCATGAATATATTCTAAGGCACTAAAATCTCAACATAACACAATTACATGGGTATGGGTAGGAACCAAAACAAGGGCTGTATGAACGAGTTGTGGTTAATCATTTTGGTCTATTGAATCTGGGCAGGTTGCCTCTTTGTCTTATCTAAGGTGGGACTTAGCATCTTTTACAGAAGTAAAGTCTTTTGGGCCTTGCTGAGTAAAATGGCGAAGTCTCACTGGGTGGGTACACGAGAGCAAACCATTTGCCTGATTAAACTAGTTGGGCACACATGGTAGACATTTTGCAATGGGCTCTGGAGACTTCTGCAGAATAGTCCTGAAAGATATATGCAGCTTCTGGCCATGCCATTGGAGCGAGCCTTTGCTTTTGGCTGCAGACCAAATCATCTCTTTGTATTGAAAGTTCAAACACTTAAATATGACAGCATGAGGATGAGATTGATTTGAGTCACAGGGAGGCCCTAGATGGTGCGCCCTTTCTATCTCAAGAGACAACAATTACTCAGTAAGACCAAGTACTGTAAATCCGGCAAGTCAGACTGATAATCCTGAAGTTTATACGTATGAATCTGTTTTCGAGATCATCGATTTTGGACATCATAAGCTTGCAAGAGGAAGGGAGCAAGGTAACCTGTTGCTTGAGATCCTCAATTTCCAGGAAATTCTGAACCAATTCTGTTTTTGTTTACCGATATTTGGTGAAACATGGAGTTAAGTTCCGACTTCAGATCCGACACTGCCGACAATAGCTTGTCAGCTTGTTTCTGTAACAGAGGCTCCACCGTCTCCTTAATAGCCTTAACAATCTCCAAATAAGTCGTGACATAATATGTGTCATAAGTATTTTCTTTATATTATTTTAATGTTTATGACAGGGGAGGCACTGCCTCCCCTACCTCCCCTGACTGCACGTCCCTGATATATATTGCTACATTGTTTGTGGCATAGAAGATAATTGCATGAAGAATTATTTTTAGGACTATGGTTAATTCCGTGCTGTATTACCTTTTTTATTATTTCATTACTGGTTGACAACATTTGCTAGCTTTTTATGGTAGATAAACTTAGTATTTGCTCATGTCACAATCAATGTGTGATGCATTTATACAATTTGAGTATTTTTATTGGAAAGTCGGCAGCAGATTTCTTGTTATTGCGTGTTTGAGAAGAAGGCCAGGTAAGGAACCCAAAATCTGTGGAGATTTCCATCAGTTTAATTATGCCACTTCAGTTGCGCAATCAAAGTGTCAATTACTTTAAAGAACAGGCTTTGGAAAACCAGATCTGTGTTCATATTGCAATCATCATCATTGTCCAGTCTTCTTTTTCTTTGCCTCTTCATAGGAAATTCTGTGGTAGATCCATTGAGTGAGCAATGATTCGTGGTTTTTTTCACTAATGTATCAGCCCCTTCTTCACGCATATGCTGTAGTTGATTCAGAAGTCCAGGATTGCAGCTTGCCCAAATTATAATACCTTATATTGCAGTGCTTGGTTGACTGAGTCAATATTTTTGTCAAAATTTTACCCCACATAATAAGAAGTAGTGATGTGCACCGGACATTTTTCGGGTTTTGTGTTTTGGTTTTGGATTCGGTTCCGCGGCCGTGTTTTGGATTCGGACGAGTTTTGGCAAAACCTCCCTGAAATTTTTTTGTCGGATTCGGGTGTTTTTTTACAAAAAAACCCTCAAAAACAGCTTAAATCATAGAATTTTGGGGTCATTTTGATCCCATAATATTATTAACCTCAATAACCATAATTTCCACTCATTTTCAGTCTATTCTGAACACCTCACACCTCACAATATTATTTTTAGTCCTAAAATTTGCACCAAGGTCGCTGCATGGCTAAGCTAAGCGACACAAGTGGCCGACACAAACACCTGGCCCATCTAGGAGTGGCACTGCAGTGTCAGGCAGGATGGCACTTCAAAAAAAATTGTCCCCAAACAGCACATGATGCAAAGAAAAAAAGAGGCGCACCAAGGTCGCTGTGTGACTAAGCTAAGCGACACAAGTGGCCGACACAAACACCTGGCCCATCTAGGAGTGGCACTGCAGTGTTAGACAGAATGGCACTTAAAAAAAATAGTCCCCAAACAGCACATGATGCAAAGAAAAAAAGAGGCGCACCAAGGTCGCTGTGTGACTAAGCTAAGCGACACAAGTGGCCGACACAAACACCTGGCCCATCTAGGAGTGGCACTGCAGTGTCAGGCAGGATGGCACTTCAAAAAAATTGTCCCCAAACAGCACATGATGCAAAGAAAAATGATAGAAAAAAGAGGTGCAAGATGGAATTGTCCTTGGGCCCTCCCACCCACCCTTATGTTGTATAAACAGGACATGCACACTTTAACGAACCCATCATTTCAGCGACAGGGTCTGCCACACGACTGTGACTGAAATGACTGGTTGGTTTGGGCCCCCACCAAAAAAGAAGCAATCAATCTCTCCTTGCACAAACTGGCTCTACAGAGGCAAGATGTCCACCTCATCATCGTCCTCCGATTCCTCACCCCTTTCACTGTGTACATCCCTCTCCTCACAGATTATTAATTCGTCCCCACTGGAATCCATCATCTCAGGTCCCTGTGTACTTTCTAGAGGCAATTGCTGGTGAATGTCTCCACGGAGGAATTGATTATAATTCATCATCTTCTCCACATTTTCTGGAAGTAACCTCATACGCCGATTGCTGACAAGGTGAGCGGCTGCACTAAACACTCTTTCGGAGTACACACTGGAGGGAGGGCAACTTAGGTAGAATAAAGCCAGTTTGTGCAAAGGCCTCCAAATTGCCTCTTTTTCCTGCCAGTATATGTACGGACTGTCTGACGTGCCTACTTGGATGCGGTCACTCATATAATCCTCCACCATTCTTTCAATGGTGACAGAATCATATGCAGTGACAGTAGACGACATGTCAGTAATCGTTGGCAGGTCCTTCAGTCCGGACCAGATGTCAGCACTCGCTCCAGACTGCCCTGCATCACCACCAGCGGGTGGGCTCGGAATTCTTAGCCTTTTCCTCGCACCTCGAGTTGCGGGAGAATGTGAAGGAGGAGCTGTTGACTGGTCACGTTCCGCTTGACTTGACAATTTTCTCACCAGCAGGTCTTTGAACCTCTGCAGACTTGTGTCTGCCGGAAAGGGAGATACAACGTAGGTTTTAAATCTAGGATCGAGCACGGTGGCCAAAATGTAGTGCTCTGATTTCAACAGATTGACCACCCGTGAATCCTGGTTAAGCGAATTAAGGGCTCCATCCACAAGTCCCACATGCCTAGCGGAATCGCTCTGTTTTAGCTCCTCCTTCAATGTCTCCAGCTTCTTCTGCAAAAGCCTGATTAGGGGAATGACCTGACTCAGGCTGGCAGTGTCTGAACTGACTTCACGTGTGGCAAGTTCAAAGGGTTGCAGAACCTTGCACAACGTTGAAATCATTCTCCACTGCTCTTGAGTCAGGTGCATTCCCCCTCCTTTGCCTATATCGTGGGCAGATGTATAGGCTTGATTGGCCTTTTGCTGCTCCTCCATCCTCTGAAGCATATAGAGGGTTGAATTCCACCTCGTTACCACCTCTTGCTTCAGATGATGGCAGGGCAGGTTCAGGAGTGTTTGCTGGTGATCCAGTCTTTGGCACGCGGTGGCTGAATGCCGAAAGTGGCCCGCAATTCTTCGGGCCACCGACAGCATCTCTTGCACGACCCTGTCATTTTTTAAATAATTCTGCACCAACAAATTCAATGTATGTGCAAAACATGGGACGTGCTGGAATTTGCCCAGATGTAATGCATGCACAATATTGGTGGCATTGTCCGATGTCACAAATCCCCAGGAGAGTCCAATTGGGGTAAGCCATTCTGCGATGATGTTCCTCAGTTTCCGTAAGAGGTTGTCAGCTGTGTGCCTCTTATGGAAAGCGGTGATACAAAGCGTAGCCTGCCTAGGAACGAGTTGGCGTTTGCGAGATGCTGCTACTGGTGCCGCTGCTGCTGTTCTTGCTGCGGAAGGCAATACATCTACCCAGTGGGCTGTCACAGTCATATAGTCCTGAGTCTGCCCTGCTCCACTTGTCCACATGTCCGTGGTTAAGTGGACATATGGGTACAACTGCATTTTGTAGGACACTGGTGACTCTTTTTCTGAGGTCTGTGTACATTTTCGGTATCGCCTGCCTAGAGAAATGGAACCTTGATGGTATTTGGTACCGGGGACACAGTACCTCAATGAAGTCTCTAGTTGCCTGTGAATTAACGGTGGATACCGGAACCACGTTTCTCACCACCCAGGCTGACAAGACCTGAGTTATCCGCTTTGCAGCAGGATGACTGCTGTGATATTTCATCTTCCTCGCAAAGGACTGTTGGACAGTCAATTGCTTACTGGAAGTAGTACAAGTGGTCTTCCGACTCCCCTTCTGGGATGCCGAGCGACTCCCAGCAGCAACAACAGCAGCGCCAGCAGCAGTAGGCGTTACACTCAAGGATGCATCGGAGGAATCCCAGGCAGGAGAGGACTCGTCAGACTTGCCAGTGACATGGCCTGCAGGACTATTGGCTTTCCTGTGTAAGGTGGAAATTGACACTGAGGGAGTTGGTGCTGTGGTTTGCAGGAGCTTGATTACAAGAAGAAGGGATTTAGTGGTCAGTGGACTGCTTCCGCTGTCATCCAAAGTTTTTGAACTTGTCACTGACTTCTGATGAATGCGGACCAGGTGACGTATAAGGGAGGATGTTCCTAGGTGGTTAACGTCCTTACCCCTACTTATTACAGCTTGACAAAGGCAACACACGGCTTGACACCTGTTGTCCACATTTGTGTTGAAATAATTCCACAACGAAGAGGTGATTTTTTTGTATTTTGACCAGGCATGTCAATGGCCATATTCGTCCCACGGACAACAGGTGTCTCCCCGGGTGCCTGACTTAAACAAACCACCTCACCATCAGAATCCTCCTTGTCAATTTCCTCCCCAGCGCCAGCAACACCCATATCCTCATCCTGGTGTACTTCAACAGTGACATCTTCAATTTGACTATCAGGAACTGGACTGCGGGTGCTCCTTCCAGCACTTGCAGGGGGCGTGCAAATGGTGGAAGGCGCAAGCTCTTCCCGTCCAGTGTTGGGAAGGTCAGGCATCGCAACCGACACAATTGGACTCTCCTTGGGGATTTGTGATTTAGAAGAACGCACAGTTCTTTGCTGTGCTTTTGCCAGCTTAAGTCTTTTCATTTTTCTAGCGAGAGGATGAGTGCTTCCATCCTCATGTGAATCTGAACCACTAGCCATGAACATAGGCCAGGGCCTCAGCCGTTCCTTGCCACTCCGTGTCGTAAATGGCATATTGGCAAGTTTACGCTTCTCATCAGACGCTTTCAATTTTGATTTTTGGGTAATTTTACTGAACTTTTGTTTTTTGGATTTTACATGCTCTCTACTATGACATTGGGCATCGGCCTTGGCAGACGACGTTGATGGCATTTCATCATCTCGGCCATGACTAGTGGCAGCAGCTTCAGCACGAGGTGGAAGTGGATCTTGATCTTTCCCTATTTTAACCTCCACATTTTTGTTCTCCATTTTTTAATGTGTGGAATTATATGCCAGTATCAATAGCAATGGCCTACTACTATATATGCTGCGCACAACTGAAATGCACCACAGGTATGGATGGATAGTATACTTGACGACACAGAGGTAGGTAGAGCAGTGGCCTTCCGTACCGTACTGCTATATATACTGGTGGTCACTGTCAGCAAACTGCAAAACTAAAATGCACCACAGGTATAGAATCTAGATGGATAGTATACTTGACGACACAGAGGTAGGTAGAGCAGTGGCCTTCCGTACCGTACTGCTATATATACTGGTGGTCACTGTCAGCAAACTGCAAAACTAAAATGCACCACAGGTCTAGAATCTAGATGGATAGTATACTTGACGACACAGAGGTAGGTAGAGCAGCGGCCTTCCGTACCGTACTGCTATATATACTGGTGGTCATTGTCAGCAAAATTCTGCACTGTACTCCTCCTATATAATACTGCTGTTCCCCAGTCCCCACAATAAATTTGTGTGAGCACAGATATATGCAGCACACTGAGCACAGATATAGAGTGTTTTTCAGGCAGACAACGTATACTGGTGGTCACTGGTCAGCAAAACTCTGCACTGTACTCCTCCTATATAATATACTGGTGGTCCCCAGTCCCCACAATAAAGCAGTGTGAGCACAGATATATGCAGCACACTGAGCACAGATATGGAGTGTTTTTCAGGCAGACAACGTATACTGGTGGTCACTGTCTGCAAAACTCTGCACTGTACTCCTCCTATATAATACTGGTGGTCCCCAGTCCCCACAATAAAGCAGTGTGAGCACAGATATATGCAGCACACTGAGCACAGATATGGAGTGTTTTTCAGGCAGACAACGTATACTGGTGGTCACTGTCAGCAAAATTCTGCACTGTACTCCTCCTATATAATATACTGGTGGTCCCCAGTCCCCACAATAAAGCAGTGTGAGCACAGATATATGCAGCACACTGAGCACAGATATGGAGTGTTTTTCAGGCAGACAACGTATACTGGTGGTCACTGTCAGCAAAACTTTGCACTGTACTCCTCCTATATAATACAGCTGCTCCCCAGTCTCCACAATAAAGCAGTGTGAGCACAGATATATGCAGCACACTGAGCACAGATATGGAGTGTTTTTCAGGCAGACAACGTATACTGGTGGTCACTGTCAGCAAAACTCTGCACTGTACTCCTCCTATATGATAAACTGGTGGTCCCCAGTCCCCACAATAAAGCAATGTGAGCACAGATATATGCAGCACACTGAGCACAGATATGGAGTGTTTTTCAGGCAGACAACGTATACTGGTGGTCACTGTCAGCAAAACTCTGCACTGTACTCCTCCTATATAATACAGCTGCTCCCCAGTCTCCACAATTAAGCAGTGTGAGCACAGATATATGCAGCACACTGAGCACAGATATGGAGTGTTTTTCAGGCAGACAACGTATACTGGTGGTCACTGTCAGCAAAACTCTGCACTGTACTCCTCCTATATAATAATACAGCTGCTCCCCAGTCCCCACAATTAAGCAGTGTGAGCACAGATATATGCAGCACACTGAGCACAGATATGGAGTGTTTTTCAGGCAGACAACGTATACTGGTGGTCACTGTCAGCAAAACTCTGCACTGTACTCCTCCTATATAATAATACAGCTGCTCCCCAGTCCCCACAATTAAGCAGTGTGAGCACAGATATATGCAGCACACTGAGCACAGATATGGAGTGTTTTTCAGGCAGACAACGTATACTGGTGGTCACTGTCAGCAAAACTCTGCAGTGTACTCCTCCTATATAATATACTGGTGGTCCCCAGTCCCCACAATAAAGCAGTGTGAGCACAGATGTATGCAGCACACTGAGCACAGATATGGAGTGTTTTTCAGGCAGACAACGTATACTGGTGGTCACTGTCAGCAAAACTCTGCACTGTACTCCTCCTATATAATAATACAGCTGCTCCCCAGTCTCCACAATTAAGCAGTGTGAGCACAGATATATGCAGCACACTGAGCACAGATATGGAGTGTTTTTCAGGCAGACAACGTATACTGGTGGTCACTGTCAGCAAAACTCTGCACTGTACTCCTCCTATATAATAATACAGCTGCTCCCCAGTCCCCACAATTAAGCAGTGTGAGCACAGATATATGCAGCACACTGAGCACAGATATGGAGTGTTTTTCAGGCAGACAACGTATACTGGTGGTCACTGTCAGCAAAACTCTGCAGTGTACTCCTCCTATATAATATACTGGTGGTCCCCAGTCCCCACAATAAAGCAGTGTGAGCACAGATGTATGCAGCACACTGAGCACAGATATGGAGTGTTTTTCAGGCAGACAACGTATACTGGTGGTCACTGTCAGCAAAACTCTGCACTGTACTCCTCCTATATAATACAGCTGCTCCCCAGTCCCCACAATTAAGCAGTGTGAGCACAGATATATGCAGCACACTGAGCACAGATATGGAGTGTTTTTCAGGCAGACAACGTATACTGGTGGTCACTGTCAGCAAAACTCTGCAGTGTACTCCTCCTATATAATACAGCTGCTCCCCAGTCCCCACAATTAAGCAGTGTGAGCACAGATATATGCAGCACACTGAGCACAGATATGGAGTGTTTTTCAGGCAGACAACGTATACTGGTGGTCACTGTCAGCAAAACTCTGCACTGTACTCCTCCTATATAATATACTGGTGGTCCCCAGTCCCCACAATAAAGCAGTGTGAGCACAGATATATGCAGCACACTGAGCACAGATATGGAGTGTTTTTCAGGCAGACAACGTATACTGGTGGTCACTGTCAGCAAAACTCTGCACTGTACTCCTCCTATATAATACAGCTGCACCCCAGTCCCCACAATTAAGCAGTGTGAGCACAGATATATGCAGCACACTGAGCACAGATATGGAGTGTTTTTCAGGCAGTCAACGTATACTGGTGGTCACTGTCAGCAAAACTCTGCACTGTACTCCTCCTATATAATACAGCTGCTCCCCAGTCCCCACAATTAAGCAATAAGTACAAATATTTTTGCATCAAGAATTCAAGATTAATAAACGGAGAGGACACCAGCCACGTCCTCTCCCTAACATTTCCATTGCACAAGTGAAAATGGCGGCGACGCGCGGCTGCTTATATAGAATCCGAATCTCGCGAGAATCCGACAGCGGGATGATGACGTTCGGGCGCGCTCGGGTTAACCGAGCCATACGGGAGAATCCGAGTATGCCTCGGACCCGTGTAAAATGTGTGAAGTTCGGGGAGGTTCGATTTCCGAGGAACCGAACCCGCTCATCACTAATAAGAAGGCAAACTAATTTAAAATAAGCTGTGTCAGGCTCTCAACTATCTGTTTCCAGACGTGCTATCACTTGGTGCAGTGCCTCAAGTACCTCTGGCAATTGGGTGCTTAATGACTTGACAGCACAAGCTCTTGATGACCATATGGTGGTACTATAACCTTTGGTAGTGACTTTAAGAATTTTGGTCATTGTGTCCCATTTGAACTAAAACAAAAACCCAAAACATTTTCTGAACACAGTTGTAAAGATTATCACCATTATCCACAGAGGAACTGGCTGCATGCACAGTGCACTCCTAATAGATTGAACAAAGGTGCAGCATATGGAACAAATCTAGCCACATTGGGGGTAATTCCAAGTTGATCGCAGCAGGAAATTTGATAGCAATTGGGCAAAATCATGTGCACTGCAGGGGAGGCAGATATAACATGTGCAGAGAGAGTTAGATTTGGGTGTGGTGTGTTCAATCTGCAATCTAATTTGCAGTGTAAAAATAAAGCAGCCAGTATTTACCCTGCACAGAAATAAAATAACCCACCCAAATCTAACTCTTTCTGCACATGTTATATCTGCCTCCCCTGCAGTGCACATGGTTTTATCCAATTGCTATCAAAAATCCTGCTGCGATCAACTTGGAATTACCACCATTGTTCACTTGATTTAGTCATGCTTGTACACCATTATAATTTTCTGTCAGATTTACTCCATTGTCAGAACCCCTGCCCACTCATATTACTTGGATCTAAACCATCCTTGTGAAGCTTCTATTCTATTTTAGCAGCAGACCACTGCCTGTTTTTATAATTAGTTTTAATAAAGTCTATGAAACTCTCTTCTACATTACAGTTTGCATCTGAAATCCTAAGATACATGATTTTTTTTTTTTTTTGGGGGGGGGGGGTAATTATTATATTGAACAACAATTGGATATTGTATGTAGAGCTCCTATAAGTGATGTAGAACTGTTTTTCAAATACTGGTTGACACACTTGCTACATGTATCCTGCATATGGTTCATTTACTATATGTACAACAATTGGATATTATATGTAGATCTCATATGTGATGTATACTCTATTTTTTATTTTATTTCTGTATCCTCAAATAAAACTGATATAAAGTTTTATGTACATGATGTTGTGCAGTATTATCAATCTCTCTGATTTGCTCTACCTGGTGCAATATGTATAAGGGGCTCTGCTGTACTGTGGAGTAATGTGTGCAAAGGGCTCTAACTGGCATAACGTGTATAAGGGGCACTACTGTGTGGTAATGGGACTGTTGGACACCACTGTGCGGTGTAATGTGAATTGGTGCAATTTTGTGGCCACGCCCCTTCCTCATTAAGTTACGCCCCTATTTGGCATGCACTGTCCCTGTTTTGAATGAGGGTGCCAAAGGAAAAGTTCGCACTGGGAGCCACAAGGTCTAGAACCGGCCCTGCGTACATGTAACTCAATTGTGTCCCTACAGTATTCCTATCTGTATGACATTACTTGCTCCCCCCCCCCTCCCTGCTTATCTGTTACCTACATGGCTGTTGTATAGCACACCAAAGACAAATGCCTAGTATACAGTACACAAGTATACCTGGCCAATAAAGCTGATTGTGATTCTGGTCTCTTTGTCCACATGTTATGATTGCCAGCTAGCAGCACTAGTTTTGCCTATTACATTGACATTTCCTAAGCAGTAGGCACACAGTTTGAGAACCACTGTAATTGATAGAGCCAGATAAAAGCATGAAACATGCAACATGATAGTAAAACAGCATGATAAGTTCTTGTTTGTTGTTTTTCTTATTACTGATATGCAAAACATTAAAGGAAATTTCAGTGTAAACTGAGTGGTTTAAAAAAAGAGTAAAATAATATAACTGCATCCTCCACAACATTTTGTTTATTTGTATTGCAGTACACATGACAGTTACTTTAGCTTCTCTATTCATTCATTTTCTCAGCACAATTAAACACATGAAAATGTATAAATCATAGGCACTACCTATAGACAGGGACATCAGATGCTGATTGAAGGTCACCAACATAGCCGGTAGCCTTTTTTGTGTGTGATGGGTCACAGTACCCCAGAGCATACTTACCTACTCTCCCGGATCGGCTGGTATGCTAACAAAAATGGGGTGGCGCTCCCAGCCCCAGAAGGGTAGGCAAGTCTTCCAAACTGGAATCACCCCCCCCAGCCTCCCGTATCCCCCGCAGGCCGCAGCGTCCCCGTAGCCGTTCTTTAAAGTATCTGGTCCGGGGGGGCTGATGATGTGATTCACGCAGATGAGGCCTGCTGTACAGACGTAGCTGCCCTCTCCCACATGGGGCAGCCAGACACTCAGTAAGTAGTATGACCCCAAAGTCCACCACCTATGCAGGTTATGGATTGCTGATAGAGAATAATTCACAGGAAGCATATTACACACTCATTTAGGCATGATTCTTTAGAAAGGAACATCTATGAGCTATCTGAATTGTTTTTAACTTTTCCATTCTCAGAAGAGTGAATGTATTGGGCATCAAAATTGTCAACAATACTTTTTTTTAGCATTACCAGTTTCTGTCTTATTCTCACTAGAGATGAGTGGGTCCGGTTCTCTGAGAACCAGACCCATTGAACATAAGGGTCCAGGGTGATCTGAGCCACTGCTTGGATCTCCTTGCCTTCCCCGGATCCCAATTCAAGGCAAAACCTTGGGATCCCGCTGTCAGATCTTGAGGTTTAGCCTCGGACACCAGTCCCATTGAATTCAATGGGCTGACAGCTCTCTCAGCCATTCAGTGGTCTGTCATAGCTTTGCTGGGAAAATTATCCACACCACTACCTGCATTGGGGCCACTGTTCCCCTGTCCTGGAGTGACCCCCAGTCCTGCCTTGTACATTTATTCCTTTTACTATCTGCTCCGCCTACTACCTACAGTTATATAAGTCACTACTGTTCCAAATTTTAAGACCTGGCAGCATTCTAAGTACCGGTGAGTGTGTTGTACTCTAAGGAACAATGGGCAGCTGTTGTAGGACATTGCTAGTGCAACACTAGTGGTCTTATGTAACTGGCCAGATGTTATCTAACATTGAGGCGTTTCTTCAACTGCAACGTCTCCTGCATATTCCTCCTTCAAATCGGATGGAAATTCAAAGCTGCTTACAAGTAGCATTGAATATCCACCCATATCTAAATCAGGCCCCGTGTTCTTCGAGTTGCAGTTAGTAATATCGTTTTATATTTTTACTTTCTGAAAAATAATTTATTTAATGACATCAGGCATTTCTTCCATTTAGCCTGAGATGGCAGTAGTAATGAAAGAATTATGATGGTTCATGTACTGCCACAATTCTTTTTATATAGGTTTCCTGGTTCTTTGCATGAGCTATAGCACCACAAGTAGTATGAAAAACTCTCCAGCGAAAATAGACATTAATTTATGGTTATCACAACTTAATAAATAGATCCTTTTCAGTATTAGCGAATCAGACTGCTATAGGGGTTTCGGATTCTTTTTCTAAAATGCTAATAAATAATAGCTGTGTACACATAAAGAAACACAATAGTTTTAATCAGGGATGTGCAGTCACCATGCACTTACACGACAGATCTTCAGGCATTACAGTGAAGTAATTTCAAGTTTCTGCTTACCACACAATGAAATGTAATAGAGTCTTGTACAGATCACAGTTGCAGTGATTGCAATCAAAAACACTTTCAATAGCATACATCCTGCAGACTGACTCACAGAACATAGGAGAAGCTCACTGCAGAGCCTCTGTAATTGCATCTCCTATGTGTTTCTATCTGCTTTTTATATCTGCTCTTTGCTACACATAATTCTTCCTGCTAGAAAGATAGACCACTGAAAACACAGTCTTAGAAATAGTACAGATATAAATCATTGAAATAGCTGCAAAGTGCAAACATAAACATAATCAATCATAAACTCCTCTTACATATACACATACAGTATGCAGCTATGTACGGACTACTTAGGTATAGGGGATAATTCAGATCTGATCGCTAGGCTGCATTTTCGTACAGCGGGCGATCAGGTCTAAACTGCGCATGCGTATACACCGCAATGCATTTGCACACTTGCACAGCTAAAATACACTTCCTCTGTAGGCAGCGACTATCTGATTGCAGCAGTGCTAGCGATCAGGTCTGAATTAGGCCCATAGGCAGGAATAGCAGTATTGATTGCAACATGATGAAATGTGGTAGACATTAAAACTGTGGGGGTAATTCAGCCCTGATCGTAACAGCAAATTTGTTAGCAGTTGGGCAAAACCATGTGCACTGCAGGTGTGGCAAGTATAACGTGCAGAGAGAGCAAGATTTGGGTGGGTTATTTTGTTTCTGTGCAGGGTAAATACTGGCTGCTTTATTTTTACATGGCAATTTAGATTTCAGTTTGAACACATACCACCCAAATCTAACTCTCTCTGCACATGTTATATCTACCCCCCCCCCCCCCCCCCCCCGCAGTGCACATGGGGGGTAATTCCAAGTTGATCGCAGCAAGAAATTTTTTAGCAGTTGGGCAAAACCATGTGCACTGCAGGGGGGGCAGATATAACATCTGCAGAGAGAGTTAGATTTGGGTGGGTTATTTTGTTTCTGTGCAGGGTAAATACTGTCTGCTTTATTTTTACACTGCAATTTAGATTGCAGATTGAACTCACCCCACCCAAATCTATCTCTCTCTGCACATGTTATATCTGCCCCCCTGCAGTGCACGTGGTTTTGCCCAACTGCTAAAAAATTTCCTGCTGCGATCAACTTGGAATTATCCCCAAGGTTTTGCCCAACTGCTAAAAAATTTGCTACTACGATCAGGTCTAAATTACTCTCTTTGTAAGGATACTAGGCTTATGGTTAGTTCTCAGCACTAACTGGTCATTCTGAAAGCAATCTTATTTAAAAGGATTCGGGGTATCCAATTGCCTATGATAGCGCCGTGGGTGTGAAACACGGGTGTTTTTGCGCTTTTGGATCACCTCTATCCAATCATGCCCTGCGAAAAACACCCATTTTTCATGCGAGAATACATAGGTCCCGCGTAGATCTTTGTATTTTTGCGGCACTTATTGCGGGTCTAGGGGGCATTTATCGCAGATTATGTTTTGCGTGCCTGAGGCACAATCCCTGCCGGCATAGGGGATAAATACCGGTATATCAGGAATAATCGGATACACCGCTCTGAATCACTAATGCAAACAACTGTATATGTGCATTTTATATCATTCATATTATTATAGAACAAGATCATAATAATAATAATAATAGTAATAATAATACTACATGTAACAACTAAACTGTGGTTTCAGCACATAAATAGCATACAAAACATTTGCCAGAACGAGCCTACAATCACTATAAGGCACGTTGCTCAATTCATTTCCAGTGGGGCAGTTACCATCATTGCAGTCCTACACCAGCCATACAGGAACCAGAACCTCTACTCACTGCTGTCCTGAATGAAGAACATTAAGGACAACATGAGACTGCCTTTAGTGCCTGACCTGGTTTCCATCTTTGGTCTAGGATTTTGCCTGAGCCATGGGAATGTGGACGCTTAGCCCCCTAAGTCTCCGGACCTGATTCTAAGTCAGATGCTAAGTACCAGCATATGTGAATGTCTATAGCTGCCAGATTGTGTACCTTGTGCTAGTGTGAGCATCCGTCTGTCAGTATCCTTTTCCCAGCCACAGCCATGACCATCATGATTAGTATTAATACTTGCACCCAACTTATCATAAAGACATCCCTTCTCTCCCCACACGAATGCCTCAGATAAGCGCAGTAGTCTAGCTACATGCTCATGAGACTCCCATGGTACATATGGTGGCAGATGTATTAACCTGGAGAAGGCATAAGGAAGTGATAAACCAGTGATAAATGCAAGGTGATAAACGCACCAGCCAACCATCTCCTAACTGTTAATTTACATATTAGAACTGATTGGCTGGTGCGTTTATCACCTTGCACTTATCACTGGTTTATCACTTCCTTATGCCTTCTCCAGGTTAATATGGTTTCCATGCGAGCAACCACCCAGATACACCTATTTCATGGATAGAGCAATCCATCCATGCATGGAGTGAACGAGCTGCTCCATGGATGTAACTAGTGTAGGCGATTGTTGCTGCTGTACAAGGCCTAGGGGGCAGCACTATTGCTCCCCCATGGCATCTGTACTTGGCATGCAGAGTGCCTGGAATGGCTCCAGGCACCCAGCTTCTCACTAGTCCTAGTGGCAAACTGCCACAGAACCACAATCTTTGTGTTCTAAACTTCTCCCTGGTCATACAGACCTACCCTCTCATTGTGAAATCATGACAACTCCTGAGTACTGTATATGACATCATGATGTCACATACTCAAGGGTGGGACTGGCACAGGGTGCATTATGGCCCTGATCTGCTCTCATATCCTCCTTGAATGATATAATATGGTATAGTGCATACACAGTCTGACAGGCTTCTTGCTGCACACGCGCAATCTGCTAATATAATTGCGAGTCAGTTTTTGGACTTATGTATGAATTCGAAGCAGGCCCCCTTTGCCAGTGTACTGAGTAAAACCTTTATAATCTTATTTAATGTGTAATACACTATTGACACAGATACAGATGGTGTGGTGCAGGTGTAACACCCGACAGAGAGGCAGGGGTTACCCATCAGAGACAGAAAACAGGAGACAAAACTTACAAAAAAGCAATTTAGATTTATTTCTAGTATGCCAATATTACTGGACTTCACTGTTATAGAGTAATAAGTTTGGTTCAATAAACAATAAACACACAATAAATCACACAAATTACACTAACCATAGACATTACCATTTTTCTAATTAGCTGTTCCCTATACTTAATTAGCAACATCTTTTACACATCAGCAGAAAATCCCAATAAGGGGTGTAATTCCAAGTTGATCGCAGCAGGATTTTTGTTAGCAATTGGGCAAAACCATGTGCACTGCAGGACGGGCAGATATAACATGTGCAGAGAGAGTTAGATTTGGGTGGGGTGTGTTCAATCTGCAATCTAATTTGCAGTGTAAAAATAAAGCAGCCAGTATTTACCCTGCACAGAAATGAAATAACCCACCCAAATCTAACTCTCTCTGCACATGTTATATCTGCCCCCCCCCCCCCCTGCAGTGCACATGGTTTTGCTCAACTGCTAAAAAATTTGCTGTTACGATCAACTCTGAATTACCCCATAGTGCGGGTCGGATATAGGGGGTCATTCCAAGTTGATCGCTAGCTGCCGTTGTTCGCAGCGCAGCGATCATGCTAAAAATGGGCATTTCTGGGCATGCGTATGCACCGCAATGCGCACGCGCGACGTATGGGTACAAAGTCCTTTGTGGTTTTGCACAGGTTCTAGCGAAGCTTCCAGTCGCATTGGAGGACGCAAGAAGATTGACAGGGAGGGGGTGTTTCTAGGTGGCAACTGACCGTTTTCAGGGAGTGTTTGGAAAAACGCAGGCGTGCCAGGGAAAACGCAGGCGTGGCTGGGCGAACACTGGGTGGGTGTGTTACGTCAAAAGCCCTCCCTCCATCGTCCCATCCCGTCCAGCCATCCCTCCAACGCACACGAAGAGTAAGTCCAGGGCTTGTCTTCTTTTGCACAAATTATTTTGCAGGCGCTCTGCTGCACATGCGTTCGCACTTCTGCAAACCGAATATACACTCCTTGGTGGGCGGCTACAATGCGTTTGCACGCCTGCTAAAACTGCTAGCGAGCGATCAACTCGGAATGACCCACATAGTGTGGGCCAGATACAGTGCGGGTTCGATACAGTGCAGGTTGGATACAGTGTAGGTTACAATGCAGGTCGGATACAGTGATGGTTGGCTACACCAAGAGTGTACTTACTGGACAGCAGGCAGGAGGGGTGCCCCCGATGATAAATGACCCAGGTGGTTTCTGTGAGAAGGATGATGGCGGTGTTGTGAGCGTGCATGGGTGCCTGCTGTGTCCTCTGTGTGGGTGTGCCAGTGGTGTATCTATCTATCTATCTATCTATCTATCTATCTATCTATCTATCTATCTATCTATCTATGTGGGCCATGTGCATAGGACCCGTTTTCTGCCGTTTTGGGGGCGTGCCCAGTACTCCCCGAACAGCTGGGCAGCCCCCGGCTCACTCCCTGCACTGAATAGATGCTGTCCTCGTGCGCATAGTATCTATTCAGAGATCACTCACTGCTTTGCAGAGCAGAGAAGCGGGTGATCAAAGCCTCCCCCAACTGCCCCCCGCCCGCGGGACACTGTGACCCATGGGAGGGACAGTGGAACAGTGTCCGAATAGCGGGATTGTCCCGCTGAAATCGGGACAGTTGGGAGGTATGGTACAGGCATTAAAAATTAGCTTTGCCGTCAATCTTTACAGTATGTACACGCAGGGAATGTTAGCTATACATTTGTGTCACTTATGCAATTAGGGCCTGATTCAGAGATGGATGGAATTGCAGAGCTGCACCCAAGCGGCTTTAGTATTCTGTCCACTAAAATCAGAGCCGGCCTTAGGCATAGGCAAACTAGGCAAATGCCTAGGGCATTTGGTATGCTTAGGGGCACCAGCAGCTTCTGCTGATTAAAATGATATGTGGTATGACTATATTCTGTGTGTGACTGCGGCTGTATCTGCATATGAAATGCTACGTTGCAGTGTATTCCTGGAAATCACTGCAATGTAGCATTTTGTATGCAGATACAGCCGCAGTCGCACAGAGAATATAGGCATGCTGTATATCATTTTAATCAGCAGAAGCTGCTTGTGCATCCTAGCCACATAGTAATGCAAATAATATGCATTTTCACAAACAAAAGGTGCCGATGTTAGCAGAGCTGCCAGCTGACTCATGCCAGGCATCTCCTGCAGAACTAGTGACGGTGTTAGGGGGCACCAGCTAAAATCTTGCCTAGGGCATCATATTGGTTACGGCCGGCTCTGACTAAAATGCAAATGCAGCAGGATGTGTCTATATTACATTGACACCATATCACATAAACACCTCCTGCATTGCATTTGCGATCCACGAGCAGATGCTGCCTCGGATCACCATCACGACCATCGGTTGTGATGATTGCAGGCTTGGCCAGGCTGTGTAAGCTGAGGCTCACTCCGCCTGGCCAGTTCCTGGTAGCTTGTGAGGACAGGAAATATGTATGTAGCCATGCAGACCCTGGCCTCATCCCTCCAGGAAAGCGGGGATGACACCCCCCCATTCCTAGGAACGCTGTCCAGGAACTCCCCCTCTCCACTTCCCAATCACCGTAGCTTGTCAATCAAGCTGTGGCTGGGAGACACTGCTAGCGGATTTGCAGATAAAGGGCTGCACATGCATCGGAGATGCTCGCTAACCATTGGATTAGTGTACATCCCTGAATCAAGCCCTAAATGTAAAGACAAATATTGTGGCTGAAAGTTTCAATGCTATTGCAAAGGCCAATTGACTTGCAATGTTTGTTCTATACACTGGCAGATAAATAGCTAAGGCAGTGTGACATGTATCTCCATGGCCTAAAGTGATTACAAGTGCTCTCACCAAATGTGTGTGTGCAGGGCCATATTAGCCGTAAGTCTGACTAGGCTGAAGCCTAAGGGCCCCATAGGGATTAGGGGCCACACAAACAGTTATTATTTATATATTTAAAA
Organism: Pseudophryne corroboree; assembly: GCF_028390025.1. Taxonomy (NCBI): domain Eukaryota; kingdom Metazoa; phylum Chordata; class Amphibia; order Anura; family Myobatrachidae; genus Pseudophryne; species Pseudophryne corroboree. The sequence continues at coordinate 258,669,241 of NC_086446.1, forward strand.
GAATACATGGCAACCAACATGAACAAGCATGACAGGTTTTAAAAACACAAAAGAAAAGAACGATTATGGTGGCATAAGCTCTGCTCCCCAAACTTCTGCCTTTTGAATTTGACATGTAGACAGACACTGAGGGCTCACAGTCTAGGGGCCCGGCCATGGGTTAATACGCCCCTGTTTGTGTGTATTTGGGGGTGGGCACCCGTGTTGTCTCTCACCCAGGGCACTGAAATGTCTAGTCACAACTTTGACTACTGTATGGGTGCTTCACAGTTGTACACATACTGTATCTACAAAAAAAAACACAAATACAGACAGCGCTACCAGATTTCTTATTAAAATACAAATTTATTTAATTTATTCTGTTATCATTAAACTTTCATTAACCATTCTCATCTCTAAGGCTAATTTGCATACATTTATAATATTGGTATTTAAAATAATGGCCTAATCAATGAACAATCATACCATACCATAAAACTCTGTTCCCTATACCACTTAATACAGCCTCCAGCTGTAATCCAAATACTTCTGGATTTGAGCAATTGCGTTTTATTCTGATAAATTGCCCCTTAGGAATATTAACTTTCCAGACCTTCGCATGTGAACTTTTGTGTATTTGAGAAACAGGCAGGTATAGTGTTCAATTCTTTTTTGGAACAGGGATATCCCAAAGAAATTTTACAAAAAGCACTAAGGGAAGTTGAATCCATGGAGAGAGAAGGATTGTTATGTATGGAAAGAGGGGATCCAAGACAGATATCTAAAAAGGATGCTAAGGAGGATAGGTCATCTTTGTTCATAACGAAATATAACAATTACTCATCAGATATTAAAAGGATAATTAAAAAGAATTCGGAACTCTTGAAGCTGGATACGGTGCTTAATAAAACAGTCAATCTTGATGGGAAAGTAGTGTTTAGGAAGTCAGACAACTTAAAACAGAAATTAACAAAGAGTCACTTTAAACAAAGAAGAATAGAGGGTGGAGAGATGGAAAAGACCTGGATACCAAATAGACCATTGGGATTCCATAAATGTGGGAACCCTACATGTAACACATGTGCACACACAAGTAGAAAGGTAATTAATTTTTGTTCAAATCATAATGGGGAGAAATTTCAAATAAATAATTTCATCAACTGTAGGTCAAAGTTTGTGATCTATGTTGTGCAGTGTGGTTGTGGAAAGCAATATGTAGGACGGACAACACGTATGCTACATACAAGATTTATGGAGCTTCGGAGGAACTTTACTAAAAATATAAGTACACATCCTTTGTCCAACCACACTGCACAATGCGCTTTATATTCACCCAGCAGTTTAAAAGTTACTGGGATCGAACAGATTAACACCACTACACGTGGGGGAGATAGGTTCAATACCCTCTGCCGGAGAGAGGCATTTTGGATATTTAGGTTAGGAACACTGTACCAAGATGGTTTAAATGACACAGTGGAACTGAACCATATTAGATAAGCATATAAGGCAAATTTAGATGTGGTGAGTCATGTGATGTTGGTTTCTGAAATATAGTATGGGGTCTAAATATATGGTCAGCAATAATGACATTTGAATTAAATGTAAATCAAAATAAAAATAAAAATATGAAAGGGTGAGTCAAAGTAATGTGTATATATTAACATGGGTCAAAGAATTGTATATTAGTATGGATCAGTAGATTGAGTCCTAAGAATATTTGAACTACCAATATGTTCTTAGATAAAATGACTGTTAAGTTATACTAGATGTGTCAAAGGAGATTGAGTACCAATTGTAAGTGCAATATGTCTTTAAATACTTCCTTGATTAAAGGTGTCTATGTAGGGCTTATAAATAGCTGGATGTATATCTATATATATATATATATATATATATATATATAGATATGCATAAACCCAAGGAAGATCAAGGGGGTATGCTGATATACATTGTGTAATATTAGTGAGCCTTAGAAGCTCTGTATATATGTCCCAAGAATAAATATAAGGCTCTATAAGTTTTAATTGATGTAAATTTTGCTCTGCAAATTGAAAGAATATTAATTATACTATCCTCTTATGGATCTGGAGTGTCTAAACATATAGCAATGTTTGAAGAAAGTTAAATTATATTTGTTTATGCTAAGCTGATTAAATTGTGGTGACTAATTGATTACTGAGGAGGCTGTGAATATGAAATGTGGAGGTGAAGATGCCTCTAGATAATTACTAATCGCTGAGGATTTTACAAATGGATGATTGCAAAGGGAGGCTTGAAGCGCAGATACTGCGCGCAGGCGCACATGAGAGACTCCAGGGATAAAAGAAAGCAGAGCGGCTAATTTGAAACATCTGACTGAGGAAGCCGCCGATGCCGATAGGCTGAGAAACGCGTCTTTTATACTTGAGAAACCCGTGACCGCTGCGCAGCGAGACGGCTGCTGTGCTGAGAAGGAATCTGGGTCTCCGGATAAGGCTTTGGATAAAGGTATTTGGCACCAGAAGCCGGGAGCTTGGTAAAAAGAAACCCAGAAGTAACTGCAGTAAAGACGGGATTTTAACATGGCCATGTTTTAAATGTCTGCTGAGACATTATATTAACTCTGCTGCTTTGAGACCAATTCATATATGCATGCATATTTAATCAACTAAATCAAATAATTATTGATATGGATTGTGCACAAAATCAAAATTGATTCTACAAAAGAAAGTAAACAGCTGTCTAAATATCTACATTTCATATGAACTGTTGGAAGCAAAGAGTCTCAAATATACAACTTGATTCGAAATAAGTGATTCTTTTGCTACAAAAAGTATTAGTATAATATATACCCCTATCTGGAATAGAATAGAGACATTTTACATCTGAATCAGAACTGGTATTCTTTGTATCAATGTATTAAATACTAAACTGTTATACTCAATATTCAAGTGAAACAGTGTTAGGTAATTGATTACAGCTGGAGGCTCTGTGCAGCAGGGGAGTATTAAGTGGTATAGGGAACAGAGTTTTATGGTATGATTGTTCATTGATTAGGCCATTATTTTAAATACCAATATTATAAATGTATGCAAATTAGCCTTAGAGATGAGAATGGTTAATGAAAGTTTAATGATAACAGAATAAATTAAATAAATTTGTATTTTAATAAGAAATCTGGTAGCGCTGTCTGTATTTGTGTTTTTTTTCGTGGTAACTGTTTTTTTGCAGGGGGTGGAGAGGTCCCCCAGCTCTGCAGTGAGCTGCATCAGATTTTTATTTATTTATTTTTTGGGACTTACACGTTTATTACAATTGAATTTAACTATCTTGTTAGCGCCAGGGGACTACTTGATTGTAGGTGTTTGTTTCTGTGACATACTGTATCTGCTGATTTTTTTTGCTGCTATTGGATATAACTAGAGATGAAAGGTTTGGTTCTCTGAGAACCGAACCCTACCGAACATCACGTCCCGAGCCCAGATCGGAGTCCAGCTTGGGTTTTCCCGCCTGACTCGGAAAACCAGAACGAGGCAAAACGTCATCATCCCACTGTCAGATTCCTGCAGGTTTTGGATTGCATATAAGAAGCCGTGCATCGCCGCCATATTCACTCCAGTCCTGGAGAGTGTAGCGAGAGGCATGTCTCCTCACTGTCTGTCTGTGCGAGAAAGTGGTGTGGTGAACTGCTCTGTCTTATGTGTGTCATTCCAGTGCTGTGTTGTGCTGCATCAGTCCAGTGGTGGTGTCTTGTGCTGCATCAGTCCAGTCACAGTGGTGGTGTACTCTGCTGCCATATGTCCAGTGCTGCTATATAAGTCCAGTCCAGTGGTGGTGTCTTGTGCTGCATCAGTCCAGTCACAGTGGTGGTGTCCTCTGCTGCAATATGTCCAGTGCTGCTATATAAGTCCAGTCTATTGCAGTGGTGCTGTGTTGATCTGCATCAGTCCAGTGGTGGTGTCCCTGTGCTGCCGTATATGTCCAGTGATACTGTCGTATATGTCCAGTGGTACTGCCGTATAAGTCCAGTGGTACTGCCGTATAAATCCAGTCCAGTGGTACTGCTGTATAAGTCCAGTGGTACTGCTATATAAGTCCAGTGGTACTACCATATACGTCCAGTGGTACTGCCGTATAAGTCCAGTGGTACTGCCGTATATGTCCAGTGGTACTGCCGTATATGTCCAGTGATACTGCTGTATATGTCCAGTGGTACTTCTGTTTAAATCCAGTGGTACTGCCGTATAAATCCGGTCCAGTGATACTGCCATATAAGTCCAGTGGTACTGCCGTATATGTCCAGTGGTACTTCCGTATATGTCCAGTGGTACTTCCGTATATGTCCAGTGGTACTTCCGTTTAAATCCAGTGGTACTGCCATATAAGTCCAGTGGTACTACCGTATATGTCCAGTGGTACTGCCGTATATGTCCAGTGGTACTGCCGTATATGTCCAGTGGTACTGTCGTATATGTCCAGTGATACTGCTGTATATGTCCAGTGGTACTTCCGTTTAAATCCAGTGGTACTGCCGTATAAATCCAGTCCAGTGATACTGCCATATAAGTCCAGTGGTACTGCCGTATAAGTCCAGTGGTACTGCCGTATATGTCCAGTGGTACTGCCGTATATGTCCAGTGGTACTGCCGTATACGTCCAGTGGTAATGCCGTATACGTCCAGTGGTACTGCTGTATAAATCCAGTCCAGTGGTACTGTCATATATGTCCAGTGGTACTGCCATATATGTCCAGTGGTACTGCTGTATATGTCCAGTGGTACTGCCGTATAAGTCCAGTGGTACTGCCGTATAAGTCCAGTCCAGTGGTACTGCCGTATATGTCCAGTGGTACTGCCATATAGTTCCAGTGATACTGCCATATAAATCCAGTGGTACTGCCGTATAAATCCAGTACAGTGATACTGCCGTATACGTCCAGTGGTACTGCCGTATATGTCCAGTGATACTGCTGTATAAATCCAGTCCAGTGGTACTGTCATATATGTCCAGTGGTACTGCCATATATGTCCAGTGGTACTGCTGTATATGTCCAGTGGTACTGCCGTATAAGTCCAGTGGTACTGCCGTATAAGTCCAGTCCAGTGGTACTGCCGTATATGTCCAGTGGTACTGCCATATAGTTCCAGTGATACTGCCATATAAATCCAGTGGTACTGCCGTATAAATCCAGTACAGTGATACTGCCGTATACGTCCAGTGGTACTGCCGTATATGTCCAGTGATACTGCTGTATAAATCCAGTCCAGTGGTACTGTCATATATGTCCAGTGGTACTGCCATATATGTCCAGTGGTACTGCTGTATATGTCCAGTGGTACTGCCGTATAAGTCCAGTGGTACTGCCGTATAAGTCCAGTCCAGTGGTACTGCCGTATATGTCCAGTGGTACTGCCATATAGTTCCAGTGATACTGCCATATAAATCCAGTGGTACTGCCGTATAAATCCAGTACAGTGATACTGCCGTATACGTCCAGTGGTACTGCCGTATATGTCCAGTGATACTGCCGTATATGTCCAGTGGTACTGCCATATAATTCCAGTGGTACTGCCATATAATTCCAGTGGTACTGCCGTATAAGTCCAGTGATACTGCCGTATAAGTCCAGTCCAGTGGTACTGCCGTATAAGTCCAGTCCAGTGGTGCTGCCATATAAGTTCAGTGGTGCTGTCCTGTGCTGTATATTATTTACTCCAAATAAAAGGGTTATTAATATTTAATCCAAATCATTTTTACAGGGTTTGCCCTGTGTGGTGTAGAGGTATGCTCCCCTGTGCTGCATTTTGTTATATAACTCCAGAAAAATAATGGAGAACAAAAATTTGGAGGATAAAATAGGGAAAGATCAAGAACCACTTCCTCCTACTGCTGCTGCTGCCGCTGCTGTTGTTGCTGCTGGGAGTCGATCGTCATCCCAGAGGGGAAGTTGGAAGACCACTTGTACTACTTCAACTAAGCAAATGACTGTCCAACAGTCCTTTGCGAGGAAGATGAAATATGACAGCAGTCATCCTGCTGCAAAGCGGATAAGTGAGGCCTTGACAGCTATGTTGGTGTTAGACGTGCATCTGGTATCCACTATTAGTGCAGCGGGACTGCAGTGCCACTCCTAGATGGGCCAGGTGTTTGTGCTGCACACTTGTGTCGCTTAGCTTAGTCATACAGCTACCTCATTGCACATCTTTTACTTCTTTGCATGATGTGCTGTTTGGGGACTAGTTTTTTGTTAAGTGCCATCCTGTCTGCCACTGCAGTGCCACTCCTAGATGGGCCAGGTGTTTGTGCCGCACACTTGTCTTGCTTAGCTTAGTCATACAGCTACCTCAGTGCAACGTTTAGGCCTAAAAACAATATTGTGAGGTGTGAGGTGTTGAGAATAGACTGGAAAACGTTATTGAGGTTAATAACACCGTAGGAACAAAATTACCCCCAAATTCTGTGATTTTAGCTATTTTTATGTTTTTTTCCCAAAAATCATCCAGAACCAAAACCAAAACCCAAAAGGGTGGTTTTGGCGAAACCTATCCAGATCCAAAACACGAGCGGGGATCCAGATCCAAAACCAAAACACGAAAAGTGCCCTCTGCACATCTCTAGATATAACTGGGTGACAAATGGGCATATTCTCATAAACAAAGTGTTCTGGGGATCTGCTGTGGGTGTGTAGATGGAGTTGCTGGCTATTCAGTGGTGAGCATAGAGCATACACAAGATACTGTATGTCTGTTTTCAGATTAATTTTTTGCTCCAAAAGAGAACTGGTGCAACTGTGCTCTGAGTGTTTTTGGCTACTTTTACAAGCAGATGTATAGGAATGGTGTGGCCGTACAGGTGCGTCAAACTCTGAATACATGCAAAGATTCACGTTTATTAATGAGACTGCAAAGCAGCTGCATTAATGGCCAACTCTGGCTCAGGCCTCTGGTGTGTATTGCACATGCTCTCATTCATGTCACATTGTCTTGTTTAGTATCACTGTATTAGATCACATTCCACCAAAACACCTTTGCAAATCTACCTAGCACACAGACATTTGAACATATATCTAGTCAAACACTTCACCGTAGTCACGCCTCGCAGCATTTTACAAGCCGCTATTCCAATGCACCAAATTATATTACACCCAGGACCTTCCAACATGACTCCAACACATGCAACTGAGACTGGTCTAGTTGAAACAATAATTCCGGGACCTATAGACATGGCTGCCAAGAGGTGTGTAGTGGGAACAAATTGCCCAGGCTGAGGCCTTTGGATGGATGGATCCAGGAGTGCAGAAGGGGCATAACCATGCCCCATGCAATGACGCATCATCCGACATCTCAACCTAGTCTAGATAAAGGGGGAAGTCATATACTTCATGATGCAGGATTGTCGCTTCCCCTCCAGTAGCCACACACCCCAGTAATCAGAATCAGAATCGGCTTTATTGGCCAGGTATACTTGCCTATACTAGGAATTTGTCTTTGGTTTGCTATACAACAGCCAAGTAGGTAACAGATAAGCAGGTGGTGGGGGGGGGGCAAGTAAAGTCACACAGATAGGTATACCGTAGGGACACAAGACACAAGTTAGTTACATGTACGTCTAGTTAGTCAATGTTCAGGAGTTCAGCAGGCGGACAGCTTGGGGAGAGAAACTTTTGAGGCTTCTTGTGGACCTGGCGGGGACAGCCCTGTAACGCCTGCCTGAAGGAAGCAAGTTAAACATGCTGTGGCCGGGGTGTAGCTGGTCTTTTACTATCTTCATTGCCCGCTTTTCAGCTCTGGACAGGTACAGTTCCTGGACTGAGGGAAGGTCGGCCCCGATGATCTTCTCTGTGGTTCTGACCACCTTTTGGAGCCTGCATCTGTCCCTCGCGCTGGCAGAGCTGTACCATACGAGTATCGAGGAGCACAGTACCGACTCCACAATCGCGGAGTAGAAGAGGAGCAGAAGCTTCTGTGGGATGTTGGACTTCCTTAGTTGCCTGAGGAAGAACAACCTCTGCTGCGCTTTCCCAACAGCGGCGTCAGCGTTGGATCCCCATTTAAGGTCCCGGGAGATTGTGGTCCCTAGAAACTTGAAGGTGTCCACTAGTGATACCACACTGTCAGCAATCGTTAGCGCAGGTGCACTAGATGACTTCTTCCTGAAGTCCACTATCATCTCGACAGTTTTGAGGGGGTTGAGCTCAAGGTTGTTGTGGATGCACCACTGGGCCAGCTGGTCTACTTCCCGTCTATAGGCCGATTCGTCCCCATCCTTGATAAGGCCGATGACGGTGGTGTCATTGGCGAATTTGATGATATTTACTGATTGTGCCTCTGAGGTACAGTCATTTGTGTACAGGGAGTAGAGCAGGGGTGAGAGGACACAGCCCTGAGGGGCCCCTGTACTAATGGACCGCGCTTGAGAGGTGAATTCCCCCGCTTTCACCACCTGTGTCCTATCTGTCAGGAAGTCTACTATCCAGGAACAGGTAGCTTCTGGGACCCCTAGGTGAAGTAATTTGGGGTGGAGGATGCTGGGGACGATTGTATTGAAGGCCGAGCTGAAATCGACAAACAGGACCCTCGCGTAGGTACCGGGAATGTCTAGGTGCTGTAGAATGTAGTGCAGGCCCAGGTTGACTGCATCCTCGACACACCGATTCGATTGATAGGCGAACTGCAGTGGGTCCAGTTGGGGGCCAGTCACAGTTTTCAGGTGATTCAAAACCAGACGCTTGAACGTTTTCATGACCACAGACGTCAGTGCTATCGGCCTAATCAGGCCCACTCAATGCCTCAGATGCCTTGCCCACAGGCCCAGGGTAGTGAAGGCTCTGCATCTCCATCCTACCCTGCAGAATCTTTTGCCCTGTCTATTACTACACCACTGTTCCCTCCAGCATCCTCACAACTCTCCCTCAGAACCTTGCACAGAACCCTCACACACGATGTAGCTCCCAGTAAGACTACGATGTGTGGGCCTGCTCGGGGATGTCTGCTCCAGTGTTTGTGCACATGAGCTAGCACCAAATTAAAGCAAATGTGACCCTGTAACCCTGTTCACCAAATATTTGGCCTTGCCGCTATCTACCTCCCCTAGGTCCAAGGAATGCGTGTCTCTGCACGAACAACTTGTTTTTATTTTGAGGCAAGTTTCTGGGAGAGATTTTAATTTGTTTGTATTTGCCTTATTTTTTTTTTTATTTTTTTTTAATTGAACTTCAAATATTACTTTATAGTTGTAAGTAGTCTAATGATACTCTACTGCATTAATACTGTGTGGTACTATACATACATTGCAGGCCATAGTAGGGTGAAATTTGCCCCGTGCCAGCACCAACCATACACTTGTGATATCATGACATCATGATGAGGGTGCAGGGCTACCAGAAACAAACAGGAAGGAGCTGAGTGCCTGAACTACCCTAAGGATGCTTCAGACAGCTCTGAGGTGGTAACTAGGGCATCCTAGGTATGCTCTGTATAACTTCCTAGCCTGCATGGCACCATTCCAGCCAAAATCTTGTGCTACAGGGGGAAATGGTGCTACCTCCTAGGCCCTGCACCTGATATGGAGGCCCCACTTGCCCACCTACCCCTACTTATGTCACCATTACATTGATTAGTTCGACTTAACTAATAGTCAGTGCTTCTAATGTAGTGTAGGAATCCAAATATGAAGGTGTTCAGTACTGTTCCACTAAGTCTGGACTTTGGGGGAATTGTTCAAGTAAATTTGTATCCTTCTGGTTACACAGAGCAATTGTTTAACAGCTTAAATGAACAGACAGTTTACAAGAAAAATACTATTTGCAAAGAGAACACACTGGACCTGCTTGGCTCTTTCAAGCATCCTTTAATGTTTTCACGTACACAGATCTTTTCATTATTCCTGTGCGGTAAGTGCTGTCCATGGCAAGGTCTAGAACATTATGTATTAAATATGATGTAATGTCTATATTAATATAGATCAAAACAGTAAAAACAGCTCACGTGTACCTGCTGAACCATGGTACTTTATTGGAATTGATATATCACTGGAACAAAGGGACTGCATTAAGCTGCATTAGGCAGTTTGGGCTAGACTTCATTGGACCCAGACCAGAGAATTAGAGCCAACATTTGAATTCCTTGCAGATAACCAACCAAAGGATCACAACATATACTAATTCCACCAAGCACTGTTCAGCAACAACAAGCTATTGTCCACTGTGTACAGTTCAGTGACATGCGGTGGGGTGAGGCAGGTGAGGCAGAGCCTTTCCTGCCATACTAACGTTTGTGCCAGAGTTTTTACTGCATAAAGTATATGAAAAATACAAAGAATATGTTAGAAATATCTTCTTTGCATTATTGTAATAATTTTTATAGCCAAAATTCTGGAGTAAAAAGTTTATGGCATGTGAGGCAGTGCCTCCCCTGGCTAACTTTTCTGCACATCTCTGATCAAAACTCATCAAATTTCCAGGAGTTTATACTGCTACACCTGTGTAGGGTGTAGTACGGCTGACCGGTGGTCTCCTGACCGCCGGTCAGCTTACCGACGCCGGGATCCCGGCAGCATACCGATGCCGGGATCCCGGCGGGGAGGGGCGAGTGCAGCAAGCCCCTTGCGGGCTCGCTGCGCTCGCCACACTGCGGGCTCGGTGGCGACCTGCGGTCGCCACGGGTTCTATTCCCACTCTATGGGTGTCGTGGACACCCACGAGTGGAAATAGTCCCTGTTGGTCGGCATGCCGACCATCGGGACAGTGACCCGTCGGGCTGGTGGAGGAGGTCATGTGACTGTCGGTCAGCTGACCGGCGGTCACATGAATACCACCCCCTGTGTATAATGCCCAGATGTACTGTTTGGCTCACATATTGCAGGTAAATCTGGCTCTGGTGCTAGCCAGTGCCTCCTGAGCCATTTAGCTTACCGCACGTCCCTGGTACAGTTATGTTCTAACCACACTGACCTCAGGGGCAGATTTATTAAGCTCGGTGAAGTGATGAAGTGGAAGGTGATAAAGGACCAGCCAATCAGAGCCTAACTACCATTTCACAGGCTGGGTTTGAAAAATGACAGTTAGGACCTGACTGGCTGGTCCTTTATCACTTTCCAATTTATAACTTCACCGAGCTTAATAAATCTGCCCCTCAGTGACACTAGAAGCATATCTCCCAACTTTAGACATTTTATATGGAAGATCTAGCGCGCCAGAGGCTCGTCTGAAAAGGGGTGGGGCCTTGGAGGGGGCAGGGCCTCGTGGCATGACCCCAGTCATCATCATTTTGGCGGTGTGCCCAGCACTCCCTAAGCAGCTGGGCAGCCCCTGGCACACCTCCCCGCACTGTCCGATGCCATGCACATATGCACGGCATCTATTTATACCAGCTGCTTTGCAGAGCTGCAGTGATCAAAGGTTCTCCCGACCTGCCACCCCGCCCATGGGACACTGCAGTCTATGGGCGGAACAGCAGGACAGTGGCCGAATAGCGGGACTGTCCCAGTGGAATCGGGACAGTTGGGAGGTATGCTAGAAGTGATCTGGCTGCTTGGCTTGAGTGTTCATTGCATGGATCTTGTCCAGGTTACCCACTTTCTATGTGTGTGGTGAGATTAAAATATTTATATGTTACATTTGGCTAACATCGACCATTAATGGTTGCCCTTGGGGGGAAGGGAATAGTATGTTTGAATTACTCATGAAAATTTATCACCTGTTTGTTATATATTGTATTATAGTTTTTGCTATAACTCATTATGGAATAAATTCACAGTGTTCTGTATAAACCAGGAAGGTAAATCAAATAAAATAGATTTTAATATTAAGAATATAAAAAAAATGAATAACAAAACTAATTAATATTAATTAATAATAAAAATAAAAAATAAGATAATCTAGAGAATGGATGATGTTTTATATGTGTCAGCTGTTATAAGAAATTGTCCCAACCAATAGTAACTAATAGAGATTATGCTAGTGATGAATTTTAAAGGTAATTTTATGTTTTATATGTTTTATAACACCAATATTATAATGTTCCACCATATGTGCATATACTGCTAATTATAAACCCTGATGGTGAAAGGGTTAATACACACAATGAGATGGTGATAACTGCTTCCTCTGGGGATAAAAGCAGTGGATTTGAAAGGGGGAGGTATACTTCTGAGGAAACAGCCACAGCTACGAGGCTGAGAAACGCGTCAAGTGTGACCCCTGCATATGTGGACACAAGCCTCTTGAAAGCAGCCTTCATTTCTCCCAGTGCCGGTGAGATTCTGTGTGATCCCGCTTATCACGGGCCAGCATCCAGCAGTCAGCAGAGCCTATAAACGAACTGGCCGGAAGATCATCTAACATCCCAGCCACCTGCTTATAATCTCTCCAGCGGGAGATCCACAGCGCTGGTGGGACTGGAACGGATGCCCGGCGGGAGGTGCGGCAGCAGAATGGCATTGGTGAGCTAAGTATTGAATTTGATACGGCCACAGTGGACACATATTAAATTGTGAATTACGGCATATTCTCACTAAGAACTCTGCATCACGCCCGTCAGAATCTCTACAGCTGATATTAGTAGTTTCTACAAAGAGACTTATATGACTGATAGTCACCCTGTTTTTATCCTATAAATTCCAGGGTGGTTATCACCAGAGACATTGTCTATTCACTATATTACAACGTTGTCCCAGCGGGAGGATATAAGCAATATTGAATATACCTGATATTCTATTCCTCTAGATATGTTTGGGCTGTGAAGTAATTAGTGATTTAATAGAGTTCTTAGGAGGCTGTCTATATCAGTGTGGCTATTGAGTTTATAGGAATGTGCACTGTGGAGAAATTTGTATCACATTTATTATGATACATTGGGGGTGATTCCGAGTTGTTTGCTCGCTAGCTGCTTTTAGCAGCATTGCACACGCTAAGCCGCCGCCCTCTGGGAGTGTATCTTAGCATAGCAGAAGTGCGACGAAAGATTAGCAGAATTGCGAATAGAAATTTCTTAGCAGTTTCTGAGTAGCTCCAGACCTACTCACAAATAGCGATCAGTTCAGTCAGTTTCGTTCCTGGTTTGACGTCACACACACGCCCAGCGTTCGCCCAGCCACTCCCCTGTTTCTCCAGACACTCCCGCGTTTTTCCGCACACTCCCAGAAAACGGCCAGTTTCCGCCCCGAAACACCCACTTCCTGTCAATCACACTCCGATCAGCAGAACGATGAAAAAACTTTGTTACGCCGTGAGTAAAATACCAAACTTTTGTGCTAATTTACTTGGCGCAGGCGCGCTGCGTACATTGCGCATGCGCAGTTTGCGACTAATCGCTCCGTAGCGAAAAAAAATAACGAGCGAACAACTCGGAATGACCCCCATTGTTTCAACTAGAATAGAAGCAATTATATGTGTTAGTGTAACCACTGTGTTAGCTGTGTTAAGCAGTATTAATTATTGCAAAGAGTCTTGCTTTGAGGTCCATATGAAATATCTGTAGAAATTTAGGTGGTATATATTAGATTTTATATATGAAAGTGATTTTTTAAAATAAACTTTTAAATAAAAAGCCTTTATTCTGGGGACAGCGCTTTCAATTCCTTTTTATTTTGTTAGATTAAAATATAAAAACTGTGAAAGTGACTGGTTAAAAGATATCAGTTTTACTACTGTTCTTAGTGAGATGTGCGCCGACCCCAATGTTTTGGATCTGGATTAATTTGGGGTTTTTTTGGTTCTGGCTTTGCAAAGCCACCGTCATGTATTTTGGTTTTGGATCTTTATTTTTTTATGCTAAAACCAGCAAAAATCATATAATTTCAGAATGTTTTTGTTCCTACAGTGTTTTTAAACTCAAAACATTTACAGTTATTTCCAGTCAATTTTGACCACCTCATAGCTCACAATTTTCTTCACCAATATTGATCAAAGGCTGACTGGCTAAACTAAGCAACAGAGCAGCGGCACAAACACTTGGCAGTTATTTCTGTTAAAAATATATTGCAAATGACTTATGTATTAGACTAGAGCAATAACCATAAAATGTGCATGCAAAATAGACTCTCCCCAAAAACAGAGACCATTATGAAAAGAAAAGTGGTGCAAGAGGGAATTGTCCTTGGGCCCACGCACCTCTATGTTGTATATGCACAGATTAACAAATCAAGCACTTCAGTGACAGGAAATGTCACCTTTGTGGCTTTTGTGCTTGGTTTTTTTGGGCCACCACAAACCAATTTTTTAGGACAAAAAAAATGAGTAATACAACTTACTCTATTAGAGAGTGCTTATACAATTTATTATTTACAGAATTTTGGGGGTCATTCCGAGTTGATCGCTTGCTAGCAGTTTTTAGCAGCCATGCAAACGCATTGTCCCCGCCCACTGGGGAGTGTATTTTCGCTTTTCAGAAGTGCAGCAGAGCGCCTGCAAAATGTTTTTGTGCAAAACAAGACCAGCCCTGTAGTAACTTACCCTGTGCATTGATTCTAGTGAAGGAGGGATGACTTTTGATGTCACACACACACCCCGCGAATGCCCAGCCACGCCTGCTTTTTTCTAAGCACTCCCTGAAAACGGTCAGTTAACACCCATAAATGCCCTCTTTCTGTCAATCACCTTGCGGCCATCTGTGCGATTGGAATTGTCACTAGAACCAGTGCAAAACCACAATGGACTTTGTACCCGTACGACGCGCGTGCACATTGCAGTGCATACTTATGCGCAAATTAGCCATTTTTTCCACTGATCGCTGCGCAGCTAACAACGGCAGCTAGCAATCAACTCGGAGTGGCCCCCTTTGTCCATTCAGGATATACCAATAGTTAAAATATAAAAGTGTAGAATAAAATCAATATTAATCCATTCAGCACATTCTCATTATCACCTTTATTATTATTATTATTATTATTATCATCATCATCCTTTATTTATATGGCGCCACAAGGGTTCCGCAGCACCCAATTACAGAGTACATAAATAATCAAACAGGAAAACAGCAACTTACAGTTGATGACAGTATAGGACAAGTACAGGGTAAATAAACATAGTTACATCAGCAGATGACACTGGAATAAGTATCAGGTGGCAGAAGACTGCTGGAGTTGATGCAGTTGAAGATTATTAAAGTAAGAAAGGATAAGCACATGAGGCAAGAGAGCCCTGCTCGTGAGAGCTTACATTCTAAAGAATGTAACATTCACCTTTAATGCTTTCACCATTTCACTATAACATTCACCATTACATTCACCTTTAATGCTTAATATGCTCCAATGCCATATGCAGTCATATGAATGAATAGTCATAGGTTTTTGGGATTTAGTAGGTGATATTAAAATACAGTTCAACAGCCAGCAGTATGCTATTAACTCACACTCGTATTAATAGGTCTCACCAGCTGTTTGCAAAGCTGTCCAGAGTGTTAAGTCTCTTGTGCTCGGTTGAGCTAGTTGGCCGTAGGTGAGTAATACAGGTGCTTTGAGCTCCGGAGCGGGAGGGAGGTTGCGGCTCTCACACTGCTATCCGTTGACGTCCTGTGTGCTGGCAGTGTAACGAGGTGCACAAGTGTGTGATAGAGAATGCCGTCGGTCCGTACTTAATGCGTTTCTCCGCCATTCAGCTTTGTCGGTTTCTTCAGAAGGAAATGTAGTGTTTTTAGAAGGACTACCTCCGATCATGAGAAGGTTGATGATAAGGGTGTTGGCGGTGGAGATTGCATAGGCTTTTCCAAACTGCTGGTAGATGATACTGGACTGCTTATTATTATTATTATTATTATTTAATTGTATAAAATAAAATGTCATGAACTCACTGCAAATAACATGATATAGAGGAGGTGCCTCGATGGTTAATGTCCCTATCTCTACTAACTTTAGCTTGACAAATAAATCAGATGCCTTTACAAATGTTGTCAGGATTTGGGTAAAAATAATCCCACACCAAAGAAGTGGCTTTTTTGGTCTTATGCCCGGGGACGAGACAATGGCTTTCTTTTTTCATGGGCAAGAACTGCTGCCACTGGTGGCTGACTTACACAAATAACATCATCAACACCCTCATTATCAATATCCTCATTAGAATCGGATAGCACCCAAATATCCCTCTCATCCCATTACACTTCCACACTTGCATCCTCCTTGCATTTCTATTGTCATCATCATCACCATCTTTACTTGTACTGCTCATCCTCACACTTGCAGAGGATGCAGAAATGGTAGAAGGAGGCTTCTCTATGAGTACAATGTGAGAAATGTCAGACTCACACATAGCTAACATGGACATCCTGTTATGAGCCACGGCTGTGGCTCATTCCTATTTTGCATTTTTGTTATGTATTTTATGTTATACTTCTGTTTGTTCCCCGTGGGTGTCATGGGGTGCTCGGAGCTCATCCTTAAGGAGAGGATACTGTTATGAACCACTGGTAGTGGTTCATTCCTATTTTATGTTTATAGTTCTCTTGCAGGCCAGGATTTCCTTTTGCTCTGGTTTAGAAGATTATTGTTTGCTGTCAGTGGTGAGTCTGTGTAATTGCAGCCCGTTTCCATGTGGTTGGTCTCACCTGTCTGCTAATTGCATCTTGTCAGTTTGGAGTCATGCAACAGGGCAGCTGCGTGACATAATTAATTAGGCCTCTCTGTTATATGCTGGCTCAGTGCAATTCACAGACGCTGGTGATATTTCTAGGTTTCCAGTCTTCCAGAGTGCTTGAGTTCTAAGCTAGTCTCTGCTAGTTCCTGAGCTCCAGTCTAGCAGTGTCCGTATAGCTGCTTCCTGAGTGTCGGTTCCTGTGTCGATTCCTGTGTCTGATCCCGTGTCCTGCCGTGAAGCGTTCCTGTCCAGAAGTCCTGTGGCTTTGCCTGTGCCTGGTCGAGTTTCTGGCTTCTTGGTGTCCACTGGTCTGTCGTTTGGGATTCTGCCTGTCCTCCAGTTCTGAGAGTCTGTGTCGGCAGCATTGGGCGTTCCTGTCCATTTGCCAGTATTTGTACCGGTTCCGTGAGTAGCGGCTTTGCAGCGTCCGTCGGCCTAGGCCGCTGTATTCCTTGGTTGTATCTGTCACTGGTGTTTTGCAGAGGGTTCTGCTTTTGCTGTCACCGCCGGTACACAAAAGTATTGTGTCGGCATGTGGACAGCATTTCCTTTGTTGCTCTTTTCCTTTAGCGGCATGCCGCGCATACTTTTAGTTTTAGGTTAGCCAGTAGCCCCTGGCCTTGTTGTTTCAGTTAGAGGGCCCCTTGTTATTACCCTGTCTCAGTTCACACTTTGTCTCTCCTTAAGACCTGAGGGGGCATCGGAGTTGGGCAGACTTAATCCACCCTTCAAACGCGGCTGCCATGGGCCCAAGAAACCACAGTCTCGCAAGAGTGAATTGACAGCACGGGTAAAACAACAGAGGTAGGGTGCCAGGGGCTATTCCCATTCCGTTTCCCTTTTCCCAGCATTCTGTCCTGGTGCTCTGGACTCACTTCATAACATCTCCCTTGTTCTGAGCACCAGGAACCTAACATTATCACCAGCCATACCACAAAAAAGAAATAAAACTTTTTTCTTTTTTGGCCCAGTCCAGTGTCTAGTCCAGAATCCAGTCCGGTGTTTAGAATCCAGTCCTGTCTAGAATTCAGTGTGCAGAATCCAGTCCGGTGTTTAGAATCCAGTCCTGTCTAGAAATCAGTGTGCAGAATCCAGTCCGGTATTTAAAAAAAATCCAGTCTTGTTTTGTCTAGTTTTAAAATTCTGTCTAGTCTAGTCTAGTCTAGTCTAGTCTTGTCTTGTCTAGTTTAAAATCCTCCTATGCCAACTATGCAAGCCCTGCAGGCGTCTCTCTCAGCCCTGAACTCTGCTTTCAGTGCTTTGAATCCTGAGCGACTGGAAGTTTTGCAGCATTCCTTAAAGCAACTGCAAAACCTTCTGACTAAAATCTTGCTCATCTTGCCAGAAGTTGTTGAGAGTACATCCATCTCTAAAGAGACTCTTGTTCACAGTATGGTGACAAGAGAATCCTCTGGTTTAATTGAAGGGAAAAGGTTTAAAAGTTTTCTGCGGCCCAGGCTCTCAGAAGAGGAGCATCTGCGTCGCAGAAACTTAAACTTATGCCTATATTGTGGGGGTTTAGGCCACTATCTGCAGACCTGTGAGTTGCGCAAGCCAAAGTGTGGTGACAAGTCCTGCCCTCTGGCCAAGTTGAGTCAGGATACAAGACCTACTCCTGTCTCTACTGTGGCAGAGGTACTTGTCACACAACCCACACTAAAAAGCTCTCTGTCCTATAATTGGGGTCCTTGGGCAAGGGAGCCCCATTATAGATTCTGGAACCAAAGGAGAATGTTTCTCTCCTCTCTTGAGGTTCCTGTTGAAGCAGAGTTGCAAGCCCCTGGAGCGGTGCCCGATGCCCGGGGTCCTGGAGCGGTGCCCGATGCCCAGGGTCCTGGAGCGGTGCCCGATGCCCAGGGTCCTGGAGCGGTGCCCGATGCCCAGAGTCCTGGAGCGGTGCCCGATGCCCAGGGTCCTGGAGCGGTGCCCGATGCCCAGGGTCCTGGAGCAGTGCCCGATGCCCAGGGTCCTGGAGCGGTGCCCGATGCCCAGGGTCCTGGAGCGGTACCCGATGCCCAGAGTCCTGGAGCGGTACCCGATGCCCAGAGTCCTGGAGCGGTACCCGATGCCCAGAGTCCTGCAGCGGTACCCGAAGCCCAGAGTCCTGCAGCGGTACCCAATGCTCTAGGTTATAGAGGGACATCGAATATTATAGCTCAGGTGTCAATACCAGAAGGGGTCTCAGAAGCTGTTACCCCAGGTAGAGACTTGAAAAGCGCAACTCCAGAGAAGGTGTCTAAAACCATAGTTCTAGAAGGGAACTCAAGAAGCAAAACCCCAGAAGGGATCTTTGAAGTAATATCCCCAAGTGGGGTCTCGAGAGACAAAGCCCCAAAGAAGGGTCTAGAAGTCGCTTCCCCAGGAA
This sequence comes from Pseudophryne corroboree, assembly GCF_028390025.1. Lineage (NCBI taxonomy): Eukaryota > Metazoa > Chordata > Amphibia > Anura > Myobatrachidae > Pseudophryne > Pseudophryne corroboree. The sequence goes on from NC_086446.1 coordinate 258,688,131, forward strand.
AGGACTCAAGAGGCATAGCGTTAGTGGAGGTTCTGAAGATTATAGCTTCAGCAAAAGTACCGGAAGTCATAGTCCCGGGAGAAGTTTCGATAATTATCGACTCAGAGAGGGAGGCCGACGGCCCGGTCCCAGTAAAAGAATCCGAGGCCACTGCCCCAGCGGGGTTCCCGGAGGCCACTGCCCCAGCGGGGTTCCCGGAGGCCACTGCCCCAGCGGGGTTCCCGGAGGCCACTGCCCCGGGTGGGGTTCAGAAAGTCACTACCCCAGGTGAGGTTCAGAAAGTCACTACCCCAGGTGGGGTTATGAGGGCCACTGCCCCAGCGGGGGTTCCCGAAGGCCACTGCCCCGGGTGGGGTTCAGAAAGTCACTGCCCCAGGTGGGGTTCAGAAAGTCACAGCACCGGGTGGGGTTCAGAAAGTCACTGCCCCGGGTGGGGTTCAGAAAGTCACTGCCCCGGGTGGGGTTCAGAAAGTCTCAGCCTCGAGTAAGGTCAATAGTGACCAGGTCCTAGCAAAGCACTCTAGTCAGTCAGATGGGAAGGAAGCAGATCCTGACTCTGTTGATATCTCAACATCTATAATCTTTGATGGGGACTTTCTGGCGCTTTACAAACACTATTACACCATTTTGTTGTTTAGACCATTTCTGGCAATCACTTCAGAGAACCTTGTGCTCTATCTGATATATTCTTTTAGAGGAGAGCCTTTTGAATGGGCGACCAGCCTAATGAAAGCTGAAGATCCCATTCTTCAGGATCCCCCAGCATTCAGTGATGCAGTTATTAAAAGATATGGTTCCAAAGAAATTGGTTCTGGTTCTTCTAAGTCACCCGTCTTGTCTGCTGAGAGTCCACCGAATACTGTAAACTCGGCACAAGAGTCTCAGCCCGTTGTTTTGACTGCAGGATATGCTTTTCTGTCTTCTTCTTATAGTAGTACTTTGCCTGAAAGTTTAGCTCCCAAGGTTAAGAAACCAATCTCTGATTTGAACCCAGCCTTGCTGGGAGGTACCATCAGTTCAGACAATGTTTGGGGAATTACCTTGGTCAGACCTCAAGAGCTTTGTAAAAAGAAGAAGAAGAAAAAGAAATAATTATTGACTCTTGCCTTGATATTAAAAAGAAAAAAGTAAAAAGAAAAAAAGATTTCCCCCCTTGTCTTGTGTCCAGTGGCCCCGTCAAGGGGGGGGGGGGGGGGGCACCGTTACAAGCTGTTGCCACAGCTTGTTTCTGTTAGACCAGTGTGTGTCAGGTGTTTTTTTTTTGTATCCTTTGTTTTGGAAAGTCTGAATTTTGGGGTCCTTTGACCCCTCCTCAAGGGGGGGGGTAATGTTATGAGCCACAGCTGTGGCTCATTCCTATTTTGCATTTTTGTTATGTATTTTATGTTATACTTCTGTTTATGTTCCCCGTGGGTGTCATGGGGTGCTCGGAGCTCACCCTTAAGGAGAGGATACTGTTATGAACCACTGGTAGTGGTTCATTCCTATTTTATGTTTATAGTTCTCTTGCAGGCCAGGATTTCCATTTGCTCTGGTTTAGAAGATTATTGTTTGCTGTCAGTGGTGAGTCTGTGTAATTGCAGCCTGTTTCCATGTGGTTGGTCTCACCTGTCTGCTAATTGCATCTTGTCAGTTTGGAGTCATGCAACAGGGCAGCTGCGTGACATAATTAATTAGGCCTCTCTGTTATATGCTGGCTCAGTGCAATTCACAGACGCTGGTGATATTTCTAGGTTTCCAGTCTTCCAGAGTGCTTGAGTTCTAAGCTAGTCTCTGCTAGTTCCTGAGCTCCAGTCTAGCAGTGTCCGTATAGCTGCTTCCTGAGTGTCGGTTCCTGTGTCGATTCCAGTGTCTGATCCTGTGTCCTGCCGTGAAGCGTTCCTGTCCAGAAGTCCTGTGGCTTTGCCTGTGCCTGGTCGAGTTTCTGGCTTCTTGGTGTCCACTGGTCTGTCGTTTGGGATTCTGCCTGTCCTCCAGTTCTGAGAGTCTGTGTCAGCAGCATTGGGGGTTCCTGTCCATTTGCCAGTATTTGTACCGGTTCCGTGAGTAGCGGCTTTGCAGCGTCCGTCGGCCTAGGCCGCTGTATTCCTTGGTTGTATCTGTCACTGGTGTTTTGCAGAGGGTTCTGCTTTTGCTGTCACCGCCGGTACACAAAAGTATTGTGTCGGCGTGTGGACAGCATTTCCTTTGTTCTTTTCCTTTGGCGGCATGCCGCGCATACTTTTAGTTTTAGGTTAGCCAGTAACCCCTGGCCTTGTTGTTTCAGTTAGAGGGCCCCTTGTTATTACCCTGTCTCAGTTCACTCTTTGTCTCTCCTTAAGACCTGAGGGGGCATCGGAGTTGGGCAGACTTAATCCGCCCTTCAAACACGGCTGCTATGGGCCCAAGAAACCACAGTCTCGCAAGAGTGAATTGACAGCACGGGTAAAACAACGGAGGTAGGGTGCCAGGGGCTATTCCCATTCCGTTTCCCTTTTCCCAGCATTCCGTCCTGGTGCTCTGGACTCACTTCATAACATCTCCCTTGTTCTGAGCACCAGGAACCTAACACATCCCTAGACAATCTCAGGGATTTGTGAACACACAGTTTATTCTTCAATCTTAGGGGTCTATTCAATTACTGTCAGATTTTTTAAAAAGTCAGAAAAACTGCACTTTCCGACTTTTTTAGGTCAAATTTGGATTCGACCTATTCAATGACAGTGCCGTTTTTCAGACAAATGACAACAACTACACACTGTAACTCACACAGCGCTTATATTAATAACACAGTTACATGGCACCTACTATGCATTTAGTAATACATTGCCATTGCCTGACCCTGAGCACACAAGTTTTTTTTTTTAATCTATTTTTTTAACACACTGCTGCGACTCACTGCGCTTATAGTAATGGTGGCATACTGGCACCTTTTGAAATTTGAACATGCCAAAAACATTTGTGGGCAGTTACAGCACCAGTGTGCACCAGTAAAGGGGTAATGCTGTTCTCTATTACTATTGGGAGCTCTGGGCTGCACTGTGGGAGTCACCAGTATGCACCAGTAAAGGGTTAATGCTGCCCTGTATTAGAGCTCTGGGCTGCACTGTGGGCACAACTTCAGTGTGCACCAAGGGTTAATGCTGTTCCTGCATTTGGAGTTCTGGCCTGCATTGTGGGCAATTACATGCTTGGCACCAGTGTGACTGTTCACCAATAAAGGCAAAGGGCTGACAGTTAAAGAAATGCTGCCCTGCCTTTATTATTTAGGGACTCTGGGCTGTGTGTGCTGGTAAAGGTCAAAGTTCAATTATATAATGCTGCTCTGGCAGTGTAGTGTGCTCTCTGTCTGACATCCTGTATGAAATTGCGCCTGGCTCACCATGGGAGGGACTTATACTGAATTCAAAACACGCACAAGTTGCTCTTCCGTAAGACATCAAAATTATATAAACATTTCATCCAATTTAATAAAAAGCTTAAAACAAGCAATAGTGCCACATATTATAAAGACAATCCCGATCTCTCCTTAATTATGATAATTAAGCCAAACAAATACTAATGCTGGGCATATACAATCAGACCTACATGCATTTTACCTGGCAGCCTCTAACCCTGCAGATATTGTGGATATAGTGTCAGAGGCGTAAGTTCAAACCAGACGCCCAGAGGCGAATTAGACAATGGGGTGCCCCCCCCCATATGCAGCCACATATGCGCACACACACAGCCGCATACAAACATAGCCACATATACAAAGTCACATATACACAAACAGCCACATATTTACACACACCCACTTATACACAGACACACAAACAGCTACATATACAGACAGCCTCCTTACCTATAGCAGATATAAATGAAAGGCATCGTCCAAGAGTACCTTCCTAAGCAGCATGTGCCGGTACGAGTGGGGTGGCGGCAGGAGAAACCTGGTGGGCTGTGGGAGACGGACAGCATTCCCAGCACTGAGATTCTATAATGACGCTGCTGTGCACTGCCACTGCAGCGCTGTTCATACACCAAGTGGCTGGTGCACAGAGACTGGAGGGAGCTCACCAGAGGCAATGGAGAAGGTTGGGGAGCCCCTTCCAGAACTGGTGTCAACTCCATTGTCTCCAGTACTTCTGCCACTGCACACACATCCCCATACACACACACAGCCCCATATACATACTGTACACATGCACAGCCATATATATATATATATATATATATATCTATATCTATATCGCTGTACTTATATATTTTATTCATAATTTTTTTTAGAAAAAAATACCTTTATTGTGTGTGTGTATGTATGTGTATGTGTATGTGCATGTGTATATATATATATATATATATATATACACACACACATACAATATATATATATATATATATATATACACATACAATATATATATATATATATATATATACATACATATACACATACAATATATATATATACATATACACACACACACTTAGATACCCAAACATTGCAATCTCCGCTGCCACTCCTCACCTGAAAGCTTCTGTCAAACAGACTCCAGGACAGCAGGGAGCAGACAGAGTGCGGACTGCAGGGTACTTCCCGCCCGGCATGAGCCACTCTGGGGAGGAGAGCAGAGCTAATGGAGACGAGCTGCAGGACTGTCAGGAGGCAGGGGCATTGTCTGACACTCATGGAAGGCAAACTCCGCCTCCTGCTCGCTGAGATTCTGGGCCCGGGGTGACGCTGCGGCTGCACGGGATCACTGCTTGCGCACAGAGGGCTGTAACACACACGCCGGCTTTTACCGACTGGGAAAACCGCCGCGTGTGTTACAGCCTAGAGGCTGTACTTGCCGCTCGGAGGTAACTGGAGGCAATGGAGATGGTCAGGCTGGGTGCACCCTACAGCGCTGGAGCCCGGCGGCGACCGACTCCATTGACTCCGGAACTTCCGCCACTGCATAGTGTGAGATCTCTCACACTGTATTGACCATGATATCTGTGCTCCGCCCCTCAGGATGAGACATTTCCCTATTCATTCCCATGTTAAGGAACAGGGGAAATGCCAGTTAGTTGGCATACACTGCCCAAAGCATCCGACTTGATACTTAGAAAATATTGCATTGGATGGACATGCTGGATGATTGATATTTTTGGATCAGTTGCCCGCAAACACGCTACAATTATCTGGACAATCTGCCTGATATTGGGTGGATCAGCTAGATATTTGTAGCATGCAAGCTGTATTTAAGGAGAAGTTAAATGGCAAGGTCTATCTTATAGTGGAAGTAGGCTTGGTTTTGATGTGGCATTTTTGCTGTCTCTTCAGCATTTACCAAGCGGAAAAAAACTAGAGATGAGCGCCTGAAATTTTTCGGGTTTTGTGTTTTGGTTTTGGGTTCGGTTCCGCGGCCGTGTTTTGGGTTCGAACGCGTTTTGGCAAAACCTCACCGAATTTTTTTTGTCGGATTCGGGTGTGTTTTGGATTCGGGTGTTTTTTTCCAAAAACACTAAAAAACAGCTTAAATCATAGAATTTGGGGGTCATTTTGATCCCAAAGTATTATTAACCTCAAAAACCATAATTTACACTCATTTTCAGTCTATTCTGAATACCTCACACCTCACAATATTATTTTTAGTCCTAAAATTTGCACCGAGGTCGCTGTGTGAGTAAGATAAGCGACCCTAGTGGCCGACACAAACACCGGGCCCATCTAGGAGTGGCACTGCAGTGTCACGCAGGATGTCCCTTCCAAAAAACCCTCCCCAAACAGCACATGACGCAAAGAAAAAAAGAGGCGCAATGAGGTAGCTGTGTGAGTAAGATTAGCGACCCTAGTGGCCGACACAAACACCGGGCCCATCTAGGAGTGGCACTGCAGTGTCACGCAGGATGGCCCTTCCAAAAAACCCTCCCCAAACAGCACATGACACAAAGAAAAAAAGAGGCGCAATGAGGTAGCTGTGTGAGTAAGATTAGCGACCCTAGTGGCCGACACAAACACCGGGCCCATCTAGGAGTGGCACTGCAGTGTCACGCAGGATGTCCCTTCCAAAAAACCCTCCCCAAACAGCACATGACGCAAAGAAAAAAAGAGGCGCAATGAGGTAGCTGTGTGAGTAAGATTAGCGACCCTAGTGGCCGACACAAACACCGGGCCCATCTAGGAGTGGCACTGCAGTGTCACGCAGGATGGCCCTTCCAAAAAACCCTCCCCAAACAGCACATGACGCAAAGAAAAAAAGAGGCGCAATGAGGTAGCTGTGTGAGTAAGATTAGCGACCCTAGTGGCCGACACAAACACCGGGCCCATCTAGGAGTGGCACTGCAGTGTCACGCAGGATGTCCCTTCCAAAAAACCCTCCCCAAACAGCACATGACGCAAAGAAAAAAAGAGGCTTTTTACTGATATTTGGTGTTTTGGATTTGACATGCTCTGTACTATGACATTGGGCATCGGCCTTGGCAGACGACATTGCTGGCATTTCATCGTCTCGGCCATGACTAGTGGCAGCAGCTTCAGCACGAGGTGGAAGTGGATCTTGATCTTTCCCTAATTTTGGAACCTCAACATTTTTGTTCTCCATATTTTAATAGGCACAACTAAAAGGCACCTCAGGTAAACAATGGAGATGGATGGATTGGATACTAGTATACAATTATGGACGGGCTGCCGAGTGCCGACACAGAGGTAGCCACAGCCGTGAACTACCGCACTGTACTGTGTCTGCTGCTAATATATAGACTGGTTGATAAAGAGATAGTATACTCGTAACTAGTATGTATGTATAAAGAAAGAAAAAAAAACCACGGTTAGGTGGTATATACAATTATGGACGGGCTGCCGAGTGCCGACACAGAGGTAGCCACAGCCGTGAACTACCGCACTGTACACTGGTTGATAAAGAGATAGTAGTATACTCGTAACAACTAGTATGACACTATGACGACGGTATAAAGAATGAAAAAAAAACCACGGTTAGGTGGTATATATTATAATAATAATACAATTATGGATGGACGGACTGCCTGCCGACTGCCGACACAGAGGTAGCCACAGCCGTGAACTACCGCACTGTACACTGGTTGATAAAGAGATAGTAGTATACTCGTAACAATTAGGATGACACTATGACGGTATAAAGAATGAAAAAAAAACCACGGTTAGGTGGTAGGTATATAATAATAAATAATACAATTCTGGTCGGACGGACTGCCTGCCGTGTGCCGACACAGAGGTAGCCACAGCCGTGAACTACCGCACTGTACACTGGTTGATAAAGAGATAGTAGTATACTCGTAACAATTAGGATGACACTATGACGGTATAAAGAATGAAAAAAAAACCACGGTTAGGTGGTATATATTATAATAATAATACAATTATGGATGGACGGACTGCCTGCCGACTGCCGACACAGAGGTAGCCACAGCCGTGAACTACCGCACTGTACACTGGTTGATAAAGAGATAGTAGTATACTCGTAACAACTAGTATGACACTATGACGACGGTATAAAGAATGAAAAAAAAACCACAGTTAGGTGGTATATATTATAATAATAATACAATTATGGATGGACGGACTGCCTGCCGACTGCCGACACAGAGGTAGCCACAGCCGTGAACTACCGCACTGTACACTGGTTGATAAAGAGATAGTAGTATACTCGTAACAACTAGTATGACACTATGACGGTATAAAGAATGAAAAAAAAACCACGGTTAGGTGGTATATATTATAATAATAATACAATTATGGATGGACGGACTGCCTGCCGACTGCCGACACAGAGGTAGCCACAGCCGTGAACTACCGCACTGTACACTGGTTGATAAAGAGATAGTAGTATACTCGTAACAATTAGGATGACACTATGACGGTATAAAGAATGAAAAAAAAACCACGGTTAGGTGGTAGGTATATAATAATAAATAATACAATTCTGGTCGGACGGACTGCCTGCCGTGTGCCGACACAGAGGTAGCCACAGCCGTGAACTACCGCACTGTACACTGGTTGATAAAGAGATAGTAGTATACTCGTAACAACTAGTATGACACTATGACGACGGTATAAAGAATGAAAAAAAAACCACGGTTAGGTGGTATATATTATAATAATAATACAATTATGGATGGACGGACTGCCTGCCGACTGCCGACACAGAGGTAGCCACAGCCGTGAACTACCGCACTGTACACTGGTTGATAAAGAGATAGTAGTATACTCGTAACAACTAGTATGACACTATGACGACGGTATAAAGAATGAAAAAAAAACCACAGTTAGGTGGTATATATTATAATAATAATACAATTATGGATGGACGGACTGCCTGCCGACTGCCGACACAGAGGTAGCCACAGCCGTGAACTACCGCACTGTACACTGGTTGATAAAGAGATAGTAGTATACTCGTAACAACTAGTATGACACTATGACGGTATAAAGAATGAAAAAAAAACCACGGTTAGGTGGTATATATTATAATAATAATACAATTATGGATGGACGGACTGCCTGCCGACTGCCGACACAGAGGTAGCCACAGCCGTGAACTACCGCACTGTACACTGGTTGATAAAGAGATAGTAGTATACTCGTAACAATTAGGATGACACTATGACGGTATAAAGAATGAAAAAAAAACCACGGTTAGGTGGTAGGTATATAATAATAAATAATACAATTCTGGTCGGACGGACTGCCTGCCGTGTGCCGACACAGAGGTAGCCACAGCCGTGAACTACCGCACTGTACACTGGTTGATAAAGAGATAGTAGTATACTCGTAACAATTAGGATGACACTATGACGGTATAAAGAATGAAAAAAAAACCACGGTTAGGTGGTATATATTATAATAATAATACAATTATGGATGGACGGACTGCCTGCCGACTGCCGACACAGAGGTAGCCACAGCCGTGAACTACCGCACTGTACACTGGTTGATAAAGAGATAGTAGTATACTCGTAACAACTAGTATGACACTATGACGACGGTATAAAGAATGAAAAAAAAACCACAGTTAGGTGGTATATATTATAATAATAATACAATTATGGATGGACGGACTGCCTGCCGACTGCCGACACAGAGGTAGCCACAGCCGTGAACTACCGCACTGTACACTGGTTGATAAAGAGATAGTAGTATACTCGTAACAACTAGTATGACACTATGACGGTATAAAGAATGAAAAAAAAACCACGGTTAGGTGGTATATATTATAATAATAATACAATTATGGATGGACGGACTGCCTGCCGACTGCCGACACAGAGGTAGCCACAGCCGTGAACTACCGCACTGTACACTGGTTGATAAAGAGATAGTAGTATACTCGTAACAATTAGGATGACACTATGACGGTATAAAGAATGAAAAAAAAACCACGGTTAGGTGGTAGGTATATAATAATAAATAATACAATTCTGGTCGGACGGACTGCCTGCCGTGTGCCGACACAGAGGTAGCCACAGCCGTGAACTACCGCACTGTACACTGGTTGATAAAGAGATAGTAGTATACTCGTAACAATTAGGATGACACTATGACGGTATAAAGAATGAAAAAAAAACCACGGTTAGGTGGTAGGTATATAATAATAAATAATACAATTCTGGTCGGACGGACTGCCTGCCGTGTGCCGACACAGAGGTAGCCACAGCCGTGAACTACCGCACTGTACACTGGTTGATAAAGAGATAGTAGTATACTCGTAACAATTAGGATGACACTATGACGGTATAAAGAATGAAAAAAAAACCACGGTTAGGTGGTAGGTATATAATAATAAATAATACAATTCTGGTCGGACGGACTGCCTGCCGTGTGCCGACACAGAGGTAGCCACAGCCGTGAACTACCGCACTGTACACTGGTTGATAAAGAGATAGTAGTATACTCGTAACAATTAGGATGACACTATGACGGTATAAAGAATGAAAAAAAAACCACGGTTAGGTGGTAGGTATATAATAATAAATAATACAATTCTGGTCGGACGGACTGCCTGCCGTGTGCCGACACAGAGGTAGCCACAGCCGTGAACTACCGCACTGTACACTGGTTGATAAAGAGATAGTAGTATACTCGTAACAATTAGGATGACACTATGACGGTATAAAGAATGAAAAAAAAACCACGGTTAGGTGGTAGGTATATAATAATAAATAATACAATTCTGGTCGGACGGACTGCCTGCCGTGTGCCGACACAGAGGTAGCCACAGCCGTGAACTACCGCACTGTACACTGGTTGATAAAGAGATAGTAGTATACTCGTAACAATTAGGATGACACTATGACGGTATAAAGAATGAAAAAAAAACCACGGTTAGGTGGTAGGTATATAATAATAAATAATACAATTCTGGTCGGACGGACTGCCTGCCGTGTGCCGACACAGAGGTAGCCACAGCCGTGAACTACCGCACTGTACACTGGTTGATAAAGAGATAGTAGTATACTCGTAACAATTAGGATGACACTATGACGGTATAAAGAATGAAAAAAAAACCACGGTTAGGTGGTAGGTATATAATAATAAATAATACAATTCTGGTCGGACGGACTGCCTGCCGTGTGCCGACACAGAGGTAGCCACAGCCGTGAACTACCGCACTGTACTGTGTCTGCTGCTAATATAGACTGGTTGATATTTAAAGAGATATTAGTAGTATACAACAATACTATACTGGTGGTCAGGCACTGGTCACCACTCCTGCAGCAAAAGTGTGCACTGTTAATTAATATAATTGTACTCCTGGCTCCTGCTAACAACCTGCAGTGCTCCCCAGTCTCCCCCACAATTAATTATAAGCTTTTAATTTATACATTGATGACTGTGCAGCACACTGGGCTGAGCTGAGTGCACACAGACTGAGTCACACTGTGTGACTGACTGTGCTGTGTATCGTTTTTTTTTTCAGGCAGAGAACGGATATAGCAGAGAGAAGTGAACGGATATATTATATTAAATAAAAGTTAACTAGCAACTGCACTGGTCACTGACTGTGGTAAACTAACTCTGTCTGCGACTCTGCACAATCTCTCTCTATCTAATCTATCTATCTCTATTCTAATGGAGAGGACGCCAGACACGTCCTCTCCCTATCAATCTCAATGCACGAGTGAAAATGGCGGCGACGCGCGGTTACTTATATAGAATCCGAGTCTCGCGATAGAATCCGAGCCTCGCGAGAATCCGACAGCGTCATGATGACGTTCGGGCGCGCTCGGGTTAACCGAGCAAGGCGGGAAGATCCGAGTCGCTCGGACCCGTGGAAAAAAAAGTGAAGTTCGTGCGGGTTCGGATTCAAAGAAACCGAACCCGCTCATCTCTAAAAAAAACTAGGAGCATACTCATTTCTACAGATGTGTTTCTGAGTTTCATGAATTGGGCATGCACCTGGAAGTGGTCTTGGTGTAACAATTGGCTCACAAAGAAACATTGTGAAGCTGGAGTTTTTGAATAATAATAATAATAATAATAATATATATCATATAATTGCTATACACATTGAGGGGAGATTCAATAAAGAGCGATTTCCCAATCGATGAGCACATAGCGTGTAATTACTGGAGGAAATACTTGCTTGTTTTGTTTGCACTTGTATCAACTGTAAGCAAAAAACAAGTGAAGTTATACTGCTTCACTAATAGAATGGTATCCGGTCTCTAGGTCGACAGTAACTAGGTCGACCACTATTGGTCGACAGTAACTAGGTCAACAGGATCTCTAGGTCGACAGGGTCTCTAGGTCAAAAGGTCGACATGAGTATTTAACATTTTTTCTTTTTTTGACGTTTTTCATACTTTACGATCCACGCGGTCTACGATTGGGAATGGTAACCTGTGCCAAGCGCAGCGGTAGCGGAGTGAGGCACCTTGCCAGAAGCTCACTCGCCATGCGAGGGGCCATGGTGCACTAGTTGGGTTTCCCGGTCACTGTACGGAGAAAACGACACAAAACCCCCCAAAAAACCAGGTCGACTTTTTGACCTGTCGACATAGACCATGTCGACCTAGAGACCAGATACCATTCTATTAGTGAAGCTAGACCATGTCGACCTAGAGACTCTGTCGACCTAGAGACCGGATACCATTCTATTAGTGAAGCAGTATAACTTCACTTGTTTTTTGCTTACAGTTGATACAAGTGCAAACAAAACAAGCCAGTATTTCCTCCAGTAATTACACGCTATGTGCTCATCGATTGGGAAATCGCTCTTTATTGAATCTCCCCTCAATGTGTATAGCAATTATATAATAATAATAATTAATAATAATAATAATAATAATAATAATAATAATAAATATTATTATTGTTACCCTGACGACCTAGTTACTGTCGACCAATAGTGGTCAACCTAGTTACTGTTGACCTAGTTACTGTCGACCTTGCATAACACACCCAATAGAATTGTCCTCATTGTGTATTGGATTGATATGTAGCCTCACAAAATATAAACTGCACTAAAATACATAACGTTCCAGTTATATAATATAGGGAATGACAGACTTCTACAAGAAGTTGGCAGTAAAAGTATCATTCTGAGAGTTTATTTGGCAGCCTCTATGTCAGTTTTGTGCATCTATCGTCTACAGCTAATGGGATGGAACAACAGCCACTGCAGTATGTGCACAATAAATCTGAGGACATCAGGACAGATTTAATTGAGTCAAGGTAAGATTATATGCAGAACATTGTGAACAGAAACATAATGGAGACTGGAGAGATTTCATAGCTGTGGAGTTTGACAAAAGTAAATGGAACGTCAATTTCAATTTTTGCCAGATAGTAAACTAAAGGAAGCAATTTAGAATGTTGACTTTAATGGGAACACAACACTCCAATACACATTTTCTACTGGGAGCAGCATTTCCAACATGCACAGAATGATGTCCTTAAGTGAAAAGGAGAAGTGCCCATTTCTGCATTTATTTTGGGGCTATGCCCTCTAGGGTATGTCACAGTTACAGTATGTGCAGTTAAAAAATATTACGAACAGGACAAGCCCATCTGCTAACATTAGGCTTCATTTATAACACACATTTCATGCACAATGATCTTTCACCAATGGCCATAGCCAGGGCCGGCCCAAGCTACATTTTTTTTGGTAAGCGAATTTAGAATTTAGCGCCCCTGGATGAGATCAAATTTTAAAAGAGGTGTGGTCTTACAAGGAAAGGGTGTGGCCACACAATAGTACCCCCAGGGGTACAGGGAGATTGTCGATGACAGGGAGAAAGTGTGTGACTGGGTGGCAGAGGTGATGAAGATAGTGGGTGACTGAGGAGGCTGGGGTGACAGGGAGATAGTGGGTGACAGGGAAGGCTGGGGTGACAAGGAGCAGTGATCACGCTGAGCCACTCTCTTTTAAAAATTGGGGTCCTACCTGTCCTTTTCTGGGTCCCATCGGAATAAAGGTTCTTATTAATGATTAAAATATAAAAATACAGACTTGATTTGGACAGTACAAAAGTGTTACAATTAGTGATGTGCGGGTTCGGTTCCTCAGGATCCGAACCCCCCCAAACTTCACCCATTTTACACGGTTCCGAGGCAGACTCGAATCTTCCCGCCTTGCTCGGTTAACCAGAACGCCCCTGAACGTCATCATCCCGCTGTCGGATTCTTGCGAGATACGTATTCTATATAAGGAGCCGCGCGTCGCCACCATTTTCACTCGTGCATTGGAGATGATAGCGAGATGACGTGTAGCGTTCTCCCAGTTTCTGTGTTCAGTGTGCTGCCATTATCTGTGCTCAGTGTGCTGCAAATATCTGTGCTCAGTGTGCTGCAAATATCTGTGCTCAGTGTGCTGCAAATATCTGTGCTCAGTGTGCTGAAAATATCGACGTTCTCTGCCTGAAAAACGCTCCATATCTGTGCTGCATTGTAGTATATAGTAGGAGGACAGTGCAGAATGTTGCTGTGACCACCAGTATATATATATATATATATAGCAGTACGGTACCTCTGTGTCGTCAAATATACTATGCATCCATACCTGTGCTGCATTTTAGTTGTGCGCAGTATATAGTAGGAGGGGACAGTGCAGAATGTTGCTGTGACCACCAGTATATATATATAGCAGTACGGTAGAGTAGTCCACTGCTCTACCTACCTCTGTGTCATCAAGTATACTATGCATCCATACCTGTGCTGCATTTTAGTTGTACGCAGTATATAGTAGGAGGGGACAGTGAAGAATGTTGCTGTGACCACCAGTATATATATAGCAGTACAGTACAGTAGTCCACTGCTCTACCTACCTCTGTGTCGTCAAGTATACTATGCATCCATACCTGTGCTGCATTTTAGTTGTGCGCAGTATATAGTAGGAGGGGACAGTGAAGAATGTTGCTGTGACCACCAGTATATATATAGCAGTACAGTACAGTAGTCCACTGCTCTACCTACCTCTGTGTCGTCAAGTATACTATGCATCCATACCTGTGCTGCATTTTAGTTGTGCGCAGTATATAGTAGGAGGGGGCAGTGTAGAATGTTGCTGTGACCACCAGTATATATATAGCAGTACAGTACAGTAGTCCACTGCTCTACCTACCTCTGTGTCGTCAAGTATACTATGCATCCATACCTGTGTTGCATTTTAGTTGTACGCAGTATATAGTAGGAGGGGACAGTGCAGAATGTTGCTGTGAGCACCAGTATATATATAGCAGTACGGTACAGTACTCCACTGCTCTATCTACCTCTGTGTCGTCAAGTATACTACAAAAGTTCAGTAAAATTACCCAAAAATCAAAATTAAAAGCGTCTGATGAGAAGCGTAAAGTTGCCAATATGCCATTTACGACACGGAGTGGCAAGGAACGGCTGAGGCCCTGGCCTATGTTCATGGCTAGTGGTTCAGATTCACATGAGGATGGAAGCACCCATCCTCTCGCTAGAAAACTGCAGTGCCACTCCTAGATGGGCCAGGTGTTTGTGTCGGCCACTTGGGTTGCTTAGCTTAGTCACACAGCTACCTCATTGCACCTCCTTTTTTCTTTGCATCATGTTCTGTTTGGGGACTATTTTTTGAAGTTCCATCCTGTCTGACACTGCAGTGCCAGTCCTAGATGGGCCAGGTGTTTGTGCCGGCCACTTGGGTCGCTTAGCTTAGTCACACTGCTACCTCATTGCACCTCTTTTTTTCTTTGCATCATGTGCTGTTTGGGGACTATTTTTTAAATCTGCCATCCTGTCTGACACTGCAGTGCCACTCCTAGATGGGCCAGGTGTTTGTCGGCCACTTGGGTCGCTTAGCTTAGTCACACTGCTACCTCATTGCACCTCTTTTTTTCTTTGCATCATGTGCTGTTTGGGGACTATTTTTTAAATCTGCAATCCTGTCTGACACTGCAGTGCCAGTCCTAGATGGGCCAGGTGTTTGTGTCAGCCACTTGGGTCGCTTAGCTTAGCCATCCAGCGACCTTGGTGCAAATTTTAGGACTAAAAATAATATTGTGAGGTGTGAGGTGTTCAGAATAGACTGGAAATGAGTGGAAATTATGGTTATTGAGGTTAATAATACTATGGGATCAAAATGACCCCCGAAATCTATGATTTAAGCTGTTTTTGAGGGTTTTTTGTAAAAAAACACCCGAATACAAAACACACCCGAATCTGACAAAAAAATTTCAGGGAGGTTTTGCCAAAACGCGCCCGAATCCAAAACACGGCCGCGGAATCGAATCCAAAACCAAAGCACAAACCCGAAAAATTTCCGGTGCACATCACTAGTTACAATGGGAGGAGGGTGGTGACAATGCTACTGGGCTGTGTAGCATACAGGACACCCTGCACCAGAACTGTAACTAGACATTTTAGTGCCCTTCGACAGAAAGTGAATTGGTGCTCCACCTCCTAGATTGCAAAGAAGACAGTGCGCACCGATGGCACGCTGCAAAATTGGGGGCGTGGCATTGTGGGAAAGGGGCGTGGCCACATAATAGTGCCAATTCACATTACACCACACAGTAGTGCCGCTTATACACATTGCACCAAGTAGAACCTCCTATACACACTGCCAGGTAGAACCTCCTATACACACTGCGCCAGATGGAGCACGTTATACATATTGCACCAGATATAGCATATTCTACACTTTGCACCAGGTAGAGCACGTTATACATAATGCGCCAGGTAGAGCACGTTATACACAATGCGCCAGGTAGAGCACATTATTCACTTTGCACCAGGTAGAGCACGTTATACACAATGCACCAGGTAGAGCGCGTTATACACACTGCACCAGGTAGATCACATTATACACATTGCACCAGGCAGAGCACGTTATACACATTGCACCAGGCAGAGCACGTTATACACTTTGCACCAGATAGAGCACGTTATACACAATGCACCAGGTAGAGCACGTTATACACAATGCACCAGGTAGAGCATGTTATACACTTTGCACCAGATAGAGCACGTTATACACAATGCACCAGGTAGAGCACGTTATACACAATGCACCAGGTAGAGCACGTTATACACTTTGCACCAGGTAGAGCACGTTATACACAATGCGCCAGGTAGAGCACGTTATACACATTGCACCAGGTAGAGCGCGTTATACACACTGCACCAGGTAAATCACATTATACACAATGCACCAGTTAGAGCACGTTATACACATTGCACCAGGCAGAGCACGTTATACACTTTAAAAACAGAAAGTGACCACACCTGGTGCCACCATACACCAATTAAAAATTAAACGGCTTACTTTAATAACAACCAATTAGAGTAGGTAACCTCTTTTTCAGAGGATGTTGACAGAGAGATGTAATTGTCCACTCTTTTCAGAGAGGTAACATGTCTGTAAAATTAAAATAAACAGACATAGTGCAACCAATTTTTTAGGGTAAAATGAAAGAGAGGTTTTATTGGTTCAACTCACATAAATATGAGTCAATCATGCATATCATCCACCAGATGGCGTGGATCCTCAATTCCCACAGATATCCTGATATGCTGAAAACTCAGAAGGATAAAAATATAGTGCAATACTGCTTCACCATACAAACGGTTTATTCTGACAAAAACACACTTACATCAAACATGTAATTTAAAAGCATATCACCCATATGGGATACTGGAACACCACTACACTACAGAGCCAGCTGCGTACGGTCACCTGTGCGGGATCCAGTTGGTTAGAGCCTTGTGCTTAAGCGCGCTTTCGGTCCTCAGACCTTCCTCAGAGGAATTGAGGATCCACGCCATCTGGTGGATGATATGCATGATTGACTCATATTTATGTGAGTTGAACCAATAAAACCTCTCTTTCATTTTACCCTAAAAAATTGGTTGCACTATGTCTGTTTATTTTAATTTTACAGACATGTTACCTCTCTGAAAAGAGTGGACTATTACATCTCTCTGTCAACATCCTCTGAAAAAGAGGTTACCTACTCTAATTGGTTGTTATTAAAGTAAGCCGTTTAATTTTTAATTGGTGTATGGTGGCGCCAGGTGTGGTCACTTTCTGTTTTGATTGTCCTATATTGGGGTCTTGGTGAAGGCTCTTTTGTACCACACAGGCTGCCTCTATATTTATAAGCGCAGATCTAATCACCAATCTTGCCTCTACGTTATACACTTTGCACCAGATAGAGCACGTTATACACAATGCACCAGGTAGAGCACATTATACACTTTGCACCAGGTAGAGCACGTTATACACAATGCACCAGGTAGAGCACGCTATACACAATGCACCAGGTAGAGCACGTTATACACAATGCCCCAGGTAGAGCACGTTATACACAATGCACCAGGTAGAGCACGTTATACACAATGCACCAGGTAGAGCACGTTATACACATTGCACCAGGTAGAGCGCGTTATACACAATGCACCAGGTAGAGCACCAGGTAGAACACGTTATACACAATGCACCAGGTAGAGCACGTTATACACATTGCACCAGGTAGAGCGCATTATACACACTGCGCCAGGTAGAGCACATTATACACATTGCACCAGGTAGAGCGTGTTATACACACCGCACCAGGTAGAGCATGTTATACACAATGCGCCAGGTAGAGCACGTTATACACATTGCACCAGGCAGAGCACGTTATACACTTTGCACCAGATAGAGCACGTTATACACAATGCACAAGGTCGAGCACGTTATACACTTTGCACCAGGTAGAGCACGTTATACACAATGCACCAGGTAGAGCACGTTAAACAATGTGCCAGGTAGAGCACGTTATACACAATGCGCCAGGTAGAGCACGTTATACACAATGCACCAGGTAGAGCACGTTACACAATGTGCCAGGTAGAGCACGTTATACACAATGCGCCAGGTAGATCACATTATACACAATGCACCAGGTAGAGCACGTTATACACATTGCACCAGGCAGAGCACGTTATACACTTTGCACCAGATAGAGCACGTTATACACACTGCACCAGGTAGAGCACGTTATACACTTTGCACCAGGTAGAGCACTTTATACACTTTGCACCAGGTAGAGCACGTTATACACAATGCGCCAGGTAGAGCACGTTATACACATTGCACCAGGTAGAGCGCGTTATACACAATGCACCAGGTAGAGCGCGTTATACACACTGCACCAGGTAAATCACATTATACACAATGCACCAGTTAGAGCACGTTATACACATTGCACCAGGCAGAGCATGTTATACACTTTGCACCAGGTAGAGCACGCTATACACAATGCACCAGGTAGAGCATGTTATACACAATGCACCAGGTAGAGCACGTTATACATTTGCACCAGGTAGAGCGCGTTATACACAATGCACCAGGAAGAGCACGTTATACACATTGCACCAGGTAGAGTGCATTATACACACTGCGCCAGGTAGAGCACGTTATACACATTGCACCAGGTAGAGCGTGTTATACACACTGCACCAGGTAGAGCATGTTATACACAATGCGCCAGGTAGAGCACGTTATACACACTGCACCAGGTAGAGCGCGTTATACACACTGCTCCAGGTAGATCACATTATACACAATGCACCAGGTAGAGCACGTTATACACTTTGCACCAGGTAGAGCACGTTATACACAATGCACAAGGTCGAGCACGTTATACACTTTGCACCAGGTAGAGCACGAAATACACAATGCACCAGGTAGCGTACGTTATACACAATGCACCAGGTAGAGCACGTTATACACAATGCACCAGGTAGAGCACGTTATACACAATGCACCAGGTAGAGCACATTATACACATTGCACCAGGTAGAGCACATTGTACACAATGCACCAGGTAGAGCATGTTTACACATTGCACCAGGTAGAGCTCATTATACACATTGCACAAGGTAGAGCGCGTTATACACAATGCACCAGGTAGAGCACGTTATACACATTGCACCAGGTAGCGCACGTTATACACAATGCACCAGGTAGAGCACGTTATACACAATGCACCAGGTAGAGCACGTTACACAATGTGCCAGGTAGAGCACGTTATACACAATGCGCCAGGTAGAGCATGTTATACACATTGCACCAGGTAGAGCTCATTATACACATTGCACCAGGTAGAGCACATTATACACAATGCACCAGGTAGAGCACATTATACACATTGCACCAGGTAGCGCACGTTATACACAATGCACCAGGTAGAGCACGTTATACACAATGCACCAGGTAGAGCACGTTATTCACTTTGCACCAGGTAGAGCACGTTATACACAATGCACCAGATAGAGCACATTATACACATTGCACCAGGTAGAGCGCGTTATACACACTGCACCAGGTAGATCACATTATACACAATGCACCAGGTAGAGCACGTTATACACATTGCACCAGGTACAGCACGTTATACACAATGCACCAGGTAGAGCACGTTATACACAATGCACCAGGTAGAGCACGTTATACACAATGCGCCAGGTAGAGCACATTATACACAATGCGCCAGGTAGAGCACGTTATACACAATGCGCCAGGTAGAGCACATTGGGGCAGATGTATTAACCTGGAGAAGGCATAAGGAAGTGATAAAGCAGTGATATGTGCAAGGTGATAAAGCCAACAGCCAATCAGCTCCAATATGTAAATTAATAGTTAGGATCTAATTGGCTGGTACCTTTAACACATTGCACATATCACTGGTTTATCACTTCCTTATGCCTTCTCCAGGTTAATACATCTACCCCATTATGCACAATGCACCAGGTAGAGCACGTTATACACATTGCACCAGGTAGAGCACGTTATACACAATGCACCAGGTAGAGCACGTTATACACAATGCACCAGGTAGAGCACGTTATACACAGTGCAGCCTCAGCCCCTCAGTCGTCCACCGCAAACAGCGACCCTGGAACCCCCTATAGCAAGCCCATCCACCACCCCACACAGCCTGCTGCAGTGCGGGCACACATGCCACTGGGGGCACAGGGCAGATGTACTCACCGTTGCTCAGGTCAGTCACTTGGTGCTTGCAGTGGTGCCCAGGGTCAGCATGCAAGCAGGCTTTTCCTCTGGCTCTGGCTCAAGCCGCAGGCAGCCCACCCCACGCCCCGTAGGAAGACAGCTCGGGAGGGAGGGGGGCACAGTGCTACAGCAGCAGCTTCCCCTCAGGCTCAGGCAGTCTCTGACGGACAGAGGCGCGGGCTTGGGTGGCCATCGCAGTATGGCCGCAGTCACGCCCCGCAGGAGGAGAGAGCCACTGACAGCGTGGGTGGGCGAGCGACACCCGGGCACCCAGGCAGCGGTCAGACAGCAGCTTCAGCTGAGTGCGGCGTGATGGAGCGTGCGTGGTGCAGGCTGTCGGCACCTTACTCGTACGCGTACCCCGCATAACAGGCGGTCCGGCCCTGGCCATAACTGGTCCATATATAGCCATATAAATAATCTTATTGGGCAAGATAGTCAGACTAAAGTGAACTTATGGTTATTTTCCATCACTTAGAACTAATACACATGTCACTAATTAAGGGAAGTGATGTAATCATACCATCAGTTCAAATAGCAGCCAGTGTGAGAAGTATTTCATTCTGAAAACTCCTACACACATGGTTGCAGCCTGAGAAATCCTCTGGGTAAGTGTGCTATTTCATTTTTGCAATGTTTGTGTTTAAAGGCTGCAGTTGTAATTCTATTACTGGAGTGTATATATTAACAAATGGGTGAAATGTTTTTCTGATTTTAAAGATACAATTGTGGGCCCTATGTGGGAGTTCCAGTGCTTTTAGCATTTACTGACTCTGTGGGCCATATTCAATTAGCAGTGATAACGGACTTTTCACGTGAAAAGTCCGGTTTTCGGGTGATCATGTTTTCACTAATTTCACTTCACCTTCTCTGAAGCAGGTGAAAAGTTGGGAAAAGTCACTATTTTAAGGTAAAAATGTTTGGATATGGTACAGAACTCCTGGGAGACCCCCCTTTATGACTAATTAGGCACGTTGAAGTTTTTAATTATTTTTAATTGGCCAATAATGACATGTCATTTTTGGGGTGAAAAAGTAAAAAGTGATGGAAATTGGGGTTCAAGGTATGGGACAGGTATATTGGGGTGCTTTATGAGTGGGACAGGTGTTTTTTAGGCTTACAGATGGGAGTAATCAGTCTTTTTCCACTTTTTTTTTTTAAAGTACCCTAAAATGACCCAAATATATACTTATACCCATTTTCATGTACCCCAAATTTAATGAGAGCATTTATTTTGCTCAAAAAAACTTGCTTTCTATCATTTTTTTGCATTTAAAAAAAAAATGCATATAACTGCCATTTCACACAATTTAAGTCCCCAAAAACTCTCTAATGTGATCTCTAACACACTTCTCTTCTGTTTTCCTATGTTGGTTTAGCATTTTTTGGGGTACAGGCTGATTTCCCCATTTTCACCTGCAATTTTCACTGCAAGAATTTTCACGTGAAACCCGGTCGGAATTGCATAGGTCGAAAAATGGAGCGTTTTCGCGGCAATTTTCGGCCAATAGCCGCGAAAAATTTTCGGCCGAAAAATTGCCGCGAATTTGCGGATAATTGAATATCCCCCTGTCTCTGGATATACCAATTGGTATGTACTTTCTATATGAATTCAATTATGTATCTTGCTATGTAAACTGCAATGACTGATACACCTCATGCCAACCAAACTTTGGTTTTCTCTCTCTCCATAGATACACTATTGCACTTTTAAAAAATAGGTATTTTAACCGAGTGTACCGAACTAATCTATATGTTCAGGTATGTGTATTTGTGGAAGTATTTTTATCCTATTCAAGGCTATTGTCTCTCAGTTAACTCCGTATCATGGCCCTCATTCCGAGTTGTTCGCTCGCAAGGCGAATGTAGCAGAGTTACACACGCTAAGCCGCCGCCTACTGGGAGTGAATCTTAGCTTCTTAAAATTGCGACCGACGTACGCGCAATATTGCGATTACAAACGAGTTAGCAGTTTCTGAGTAGCTTCAGACTTACTCTGCCTGTGCGATCAGTTCAGTGCTTTTCGTTCCTGGCTGACGTCATAAACACACCCAGCGTTCGCCCAGGCACTCCCACCGTTTCTCCGGCCACTCCTGCGTTTTTTCCGGAAACGGTAGCGTTTCCAGCCACACGCCCCTAAAACGCCGTGCATCCGCCCAGTAACACCCATTTCCTGTCAATCACAATGCGAACGTCGGAGCGATGAAAATGCCGTGAGTAAACTTACTTTCATCATAGTAAAGTTACTTGGCGCAGTCGCAGTGCGAACATTGCGCATGCGCACTAAGAGAATTCTCACTGCGATGCGATGAAAATCTCCGAGCGAACAACTCGGAATGAGGGCCCATATAATTATTCCTATGTCATCATCATTTTCTAGGTGGACATAGTAAAGTCTGACCATGAAGTCAATTTTTAAAGGAATATTACCTCTTTTTTATGCAATGAGTTTAATTATCTAAAGGTAATACTTTTTAATTCCATTCTACATAAATGTTGATTAAACCTAAGGAAGACACACTTCTTTAAAGCCCCGGTGTCTCTTTCTTCTTTAGGTTGATCATAATATTCTGTATGCAGAATTATACAGTGTATAGGTGCTCCAATACAAAAATATATTTCTGGTAGGTACCTATTGATTTACTTCTCTAAACTATTCTTATTCTTTAAAAAGAAAACCGTCAAATGGTATTTTCTTTCCCCCCCCCAAACAAGTTACCCCTGATGAAGTCAAACTGACGAAACGCGTTGGTTTTATCAGTCATTAGTCAGTATTCCAGTTAGGAAAAGGACTCCCTTCGCCAAGCGCACACCTTGCTAAGGTGAGGGAGTGTTTACATCTACCTACTGGATTCTGCTGTCAGAGTTATCAAAATCCATGTATAACCTGTTGTAAAAAAATTCTCATGTCAAAGACTTTTATGAATTCTTTTTGTATTAAATATTTTATTCTAATTGGCCTTGGGCCATTTGTTTGGGTGACTTTCTGGTGAGGGGTTATCCACTGCAGGAACCCAAGAAATCCAATTATCCATAGTATAAGATACACCTACTTGGAAGGACTTCCGCTATATCTATACATCAAACAGGGCGCGCTCAGGATTTGTGTTTTCTATTATATATATATATATATATATATATATTTCTTTTTCCCCCCAAGAACCCCGTACTCTCCTCAGTAATTTCATTCACCTTAATACTTTAATATATAACTGGATAAATAATGGGGTTTTAGTTCATGAATTGTACAATGCATTTAAGCTTGCAGCCCACATCAAGGGACCCCATTTCACTGCAAGTCCTACTCTATCACATACATTTTCATATAGATTTTTTGGAAACCCCATTATTTATCCAGTTATGTATTAAAGTATTAAGGTGAATGAAATTACTAAGGATAGTGCGGGGTTCTCGGTGCTGCTCTGCCAAACAGCCTTCGTTTTTAGTCTTACATGTAGAATATGTCTAATATGTCGAGTCTATTGTACAGTTGCAATGTGCAGTATGAACTCATATGTATGCTACGTTTTTCCCCTTCTTATGCTATGTATTCCCCCTTCATGTTTCTGCTTGGCAATGTATTGTACCACAAAAATTCCTAGTACACCTGAGTAAACTTGGCCAATAAAGCGGATTCTGATTCTGATGTATATATGAGCAGGTGGTCACAGCTCAGCTCACTGCACCCCAACCTAGGGGTGGGCAGTACAAGAGTGCACCTCTTTCCTGGGAATGGCGAGTGCAGTTGATTCCTGTATGTATGTACATACATGTATGTATGTATGTATGTATGTACCGTATATACTCGAGTATAAGCCGACTTTTTCAGCACTTTTTTTTGTGCTGAAAAAGCCACCTCGGCTTATACTCGAGTCAGTGGCAGTGCAGTGTGACAGGCAGAGCAGTGTGAAGGAGGGACATGGAGCGCACAGCGCGCGCCTCTCCTGTGTCCCTTCTGCATCTCCGGCGGCAGCGGCGGGTCTATTAAAGGAAGTACCCGTTCGTGACCTCTGATCACGAACCGGCACTTCCTTTAATAGACCCGCCGCGGCCGCCGGAGAGGCATAGGAGAGGCGCGCGCTGTGCCCTCCGTGTCCCTCCTTCAGAAGACAGCGCGGGATCGACGGAGGGGTAAGTAACAGGCACTGGGGGAGGGGGCATATGTGGCAGCATGAGGGGCATATGTGGCAGCATGAGGGGCATATCTGGCAGCATGAGGGCATATCTGGCAGCATGAGGGCATATCTGGCAGCATGAGGGCATATCTGGCACATCTGGCACTGTGGGGCATATTTGGCAGCATGAGGGCATATCTGGCACATCTGGCACTGTGGGGGCATATCTGGCACTGTGGGGGCATATCTGGCAGTATGAGGGCATATCTGGCACTGAGGGCTGTGTACGGCTAGAGCTGCATTTCCCACCCTAGGTTTATACTCGAGTCAATAAGTTTTCCCAGGTTTTTGTGGTAGAATTAGGTGCCTCGGCTTATATTCGGGTCGACTTATACTCGAGTATATACGGTATGTATGTATGTATGTATGTATGTATGTATGTATATGTGTGTGTGTGTGTGTGTGTATATATATATATATATATATATATATTCAAAATGTATACAAACATAGTAGACAAATCAGTCAGTGTCCATAATGCAAGGGGACCAGCAACCTTATAATAAGTTATCATCAAACTAAACGTTGCAGGGAACAATGGTAGAAAAGTTCCAAAAACCCAGGAACTTAGGTCACACCATCAAAAAAATTGCAGTCATATAGGTCTTGTAGTCAGCCGAGGCCTTATAGTCTAGCCACAGAAACCAGATATTAGAAAAATCAGAATGATTCTCTGTCAAGGAAACTAGACTATCCTCCACTGTCATAAAATAATTAATCTCGATGAACCACTCCTTGTGCAAGGGGGTACAGTGGAATTCCAAAGCTGTATTACCTTTGTGACGAAGTAACAGTTTTTGTATGTGATAACCTAGGTTAGATAGTGGCTAAGTAGCAGAAAACGTGGTCTGCAGGCAAAGATATGGTTAAAACATCAATCCAAAAATTAGTTAAGCGGGGACATTCCCACCAGATATGCAGTTTAGTATCTAAAGTAGGGGAACATCTGATCTCCAACAAGAGCTAGATATAGAAGGGAGCATGATGTGTAGCAGCAGTGAGGGGTGTCTATACCATTACATAAATATCTTATAGTGTGTCTCCTTCACAGCAATTCAAATGGAACTAGACTGAGTCTTGAGAAAGATAGTTCTGCATTCCTGAACATATAGATAATGATAGGCCCAAGTCCTTTTCCCAAGCCTTGGCATATGCCGGAATGGAAGTGGAATGAATATTGTTACAGAACCACATAGATTAGACGGTGTAAAGCCCAACTCACTTTATTTTCCACCGCAGGCAGGTTACACAGTTTCATGCAGGATTCGCAGGTCAGGTTTAACAGGCACTTTCAAACAGCAAAAGAAGTCACAGCACAACAGGGTACAGTCTTCTTAATGAAGTTGACACAAAGATCCAGTGGTTCCTAACATAGTCCCCAAACACCCCTCCTATTGCCTGTCCGACTACATCAGGAAGTTTCCCAGTGTCTCTGCTGAATTTATTTAGCAGGCTCACACAGGTGATTGTAATCATGCCTGCTGCTCAGCTTTGCCCACAGAATACCTGGCCTGGGTCTGACATCCTTCATTTTACCTTTCTGTGCTATCCCTGCCACAATATCTAATAGCAATTTATAGAGGTCAGACACTGTGTGGGAAGGAGATTGGGGTGAAACACAGAGTTTCTCACAGGGGGTAAGATCCCTCATAGCCATAGGTATCCTATTGGATGTGGTAAGAAAATGTCTAACCTGCAGAAACTTCCAGCAGTTGGTCTGGGGTATAGCCCATTTGTCTTGAATCTCAGAAAACTGGGTAATACATGAAGCAGTCACCAGCTGGCCAACTCTAAAGAGGCCTGCAGAGGTCCAGTTTTGGAAAGTGGGCAGGATATAGGCCTGGAGGGAACCAGGGTTTAGAGCACATTATACACATTGCACCAGGTAGAGCGTGTTATACACACCGCACCAGGTAGAGCATGTTATACACAATGCGCCAGGTAGAGCACGTTATACACATTGCACCAGGCAGAGCACGTTACACAATGTGCCAGGTAGAGCACGTTATACACAATGCACAAGGTCGAGCACGTTATACACTTTGCACCAGGTAGAGCACGTTATACACAATGCACCAGGTAGAGCACGTTAAACAATGTGCCAGGTAGAGCACGTTATACACAATGCACCAGGTAGAGCACGTTATACACTTTGCACCAGGTAGAGCACTTTATACACTTTGCACCAGGTAGAGCACGTTATACACAATGCGCCAGGTAGAGCACGTTATACACATTGCACCAGGTAGAGCGCGTTATACACAATGCACCAGGTAGAGCGCGTTATACACACTGCACCAGGTAAATCACATTATACACAATGCACCAGTTAGAGCACGTTATACACATTGCACCAGGCAGAGCATGTTATACACTTTGCACCAGGTAGAGCACGCTATACACAATGCACCAGGTAGAGCATGTTATACACAATGCACCAGGTAGAGCACGTTATACATTTGCACCAGGTAGAGCGCGTTATACACAATGCACCAGGAAGAGCACGTTATACACATTGCACCAGGTAGAGTGCATTATACACACTGCGCCAGGTAGAGCACGTTATACACATTGCACCAGGTAGAGCGTGTTATACACACTGCACCAGGTAGAGCATGTTATACACAATGCGCCAGGTAGAGCACGTTATACACACTGCACCAGGTAGAGCGCGTTATACACACTGCACCAGGTAGATCACATTATACACAATGCACCAGGTAGAGCACGTTATACACTTTGCACCAGGTAGAGCACGTTATACACAATGCACAAGGTCGAGCACGTTATACACTTTGCACCAGGTAGAGCACGAAATACACAATGCACCAGGTAGCGTACGTTATACACAATGCACCAGGTAGAGCACGTTATACACAATGCACCAGGTAGAGCACGTTATACACAATGCACCAGGTAGAGCACATTATACACATTGCACCAGGTAGAGCACATTGTACACAATGCACCAGGTAGAGCATGTTATACACATTGCACCAGGTAGAGCTCATTATACACATTGCACAAGGTAGAGCGCGTTATACACAATGCACCAGGTAGAGCACGTTATACACATTGCACCAGGTAGCGCTCGTTATACACAATGCACCAGGTAGAGCACGTTATACACAATGCACCAGGTAGCGCACGTTATACACAATGCACCAGGTAGAGCACGTTATACACAATGCACCAGGTAGAGCACGTTACACAATGTGCCAGGTAGAGCACGTTATACACAATGCGCCAGGTAGAGCATGTTATACACATTGCACCAGGTAGAGCTCATTATACACATTGCACCAGGTAGAGCACATTATACACAATGCACCAGGTAGAGCACATTATACACATTGCACCAGGTAGCGCACGTTATACACAATGCACCAGGTAGAGCACGTTATACACAATGCACCAGGTAGAGCACGTTATTCACTTTGCACCAGGTAGAGCACGTTATACACAATGCACCAGATAGAGCACATTATACACATTGCACCAGGTAGAGCGCGTTATACACACTGCACCAGGTAGATCACATTATACACAATGCACCAGGTAGAGCACGTTATACACATTGCACCAGGTACAGCACGTTATACACAATGCACCAGGTAGAGCACGTTATACACAATGCACCAGGTAGAGCACGTTATACACAATGCGCCAGGTAGAGCACATTATACACAATGCGCCAGGTAGAGCACGTTATACACAATGCGCCAGGTAGAGCACATTGGGGCAGATGTATTAACCTGGAGAAGGCATAAGGAAGTGATAAAGCAGTGATATGTGCAAGGTGATAAAGCCAACAGCCAATCAGCTCCAATATGTAAATTAATAGTTAGGATCTAATTGGCTGGTACCTTTAACACATTGCACATATCACTGGTTTATCACTTCCTTATGCCTTCTCCAGGTTAATACATCTACCCCATTATGCACAATGCACCAGGTAGAGCACGTTATACACATTGCACCAGGTAGAGCACGTTATACACAATGCACCAGGTAGAGCACGTTATACACAATGCACCAGGTAGAGCACGTTATACACAGTGCAGCCTCAGCCCCTCAGTCGTCCACCGCAAACAGCGACCCTGGAACCCCCTATAGCAAGCCCATCCACCACCCCACACAGCCTGCTGCAGTGCGGGCACACATGCCACTGGGGGCACAGGGCAGATGTACTCACCGTTGCGCAGGTCAGTCACTTGGTGCTTGCAGTGGTGCCCAGGGTCAGCATGCAAGCAGGCTTTTCCTCTGGCTCTGGCTCAAGCCGCAGGCAGCCCACCCCACGCCCGGTAGGAAGACAGCTCGGGAGGGAGGGGGGCACAGTGCTACAGCAGCAGCTTCCCCTCAGGCTCAGGCAGTCTCTGACGGACAGAGGCGCGGGCTTGGGTGGCCATCGCAGTATGGCCGCAGTCACGCCCCGCAGGAGGAGAGAGCCACTGACAGCGTGGGTGGGCGAGCGACACCCGGGCACCCAGGCAGCGGTCAGACAGCAGCTTCAGCTGAGTGCGGCGTGATGGAGCGTGCGTGGTGCAGGCTGTCGGCACCTTACTCGTACGCGTACCCCGCATAACAGGCGGTCCGGCCCTGGCCATAACTGGTCCATATATAGCCATATAAATAATCTTATTGGGCAAGATAGTCAGACTAAAGTGAACTTATGGTTATTTTCCATCACTTAGAACTAATACACATGTCACTAATTAAGGGAAGTGATGTAATCATACCATCAGTTCAAATAGCAGCCAGTGTGAGAAGTATTTCATTCTGAAAACTCCTACACACATGGTTGCAGCCTGAGAAATCCTCTGGGTAAGTGTGCTATTTCATTTTTGCAATGTTTGTGTTTAAAGGCTGCAGTTGTAATTCTATTACTGGAGTGTATATATTAACAAATGGGTGAAATGTTTTTCTGATTTTAAAGATACAATTGTGGGCCCTATGTGGGAGTTCCAGTGCTTTTAGCATTTACTGACTCTGTGGGCCATATTCAATTAGCAGTGATAACGGACTTTTCACGTGAAAAGTCCGGTTTTCGGGTGAAAAACCGGTCTTTTCACGTGAAATGCAATTACAGCCTATTCAATTATCCTGGAAAATTTATCGGTGATCATGTTTTCACTAATTTCACTTCACCTTCTCTGAAGCAGGTGAAAAGTTGGGAAAAGTCACTATTTTAAGGTAAAAATGTTTGGATATGGTACAGAACTCCTGGGACACCCCCCTTTATGACTAATTAGGCACGTTGAAGTTTTTAATTATTTTTAATTGGCCAATAATGACATGTCATTTTTGGGGTGAAAAAGTAAAAAGTGATGGAAATTGGGGTTCAAGGTATGGGACAGGTATATTGGGGTGCTTTATGAGTGGGACAGGTGTTTTTTAGGCTTACAGATGGGAGTAATCAGTCTTTTTCCACTTTTTTTTTTTTTAAAGTACCCTAAAATGACCCAAATATATACTTATACCCATTTTCATGTACCCCAAATTTAATGAGAGCATTTATTTTGCTCAAAAAAACTTGCTTTCTATCATTTTTTTGCATTAAAAAAAAAATGCATATAACTGCCATTTCACACAATTTAAGTCCCCAAAAACTCTCTAATGTGATCTCTAACACACTTCTCTTCTGTTTTCCTATGTTAGTTTAGCATTTTTTGGGGTACAGGCTGATTTCCCCATTTTCACCTGCAATTTTCACTGCAAGAATTTTCACGTGAAACCCGGTCGGAATTGCATAGGTCGAAAAATGGAGCGTTTTCGCGGCAATTTTCGGCCGATAGCCGCGAAAAATTTTCGGCCGAAAAATTGCCGCGAATTTGCGGATAATTGAATATCCCCCTGTCTCTGGATATACCAATTGGTATGTACTTTCTATATGAATTCAATTATGTATCTTGCTATGTAAACTGCAATGACTGATACACCTCATGCCAACCAAACTTTGGTTTTCTCTCTCTCCATAGATACACTATTGCACTTTTAAAAAATAGGTATTTTAACCGAGTGTACCGAACTAATCTATATGTTCAGGTATGTGTATTTGTGGAAGTATTTTTATCCTATTCAAGGCTATTGTCTCTCAGTTAACTCCGTATCATATAATTATTCCTATGTCATCATCATTTTCTAGGTGGACATAGTAAAGTCTGACCATGAAGTCAATTTTTAAAGGAATATTACCTCTTTTTTATGCAATGAGTTTAATTATCTAAAGGTAATACTTTTTAATTCCATTCTACATAAATGTTGATTAAACCTAAGGAAGACACACTTCTTTAAAGCCCCGGTGTCTCTTTCTTCTTTAGGTTGATCATAATATTCTGTATGCAGAATTATACAGTGTATAGGTGCTCCAATACAAAAATATATTTCTGGTAGGTACCTATTGATTTACTTCTCTAAACTATTCTTATTCTTTAAAAAGAAAACCGTCAAATGGTATTTTCTTTCCCCCCCCCAAACAAGTTACCCCTGATGAAGTCAAACTGACGAAACGCGTTGGTTTTATCAGTCATTAGTCAGTATTCCAGTTAGGAAAAGGACTCCCTTCGCCAAGCGCACACCTTGCTAAGGTGAGGGAGTGTTTACATCTACCTACTGGATTCTGCTGTCAGAGTTATCAAAATCCATGTATAACCTGTTGTAAAAAAATTCTCATGTCAAAGACTTTTATGAATTCTTTTTGTATTAAATATTTTATTCTAATTGGCCTTGGGCCATTTGTTTGGGTGACTTTCTGGTGAGGGGTTATCCACTGCAGGAACCCAAGAAATCCAATTATCCATAGTATAAGATACACCTACTTGGAAGGACTTCCGCTATATCTATACATCAAACAGGGCGCGCTCAGGATTTGTGTTTTCTATTATATATATTTCTTTTTCCCCCCAAGAACCCCGTACTCTCCTCAGTAATTTCATTCACCTTAATACTTTAATATATAACTGGATAAATAATGGGGTTTTAGTTCATGAATTGTACAATGCATTTAAGCTTGCAGCCCACATCAAGGGACCCCATTTCACTGCAAGTCCTACTCTATCACATACATTTTCATATAGATTTTTTGGAAACCCCATTATTTATCCAGTTATGTATTAAAGTATTAAGGTGAATGAAATTACTAAGGATAGTGCGGGGTTCTCGGTGCTGCTCTGCCAAACAGCCTTCGTTTTTAGTCTTACATGTATAATATGTCTAATATGTCGAGTCTATTGTAGAGATGAGCGCCTGAAATTTTTCGGGTTTTGTGTTTTGGTTTTGGGTTCGGTTCCGCGGCCGTGTTTTGGGTTCGAACGCGTTTTGGCAAAACCTCACCGAATTTTTTTTGTCGGATTCGGGTGTGTTTTGGATTCGGGTGTTTTTTTCAAAAAACACTAAAAAACAGCTTAAATCATAGAATTTGGGTGTCATTTTGATCCCAAAGTATTATTAACCTCAAAAACCATAATTTACACTCATTTTCAGTCTATTCTGAATACCTCACACCTCACAATATTATTTTTAGTCCTAAAATTTGCACCGAGGTCGCTGTGTGAGTAAGATAAGCGACCCTAGTGGCCGACACAAACACCGGGCCCATCTAGGAGTGGCACTGCAGTGTCACGCAGGATGTCCCTTCCAAAAAACCCTCCCCAAACAGCACATGACGCAAAGAAAAAAAGAGGCGCAATGAGGTAGCTGACTGTGTGAGTAAGATTAGCGACCCTAGTGGCCGACACAAACACCGGGCCCATCTAGGAGTGGCACTGCAGTGTCACGCAGGATGTCCCTTCCAAAAAACCCTCCCCAATCAGCACATGATGCAAAGAAAAAGAAAAGAAAAAAGAGGTGCAAGATGGAATTGTCCTTGGGCCCTCCCACCCACCCTTATGTTGTATAAACAAAACAGGACATGCACACTTTAACCAACCCATCATTTCAGTGACAGGGTCTGCCACACGACTGTGACTGATATGACGGGTTGGTTTGGACCCCCCCAAAAAAGAAGCAATTAATCTCTCCTTGCACAAACTGGCTCTACAGAGGCAAGATGTCCACCTCATCATCACCCTCCGATATATCACCGTGTACATCCCCCTCCTCACAGATTATCAATTCGTCCCCACTGGAATCCACCATCTCAGCTCCCTGTGTACTTTGTGGAGGCAATTGCTGCTGGTCAATGTCTCCGCGGAGGAATTGATTATAATTCATTTTAATGAACATTATCTTCTCCACATTTTCTGGATGTAACCTCGTACGCCGATTGCTGACAAGGTGAGCGGCGGCACTAAACACTCTTTCGGAGTACACACTTGTGGGAGGGCAACTTAGGTAGAATAAAGCCAGTTTGTGCAAGGGCCTCCAAATTGCCTCTTTTTCCTGCCAGTATAAGTACGGACTGTGTGACGTGCCTACTTGGATGCGGTCACTCATATAATCCTCCACCATTCTATCAATGTTGAGAGAATCATATGCAGTGACAGTAGACGACATGTCCGTAATCGTTGTCAGGTCCTTCAGTCCGGACCAGATGTCAGCATCAGCAGTCGCTCCAGACTGCCCTGCATCACCGCCAGCGGGTGGGCTCGGAATTCTGAGCCTTTTCCTCGCACCCCCAGTTGCGGGAGAATGTGAAGGAGGAGATGTTGACAGGTCGCGTTCCGCTTGACTTGACAATTTTGTCACCAGCAGGTCTTTCAACCCCAGCAGACTTGTGTCTGCCGGAAAGAGAGATCCAAGGTAGGCTTTAAATCTAGGATCGAGCACGGTGGCCAAAATGTAGTGCTCTGATTTCAACAGATTGACCACCCGTGAATCCTTGTTAAGCGAATTAAGGGCTCCATCCACAAGTCCCACATGCCTAGCGGAATCGCTCCGTGTTAGCTCCTCCTTCAATGTCTCCAGCTTCTTCTGCAAAAGCCTGATGAGGGGAATGACCTGACTCAGGCTGGCAGTGTCTGAACTGACTTCACGTGTGGCAAGTTCAAAGGGCATCAGAACCTTGCACAACGTTGAAATCATTCTCCACTGCGCTTGAGACAGGTGCATTCCACCTACTATATCGTGCTCAATTGTATAGGCTTGAATGGCCTTTTGCTGCTCCTCCAACCTCTGAAGCATATAGAGGGTTGAATTCCACCTCGTTACCACTTCTTGCTTCAGATGATGGCAGGGCAGGTTCAGTAGTTTTTGGTGGTGCTCCAGTCTTCTGTACGTGGTGCCTGTACGCCGAAAGTGTCCCGCAATTCTTCTGGCCACCGACAGCATCTCTTGCACGCCCCTGTCGTTTTTTAAAAAATTCTGCACCACCAAATTCAAGGTATGTGCAAAACATGGGACGTGCTGGAATTTGCCCATATTTAATGCACACACAATATTGCTGGCGTTGTCCGATGCCACAAATCCACAGGAGAGTCCAATTGGGGTAAGCCATTCCGCGATGATCTTCCTCAGTTGCCGTAAGAGGTTTTCAGCTGTGTGCGTATTCTGGAAAGCGGTGATACAAAGCGTAGCCTGCCTAGGAAAGAGTTGGCGTTTGCGAGATGCTGCTACTGGTGCCGCCGCTGCTGTTCTTGCGGCGGGAGTCCATACATCTACCCAGTGGGCTGTCACAGTCATATAGTCCTGACCCTGCCCTGCTCCACTTGTCCACATGTCCGTGGTTAAGTGGACATTGGGTACAACTGCATTTTTTAGGACACTGGTGAGTCTTTTTCTGACGTCCGTGTACATTCTCGGTATCGCCTGCCTAGAGAAGTGGAACCTAGATGGTATTTGGTAACGGGGGCACACTGCCTCAATAAATTGTCTAGTTCCCTGTGAACTAACGGCGGATACCGGACGCACGTCTAACACCAACATAGTTGTCAAGGCCTCAGTTATCCGCTTTGCAGTAGGATGACTGCTGTGATATTTCATCTTCCTCGCAAAGGACTGTTGAACAGTCAATTGCTTACTGGAAGTAGTACAAGTGGGCTTACGACTTCCCCTCTGGGATGACCATCGACTCCCAGCGGCAACAACAGCAGCGCCAGCAGCAGTAGGCGTTACACGCAAGGATGCATCGGAGGAATCCCAGGCAGGAGAGGACTCGTCAGAATTGCCAGTGACATGGCCTGCAGGACTATTGGCATTCCTGGGGAAGGAGGAAATTGACACTGAGGGAGTTGGTGGGGTGGTTTGCGTGAGCTTGGTTACAAGAGGAAGGGATTTACTGGTCAGTGGACTGCTTCCGCTGTCACCCAAAGTTTTTGAACTTGTCA
The DNA here is from genome assembly GCF_028390025.1 of Pseudophryne corroboree. NCBI lineage: Eukaryota > Metazoa > Chordata > Amphibia > Anura > Myobatrachidae > Pseudophryne > Pseudophryne corroboree. The sequence continues at coordinate 258,723,018 of NC_086446.1, forward strand.
CTGACTTATTATGAATGCGCTGCAGGTGACGTATAAGGGAGGATGTTCCGAGGTGGTTAACGTCCTTACCCCTACTTATTACAGCTTGACAAAGGGAACACACGGCTTGACACCTGTTGTCCGCATTTCTGGTGAAATACCTCCACACCGAAGAGCTGATTTTTTTGGTATTTTCACCTGGCATGTCAACGGCCATATTCCTCCCACGGACAACAGGTGTCTCCCCGGGTGCCTGACTTAAACAAACCACCTCACCATCAGAATCCTCCTGGTCAATTTCCTCCCCAGCGCCAGCAACACCCATATCCTCCTCATCCTGGTGTACTTCAACACTGACATCTTCAATCTGACTATCAGGAACTGGACTGCGGGTGCTCCTTCCAGCACTTGCAGGGGGCGTGCAAATGGTGGAAGGCGCATGCTCTTCACGTCCAGTGTTGGGAAGGTCAGGCATCGCAACCGACACAATTGGACTCTCCTTGTGGATTTGGGATTTCGAAGAATGCACAGTTCTTTGCTGTGCTGCTTTTGCCAGCTTGAGTCTTTTCATTTTTCTAGCGAGAGGCTGAGTGCTTCCATCCTCATGTGAAGCTGAACCACTAGCCATGAACATAGGCCAGGGCCTCAGCCGTTCCTTGCCACTCCGTGTCGTAAATGGCATATTGGCAAGTTTACGCTTCTCCTCCGACAATTTTATTTTAGGTTTTGGAGTCCTTTTTTTTCTGATATTTGGTGTTTTGGATTTGACATGCTCTGTACTATGACATTGGGTATCGGCCTTGGCAGACGACGTTGCTGGCATTTCATCGTCTCGGCCATGACTAGTGGCAGCAGCTTCAGCACGAGGTGGAAGTGGATCTTGATCTTTCCCTAATTTTGGAACCTCAACATTTTTGTTCTCCATATTTTAATAGGCACAACTAAAAGGCACCTCAGGTAAACAATGGAGATGGATACTAGTATACAATTATGGACTGCCTGCCGAGTGCAGACACAGAGGTAGCCACAGCCGTGAACTACCGTACTGTACTGTGTCTGCTGCTAATATAGACTGGTTGATAAAGAGATAGTATACTCGTAACTAGTATGTATGTATAAAGAAAGAAAAAAAAACCACGGTTAGGTGGTATATACAATTATGGACGGGCTGCCGAGTGCCGACACAGAGGTAGCCACAGCCGTGAACTACCGCACTGTACTGTGTCTGCTGCTAATATATAGACTGGTTGATAAAGAGATAGTATACTCGTAACTAGTATGTATGTATAAAGAAAGAAAAAAAAACCACGGTTAGGTGGTATATACAATTATGGACGGGCTGCCGAGTGCCGACACAGAGGTAGCCACAGCCGTGAACTACCGCACTGTACTGTGTCTGCTGCTAATATATAGACTGGTTGATAAAGAGATAGTATACTCGTAACTAGTATGTATGTATAAAGAAAGAAAAAAAAACCACGGTTAGGTGGTATATACAATTATGGACGGGCTGCCGAGTGCCGACACAGAGGTAGCCACAGCCGTGAACTACCGCACTGTACTGTGTCTGCTGCTAATATAGACTGGTTGATAAAGAGATAGTATACTCGTAACTAGTATGACTATAAAGAAAGAAAAAAAAAAACACGGTTAGGTGGTATATACAATTATGGATGGGCTGCCGAGTGCCGACACAGAGGTAGCCACAGCCGTGAACTACCGCACTGTACTGTGTCTGCTGCTAATATAGACTGGTTGATAAAGAGATAGTATACTCGTAACTAGTATGTATGTATAAAGAAAGAAAAAAAAACCACGGTTAGGTGGTATATACAATTATGGACGGGCTGCCGAGTGCCGACACAGAGGTAGCCACAGCCGTGAACTACCGCACTGTACTGTGTCTGCTGCTAATATATAGACTGGTTGATAAAGAGATAGTATACTCGTAACTAGTATGTATGTATAAAGAAAGAAAGAAAAACCACGGTTAGGTGGTATATACAATTATGGACGGGCTGCCGAGTGCCGACACAGAGGTAGCCACAGCCGTGAACTACCGCACTGTACTGTGTCTGCTGCTAATATAGACTGGTTGATAAAGAGATAGTATACTACTAATATTATATATACTGGTGGTCAGGTCACTGGTCACTAGTCACACTGGCAGTGGCACTCCTGCAGCAAAAGTGTGCACTGTTTAATTTTAATATAATATTATGTACTCCTGGCTCCTGCTATAACCTATAACTGGCACTGCAGTGCTCCCCAGTCTCCCCCACAATTATAAGCTATGTGAGCTGAGCACAGTCAGATATATATATACATTGATGCAGCACACTGGGCTGAGCAGTGCACACAGATATGGTATGTGACTGAGTCACTGTGTGTATCGTTTTTTTCAGGCAGAGAACGGATATATTAAATAAAACAAACAACTGCACTGTCTGGTGGTCACTGTGGTCGTCAGTCACTAAACTCTGCACTCTCTTCTACAGTATCACAGCCTCAGGTCAATCTCTCTCTCTCTCTCTCTCTCTCAACCCTAATCTAAATGGAGAGGACGCCAGCCACGTCCTCTCCCTATCAATCTCAATGCACGTGTGAAAATGGCGGCGACGCGCGGCTCCTTATATAGAATCCGAGTCTCGCGAGAATCCGACAGCGTCATGATGACGTTCGGGCGCGCTCGGGTTAACCGAGCAAGGCGGGAGGATCCGAGTCTGCTCGGACCCGTGAAAAAAACATGAAGTTCGTGCGGGTTCGGATTCAGAGAAACCGAACCCGCTCATCTCTAGTCTATTGTACAGTTGCAATGTGCAGTATGAACTCATATGTATGCTACGTTTTTCCCCTTCTTATGCTATGTATTCCCCCTTCATGTTTCTGCTTGGCAATGTATTGTACCACAAAAATTCCTAGTACACCTGAGTAAACTTGGCCAATAAAGCGGATTCTGATTCTGATGTATATATGAGCAGGTGGTCACAGCTCAGCTCACTGCACCCCAACCTAGGGGTGGGCAGTACAAGAGTGCACCTCTTTCCTGGGAATGGCGAGTGCAGTTGATTCCTGTATGTATGTACATACATGTATGTATGTATGTACCGTATATACTCGAGTATAAGCCGACTTTTTCAGCACTTTTTTTTGTGCTGAAAAAGCCACCTCGGCTTATACTCGAGTCAGTGGCAGTGCAGTGTGACAGGCAGAGCAGTGTGAAGGAGGGACATGGAGCGCACAGCGCGCGCCTCTCCTGTGTCCCTTCTGCATCTCCGGCGGCAGCGGCGGGTCTATTAAAGGAAGTACCCGTTCGTGACCTCTGATCACGAACCGGCACTTCCTTTAATAGACCCGCCGCGGCCGCCGGAGAGGCATAGGAGAGGCGCGCGCTGTGCCCTCCGTGTCCCTCCTTCAGAAGACAGCGCGGGATCGACGGAGGGGTAAGTAACAGGCACTGGGGGAGGGGGCATATGTGGCAGCATGAGGGGCATATGTGGCAGCATGAGGGGCATATCTGGCAGCATGAGGGCATATCTGGCAGCATGAGGGCATATCTGGCAGCATGAGGGCATATCTGGCACATCTGGCACTGTGGGGCATATTTGGCAGCATGAGGGCATATCTGGCACATCTGGCACTGTGGGGGCATATCTGGCACTGTGGGGGCATATCTGGCAGTATGAGGGCATATCTGGCACTGAGGGCTGTGTACGGCTAGAGCTGCATTTCCCACCCTAGGTTTATACTCGAGTCAATAAGTTTTCCCAGGTTTTTGTGGTAGAATTAGGTGCCTCGGCTTATATTCGGGTCGACTTATACTCGAGTATATACGGTATGTATGTATGTATGTATGTATGTATGTATGTATGTATATGTGTGTGTGTGTGTGTGTGTGTGTGTATATATATATATATATATATATATATATATATATATATTCAAAATGTATACAAACATAGTAGACAAATCAGTCAGTGTCCATAATGCAAGGGGACCAGCAACCTTATAATAAGTTATCATCAAACTAAACGTTGCAGGGAACAATGGTTGAAAAGTTCCAAAAACCCAGGAACTTAGGTCACACCATCAAAAAAATTGCAGTCATATAGGTCTTGTAGTCAGCCGAGGCCTTATAGTCTAGCCACAGAAACCAGATATTAGAAAAATCAGAATGATTCTCTGTCAAGGAAACTAGACTATCCTCCACTGTCATAAAATAATTAATCTCGATGAACCACTCCTTGTGCAAGGGGGTACAGTGGAATTCCAAAGCTGTATTACCTTTGTGACGAAGTAACAGTTTTTGTATGTGATAACCTAGGTTAGATAGTGGCTAAGTAGCAGAAAACGTGGTCTGCAGGCAAAGATATGGTTAAAACATCAATCCAAAAATTAGTTAAGCGGGGACATTCCCACCAGATATGCAGTTTAGTATCTAAAGTAGGGGAACATCTGATCTCCAACAAGAGCTAGATATAGAAGGGAGCATGATGTGTAGCAGCAGTGAGGGGTGTCTATACCATTACATAAATATCTTATAGTGTGTCTCCTTCACAGCAATTCAAATGGAACTAGACTGAGTCTTGAGAAAGATAGTTCTGCATTCCTGAACATATAGATAATGATAGGCCCAAGTCCTTTTCCCAAGCCTTGGCATATGCCGGAATGGAAGTGGAATGAATATTGTTACAGAACCACATAGATTAGACGGTGTAAAGCCCAACTCACTTTATTTTCCACCGCAGGCAGGTTACACAGTTTCATGCAGGATTCGCAGGTCAGGTTTAACAGGCACTTTCAAACAGCAAAAGAAGTCACAGCACAACAGGGTACAGTCTTCTTAATGAAGTTGACACAAAGATCCAGTGGTTCCTAACATAGTCCCCAAACACCCCTCCTATTGCCTGTCCGACTACATCAGGAAGTTTCCCAGTGTCTCTGCTGAATTTATTTAGCAGGCTCACACAGGTGATTGTAATCATGCCTGCTGCTCAGCTTTGCCCACAGAATACCTGGCCTGGGTCTGACATCCTTCATTTTACCTTTCTGTGCTATCCCTGCCACAATATCTAATAGCAATTTATAGAGGTCAGACACTGTGTGGGAAGGAGATTGGGGTGAAACACAGAGTTTCTCACAGGGGGTAAGATCCCTCATAGCCATAGGTATCCTATTGGATGTGGTAAGAAAATGTCTAACCTGCAGAAACTTCCAGCAGTTGGTCTGGGGTATAGCCCATTTGTCTTGAATCTCAGAAAACTGGGTAATACATGAAGCAGTCACCAGCTGGCCAACTCTAAAGAGGCCTGCAGAGGTCCAGTTTTGGAAAGTGGGCAGGATATAGGCCTGGAGGGAACCAGGGTTTAGCTAAGAAGGATATAATTGGGCCAAAAAACAGAGCACTCGACAGGTAGATGCCTGAGAACTTTCCAAATGGAAAGAGTGAGGAATATCATTAGATGGGAAGGATACAGTTGGGTAAAAGAAGGCAACAACGGTACAATTTCAGGATGTTCTTTCATGCAGTAACACCCTAAAGTAACCAACTGTTTTATGTCCCTCTTTCAAGGACTCTAGCAAGGTGTATGGCATGATATTATAATTTAATGTATGGTAGTTGGAGGTAGAGATGAGCGGGTTCAGGTTGCCGAGAACTGAACCCCCCCGAACTCCACGTGTCAAACACAGGTCCGAGCCTGGCTTGGTTGTTCCCGCCTGACTCGGAAAAACCGAATGAGGCAAAACGTCATCATCCCGCTGTCGGATTCTCGCGAGATTCAGATTCCATATAAAGATCCGCGTGTCGCCGCCATTTTCACTCGGGCATTGTAGAGAGTACAGAGAGGACGTGGCTACATTCTCTCAGGGGTAAATTTACTAACATTCGTATTTTCCCGTTTCAGGTCAAAGTTCAATGACGAATGACATCGAAAGTGTAAAACTGCAACTTTTTGAATTTATTACGACTAATTTACTAAGCTGTCGTATTCGGGTTTTTCTTTTGTTCCGATGTCGATGTCATTCGTGTTTTTATTTTTATTTTTACGGCAGTGATTAGCAAAACACTGCCGACTTTTTTACAATGAATCTCGGCCGGATCTGTGTGATCCGTGCTGGGGTTCATTTTTTTTTTTTAAATTAAACACTGTAAAATCCAGAAAAAAAATTGCGTGGGGTCCCCTCTCCTAAGCATAACCAGCCTCGGGCTCTTTGAGCCGATCCTGGTTGCAAAAATATGGGGAAAAAAATGACAGGGGTTCCCCCATATTTAAGCAACCAGCATCGGGCTCTGCGCCTGGTCCTGGTTCCAAAAATACGGGGGACAAAAAGAGTAGGGGTCCCCCGTATTTTTAAAACCAGCACCGGGCTCCACTAGCTGGACAGATAATGCCACAGCCGGGGGTCACTTTATATAGTGCCCTGCGGCCGTGGCATCAAAAATCTAACTAGTCACCCCTGGCCGGGGTACCCTGGGGGAGTGGGGACCCCTTCAATCAAGGAATCCCCCCCCCAGCCACCCAAGGGCCAGGGGTGAAGCCCGAGGCTGTCCCCCCCCATCCAATGGGCTGCGGATGGGGGGCTGATAGCCTTTTGTGATAATGAAAAGATATTGTTTTTAGTAGCAGTACTACAAGGCCCAGCAAGCCTCCCCCGCATGCTGGTACTTAGAGAACCACAAGTACCAGCATGCGGCGGAAAAACGGGCCCGCTGGTACCTGTAGTACTACTACTAAAAAAATACCCCAAAAAAGACAAGACACACACACCTTGAAAGTAAAGATTTATTACATACATGCACACAAACATACATACATACTTACCTTATGTTCACACGCAGGTCGGTCCTCTTCTCCAGTAGAATCCAAGGGGTACCTGTTGAATAAATTACACTCACCAGATCCAGGGTCCCAGGCTCCTCGTCGCATCCATGTGTAATCCACGTACTTGAATAAAATAACAAACCGCAGACCCGAGCCACGAACTGAAAGGGGCCCCATGTTTTCACATGGGACTCCTTTCCCCGAATGCCAGAAACCCACTCTGACTTCTGTCTAAGTGGGTTTCTTCAGCCAATCAGGGAGCGCCACGTTGTAGCACTCTCCTGATCGGCTGTGTGCTCCTGTACTGAGTGACAGGCGGCACACGGCAGTGTTACAATGTAGCGCCTATGCGCTCCATTGTAACCAATGGTGGGAACTTTCTGCCCTGCGGTTGACCTAAAGTGACGTCACCGCTGAGCAGAAAGTTCCCACCATTGGTTACAATGGAGCGCATAGGCGCTACATTGTAACACTGCCGTGTGCCGCCTGTCACTCAGTACAGGAGCACACAGCCGATCAGGAGAGTGCTACAACGTGGCGCTCCCTGATTGGCTGAAGAAACCCACTTAGACAGAAGTCAGAGTGGGTTTCTGGCATTCGGGGAAAGGAGTCCCATGTGAAAACATGGGGCCCCTTTCAGTTCGTGGCTCGGGTCTGCGGTTTGTTTTTTTATTCAAGTACGTGGATTACACATGGATGCGACGAGGAGCCTGGGACCCTGGATCTGGTGAGTGTAATTTATTCAACAGGTACCCCTTGGATTCTACTGGAGAAGAGGACCGACCTGCGTGTGAACATAAGGTAAGTATGTATGTATGTATGTTTGTGTGCATGTATGTAATAAATCTTTACTTTCAAGGTGTGTGTGTCTTGTCTTTTTTGGGGTATTTTTTTAGTAGTAGTACTACAGGTACCAGCGGGCCCGTTTTTCCGCCGCATGCTGGTACTTGTGGTTCTCCAAGTACCAGCATGCGGGGGAGGCTTGCTGGGCCTTGTAGTACTGCTACTAAAAACAAAGCCTTTTGTGATAATGAAAAGATAATCAGCCCCCCCATCCGCAGCCCATTGGATGGGGGGGGGGGGCAGCCTCGGGCTTCACCCCTGGCCCTTGGGTGGCTGGGGGGGGGGGGACCCCTTGATTGAAGGGGTCCCCACTCCCCCAGGGTACCCCGGCCAGGGGTGACTAGTTGGATTTTTGATGCCACGGCCGCAGGGCACTATATAAAAGTGACCCCCGGCTGTGGCATTATCTGTCCAGCTAGTGGAGCCCGGTGCTGGTTTTAAAAATACGGGGGACCCCTACTCTTTTTGTCCCCCGTATTTTTGGAACCAGGACCAGGCGCAGAGCCCGATGCTGGTTGCTTAAATATGGGGGAACCCCTGTCAATTTTTTCCCCATATTTCTGCAACCAGGATCGGCTCAAAGAGCCCGAGGCTGGTTATGCTTAGGAGGGGGCACCCCACGCAATTTTTTTTGAAAAAATAACCACTTTCCCACCCCTTCCCACTGATATACATGCACGGATCTCATGGATCCGTGCATGCCTATCCAATCACGAATAAAAAAAGCAGGTCTGTTTTTTTTAAGCACTTTTTTATGAGTTGTAATTTTTCACGGCAGTGTTTTGTTTTTTTTTGCTTTGCACTTCTTAGTAAATGACCGAGATTCATACTTAAACAGCCGCGTTTTGACCGATGGTGTATTCATTCGTGATTTTTTTCCTAGGACTTCCAAATATTACGAATGCCCTCATCACTGCCGTGATTTGAGTTTAGTAAATTACCGAGATGACACTTTGATGAAAAAACGGCATCTCGGTCAAAATCGGGACCTTAGTAAATTTACCCCTCAGTGTCAGTTTTCAGTATGAGTGTTCAGTATGAGTGCTTATTGCTGCCCAGTTATACTAGTACAGTGTATCTCTTGTGCTGCATCTTGCTGCTGTAGGGTGCTGTGGTAGTAGTGTCCTGTGACTGTGCATTGGTCATCATCATTCAAGTCACAGTGGTATCTGGAGGGTGACAATTGCTTTTGTGCTGCTCACTAATACTAGTACAGTGTCTTGTGCTGCTCAGTGTCAGTTCTCTCAGTAGTATCATCAGTGCTCCGTATCAGTGCTCAGTATCATCAGTGCTCAGTATCACTGCTCATTGTCTTGTGGTGCTCAGTAACACTACATTACTAATACAGTGTCTTGTGCTAATCGTGCTGCTCAGTATCAGTGCTCAGTAGTATCATCAGTGCTCAGTATCAGTGCTCATTGTCTTGTGGTGCTCAGTAATACTACATTATTAATACTAGTACAATGTCTTGTGCTAATCGTGCTGCTCAGTATCAGTGCTCAGTAGTATCATCAGTGCTCAGTATCACTGCTCATTGGGGGTCATTCCGAGTTGTTCGCTCGCAAGCTGCTTTTAGCAGCTTTGCACACGCTAAGCCGCCGCCTACTGGGAGTGAATCTTAGCTTATCAAAATTGCGAACGAAAGATTAGCAGAATTGCGAATAGACACTTCTTAGCAGTTTCTGAGTAGCTCCAGACTTACTCGGCATCTGCGATCAGTTCAGTCAGTTTTGTTCCTGGTTTGACGTCACAAACACACCCAGCGTTCGCCCAGAAACTCCTCCGTTTCTCCAGCCACTCCCGCGTTTTTCCCAGAAACGGTAGCGTTTTTTCGCACACACCCATAAAACGGCCAGTTTCCGCCCAGAAATACCCACTTCCTGTCAATCACATTACGATCACCAGAATGAAGAAAAAACCTCGTAATGCCGTGAGTAAAATACCTAACTGCATAGCAAATTTACTTGGCGCAGTCACACTGCGGACATTGCGCATGCGCATTAGCGACTAATCGCTCCGTTGCGAGAAAAAAATAACGAGCGAACAACTCGGAATGACCCCCATTGTCTTGTGCTCAGTAATACTACATTACTAATACTAGTACAGTGTCTTGTGCTGCTCAGTATCAGTGCTCAGTAGTATCATCAGTGCTCAGTATCACTGCTCATTGGGGGTCATTCTGAGTTGATCGCTCGCTAGCTGCTTTTAGCAGCAGTGCAAACGCTAAGGCGCCACCCTCTGGGAGTGTATCTTAGCTTAGCAGAAGTGTGAACGAAAGGATCGCACAGCGGCTACAAAATAATTTTGTGCAGCTTCGGAGTAGTTCCAGGCCTACTCCTAGCTTGCGATCACTGCAGACTACTTAGTTCCTGTTTTGACGTCACAAACACGCCCTGCGTTCGGCCAGCCACTCCCCCATTTCTCCAGCCAATCCTGCGTTTTTATCTGGCACGCCTGCATTTTTACACACACTCCCCGAAAACGGTCAGTAACAACCCAGAAACACCCACTTCCTGTTAATCACTCAACGATCAGCAGTGCGACTGAAAAGCGTCGCTAGACGATCAACTCGGAATGACCCCCATTGTCTTGTGGTGCTCAGTAATATTACATTGCTAATACTAGTACAGTGTCTTGTGCTGATCAATTTCAGTTCTCAGTAGTATCATCAGTGCTCAGTATCAGTGATCAGTAGTATCATCAGTGCTCAGTATCACTGCTCATTGTCTTGTGGTGCTCAGTAATACTACATTACTAGTACAGTGTCTTGTGCTAATCGTGCTGCTCAGTATCAGTGCTCAGTAGTATCATCAGTGCTCCGTATCACTGCTCATTGTCTTGTGCTCAGTAATACTACATTACTAATACTAGTACAGTGTCTTGTGCTAATCGTGCTGCTCAGTGTCCGTTCCTTCTCAGTAGTATCATCAGTGCTCAGTATCAGTGCTCAGTAGTATCATCAGTGCTCAGTATCACTGCTTAAGATCCACTTCCACCTCGTGCTGAACCTGCTGCCACTAGTCATGGCAGAGACGATGAAATGCTATCAACGTCGTCTGCCAAGGCCGATGCCCATTGTCATAGTAGAGAGCATGTAAAATCCAAAAAGCAAAAGTTCAGTAAAGTGACCCAAAAATCTAAATTAAAATCGTCTAAGGAGAAGCGTGAACTTGCCAATATGCCATTTACGACATGGAGTGGCAAGGAACGGCTAAGGCCCTTTCCTATGTTCCTCATGACTAGTGGTTCAGCTTCACATGATGATAGAAGTACTCATCCTCCTGCTAGAAAAATGAAAAGAGTTAAGCTGGCAAAAGCACAGCAAAGAACTCTGCGTTCTAAATCACAAATCCCCAAGGAGAGTCCAATTGTGTCAGTTGCGATGCCTGACCATCCCAACACTGGACGGGAAGAGGTGGCGCCTTCCACCATTTGCACGCCCCCTGCAAGTGCTGGAAGGAGCACCCACAGTTCAGTTCCTGATAGTCAAATTGAAGATGTCACTGTTGAAGTACACCAGGATGAGGATATGGGTGTTGCTGGCGCTGATGAGGAAGTTGACGAGGAGGATTCTGATGGTGATGTGGTTTTAAATCAGGCACCCGGGGAGACAGTTGTTGTCCACGGGATGAATAAGGCCATTAACATGCCTGGTCAAAATACAAAAAAGAAATCACCTCTTCGGTGTAGAATTATTTCAACAGAAATGGGGACAACAGATGTCAAGCCGTGTGTTGCCTTTGTCAAGCTGTAATAAGTAGGGGTAAGGATGTTAACCACCTACGAACATCCTCCCTTATATGTCACCTGGATCGCATTCATCAGAAATCATTGACAAGTTCAAAAACTTTGGGTGACAGCGGAAGCAGTCCACTGACAACTAACTCCCTTCTTCCTCTTGTACCCAAGCTCCTGCAAACCACACCACCAACTCCCTCAGTGTCAATTTCCTCCTTAGACAGGAACGCCAATAGTCATGCAGGCCATGTCACTGGCAAGTCTGACGAGTCCTCTCCTGCCTGGGATTCCTCCGATGCATCGTTGAGTGGAACGCCTACTGCTGCTGGCGCTGCTGTTGCTGCTGGGAGTCGATCGTCATCCCAGAGGGGAAGTCGGAAGACCACTTGTACTACTTCCAGTAAGCAATTGACTGTCCAACAGTCCCTTGCAAGGAAGATGAAATATCACAGCAGTCATCCTGTTGCAAAGCAGATAACTCAGGCCTTGACAACTATGTTGGTGTTAGACGTGCGTCCGATATCCACCGTTAGTTTACAGGGACTTAGAGAATTGCTTGAGGTAGTGTGTCCCCGGTACCAAATCCCATCTAGGTTCACTTCTCTAGGCAGGCGATACCCAGAATGTACACAAACGTCAGAAAAAGTGTCCTCAGTGTCCTAAAAAATGCAGTTGTATCCACTGTCCACTTAACCATAGACATGTGGACAAGTGGAACAGGGCAGAACTAAGGACAATATGACTCTGACATCCCACTGGGTAGATGTATTGCCTCCCACAGCAACAACAGCAGCGGCACCAGTAGCAGCATCTCGCAAATGCCAACTTGTTCCTAGGCAGGCTGTGCTTTGTGTCACCGCTTTCCATAAGACGCACACAGCTGACAACCTCTTCCGGAAACTGAGGAACATCATCGCAGAATGGCTTACCCCAATTGGACTCTCCTGGGGATTTGTGATATCGGACAACGCCACCAATATTGTGCGTGCATTACATGTGGGCAAATTCCAGCACGTCCCATGTTTTGCACATACAATTAATTTGGTGGTGGCTATTTTTTTGAAAAATGACAGGGGCGTGCAGGAGGTGCTGTCGGTTGCCCGAAAAATTGCGGACCACTATCGGCATTCAGCCACCGCGTTCTGAAGACTGGAGCACCAGCAAACACTCCTGAACATGCCCTGACATCAGCTGAAGCAAGAGGTGGTAACGAGGTGGAATTCAACCCTCTATATGCTTCAGAGGATGGAGGAGCTGCAAAAGGCCATTCAAGCCTATACATCTGCCTACGATATAGGCAAAGGAGGGGGAATGCACCTGACTCAAGCGCAGTAGAGAATAATTTCCATGTTGTGCAAGGTTCTCCAACTCTTTGAACTTGCCACACATGAAGTCAGTTCAGACACTGCCAGCCTAAGTCAGGTCATTCCCCTCATCAGGCTTTTGCAGAAGCATCTGGAGATATTGAAGGAGGAGCTAAAACGGAGCGATTCCGCTAGGCATGTGGGACTTGTGGATGGAGCCCTTCATTCGCTTAACCAGGATTCACGAGTGGTCAATCTGTTGAAATCAGAGCACTACATTTTGGCCACCATGCTCAATCCTAGGTTTAAAGCCTACGTTGTATCTCTCTTTCCGGCAGACACAAGTCTGCAGATGTCAGAGACAATTGTCAAGTCAAGCGGAACGTGACCCGCCAACAGCTCCTCCTTCATTTTCTACCGCCACTGGAGTTGCCAGGAAAAGGATAAAATTTCCAAAACCACCCACTGGCGGTGATGCAGGGCAGTCAGGAGCAAGTGCTGACATCTGGTCCGGACTGAAGGACCTGCCAACGATTACTGACATGTCGTCTACTGTCACTGCATATGATTCTGTCACCATTGAAAGAATGGTGGAGGATTATATGAGTGACAGCATCCAAGTAGGCATGTCAAACAGTCCGTACGTATACTGGCAGGAAATAGAGGCAATTTGGAGGCCCTTGCACAAACTGGCTTTATTTTACCTAAGTTGCCCCCCCTCCAGTGTGTACTCCGAAAGAGTGTTTAGTTCAGCCGGTCACCTTGTCAACGATCGACGTAGGAGGTTACTTCCAGAAAATGTGGAGAAGATGATGTTCATCAAAATGAATTATAAATTCCTCCGTGGAAACATTTACCAGCAATTGCCTCCAGAAAGTACACAGGGACCTGTGATGGTGGATTCCAGTGGGGACGAATAAAATACTCTGTGAGGAGGAGGATGTACACAGAGAAAGGGGTGAGGAATCAGACGATGAGGATATGGCTAGGAGAGATTGATTGCTTCTTTTTTGGTTGGGGCCCAAACCAACCAGTCATTTCAGCCACAGTCGTGTGGCCGACCCCAGAGCCGGCCATAGGCATAGGCAAACTAGGCAATTGCCTAGGGCATTTGATATGCCTAGGGGCATCAGCAGCTTCTGCTGATTAAAATGATATGCGACATGCCTATATTCTGTGTGTAGCATTTCTTATGCAGATGCAGATACAGCCACAGTCTCACACAATATATAGGCATGCTGCATATCATTTTAATCAGCAGAATCTGCTTGTGCATCCTAGCCACATTGCAATGCAAATAAGATGCATTTTCATAAAAAAAAGGTGCCCAACGTTAGCATTGAGGCAAGATTTATGAGGACACATCTGTATCCAAGCAGAGGCAGAGGTCACAGTGTTAGTGGCAGTGTGAGTGGGATGGTTGTGCAGTAGTGTTCGGAATATGTGTAAGGAGCGTTATGTGTGTCATGTAAAAATGCATTAATAATGTGCAACATATGTGTAAGGGGCACTATGTGTGTCATGTGTATAAGGGCATTAATAATGTGTGGCATATGTGTAACAGGATACTACTGTATGTGTGTCATTATGTGTATAGGGGCACTAATAATGTGCAGCAAATGTGAAGGGGGCACTATGTGTGTCATTATGTGTATAAGGGCATTAATAATATGCAGCATATATGTAAGGGACATTATGTGTAAAAGGGCATTAATAAAGGTTGTCATAATGTGTAAGACGCAGTATGTTTATAAGGACATTAATAATGTGTAAGGGGCATTACTGTGTGGAATTATGTATATAAATGCATTACTAATGTGTGGCATTATGTGTATAAGGTGCTCTACTATGTGGCGTTACGTATAGAAAGGGTCATCTAATATGAATAAAGAGCAATAGGTTGTGGTGTAATGTGAATAAGGAGCAATTCAGTGTGATGTAATGTGAATAAGGGGCTCTACTGTGAGGAGTAATGTTAATAAGGTAAAGTAATACTACTGTGGGATGTAATATGAATTATTGACACTATCGCATGATCAAATGTGAATAAAGTTGCAGTACTGTGTGGCGTAATTGGAATTGGGGTTACTATTGTGTGACCATGCCCCTTACCAGCAAAAACACACCCCTTTTTGGGCTGTGCGCCAAATGTGCGAACTGTTCCTATTTAAAACATAGTGGGTACAAACACCAAAATGAGGACTGCTATGGGTGAGGAGTGATGGTGCTGGGAAAGAGGTGCAAGGTCAGAGGCGGAACCAGCGGTGGTGCTAGGGGGCGCCAGCCAAAATCTTGCCTAGGGCATCATATTGGTTAGGGCCGGCTCTGGCCGACCCTGTCGCTGAAATGATGGGTTTGTTAAAGTGTGCATGTCCTGTTTATACAACATAAGGGTGGGTGGGAGGGCCCAAGGACAATTCCATCTTGCACCTCCTTTTTTCTTTCATTTTTCTTTGCATCATGTGCTGTTTGGGGACTATTTTTTTTAAGTGCCATCCTGTCTGACACTGCAGTGCCACTCCTAGATGGGCCAGGTGTTTGTGTCGGCCACTTGGGTCGCTTAGCTTAGCCATCCAGCGACCTCGGTGCAAATTTTAGGACTAAAAATAATATTGTGAGGTGTGAGGTGTTCAGAATAGACTGGAAATGACTGGAAATTATGGTTATTGAGGTTAATAATACTATGGGATCAAAATTACCCCCAAATTCTATGATTTAAGCTGTTTTGAGGGTTTTTTTTGTAAAAAAACACCCAAATCCAAAACACACCCGAATCCGACAAAAAATTTTCAGGGAGGTTTTGCCAAAACGTGTCCGAATCCAAAACACGGCTGCGGAACCGAATCCAAAACCAAAACCCGAAAAATGTCCGGTGCACATCACTACTTAAAATAGAATTTAGTTAGCATATTAATATATCATCAGTCATGGTCGTCGTTCCCGTCCTGATTGTAGCAGGCAGATGTTATACACTGTGCTTAAAATAACACTGTCCACCCCCCATCCGCTTCGCTTGATTGGAATGTGAAATAGGCAGATGTTATATGAAATCAACAAAAATGCTGTAATAAAGTACACTGGAAGACCTCATGTTTTTCTCTGTGCTCTCTCAGCTCTTCTCTCTGCACGTGTGACTTCATACATGTGGCATGATGGATCATACACACAACACTGCAGGACTGGATACACAGGCATGTGCTGGAGCCGGCACCCAATAGCTGCCTACTCACTGACAGCCTGATGGGAGTATTCAGCCAGCCCAGTGCACTGACATTTTTGATGGAGGTTGCTGTCTGCCGGAAATGCCCTCCATACAGCCTTATCGGCGGGCCCCCCCTGAGACCTGCAGGGCCCCCTGAGACCCACAGGGCCCTAAGCAGCTGTCTTGGTTGCCTTGTGGTAAATCCTCCTCTGCCTGTGAGAGAGTGGTAATGGCAGACTCAGTCATTACTTTTAAGAATGGGATAGATACATTCTTAATGGATAAGGAAATACAAGGTTATGATGGGTAGATCACGCAATTTATTTTAAAAAAGAGGAATAAACATAACGGCCATCATTCTCAACATATAAAATTAGTCCATAAAATAACGTGTACAGAGTAGGAGAACATGAATATTTTGAACTTGATACACAAATTGTCTTTTTCAACCTCAGAAACTATGGGCCTAATTCAGACCTGATCGCTGAGCAGCGATTTTGCACTGCTGCGAACAGATAGTCGCCGCCTACAGGGGGAGTGTATTTTAGCTGTGCAAGTGTGCGAAAGCATGTGTAGCAGAGCTGTACAAACAGATCTTGTGCAGTCTCTGTGCAGCCCAGGACTTACTCAGCCGGTGAGATCACTTCAGCCTGTCCGGGGCCGAAGTTGTCGTCAGGAACCCTCCCTGCAAACGCATGGACACGCCTGCATTTTTCAAAACACTCCCAGGAAACGGTCAGTTGCCACCCACAAACGCTTTCTTCCTATCAATCTCCTTGTGAACGCCCGGGCGAATGGACCTTTAGCACAAACCCATCGCTAAACGGCGATCCGCTTTGTACCCATGCGACGCGCCTGCGCATTGCGTTGCATACGCATGTGCAGTTTAGACCTGATCGCCCGCTGTACGAAAACGCAGCCTAGCGATCAGGTCTGAATTACCCCCTATGTTACTATGTTACATTAGATTCTAGGTCTTTTCCTGGACCAAATAAATTGCTAGAATCAGGGAGGAATGAGAACGAAACCAGGAATCAGGCACAGTTATTGGTAAGGCCTCAAGGACATAAAACAGCTTGGGATGGGTGTTCATCTTAACCACGTTTATTTTACTGAGCCAAGAATGCTGCTTCAAGTGCCAACTATAAATCTGAGCAAATAGAGGACAGAAGAGGTGTAAAGTTTGTTGTGAAAGGTTTCTAGTTAATTTGATCCCTAGGCAGCTAATATGGGAAGGATGCCAGTTAAACAGGAAACTGTGGGAGGTAGGGCGGAGATATTGAGAGCTCTATACTTCTAGAAATAATCTTAAAGTTTGACAATTGCCTGACACAATTGGGCAGGGTGCACAACGGGAGTCCTGACACTGCCTGCAGGGCAGCAGTCAAGGGGGGCCGGCAGTGAGCACAAGGAGTCTGTGCGCAAACTGGGGTGTCTTCTATGGTGCTTTGCGGGGATCGGCTCCTGCCGAGTATGGGTGCTGCCATTTTGCTTTTTCCCAAGTAAATCCTGACATGATCCAGATGATAGGACAGACATACTTGCCTCTCAGGTGTCTCTCTAGACTGTCCCTGCGTTCTAAGTCTGGCTATCGTCTGCGCTGTTTACATGCGGTGTGCAGAACAGCGTCCCCACAGTCGCTCCTGAGGTTACGGGATACTGCTGATGCTGCAGCCGTGCAGCATGTCCCTCCTGTCCGGGCCGATGTCGCTATTAGCTCCCCACGTCATTACTGTAGGCCACAAGCATGCTGTTTCCAAACAGACTTTCAGTCCAATATCCAAACATGGGTGCAGCCATGTTTGGTCAGATCACATGAGTCTCTACAGCCAATCCTCTACAGTCTGCTTCCTAGATGATTGCTCAGCCAATCACCACTTCCCAGTGGGTATAAGTTTTTCCTGTGAAAACACTTCCTGGTTGTCAGTGCTATGGTTGTCTAACCTAGTGTTGGATGTCTCTGCTGTTTGTGGTTGTTCTCTCTGTTCTGTAGTTCCAGGTTACCAGCTCCTGTGATTCCATCCACTTAAAGAGACCTGCACCAATTTCCATCCAGTGGTACTGCCTGACTCCATTGATCTTCCAGCATCGTTCCCAATACCATCGGTGACCCATCATCGGTTCTGGTTACTTTTGGTGTTCCATCATCGATTTTTGTTACCATCAGTGTGCCATCATCGATTCCTGTTACCATCGGTGTGCCATCATCGACTCCTGTTACTATTGGTGTGCCATCATCAATTCCTGTTACCATCGGTGTTACATCATCGATTCCTCATCATCTGTGTCTCACCATCGGTTCAGAATCATCGGTAATTCACCATCAACCCTGCACCACCATTATCATCTCTCTCTGGTCAGTATCGGCTCATTACCTCCATATCATTTGTTAGCTGTGTGCACTCCCATTACCAGCAATGCATCTTCCATGATATCAGCCATATTGATGCCTAATATTACCAACAGCATTTATGTGACTTCTGTGCATTGAGTATCTGTGTGCTTCCAATGTGGGTTAACCAATTGCTGATTGCTGATATTTGAGTCTACTACCATCGGCCACTGTGATTGCTTTACCTGCTTGCTTAATAAAAGACTTACCATTTACACAATCCTCTGTTATTCTGGTTACGCCTTCAAGTGCATGCTCCAAGGGTATTTTACATGTCTAGGAACCCTATCCAGCCATCCAGGTTCAACTACACGTCTGCCCAGGTCCCCAGGTCAGCCTCTGTCCTCAGGCGTGACAAATCCTCCCCAAGAATGTTATTCCTTTATCCAATATTCCTCAGAAAAGTTGACAAACCAAGGGGCAAGGGGAACCCATAGTGCAATATATTCAAAGTCTTTCTAAGGTAAATCCAGGTGTAGTCAGACAATAGTTTGAGTTACTTTCTCCCTTAAATAGCATAAAGGTGGTCATACAGTACTCACACTGGCAAAAAATGGATAACACACATAAAGGTATCTTTTTCACGATTCCTTTTCACCCAACAGAGGTGTGTGAAGACCAGATATTCACCCCTGTAGATAATGTCCGAGAGGAAATTAGTGTACCCAACTCACAGTTATTGGTGTAAAGACATTTTTGTAAAGGTATCTATGATATCTCTGAAGTCAACCTTTCATTCCTGCTTACACTCCTTTACTTACATCCAATAAAGGACCATGAAGTATATGTATTTAGGTTAGACAAGGAATAGTGTTAGGAATGGAGCTGATTTTAAGCAATTTTATTAAATTAGTATTAAAATAATAAGTAAAAAAATAGGTAACTAGTCTCAATGGAGAAACTGGAAAATACATATGACCTGAAGTGGAATAATAAGTCCAGACTCCCACACAGCAGATGATACGTCTCATGTTCAGACCAGCATCCCTTCACCTTTCCACCAACATATTTGAACGTAGAGTCTTTATCAAGGTGAGCTTACCTGGGCCAGGGACCTCTCTTATATACTTTATAATCACAGTCTCCACCTCCTAAAGGGGGCAAATTAGCTTTTAACATCATAAACAAGTATTTCTAACATTAAAGCATACACAGTGTGAGAGAAAACCTAGTAGTTGTCACTGTTATATGGGACAGTAATATGTAAACATGTAGAGAAGGTGTTTAGAACTAAAAGATTAACTTTCAGCAATATAGCGGAATTAGTAAACAAAGTTTGTCTCATGGAGAGAGAAAAGTGGACTATAGAGAGGGTTTTAATGAGTAGGTATATGGAGGTCCCCTTTGGTTCTGGAGAGATGAATGAGAAGAAATAGCGATAGGCATATCATATATAGTCCAAAAGAATAATAAATGTTGAGAAAAGAATGCACAGGATCCATAATCAAAGTCCCAGACTTGTAGAAAAGAGGCTGCAAGGGTAGATGGTTTCATATTTCTCAAGTGTCCTCGGACTCAGGATGATCAGGGGAGCATCTTGGTCTCCTTCTGGACCACTGAACCATCTGTCAAGAAGGACGTGTCTCCAGGTGAGTAAGTAGGCCCAGCTGGACCAAGGCATTTTCCCACTCAAGTGTTTCGAATGATGGCAAGCCCAAGCCAGAAAAGATGGAGGAAGGTGGAGGTGAAAGGGGAAGCCTCAACAGTACTTTATTTGCTGCTTGCGGAGTTCATCTGTTAGTGGTTTCCAGGCTGTATGCTGCTATAACGTGTGCCAGGATAAGCCCTGATAAATATGAATTGCGTCACTGTTGAAGACTACACCATCCAGCTGTTAAACTTTATGCATTATCTCCTCAACATCTATCAGCCTATCAGAGGAGGAACCGTGGGGGCAAAGGGCTTGATGGACTCTGTCAAAGATAATTTTATCATTCGGGTCATTGTCAAGTGTCTCATTAAAAAGCTTCCTCAGGGCATCGACAAAGGGTATATCTACGGGGAAGCCTCTAAGATGGATGTTGTTCCTGCTCCCTCTGTCATCCAGGTCATCTATCCTAGACTTTCAGGAATGCAGTTCAGCCGACTGAGGGGGTCATTCCGACCCGTTCGCGCGCAGCGGTTTTTCGCTGCGGTGCGAATGGGTGCGGAATGTGCATGCGCGGTAGCTGTGCGCGTGTGCGACGTTGCCCGGCGACAGTGGTCACTGGGTTACGTCGCGGCTACCGACGGAAGCAGTCGCAGCGGCGACAGCTAAGAAGATTGACAGGAAGGAGGCGTGGATGGGTGGATCCTGACCGTTGGAGACCGTTTTTGGGGAGTGGTGAGTAAAACGCAGGCGTGTCCAGGACAACGGAGGGTGGAGGTGTGACGTCAAAGCCGGGCCCATCATCGCTGGATCCATCGCACAGGGTAAGTATGTCCAGACCTAGTCTACTTCTGCTTGATTTTTTTTAGCTTAGCAGGGCTACACAAGCGATCGCAGCCCTGCTAAGCTAATATACACTCCCCCATAGGCGTGGACTATTGATCGCAGCAACAGCAGCTAAAAGTTGCTGGCTGCGATCAACTCGGAATGACCACCTGAGCAGAGGCGGAACTTGCGGCAGTGCAAGGGGTGCAGTGCACTGGGGCCCAGCGCTGTGAAGGGGCCCATAGCCGGCAGCAGTATAATGAGTCAGACTGACTCATTACACGCTGCCACCGCTGAGCTGCTGCTGCGGGTCCTGAGGAAGCCTGTTTGCGGTCTCCGGCACCAGTGATGTGAGAAGGGTTATCACATCACCCTTCATCTCGGCTGCAGCTCTCAGCTTCCTGGACTGAGTCACTGCATACTGGACAGGGGGGGAACAGGGGGGGAGTGGGAGGGAGGGGGGAGTCACGGCACGGCAGCAGTGTGTGTGTACAGAAGTGTGAGAGGACTGAGCAGACGTCACGTCAGTGCACTCAGCCCCTGCACAGTGAGGAGCCTTGCCGGAGCCAGAGCTAGCCTGGGAGGTGGAAAGTGTGCAACAAGTGGAAAATGAAAACATATGTAAAGTAAAGAGTTTGTGTTTTGCTGGCAATGTGTGTGTTTAGCTATGGGTGTGTGTGTGTGTTTCAGTGTATACTCTATATGTATTTTGCCATGTGTGTGTGTGTGTGTGTTTAGCTATGGGTGTGTGTGTTTCTGTGTATATACTGTATATGTATTTTGCTATGTGTGTTTAGCTGCATTTATGTGTTTGTGTGTGTGTGTGTGTGTGTGTGTGTGTGTTTTCTGTGGATGTGTCTGTGTATATGTGTCTTGCTTTGCGTATGTTTTACTATGTGTGTGTGTGTGTGTGTGTGTGTATATCCATATCTATAGATGTAGCCACCCCGCGATGAGTTCGCATCACGGCATGGATGGCGCGACTAGTGTGCCCATGTCTATGAAGCGCGTGTGTGTGTACGCATGCAAGCCATAGACATCTATGGAGTGAACGGAGGCAGCGACTAGCCACAGTACGGCTTTCACTGCAGCTTGCTGTGATGCGTACGCCAGTTCCAACACATCACGGCAACGATAAGGCTGTCTTCATCTGTATCTGTCTCACATTCCTGGTTGTAAATGTTGACGTGTGCGTCGCTCTACTGTGTGGCGTACCATGTATAAGGCTCTCTACTGTGTGGCGTACCATGTATAAGGCTCTCTACTGTGTGGCGTACCGTATATAAGCCTCTCTACTGTGTGGCGTACCGTGTATAAGCCTCTCTACTGTGTGGCGTACCATGTATAAGGCTCTCTACTGTGTGGCGTACCGTATATAAGCCTCTCTACTGTGTGGCGTACCGTATATATAAGCCTCTCTACTGTGTGGCGTACCGTGTATAAGCCTCTCTACTGTGTGGCGTACCGTGTATAAGGCTCTCTACTGTGTGGCGTACCGTGTATAAGGCTCTCTACTGTGTGGCGTACCATGTATAAGGCTCTCTACTGTGTGGCGTACCATGTATAAGGCTCTCTACTGTGTGGCGTACCATGTATAAGGCTCTCTACTGTGTGGCGTACCGTGTATAAGGCTCTCTACTGTGTGGCGTACCGTGTATAAGCCACTCTACTGTGTGGCGTACCATGTATAAGCCTCTCTACTGTGTGGCGTACCATGTATAAGCCTCTCTACTGTGTAGCGTACCATGTATATGGCTCTCTACTGTGTGGCGCAACGTGTATAAGGCTCTCTACTGTGTGACGTAACGTTTATAATGCCCTCTACTGTGTGATGTACCGTGTATAAGGATCTCTACTGTGTGGCGCAACGTGTATAAGGCTCTCTACTGTGTGACGTAACGTTTATAATGCCCTCTACTGTGTGATGTACCGTGTATAAGGATCTCTACTGTGTGGCGCAACGTGTATAAGGCTCTCTACTGTGTGACGTAACGTTTATAATGCCCT
The DNA here is from genome assembly GCF_028390025.1 of Pseudophryne corroboree. Classification (NCBI taxonomy): domain Eukaryota; kingdom Metazoa; phylum Chordata; class Amphibia; order Anura; family Myobatrachidae; genus Pseudophryne; species Pseudophryne corroboree. The sequence goes on from NC_086446.1 coordinate 258,745,720, forward strand.
CTACTGTGTGATGTACCGTGTATAAGGATCTCTACTGTGTGATGTACCGTGTATAAGGATCTCTACTGTGTGGCGTACCGTGTATAAGGCTCTCTACTGTGTGGCGTATCGTGTATAAGGATCTCTACTGTGTAGGGTACCATGTATAAGGCTTTCTACTGTGTGGCGCAACGTGTATAAGCTTCTCTATTATGTGGGGTATTCAATTTCGACTAGCCGAAAAAACTGTATAATTCGACCATGGGTATTTAATTGCGGGTTTTTCGCCCATTTTTGAATCCCTTTTCGCCCACGACGTTTCACTTTTTTTGTCGAATTGGCATGGGAGAAAACAGACCCAAAAAACGGGCGAAAATGCCTGCAAATTCGTCAAAACACATGGCTCACCAGGAAATTCACAGATCCACGTGGTTTTCGTTAGTGCTGGATTTTTTGACCAGTTGAAAAATCCTGCACATGCATTGAATAGGGGGAATGTAATTCGCCCTAAAAATGACCAATAATTGACGATTTTTAGACTGGATGAAAAATCCGGCAATGACTGAATACCCCCCTATGTGTTGTAACATGTATAAGCTTCTCTACTGTGTGGCGCACCATATATAAGGATCTCTACTGTGTGGCGCACCATATATAAGGATCTCTACTGTGTGGCGCACCCTGTGTAAGGCTCTCTACTGTGTGGCGAACCCTGTATAAGGCTCTCTACTGTGTGACGTACCGTGTATAAGCTTCTCTACTGTGTGGCGCAACGTGTATAAGGCGCTCTACTGTGTGGCGCAACGTGTATAAGGCGCTCTACTGTGTGGTGTACTGTGTATAAGCTTCTCTACTGTGTGGCGTACTGTGTATAAGGCTCTCTACTGTGAATTGGGAGTACTACTGTGTGGCGACACCCCTTGTTAGTGAGATAAAACACCGTATTTTGGGCGACGCCATTTCCCTGTTTTTAATATGGGAGGGGGCCCAATGCATATTGTTGCACCTGGGCCCACCATTCTCTAGTTCCGCCACTGCACCTGAGTGCAAATAATGTCTTTCAATTTAGATTCTTGGCTGTAAGAAAAGGAGACTCTTTTTGTTGGGGCACTCTTTTTAGTTTAAAATGTCTTTAACTTTTATTGCATTACATTAAAATAGTACAATGCCTTCTCTTAGTTCACACAAAGGAGATTGGACATAGTAAAATATATATACTTGTTCAGTCTATCTTGGATATCCAATATCAAATACTTAGGTACAAATATTCACATTTGTGTCTAAGTCAATAGAAGGCACTAACAGTAAGATATAATATGAATATATAACAAAATTGCTTTAAATAGTATCAAAATGTCAGAACAAAGAAAGAGTAGTCTATTGTTCAAAGAGTTCAGGACAGACTCACTTGACCTCTGCCTTGTATTTACTGCTCCCTTGTGTGCTCTTTGGACAGTGGACAAGGGGGTGATAGTACACTTGATTAGGCCAGAGATGAGAAAAGTATAGACAAATAAGGTGAGATCTACTCTTGTGTTTAAACCCTCACCTCAGCTCTGTTGGGGGTACCAGCATAGGGGAGTGAAGAGAGCACCACAGAATGAGATTCTCTCAGAAATAATATAAAGTTGGTATTAGTAGCCAATCACAAGTAATATTACATTTGTATATCTAGCAGGAAGCACGCATATCTTATATTTGTTTCAATGTAGCATTATCTAAGTATACAGATAGCTGTAATTTAATGGGTGTAGAACATATGATAAGGACAACTACTTTGATACTATTGAGAGAAAAAAACACCTTGGTGAATAAGCCTTATTCTTGGGCCGAAACTCACATCCAACCACTACCCATCCGGGCATCTATGGTCCTTGTGCACAGGACAATATGCCGGCACTGACAGTATTATTTCTCTTTTATCTTAATTATAATATATATATTTTTTCTCAATAGTATTTTGCAAGTCAATGGATGGGTATCAGGGACGTGCGGTGAGGTAAATTGCTCAGAAGGCACTGGCTAGTACAAGAGCCAGATTTACAAACAATGAGCCAAACTGTTCATGTGGACATTATGTACAGGTGCAGCAGTTAATACTGCTGGAAATTTGGTGAGTTTTGATGAGAGATGTGCGGATGACATAGACTTTTTACTCTAGAGATTTGACTATAAAAATCATTAGAATAAGAATAAGATATTTATAATATATTTTTTTTATTTGTCATATACTTTATATAGTAAAAGTTCTGGTTTAAACGTTAGTATAACAGGAAAGGCTCTGCCTCACCTCACCACATGCCACTAATGGGCATGATATATCAGATCCAGCCCCAAATTAAGTTCATTGCTTCCAGTGAAGGAGCAAGCCACAGCCTGCAGAAACACAGGATCATGTCTCCTGGTTAGACCTGGTAGGTAGAAGTGTGGAACAGTTGTTGGAGTGTGCTGGGTTCCCCTACAAGGGACAGGAAAGGGTTTTAATGGCCATTGTCAGAGAGCTTCTATACTGCATGTCCAACTGGGCCACCAGCTGGGTCATACCCCCCTCCGAAGCTGATACTTTAGTTTGCAATATTTCACTTTCCTACCCTTTGTCTTCATATCTGTATTTTTTATATACCTTTTTTGTCTTTGATATTTGGCTTGTTTTGCTTTTGTCTGGTCCTGCATAGCACAATGGCACTTTACAAAATAAAAGACAATGGGGGTAATTCCAAGTTGATCGCAGCAGGAAATTTTTTAGCAGTTGGGCAAAACCATGTGCACTGCAGGTGTGGCAGATATAACATTTGCAGAGAGAGTTAGATTTGGGTGTGGTGAGTTCAATCTGCAATCTAAATTGCAGTGTAAAAATAAAGCAGCCAGTATTTACCCTGCACAGAAACAAAATAACCCACCCAAATCTAACTCTCTCTGCACATATTATATCTGGCACCCCTGCAGTGCACATGGTTTTGCCCAACTGCTAAAAAATTTCCTGCTGCAATCAACTTGGAATTACCCCCAATAATAATAGTAAGTGAATGGTCAGTACAAAAATCCTAAGTGCATAATTAATTTTATAAATTATTCATAAGTAAAAGTACAGTATGTTGTAGAGATGCACCGGACACTTTTCATGTTTTGTGTTTTGGTTTTGGATCTGGATCTCCGTTCATGTTTTGGATCTGGATTGGTGTTGCCAAAACCACCCTTTTGAATTATGGATCTGGATTTTTTTTTTTTAAACCCATAAAAACAGCTAAAATCACAGAATTTGTTTGTTTTGTTTGTTCCTAAATTAAAATTAACCTCAATATCATTCATTTCCACTCATTTCCAGTCTACTCTGAACACCTCACAATATTGTTTTTAGGCCAAAAGGTTGCACCAAGGTAGCTGGATGACTAAGCTAAGTGCCACAAGTGGGCGGCACAAATACCTGGCCCATCTAGGAGTGGCACTGCAGTGGCAGACAGGATGGCAGTTTTCAAAACTAGGCCCCAAAGAGCACATAATGCAAAGAAAAACAGAGGTGCAAGATGGAATTGTCCTTGGCCCTTCCACCCACCCTTATGTTGTCTAAACAGGATATGCACAGTTTAATAAACTCATAATTTCAGCGACAGGTGGTCCCCCTGGAAAAAGCTCACCAACTTCTCCGAATCATAGCTAGCTACAAACATACCACCTCCATATTTGATGACTTTTCACATTATGAGAAGAGGCAAGAGAAAGAAGACAATGTCAAGAAGGTGATTAAAAATTAGAGAGGCACACGCAATCAGGAACAACACAGAGGCTTTCACCTCCACTCCTATCTTTGTGTGGAACAGAAAGGACTTTAACCAAGCAAATGTATAATTACAACATTACTGGACAAACTGAAAAAACTAGGGGCCAAAGCCTCCGGATTTATACCCCTTCTCCATTTTCAGGAATTACGATAATCTCTGATTTAATACTAGGATGCACATAAACAGTTTTATACCACAGGATCAAGATTGGATATTTTCCCCTCCACTAAGTCTGGAGACTTATTTTGTGAAAATCTTGTGGGTTTCTTTTTTTCCATTTTTTAATTGCATTTTTATTTAGATATTATGAGGCAGATTTCTTTATTTTCAATTTTCATATAATCTCATTTACACGCATGTGAGCATACCTGTGTGTCTTGTTTATTTTATTCATATTTTATTTTTAAATAAAGCAGCCCCTTAGATCTTTTATCAGCCCCTCCTGGGCCCCCACAGCAGCCCCGTATCGGGCAGGTTGAGTTAGGGTGGGTCCGTACAGTACTAAACAGGACTGTGCAGTGATTTTTTTGTTATTGAGCCCCTGCCCTAGTGGAGCTTATCACTCTAGTTGAAACTCATTTCATATTACAAGTAGGACTGTGGGAGGAAGCAATGCTAACCTCTGTGCCACCAGCATGCCTCAGCCTTGCAAGCCAGATAGCTTTCTGGCTGTAAGCCACCATGAAACTACATACTGGGCCCTTTTTCAGTAACTGTTTGTGCCTCACAGGAGCTCCTGGCCCATCTAGTGCTGCAGTGCAATGGAAAGCTGATGCAATGCAAGATCACTGAAACTCTGTTCTTCTAACACCACGAGGTCTTGCGATAACCCTACGCAGCCCTTACATTGTACAATTATTAAGGATGAAAACATTTTACAAAATAAAGGAAAAGAACCATGTATAACAAATGCGCATCTTGTAAATAATCCCAAAATGTGGAACATTAATAAATTATAATTAAGGTTGACTAATTAAAGCCATTCATTTGAGTCTCTAACATGAAATAATTGAGAAGAACCTCTCGCTAATGCTGGGTACACAGTGCACACTAGAAGATATATCTACTAGAGATGAGCTGGTTCAGACAGGGCACTCTTGGAATTATATGGCAGACATATAGACATAGGTGTGTTTTGAAAATCCACTTTTTCCAGCAGTTGCCAGAGAAAATTAAGTAGGAGATGATGCCATGTTATGTTCTGTTGGATTATGATTCTGTCTCTTCTGAGTCTAAATGACTTTGGCCACAAATGTGGTCTCTCCCCACTTTATTGGAAAACACTTTGTCAAACTTGGAATCTCCATTAGCACCTTTGCGGCTATATGTTTTCACGAATCTTGTTGTAATGTTGAAGCTTGTTTCATATTCTGCTCTAGACTTTAGTTTAAATTTTGAACCTAGGATCAAGTACAGCAGCACCCCCGGAATTATACGGCAGTGACTCTGGTTTTATACAGCATATAGACAGGATCCCTGGACTTATACAGCAGATAGGCAACACCCATGGACTTATACAGCATAGGCAGCACCCCTGGACTTAACAGACAGCACAGCAGACAGGCAGTAGCACCCCTGGACTTAAACGTCAGTGGAGGCAGCACCCCTGGACTGATAGGGCAGAGGGACAGCACCCCATATAGGGAAGCACCCCTGGAATGATGTGGCAGGCAAAAAAAAGACATGCAATGTGTAATTGTCCTTGGGCCCTCCCACCCACCTGTATGTTGTATAAACAGGACATGCACACTTTAACAAACCAATAATTTCAGCGACAGGGTCTGCCACATGACCCCACAAAAAAAGTATTTCACCTCTCCTTGCACAAACTGGCTCTACAGAGGCAAGATATCGTACTCATCCTCCGATTCATCACCCCCTTCAGTGTTTACATCCTCATCCTCACAGAGAAATAATTACACACCAAAGATGTGGATTTTTTGGTATTTTGCCCGGGCATGACAATGGGCTTTTTCATCCCATGGCCAACAACTACCTCCACTGGTGCCTTATTCAAACAAACCACATCACCATCAGAATCCTCATCGTCAACTTACTCCTCAGCGCCAGCTACACCAATATCCTCCTCATCCTGGTGTACATCTACAGTGACAACCTCAATCTGAATATCAGCAACTTGACTGGTAGTGCTCCTCCCAGCACTTGCGGGGGGCATGCAAATGGTGGTAGGAGCCTCCTCTTTCCATACAGTGTTGTGAAAGTCAGGCCTAGACATTTCAACCGTGGACACACTTGGACTCTCCCTGGGGATTTGTGGTATCTCTGAATGCACAATTATTTTTTCCTGTGCTTTAACAAGCTTTATTTTTGTTATTTTTTGAGAGGTAGGAGGGCTTCCATCTTCATGAGAAGCTGATCCACCAGTCATGAACTTAGGCCAAGGCCTTAGCCTTTCCTCGATGCTTTTTGTCATGAATGGCATATTGCCAATTTTATGTTTCTCATCAGATAATTTTTTTTTTGGTTACTTATTTTTGCTTTTTAGATTTTACATGCCCTCTATGACATTGGGCATTAGCCTCAGCAGATGACGTTGATGGAATTGCATCATCAATGTCATGACTGGTGGCAGTAGCTTCAGCACTAGTAGTAGGAAGTGGTTCCCGATCTTTCACTATTTTTTTTCCTCCAAATTTTTTTTCTCCATTTTACAGGACAGTGCCCCTTTATTATTACAGCACACAGAACAGTGCCCCTTTATCTTTACAGCAAACATAACAATGCCACTTTATTTTTACAGCACCCCTTTATTTTTACAGCATACAGTACAGGGCTACAGCGATCCTTTATTTTTACAGCAGCCCTATATTTTTACAGCATACCGGACAGGGTCACAGCGTTCCTTTATTTTTACAGCAGCCCTATATTTTTACAGCATACAGGACAGGGTCACAGCGTTCCTTTATTTTTACAGCAGCCCTATATTTTTACAGCATACAGGACAGGCCCACTGCATTCCTTTATTTTTACAGCACCCGACAGGGCCACAGCTTTCCTTTTTTTTTTTAGTACAGCACCCCTATATTTTTGCAGCATAAAGGACAGGCCCACAGCATTTCTTTCTTTAAACTGCAACCGACAAGTCCAAAGCATTCCTTTATTTTTACTTCACCCCTATATATTTACAGCATACAGGACAGGGCCACAGCGTTCCTTTATTTTTATAGCACCTGACAGGGTCACAGCATTCCTTTATTTTTACAGCACCCCTATATTTTTACAGCATACAGGATAGGGCCACAGCATTCCTTTATTTTTACAGCACCCCTATATTTTTACAGTATACAGGACAGGGCCACAGCATTCCTTTAATTTTACAGCACCCCTATATTTTTACAGCATAGAGGACAGGGCCACAGCGTTCCTTTATTTTTACAGCATCCCTTTATTTTGACAGCAAACAGGACAGGGACACAGCATTCCTTTAGTTTTACTGCACCCAACAGGTTTACAGCATTCCTATATTTTTACAGCACCCGGCAGGGCCACAGCATTCCTTTATTTTTACAGCACTGATATATTTTTATAGCATACAGGACAGGGCCACAGCATTCATTTATTTGTACAGCATACAAGACAGTGCCACAGCATTCCTTTATTTTTACAGCACCCATATATTTTTATAGCATACAGGAAGCTTCCTTTATTTTTACAGCACCCCTATATTTTTACAGCATACAGGACAGGGCCACAGCGTACCTTTATTTTTACAGCACCCTTTTATTTCTACAGCACACAGGACAGTGTCCCTTTATTTTTACAGCTAAGAGGATAGCACCCCTAACAGCACAGGACAGCACGCCTGTACAGCACAGGGCAGCTGCACCCCTATACAGCACCCTTAACAGCACAGGACACCACAGAACAGAACCCTTGTACAGCACAGTACAGCAACACCCCTGTACAGCACCCCTAACAGAACAGGACACCCCAGGACAGCACCCTAAACACACAGGACACCACAGAACAGCACCCCTGTACAGCACAGGACAGTAACACCCCTGTACAGCACCCGAAACAGCACAGGACACCAAAGGACAGCACCCCTGTACAGCACTCCTAACATCACACAGGACAGTACCCCTAAAGAGCACACACTGACCCCACCCAATGCCACCACCCTTAGAGAGACACTCTCCAAGTCTGGAGTGAAAATGGCAGCAACACGCTGCACCTTATATGCAATCCACAACCTGCGAGAATAAGACGGCGGGATGATGATGTTTTGCCTCAATCTGGGATACGAGTCTGGTGGGAAGTCCCGAGTCGGACTCGGATCCGGGCTCGGATCCTGGAATCCGGGAGGATTCGGATCTTGGAGATCCGAACCCGCTCATCCCTAGTATATTGTACTGTTTTTATTACAGTGGCACTTTGATTCATTTGAAGCTTTTTTACACCTGGACACTGGGAGCCAGAAATGTGCTTCTCTGCACAGCAAGATGTGTTTCATTTAAAATATGGCACTTGCAGGAAGCTGGGTGCAGTTCTGCAAGTATAGTTTCCATAATGTAAGTGCTGTTGAAAAATTAAAAAGGAACGTGTATTCACATACAGTAGTAAGGGAGAACCTCTACTCAACTTCCATCGATGGGTGCAATTGCTCCTCTTGAATTTTGTTGGAAAATAAGGAAATAACAAAGCTGAAATTTGTGCATTGCACCTCCTGATTCAGAGGCTAATGCAATCCGCACACAATGCCATGCATGTCTAAAGTCTCCAGTGCATGAATTACACAAAGATGCTGTGACAGATGGGCATTCCTGTTCAGGGTCTGAGAGGTGGCTAGAAATGCATGTAGTGGGTGTGTTATAGGAGATCACAGACACACAGCCGCAGTCATAGCAGTAAGAGAAACTGCACCTGCCATGCTTGGGCAAATTCTGATGGTGTATCTGATGGTGGCGTATAAGGACGCACCAATCGATATTACAGTACACATGGATGCACAATTTTTGCCTCTCAGACCTTGCAAGTTGCCTGCACAGATGTATAAAAGGGAAGAAGGTTGTAGCTGCATTTGTATAAAAACGCAGATGAGCAACTGCCAATAGACGCTACTGCATGTGCATTTGTGTGCGACTCAGCTTTAGGCCATGTATGTATTCAAGGCATCATATCTATGGGGGTAATTCCAAGTTGATCGCAGCAGGAAATTTTTTAGCAGTTGGGCAAAACCATGTGCACTGCAGGGGGGGGGGCAGATATTACATTTGCAGAGAGAGTTAGATTTGGGTGGGTTATTTGGTTTCTGTGCAGGGTAAATACTGGCTGCTTTATATTTACACTGCAGTTTAGATTGCAGATTGAACTCACCACACCCAAATCTATCTCTCTCTGCACATGTTATATCTGCTTCCCCCTGCAGTGCACATGGTTTTGCCCAACTGCTAAAAAATTTCCTGCTGCGATCAACTTGGAATTACCCCTTCTATGTGTGACATTTACTAAGCAGTGAAAAGAGCGGAGAAGTGAGCCAATGGAGAAGTTGCCAATGGCAACCAATCAGCACTGAAGTAACATCTAGAATTTGCATACTATAAAATGATACAGAGCTGCTGATTGGTTGATGGTGCCACTTCTCCACTGGCTCACTTCTCCGCTCTTATCACTGCATAGTAAATGTCCCCCTATATATATCTCATAACTATATTTTATCTTAGAATATATTATGGAATCTCATTTCTACTTGTCTCAGAATATTTCTCTGTTTAGATAAAATGGAGCTTCCTCCTGCAATAGAGTAAATGAATGGTAAGCAGATCTCAGGATTGTGTACCCCCCGGGTGTATGTTCTGACATTTGTGTACTGTCTATACAAGGTGATTAAATACCTCTTTTCAGTTCTGGAAGAGAAGTAAAGGTCATTCTGTCTCCTCTGCTGAATATATTTATCAGTGAAGTTTGGTAAGGGTAGAAAATGAGAGGGTAATTCAGACTTGATCGTAGCAGCAAATTTGTTAGCAGTTGGGCAAAACCATGTGCACTGCAGGGGGGCCAGATATAACATTTGCAGAGAGAGTTAGATTTGGGTGGGGTGTGTTCAAACTGAAATGTAAATTGCACTGTAAAAATAAAGCAGCCAGTATTTACCCTGCACAGAAATAATATAACCCACCCAAATCTAACTCTCTCTGCAAATGTTAATTCTGCACCCCCTGCAGTGCACATGGGCCCTCATTCCGAGTTGTTCGCTCGCTAGCTGCTTTTAGCAGCATTGCAAACGCTAGGCCGCCGCCCTCTGAGAGTGTATCTTAGCATAGCAGAATTGCGAACGAAAGATTAGCAGAACTGCTCGAAAATATTTTCCTGCAGTTTCTGAGTAGCTCCAGACCTACTCCTAGATTGCGATCATCTCAGTCTGTTTAGTTCCTGGTTTGACATCACAAACACGCCCTGCATTCGGCCAGCCACTCCCCCGTTTCTCCACCCACTTCCTGTCAATCACACTACGAACACCCGAGCGACTGAAAAGCGTTGCTCGAGCTTGTGGAAAAGTACAAAGTTTTATGTGAAAGTACTTAGCGCATGCGCGCTGCGTACCATGCGCATGCACAGAATTGACGATTTTTCACCTGATCGCTGCGCTGCGAAAAACGGCAGCGAGTGATCAACTCGAAATGAGGGCCATGGTTTTTCCCAACTGCTAACAAATTTGCTGCTACGATCAGAGGTTATATTTACTAAGCTCCCGATTTTGACCGATTTTGTCTTTTTTCTTCAAAGTTATCTCGGTAATTTACTAAACTCAATCTCGGCAGTGATGAGGGCATTCATATTTTTTTTGAAGGCAGAGAAAAAAAATACGAATGAATACACCATCAGTCAAACACGCCTGTTATTTTAAACAACTCGGTAATTTACAAAAAATTCGTATTCACAATCACTGCCTTCAATAGCCAAACACTGCCGTGAAAAAGTACAAATCGTAAAAAAAAGCAGTTTTTCAAATAGACCTGCTTTTTCCCCCCGTATTGTGATAGGCATGCACGGATCTGTGAGATCAGTGCATGTTTATCTGTGGGAAGGGTTGTGAAAGGGTTAAAAATCCCCCCAAAAATTGCGTAGGGTCCCCCTACAAGAGTGACCCCAATTAACTTGCGGTTAACCGCAGACCGCAAAGTTCCCACCATTGGTTATAATGGAGCGCGCCTGCGCTACATTGTAACCAGTGCGCTACTCCTGATTGACAGGGCAGGAGCGTACAGCCAATCAGGAGAGTGCCATGACGTGGCGCTCCCTGATTGGCTGGCGGGACCCTCTTTGACAGGAGTCATGGGGGGTCCCGCCAGTCGGGGAAAGGGGTTCCATGTGTAAACATGGGACCCTTTTCAGTTCGTGGACCGGGTATTTCGTTTTTTTATTTTAACAAGTACGTGGATTACAAGGAGAAAAAGAGGACCGATCTACACTGGATTCTTTGTAAGTATATATTTTATTTACAGGTACCCCATGGATTCTACTGGAGAAGTAGACCGAGGGGCTCCTTATCAACATAGGTAAGTATATATGTATGTAAGTGTGCATGTATGTACATTAAAGTTGTACTTTCATGGTGTCTGTGTTTCCCCCCCCCCCCCGCATGCTGGTACTTGTGGTTCTCCAAGTACCAGCTTGCGGGGGAGGCTTACTGGGACTTGTAGTTCTGCTACAAAAAAGCAATATTCTTTTTTTACACAAAAGTCTATCAGCCTCCCATCCACTGCCCACGGATGGGGGGGGGGGGGGGGAAGCCTTGGGCTTCACCCCTGGTCCTTGGGTGGCTGGAGGGGGGGACCCCTTGATTTAAGGGGTCCCCACTCCTCCAGGGTACCCCGGCCAGGGGTGACTAGTTGGGGATTTAATGCCAGGGCCGCAGGGACCAATATAAAAGTGTTCCCCGGCTGTGGCATTATCTCTCTGACTAGTGGAGCCCGGTGCTGGTGTTAAAAATACGGGGGATTCCTACGTTTTTTGTCCCCCGTATTTTTTGCACCAGGACCAGGCGCACAGCCCGGTGCTGGTTGTTTAAATATGGGGAAACCACAGTCATTTTTCCCCCTGTATCTTTACAACCAGGACTGGCTCAAAGAGCCCAGGGCTGGTTATGCTTAGGAGGGGGGACCTCATGCAAATGTTTTGGGGGATTTTTAACTTAATCTTCACTTCTCATAATATACACAATGAAGCCCTGCACGGATCTCACAGATCCGGCCGGGATTCATTGTGTTTTGTCAGGCAGTGTTTTACTAATCACTCCTGTAAAACACTGCCTGACATTACGAATGACATCGACATCGGAAAAAACGAAAATGCAGAATACGACAGCATAGTAAATGAGACGTAAAAAAAAAATTTGCAAAATCACACTACCGATGTCATTCGTGTTTAATCTCCCACCAAATCCCAACAATTACGAAATTTTGTAAATATACCTCCAGGTCTGAATTACCCCCTGAGTCCCAAGCAGGGAACACAGGGGGTCATTCCGATCCAATTGCACGCTGCACTTCTTTGCAGCCATGCGATCAGGTCAGAAATGCGCATGCACGGCGGCCGCATTGCGCAGGCGCATCATTGACTGGTGACAGCCATCGCCGGTCAGCACCGCCGCGAATGAAGTAAGCGGTCACAGTGGCGATCGCAAGAAGATTGACAGGAGGAAGGCGTTCCAGGGCGTCAACTGACCGTTTTCTGGGAGTGGTGCGGTGAACGCAGGTGTGTCCAGGCGTTTGGAGGGCGGATGTCTGACGTCAATTCCGGGACCTGCATCGCTGGATCGATCACACAGGGTAAGTAACTCTTACCCTGGTCTACTTCTACACAAAACTTTTTTTGCATAGCAGGGCTGCACAAGCGTTTGCAGCCTTGCTATGCAAAAAACCCCTGCCCCATAGGTAGCGTCTAGTTGATCGCATGGGCAGCAAAAAGTTGCTAAGAGCGATCAACTCGGAATGACCCCCACAATGCAGCTGCCATACAGAATTCCAGCTCCATTCCAAGAAGAAATATACAGTAGCTCACATAAAGGGACTTAGTACATGAAATAGCATAAATATATATGTAACATTCTCCTCAAATATTAAACTCTCCATGACCCAAGCACTCACGCTCCTTGCACACCAACTTATCTATAAATAATACATGGACAACAATGGCTGCGGTGAAATGGGTCAGCTTTTTTATTGAGAGGGATTAACTATTTAGATTTTAAAACTAACTAATGTATGGTGGCAGGGAAAGAACGGCCTAGTATAAGTCAAAGTAAAACAATAAACGTTGATAACTCGGGCCAACTGCCCGACAGGCAAGGACAGACCAACTGCCCCTTTCCTTGCCCGTCTGACTCGCCAAGGCGGACCAACTGCCCAAGCCTTGCGAGGACAACACCACAAACTGATGAGGCCATCTGCCCACATCAGCATTGACTTGAGGCAGCAGTTTAGCCATGCAGAAGGAGAAAGGAGGGCCCACCTGGTCAGGTGATGCCCTCCGGTCCGCCTAATTGACCACGCCCATACTCCTACCTGATGAACTGCCCCCCAGGGGAAATTAACCTATACCTATTTATACCAATACCTAAGGCATTCTGAAACCGGCCACATCACAACCCACTCAATAACAGCCGACACAAAAACTGCACTAAAAACAACAGAAAGGGAGGGACGGGTGGGTAACGTCCACCAACGAAGAGAGGCTGGGTTACCAGAAGATTCCCTACTTAGCTCCCTAAACTCCCTCCCCCATCTACCTAAACCAATCACGGACCTATCAACAAATTTTAACCCCTCCCAGCAAAAAACAGCTAACCCTTCGTGTGCCTGCAAGAGCATGAGTTCACTGGGCCAGGAGGTTTATGACACTCCTGTCATATATGAATGCCCTCCGTGTTCTCAAACTCTCCATGACCCAAGCACTCACGCTCCTTGCACACCAACTTATCTATAAATAATACACGGACAACAATCGCTGCGGTGAAATGTGTCAGCTTTTTTTATTGAGAGGGATTAACTATTTAGATTTTAAAACTAACTATTGTATGGTGGCAGGGAAAGAACGGCCTAGTATAAGTCAAAGTAAAACAATAAACGTTGATAACTCGGGCCAACTGCCCGACAGGCAAGGACAGACCAACGTCCCCTTTCCTTGCTCGTCTCACTCGCCAAGACCAACTGCCCAAGCCTTGCGGGGACAACACCACAAACTGATGAGGCCATCTGCCCACATCAGCATTGACTTGAGGCAGCAGTTCAGCCATCCAGAAGGAGAACGGAGGGCCCACCTGGTCAGGTGATGCCCTCCGGTCCACCTAATTGACCACGCCCATACTCCTACCTGACCGAACTGCCCCCCCAGGGAAAATTAACCTATACCTAATTATACCAATACCTAAGCTGTACTGAAACCGGCCAACCCAAAGGTTTTCTCACCGCAAACCTGCGCCGCCACCATACCTAAAACTCCGTAACTACTATGAAAAAAAGACTAAGGCTATGGAAACTTAACTAAACTCCATCTAAACTGACCTAAGGCCCTGAAAAAAATATCAGCAACAAATTCGGCCGTACCCGACTCAGAAAGATGCACACCATCTCCTCGGTACATTGCGCTATCTGTATAGGAAATAGCCGGATGCGGAATCACAGAACCCCCAGCAAATGTCACAGCTCTGCCCACCGCAGCGTTCACCCGTCTATGCACCAAGTCAATGGCACCGGGCTTCTCGGCTCCATACCAAACCCTACGCGGTATAATGTCCGACCAAAATACCCTGCAGAAAGGCCATTCTGCAATCAAGCCGACCAACTGCCACCTGACATCACAACGGAGGTCCAAGGACGACCGAGACGTAAGGTCGTTGCCTCCCAGATGAACTACGAGGAACAAAGGGTACCCAAATACCCGCACTGCCTCATCCAATTTTTGGTGGAAAGCCTCCCAGCGCATTCCCCTCCAACCTAACCACCGCATGACAGCAAGCTCCGGATAACTGGTGCAATCCGCCATTACCGGCGACCTAGCAGTCCAAAAAACAAAAGAGTGTCCCAACACCCAGATAAATTGGGGGTCAATGCGTTCATCTGTAGGGGAATATAAAACATCATTAATAAATTGGAACTAAAAGGAGAACAGCTACAACTGTGTAGTATAGCTAAATGGGCAACAGACCTACACCTAACCAGGGAATGGGACAGGGATTTTAGTGGCCACGGGTCTCCCAACTTGACTTTAGTCAAAAAACGCAAACATCCGACAGCCGGTAGAAACCGTGAATAAAACTGACGGTTAAACAAAAAATTCCTCAAGACCACCATCTAATGATGGCGAGTAGCTAATTCCCAAGTTGGGTTGTACCAAGCAAGCTATCGCTGAAATACACCAGACCTCCACCTGCCCAGTGCCCGGATATCGTCTATGGACCACCCTGCCGCGGCAGCAGCCATAGCGGCACCGATACGGAATATAAGGAATGAGTAACATAGACACCCAGAGGAAGACCCAGATGGAATATGCAGCGCTTCAAGACCCACCCGAACTGATAGCGAGTCAAGGGAGTGCTGTCATAATGAATAAGCCACGACACCGTAATTAACGGGCGTCGCCGCTCATATGCCACTGCCAAGGCCACAGGGCAAATCCTGCATTCCGAGCAGTGACCCATGGATATCCAATGACCCCTACCACTCTGATCCGTCTTGGACCACTGCACCCGACACCACAACGAGTCATCGTTAAGGGACACATGAGATGTCTGAAGTGGGGAGAGCGACCGCCACAAAGAGGCAACCAGCTCCCCCACCCGAAACGCCCCATGGAAAGCCACTGCGAATGTCAGTCTGAAAAGGGCGGCTTCATAACGTTAAGCGCAAATCAGCAGAAACACCCGCAGTAGCCTATAAAGCAGACGGCCGTCTATCGGCAATTGCGGGTCCGGAGGTGTGGGCATCGTGCGGGCCCAACCCTTTAGTACCCGCGATATGAAAAACGATTTGGTGATATCCCGTTCCCCCCACAACCGGAGGAAGTAGGATATACCCGCCAGTAGCTTAAGGACATACGCTCTGGCCCGTCCCGCCGAGTACAACTCCCAAACGAAATCTAAAAGCAAAGAAAGATGACTCTTACCTCCGGGGCCCCTGCAAATCAAAAATTGAGACCACTGCTCCCACGCGGACAGGTAAGCCGCATAAGTAGTCGGGGCCAGGGAACGGTGGGCTAGTCCATTCACATCGGATGGATAATCTGCCATACATAAGAGGGGCCAGAGTCACCGCAGGAGTTAGCGGCCGGAGCTAGCCGTCGAAAACGGCGCCAGTCAAAATGTGACAGCGCATCCGGAACAGCGTTATCCACCCCTGGGACATGTCGCGCCGTAAGCATAATATTGCCCACAAGGCAGCGCCAGACTATCTGCACCAACACTCGCAAAACTGGCAGAGACGTAGAGCGTTGTCTGTTAATAGCCTGTACTACTCCGAGGTTGTCACACCAGAACACCACGTGCCTATTCTCCAGCTCTGAGGCCCACAACTCAACTGCAGCCATAATGGAAAAAACCTCGAGCAGCAGCATGTTCACCATCAAGCATCAACCCCTGCGCCACCCAGTCCACGGGCCAGGGAGTGTGCACCAAGCCTCCCGGAATATAGCTCCAAACCCCGTGGAGCCCGCCGCATCAGTGAAGAACTGAAGAACACGACTGGCGACCGGGGGGGGGGGACAACCAAATGCAAACTCTGTTAAAGTTAACCAAAAACATATCCCAAACAAGAAGATCCCTCTGGTTCTCCCTGGACAACCGACTATAGTGATGGGCGCGCCGCACTCCCACCGTCGCTCTTTCCAGCTTTCTGCAGAATATCCTACCCATTGGGATTACCCGGCAGGCAAAACAGACCCAGCAGCGATTGTGCCTGCCTAAGGGTAACCTTGCCCACCCCCAATGCCAACAGGATACCATCATGCAGGCGCTCAACTTTATCCCGAGAAAGCTGACACAAACCCCCCAAGGTATCAATTTCGATGCCCAGATAGGCTATGACCGCCGAGGGACCCTCAGTTTTGTCCTCCGCAATGGGGACCCCAAGAGACCGAAACAGGGTTTCCGCATTCTCCAGGAGTCCCGCGCACTGTGGGGAATCCGCCAGGCCCACCAGGAGGAAGTCGTCTAAGTAGTGTGCCACTCCCTCCTCCCCCGAGTACTGCACCAAGCACCAGTGCAGGAATGAACTAAACCATTCAAAATATGCACAGGAAATGGAACATCCCATCGGGAGGCATTTGTCCACATAGTACCCATCGTCCAGGCGAAAGCCCATGTACCTGAATGCGGATGGATGCAACGGCAATAACCGAAACGCCGACTCCACATCCAGCTTACACATGAGTGCTCCTGGTCCGAACGAGCGAACCATGTCCAATGCCGATTCAAAGGATTGGAAAGTGATGCTACAGGGACCACTGTCAAGAGCATCATTCAACAAAGAACCCTCGGGAGAGGATAGCTGCTGTATGAGCCAAAGTTTTCCCAGGGTCTTTTTAGGAACCACCCCCACAGGTGACAGCAATAAGCCTTCAACCGGAGGGAAGGCGAACGGCCTCGACATGCGTCCCAACGCCACTTCACTCATATCCTTCTCCCTCAATATCAGAGGAAACTCCCGCACTGAACACAAATTGCGTCCAGTTCCCGACCGCACCTCTCCCGCAACAGGCAGGCTGAAACCCTCCGATAAACCAACCCTCAGGATTCCTGTAGTTTCGCGATCGGGATAGCAGTCCAACCAACTCGCGAGTTCCTCTAAACAGATGGGTGTGGGGGCTCTATTTAGCGTTGGCCACCGTGGGACTGCAGTTTGGTTGGCCTGCAGGTCCCCCCCCTCCCGCTGCACGCGTGGTCTTTGATTGGATGCGTACCGCCGCACCGGATACAAAGATGTTTGAATTTACACCTAGTCCCCAAGGAACACCACCAGTTGTTGTAAGCGAAACATTTACCATGTCCCATTCGCGCACCACCTGGCTGAACTGTGAACGCCCTTTGCGGGGGGTTCCAAGAACCGCGACTTTTACGCCGTGTCGGAACCGCTTCCGTGGGTGACTCGTCGTTGTTAGTCACATCCACATAAACCTCGACATCTTTCTTCCCCAGGTCCATGACCTCATGACCGTGCTGCTTACGACGAAACTCGTCATCGTAATACCGCCATGCCGAGCCTTTTGTGGAGAGTTTGTGAATTAAGAACATATAACTCATGACGTTAATATGTTCGTCCGGCCGTGTTCCCAGGTAACAAGTGGCAAACACGTACATGCCCCGTAACCAGTTCTGGTACGACATGTACGCATCCTCAGCTGCTTCCCCTTTCTTCCTAGCCACCGCAAGCGCCTTTTTGGTCTTGCCAGTTATGGCAAAGATGTTCACATAGCGTCCTATCCTGATCCTATCCTTCACCCGCGGCCGTAGTCCCCGAAGCACCACCGTGTTAGCACAACGGACCTCTTCCGATTGCGCTGACTCCACAGACATGCTCGATGTGGACGATTGCCTGCGCCGCTTCTGGCCCCTATCCCTAGAGCTCCTCCTGTGATCCCGAGAGGATCCAGAGAAGCAAGAAGAAGTAGATGCCAAACTATCATCGTACCGGTTGCTTCTATGCCTCCGCCGTCTACAGCCCACCGATGAAGATGACCCGCCGGATACCGCTGTCTCCGAACTAGCGGCACTCGTCCCCGAGCCAACCCAGTTGGGGTCAGAACTGGACTCGCCAAAAGTTCCAGCTGCATGCGCTGCCACATCCTCGCCTCCTCTGGGTCTCCCACTCTGAACGGACTCCGCCATGTCGTCAGGTCTGGACACTGCAGCTGCGGGTGCGAGAGAAGGAGACACACCAGCCCTTTCGGGTACGCTGCTGCCCGTAGGAGCTGTTACTGTACCCGCAACAGCCGCGCTAGCTATCACAGACGTCACTGCTGACACCAGCATCTGTGTCAATTGGGACGAAACCGCCCCTGCATCCGCCGCTCCGCCCACAGCACCCTACCGGGTCCGGTTCTGAGCAGGGGAACCAAGGCGGCCACCACTGCAGCACATATGGCCGACACGCTCGTGGCGTCTGCAACCGCCCCTTGTACTTCCTGCACCTGACCTGCCACCGTCGGACTCGGTAGTCTCGCATCCCGCCCGGCAGGAGCCCTAACCACCCCAGCGTGTGATTATAGCCTACGTCTAGCGTCCCTCACAGAAGGACCCATACCGCCCGTAGAACGGGAGGTTGGAGCCCAAAACGGGTCCAAACCCTGCTCAGACTCCAGCTCCATAGACAAGCTGGTACTGCTGAGCCTGCGCTCATCCACCCCCTGCAGCCCATGGCGCCTCCGACGCCTGCACGCCCTGGCATTGTCCTCAGGAGCCCCGACAGCCGACAGTACCGCACTGGCAATGTTCAGCTGCTGGGGGCCCCTGCTTAGCGGCCCAGCACTACTTGTCAAAACTGGCCTGCAAGGTACGGGCGGCCCCACTCTGTGTCCTACCCTGCCAACCCCCGGCTCCCCGGAGGCCGGCCCCACGACCCATGGATGTGGAAGCCTCCACACCATCTACAGTATATGCACAGTGAGGGGGACGCTGCTGGCACGCCATGCGCCGCTGACCTCCGGCTCCCCGGATGCCAGCACCGCCATGCACTTCTACACTAGCGGCTGCTTCCCCGCCAGCATGTCGCGACGTGGCGGTGGGAATAGCAGCCGCAGGGGGGGCCCAAGCCACCGAGCCGGAGAGGCCGCGAATAGCCACCCGGTCCCGGGGACGCCCTCTACCCCTCACGGCCACAGTGTCAGTAGCTTCTGCAAGGCCAGACTTGGGTGCCTGCGTCCGCGAGTGCCCGCAACCGACCCCAGGAGCCACCCCGCCCAGCTCTGGAGATCATCCGGAGCCAACGAGGTAATGTGCAGGGAGGGCTACAACCCGGCGTGGCCTGCCAGCGCGGCCTGATCCGCGTCCCACTGGCTCCATATCGTACAGGATATGTTAGATATAATAAGGAAAGAATAGAGGAAGGAGAGACAAAGAGTATGGATAGGAAAGACAGGTAAAAAGAAAAGTAGGAATAATCAGTAAGGTTTAATAAGAAAGAGTAATACAGTAAGGTTAAATAAGAAATAGTAATAAAGTGAATGGATGGTACCTCTCAGATAATGTCCACCAATGAAGAGAGGCTGTGTTACCAGAAGATTCCCTACTTAGCTCCCTAAACTCCCTCCCCCATCTACCTAAACCAATCACAGACCTATCAACAAATTTTAACCCCTCCCAGCAAAAAACAGCTAACCCTTCGTGTGCCTGCAAGAGCATGAGTTCACTGGGCCAGGAGGTTTATGACACTCCTGTCATATATGAATGCCCTCCGTGTTCTTTCTAAGCAAGAGTGACCATAAAATACTAAGCATACAGTAGTTTGTTATATGTGAAAATATATATTTAAAAAATAAGTGAGAATAGCAACAGTGACAGAAGCATTGACAGGAAGCCAAGTGCGCAGAACATACATTATTAAGACAATTTTATTTTTATATAATCTGTTTTTATTAAAAGTGTTGAATATTACATTCCAATGCATAAGAAGAAAAACAAGTAGCATAAAGAGAAGATGGTGTTATTCGATGCAGCGAGTAGCATATAACAAATATATACATTCAAAGTGTTAAGACAAACTGGAGTTTACAAAAGTAGTATATATTTATAATAACTAAGACCTTCACAATGTCTTTTGAGACTGAATGTACAGCAATTAGATTATTTAAGGTTGGAATAGAAGAAGGAGGGGGAATAAAATTATTGAAAATAGCAGAAGAAAGAAAAGAATAATGACCAAGGAGCATACACTGTGGGTAACATTAACAAGCCTCCTAAGATACATTCTCCGAACCCATCTCTTTAGATAAAGTGATATAGTCTTTATAAACTGTTGAAGATTTGTATTCTAACCAGGGAAACCATATGGATATGAATTCGGATAATCTGTCCATTGAGGTTAATAAAATATCATCCATTTTCATATAATAATCAAGTCTAGCAAACTATAATCTATGAGTGGGCAGATTAGAAGATCTCCATAAGGTAGGAATAATGGCACGAGCAGCATGACTCAGGTGTCAGAGCAATGACGGTTTATAATTTGACAATGACATAGGGGAATGATTCAACAGCCAAAAGGCCGGGAGTGGAATTGTGAGGAATATCGTGAGATATGGAAATAACGTCGTCCCAGTATGGTTTCATTCAAGGACAATTCCACCAAATATGCAATAGACAGCCTACTGCGTTTTGGCATCTCCAACATTTATCAGACACAGTGGGATACATAGCATGTAGAAGAGAGGCGTGCCTATACCATCTCATTAAAATTTTATATTGAGTTTCTCTGACTTGTATACAAGCAGAACTTCTCTGAGCTTTGAGAAATACTGCTTCCCAATCTTTTCTGATAGCAACATTCGCAATTCTCTTTCCCAAGCAAAAATGAAGGAGAGAGGTGTCTGAATTAAGACAATGTTAATATTAATTCATTAGCTGGATTGTTACAAGTTGTCAGATATTGAGTTAATAGTGATTATTATTTTATTATTAATACAGGTTGAGTATCCCATATCCATATATTCCGAAATACGGAATATTCTGAAATACGGACTTTTTTGAGTGAGAGTGAGATAGTGAAACCTTTGTTTTTTGATGTCTCAATGTACACAAACTTTGTTTAATACACAAAGTTATTAAAAATATTGTATTAAATGACCTTCAGGCTGTGTGTATAAGGTGTATATGAAACATAAATGAATTGTGTGAATGTAGACACTTTGCTTAATGCACAAAGTTATAAAAAATATTGGCTAAAATGACCTTCAGGCTGTGTGTATAAGGTGTATATGTAACATAAATGCATTCTGTGCTTAGATTTAAGTCCCATCACCATGATATCTCACTATGGTATGCAATTATTCCAAAATACGGAAAAATCCCATATCCAAAGTACCTCTGGTCCCAAGCATTTTGGATAAGGGAGACTCAACCTGTATATTTTATTTGCTAATCACTGCATGGGTACTACAGCACTGTAAACAGTACAAATACAGTTGTTACATCCAAGGCAAAACTTAAGGTATAGATAATTAAATCCTCAGATTATGCGATTACAGTGTGATAAAGAGGGAGAGAGGACCAAGCTCTCAAGAGCTTACATTCTAGTGGGTCCATGGGGGATGGGAGCAGAGTTTGGTATTAATTAGGCCAGAGAGTTAGCAGGAGGGGTGATACACTTGGCTATAGAGATGGGTTTGAGGGCATGTGTGAATGCAGTGAGGCTGAGTACAGTAAATGTCTGATTTAGCATGGGAAGGCATTCCAAAGTATGGGAGAAATACTGCAGTCTGGTGTGGGAGGAAGTGTACAGCAGTCATTGGAAGAGCAAAGAGTGAGGGAGTGTGAGTGGGCAAGGTGAGAGATAGGAATGTCAGTTAGGAATGGATTACAGTAACCAAGGTGAGAAATGGTAAAAGCAAAGGTAAGAATTTTAATGGCTTGAAGGGTGGATCCTGGATATATTGTGGAAACAAAAAGAAATGGGAGAAAGACGGGGTTTGGGGAAAGAAAGAGTTACATAGTAACATAGTATCTAAGGTTGAAAAAAGACAATTGTCCATCGAGTTCAACCTATTTGTGGTCTCCTATGCACGATTATTTTGTATAAAATTTTGACTAAAGTTGATGACTGCCGTTACATTTTACCCCTCTTTTTTATAAAACCATAGTGCTTGACTATGCCCCGTAACCCTGGATATCCTTATCCATTAGGAATTTATCTAACCCATTCTTAAAGGTGTTGACTGAGTCGACCATTACAACTCCCTCAGGCAGGGAATTCCAAACACGTATCGTCCTTACCGTAAAAAAGCCTTTACGCCGTATTGTGCGGAATCTCCTCTCCTCTAACCTGAGCGAGTGTCCACGAGTTCTCTGTGTTGATCTAACCAAAAACAGGTCCTGCGCAAGATCTGTATATTGTCCCCTTATATATTTGTAAATGTTGATCATGTCCCCTCTTAATCTCCTCTTTTCCAGTGTAAACATGCCTAGTCTTGCAAGCCTTTCCTCGTATTCCAGCGTCTCCATACCCTTAAGTAGTTTGGTCGCCCGCCTTTGAACCTTTTCTAGCTCCAGGATATCCTTTTTATAGCAAGGTGCCCAGAATTGTACACAGTATTTAAGGTGTGGCCTCACAAGTGATTTATATAACTGGAGTATAATACTCTCGTCCCTAGCATCAATTCCCCGTTTCATGCATGCTAATATCTTATTAGCCTTCTTTGCTGCAGTCCTACTTTGGGTACTACTGCTTAGTTTGCTATCTATGATGACACCTAAGTCCTTTTACAGTACAGAATCCCCTAATTTTACCCCATTTAGTAGGTAGGTGTTATTTTTGTTCTTGTTACCACAGTGCATTACCTTACACTTGTCTGTATTGAAGCGCATTCTCCATTTCGCTGCCCAAGCTTCTAATTTAACTAAGTAATTCTGAAGCGACTCAGCATCCCCCTCCGCATTTATACCTTTACACAATTTGGTATCATCGCAAATAATTGACACCATGCTCTCTAGACCTTCTGTTAGGTCGTTAATGAAAATATTGAACAATAGCGGTCCTAATATGAGCCTTGCGGCACACCACTTAGCACTTCAGTCCAAGTTGAAAAAGATCCATTAACCACAACGCGCTGCTCCCTATTATCTAACCAGCTTTTGACCCAAGTGCATATTGTGCTTCCTAGCCCTGATTCTTGTAGCTTGTAGATAAGTCTCATGTGTGGTACAGTGTCGAATGCTTTGGCAAAATCTAAAAAGATTACATCCACCTCTTTACCCTGATCTAGGTTTGCGCTTACTGTTTCATAAAAGCCAAGTAAGTTGGTTTGACAGGATCTGTCCTTCATAAACCCATGTTGATTCCTTTTAATGACCTTATTGACTTCAAGGAACTTCTGAATACTGTCTCTTAGAATACCTTCCAATACTTTCCCCACTATAGATGTAAGACTAACTGGTTGAGAATTAAACCTATATATTGATATTGGAAGGTCAATGGTGAAGTAGAGGGATAAAAAGAGAAGAAGACATGGGGGTAGGAAAGACAATTATTTCAGTTCAGGGATGAATAGGTATAGAGGGAGTAGAGGAAGAGAACAAGGACAAGCTTTGAGAACATAAACAGGAAAAAGGGCATAAAGTTGAGGTGGAGGCTGGGATGGATGTAGAGATGAACCAGTTGGGCAAGTAGGAGTGAAACAATGGGAGAGCAGTGTCATGGAGACCAATGGAGTAGAAGATTTGTATGAGGAGGTAGTGGTGTCTGGCATAGAATATCGCCATGGGGTTGATAATGATCACTTTAAAGAAGTGACCCTTGGAGTTTGCAGCAACTTTGGTGACAGTTGTTTTAATTTAGTGATGGGGACAAGAATCACATTGTATAGG
Organism: Pseudophryne corroboree; assembly: GCF_028390025.1. Lineage (NCBI taxonomy): Eukaryota > Metazoa > Chordata > Amphibia > Anura > Myobatrachidae > Pseudophryne > Pseudophryne corroboree. Next base: position 258,770,008 of record NC_086446.1, read on the forward strand.
GTGCAAAGGAAGCAAGTGAGTCAATTGTAGATAAGATGCTCAAGGAGCAGATTTGATCAAAAATGGCATTGGGGGGGGGGGGATCAAGAGAGAAGAGGTGAGAAGTTCCCAAAATTCTTGGAGTCTCTGAGATGGGGAGAAGGAACACAATAAAGGCAGTCCATTAGTGGGGGATGGGGATGGGGGCAAGTCGTGCACAGGAAGGAGATTTCACTGTGTATGGCATTGATTTTGGAGGTTAAGTGATGTCAAAGCCAAATGCAGAGATGGATGATGGAAGAAGAAGGGGTAGAGGATGGAATTAAAAGTGGTAAACAGAGAGCATAGTTTGGAGAATTAGGAGGAGATATTGGATTTAAAATAGGACTGCTTAGCAAGAAAAAGTTCACAGCTATAGGAGAAGGGAATTAATTTGTAGTGTAGGAAGTCAGTGAGAGAGTGCAATCTCCTGCAGAGGTGCTCAGCTATGTGTAAATATTTTTGAAGTAAGCATTGATACAAGGTCACAGTAAAGGTGATTAATCAGATTCCCATAGGTCATAGAAAAGGTTAATGATTAAGCTGCAATGGTGCAGGCAGACAAAGAAAGGGTCAATGCATCAGGCAAGCTAGCTGTTAAGGGTAATAAAGATGAATATCAGTTTCTGAAGGGGGCTTTTGTGAACTGGTACTTACCATCAGCATGAATTCATGCTAGTTTTATACCTCAGCTTTCAATATAAAGTCTTGTGTTCAAAATTTGATAAATCAGATGTCAGTAAAAATCACTTCACTGTTTGGATAACTTTTTACTCCCCAACATCACTTTTCTTGTCAGTCTGCTTTCTCCATTAAACTACTGCAACCTCAGTCAGACTGGATGGTGCTTTTGTGTTTTTTTAATACAACTGGATGGATGTTATGAATTCAGTAACACGGGCAGCATAAATCCTGCAAAGATCTTTATCTGTGTGCTCAGCATTACTCTCCTGTCATTATATTGTGTTCTCAGGCTGTTGCCCTGCAGCAGAGCATGTCCCCCAGGGCATCAGAGGGTCTCTTTGATAGATGATAGGTGATCACAGTGAAATGATTTATTCAGATGTCATGTCCTTTAAAAAACCTGGCAGAACAAAACAATAATATTAACACCTTAATTCATTTAATACCATTGACAGGAACTAAATCCAATTGTAGAGAATGTCTGGCATCTTCACAGCCTACAGCAGAATACAAATTACTATAGATTAATGGAGTTGGACACAACCATTTTGCTGCCTGAGGATCTGATGAAAAATAGCTGCCAACAGAAAAATGTGCTATTTCATTACTTGTCATAACAAAACAATTATTGTCACTTTAGTCAGTAAAACGTGTTGCAGAATATGCTTCTTTGTTCAATTATCAATCCTGCAGGGAAAGATTGTGGGATAAACTTTAAAATATATAATATGGAGAATTAAGAAGAAGATTCAAAAAGAGAGATCATTATAACATCAAAGCGAGATTACACAATGACAATTTATGATACACTGTTGCCTAATATACCTCTACTATGGCTTCTAAAGTGACTTTAAGTCTGTAGTTGTTGCTATACTCCAACAGCCTAGATTTAATTCGCTGAGTCTTCATCAACAAAACCTATTTTCTTCAGTACAAACAGATTACTGCAGCTTTTGTAATGTATCCTGCATGTTCCTTGTGGTAGTTTCATTTTATGTGAATTGTGTGGTCATCCTTACGTAAAAAAACAACTGATTGTTACTTGTGCCTGTTTGTCTTTCTTTTTTTTTGTAAATAGATTTTATTGGTTTTCGAACAGAAATAAGGAATTTCAATTACAATACCAAATAAGATTGAAAAAGTACACTTATGCTAGAGGATTGCATAGATAATGGAAACATACATGTAAATCCTAACACAATAGCTTTAAGGCCAGGGGGATAATTAATGATATATTCCGCAAACCTATTAGAAAGTGAACTGTTGAATAATACAAGAGCATAATAACAATCAGAGTGGTACATTACAGCATTAATTGAATACAAATAAAAGGAGGGGAAAGACGAACATGAAGAAACGCCACATATAACATTTAAGGGAAGAGGGGTAGGGAACAGAAGGGGGGAAGGGGTTGAAGATATGTCATCGGCAATCAGGGGTTCATAACCATGTTAGATAAAACGTCTATAATAATTATACAGGAGAATCATAAGCAAGAATCGGCAGAGAGTCTCCTAAGCAAATTCCAAGAAGTATTTTCGAATAATTTGAGAATATGATTTTGTGACTGTATTTCTAAAGTGTTAATGAAAAATTTCCATTTACAGTAAAATTTCTCAACACCATCATTAATGTCAGGAATAGTAGCCCTTCTGTCGTAATACAGTATTTGTAACAATTTTTGTTTGACTTCCGATAGTGAGGGAGTAGAAGGACGAATCCAGTGAATGAGAATAATTTTTTGCCAATCGTGATAATTAAAGTTAGTAATTGGAGTTTACATTTCTTATTGGGTCCTAAGTCCCAAGTTTTGAAATTCCCACAAAGACATGCCAAAGGGTCAGGGCTTACATGAGTAGAAAACATGAAATTAACGTACTGAATTACTTTATTCCAAAACCGCTTAATTTTGCCACATTCCCAAACACAGTGAATAAAAGTCGCATGAGACATTTCGCATTTAACGCATGCACCAGATTCAAGGGGCGTCATATATCTTCGTTGTGCAGGTGCAATGTATGCTCTGTGCAACGTCCTAATGTGAACTTCCTGTAAATAGGAAGAGTGTAGGAATTTAAGCGTGTTATCAAATGGAGATATTAGGTCCGGCAAAAGTTTGATACTAGGCACGTCTAAAGACCATTTCCTCAAAGTGGGTTCCCAATGAGCCGAGGCTGACAAGGAAGCCAATGAGGTATACAATAAACTAATTTTATAAGGCACAGAAGCAATGAGCATAAGCAAAGAGAGGAGCGTTTTCATTCTATTATCAGTAGATGATGGGATGCAAAGGGATTGTATATAGTGACGTGTTTGAAGAAACATGTAGAAATGATGAGCTGGAATAGAATATTGGGAGTGAAGATCAGCAAATGAATATAAACGGCCACCGGGGTCAAATACTTTTGCTATTGAGGCTAAGCCTTTTTCCTTTCACTGAAGAAAACTCACATTGGATAGTGAAGGGGGAAAAGCTGGATTACCCCACAATGCCACATACGGAGAATAGCTAGAATTACCATGACATTTTTTATTAATATGAACCCAGGTCCGATAGGTATCTATGAATAAAGGATTTTCTTTAATAAATGGTGGAATATTCGACAATTTGGAGTGTAGCAATGCATTGGGGGAATAAGGGGCAAATAGAGCAGAGTCCAACTGATTATCTGTGTAAGAACTAGTCTCGAGCAACCAATCACTGACATACCGAAAAAATATTGCCTCCGAATATAAGGTTAGATCAGGAAAACCCAAACCTCCTTCTCTACGGGGCAATCTTAGTTTAGCATATGCAATTCGTGGACGTTTCCCCTGCCATAGAAACCGGGAAAAGAGATTATTTAAATGTTTGATATCTTTAGAGCGAAGCCTAAACGGGAGCATTTGCATAACGTAAATTTTTTTTGGAAACAGTACACTTTTTATAGCTGCTATTCTGCCTAATAGGGAAATAGGAAGGGACATCCAATTGTCTAGGTATGATTTTAGCTTGGCGATAATAGGGATAAAATTAAGATCATAAATGTCCGATAGTTTAGTCGATATATGAATACCTAAGTATTTAATGGAAGAATGAGCAATGTGGAAAGCTCGGAGAATAGGTAGCGATTGAAAATAAGAGGGTGAGCCACTAATGGAGAGGATTGCCGATTTGTCTAAGTTAACTTTGTAGCCAGAAATGGAGCCGAAAGAGGAGATAAGTTTTAGGACAGCTGGAAGAGAGGATGCCGGGTTGGAGAGAAAAAGTACCATATCATCTGCATATAGGGACATTTTTAGTAATTTGGAACGAATAGTAATACCTTCAATCAAAGTCGAAAGCCGTATAGAAATCGCCAGTGGCTCTATGGCAATGGCAAAAAGAAGGGGGGACAAAGGGCAACCCTGACGTGTCCCGCGTGAGATAGCAAAGGCAGATGATATGGAACCATTACAGGAAATTTGTGACAGGGGGGAGTGATACAGTGTTTGTAATATAGAAATAAAAGCGGGGGGGAAACCAAACCGGCGTAAAGCAGTGAAGAGGTATTTCAAACTAATTAAATCAAAGGCCTTTTCGGCGTCAAAAGAAACTATCAAACTAGGAGGGGTAGAAGAGTTCGAGTGGTGAATTGCTGCCAAAATTTTCCGAACATTAACTACTGAGTGTCTACCTAAAATGAAACGGGTCTGATCCGGATGAATAATTTGGGGTAGATATAATTTTAGTCTGTCAGCAAGAATCTAGTAGAATTAGTAAATAATTTATAATCAAAGTTTAATAAAGAAATAGGTCTATAGGATCCAGGTAAAGATAAATCTTTGCCCGGCTTAGGGAGTAACTTAATAATCGCTGAGTTAAAATAAAGTGTAACAGAATTGGTAGATATAATACCATTATAAAATGCAACGAAGCTCTCACCAAACCTAGGCAATAAAATTTAGTAAAATTCTGCCGACATACCATCCGGACCCGGGGCTTTTAATGGTTTTGATTGCTGAATAACCCTTGTGACTTCTTCGATGGAGACAGGGGCCTCTAGTAGTTGGGAGAATTCTTCTGGAAATTGGGGAAGGGGTGGAAACATCCAAGAACCGGGGGGATCATCATCATTAAAAGGAGAATCAGTGCCATGAGGGTCAGAGTAGATGGTTTCATAGAAATTTTTCATAATATCGGTGATCTGGTCGCTCGAGTCCGCCACAGAACCATCCTCTCGGCGTAACGGGTGAACTAACATAGGTGGTTGTGAACCTTTTAATAGATTGGAAAGAAGACGGCCAGTCTTGTTTCCAAATCTATGAAATTTATAATTAGTGGAGAAAGAGGAGCGATCACTTTTGATTTTGAAATATTCATCAAAATGAATCTTTGCATTGCAGTAAACCGACCTATTAGAAGGAATAGGGGCAGATTTGAAAGATTGATAGGATTCAGTCAGTTTAGACTACAAATCAAGATACATGGCGGCTAAGTGTCTATTCTCAGCCGCCAGGTAGGAGATTATGACACCACGGAGGACCGCCTTGCCTGTTTGCCAAAACAATAGCGGATCCGAAGCTTCACAATCTACATTAGCATGTTTAAAGTCCATCCAGGCGGATTCCAGTTTTTGCCGAAATGATATGGACTGGGACAAGTAGTTAGGGAATTTCCATAATCTTTAAAGGCCCTTGTCTACTGTAGTTTGAAGAGACAACCATACTAACGCGTGGTCAGATAAACCTATGGGTTCAATGATCACATCTTGCACTCTGGGGAACAAGGAGGTAGATAATAAAATAAAATCTATGCGGGAAAGGGTCTGGTGAGCTGCCGAGAGGCAAGTGAATTCTTTTTCAATTGGGTTCATAGCTCGCCAAACATCAATTAAGCTACTGTAAGTTGCTTAGCAAGCGCTGGTATACCCAATTTAGGGAGTGAAATGGGAGTCTTTGAGGTGGAGGACCTATCGAGAATCGGGGAGGAAATAAGATTAAAATCCCCCAATAAAATCAGGGATTTTGAGCTATGTTGTAATAATTTGGCCAGTAAGGCAGTGAAAAAGGATCTTCTATAAACATTTGGGGCATAAATCGTGCAGAGGATATATGGGGAATTATTGATTAGAATATCAGTAATCAGGTAACGCCCTTCCGGGTCAGCCACTGAATTAGAAATAGAAACGGATAGGGATTTCCTGACTAATACAACTATACCTCGGGATTTAGAGTTATAAGGTGCGGCAGCCAATAATTTCCAACCCAGTATTTGTAGCTTCAGAGATTCGTTGTGAGTCAAATGAGTTTCTTGGAGACATATGATATCTAATTTCAGTTTTGAAATATAAGTAAGAATCTTACGTCTTTTGGCTGGGGAATTAATTCCTCCTACATTCCACGTGCCTATGCGAACAGACATTTAAGTGATGGGTGAGTAGTATAGAAACCGGTTACAAACATCCCCATCTGACCTGTCAAGTAAATAAAAAATGGGAGAGGGGGTGGGAGAGGAGACAAAAGGAAAGGGACAAACACAGACATAGGACGACATGAAATGAAAACAAAAACAAATCTGCAAAGTTAATTCCTGTGCCATCGAAAGCATGGCAAATATTCAATGAATCTAACAGCGATACACAATGGGCAAGATAAGCCTCTATAAACAGAATCATTGAGAAAAAATAGTAACTAGGCCTTGAACTCAGGCAATAAACATATTATCAGTAGTATATCAGTAATATCATGAAATATCACATAGTTGCATAACGTTTAGTAATGAAATTTTAACGAAGAAAGGAATTTTTCCTTGGGAAAATAATTCAACAAATGAGAACAAAGTAGTGTCCACATGAATGTTGTGGAGGTTAGCGAGTAGATGGGGGGGGGGATCCGCAATATCTCCAAGGGGTGCAGAGCGTCTCTCCTCCGCTAAGAAAGCCTCAGCATCAGTGGGAGTATTGAAATCTTTGTAAGATGAACCATCAAACAGCCTGAGCCTGGCCGGATAGATCAGGGCAAATTTGCACTGGTCCGCTACTAAGCGGGAACACACTGGGGGAAAAAGCCTTGCGGGCTCGAGATAATTCCACTGAGAAATCTTGAAAAAGGTATAACTTTGATGACTCCCACGGAATGAATTTCTTGTTGCGGGACACTGACCAAAGTAACTGTTTATGCAAGTAATTAAGACATCGAAACAGGACAACTCGAGGGCGGGTAGAAGTAGTTGAGGAATGTTGACCCACTCTGTGAACTCTCTAAATAATGAGATCACGGCATTCAGATTCAATTACTAAGAGAGTTGGGAGAGTGTTACGAACAAAGTGAGCCAGGGCTGGGCCCTTGACTGATTCCGGGAGCCCCACTAGGCGGATGTTATTTCTCCTGGACCGATTTTCAAGGTCGTCTACCTTGTTCCAAAGATGGTAGGTGTCCTTTTCCAATTTGGGAACTACTTGTTTGAGATGCGAGACGTCTTGAAACAGGGTGCCGACCCTATGTTCCGTTTCAGCAACACGGTGAGTGAGGTGCTGTAATTGAGAAGTTATATCCGAAACTGCTTGTGAGAGTAGCGGACCCATGGTCGCCTTAATAGCCTCCACCACATCGTTATAAGTAACATAAGAGTCATGGGGAGCCACCAATTTTTTGGCAGCAGGCGATAGTGGCACAATAGCAGAATCAGAAGACATGTTGGGATCCGCCCTTCTCTTTTCCTGGCGTGGTTGAAGAGGTTGCGCGGATGCAGAAGGCGTAAGGTATTTTTCCATATAAGCAGCAACAAGATCAATAGAATAACCAGAAAAATCAAAATAGATGATAACAGTGAAAAGCGAAAATGTCTTTACTGATGTAATTAAGATGAGGCCGGTGAGTGAGGCTATCAGCTCATTGTATAGATGTAATCACATTGCAGAGTACATGAGTAGATATTCCTGTGAGAGAGCCTTCAGAGCACATGTAAATAAATGATGCAGATGCACAAGGTAACAGCCTGACCAGCAGCGCTGCAGGAGTCCTTGTCCAATATAGAGAGTTTCTGAGGCAGATTGTAAGTAACTCCAAAATATGGCAATGGAAATCACAGGAACCGGGAGGATTAATGTGAAAGATGACAAACTTTACATGCAGCTACAGACCGGGAGTACAGGGGAACAGCAGAGGGTGCACCCATCAATTATACTGAGATCTATATTGTGACCTCCAGCAATATGTAGAGATAAGCACCAGTAATGGGAATAATAAGATAAGAGGCAGGGGAGTTGACCCTGCAGTTATAAATAAATTAGAGTCAGTAGTTCAATCTTTTGTTCACAAGCTGGTAACACAATGTGCTGGGAAGAAAATGGCCACCGTTGTAATATACAGCCTGTGGGCAGCTTTATCTGCTGTGCCTCTCACCTCTGTTGTTGTGCAGAGAAGGGGGTGTTTATGCCCCTGTCCATGAAGGTCGTCAGGCCAGGAAGAGAGGGCAGGTGACGTGCAGGCGATGCCCTGATCAGAACCGCTGTCCGCGGCTCCGTGCGCCCGCTAGCCTCGCCGTGGAGCTCAGCCGACGGGCCGGAGTGCAAACTTGAGTCCCCGGCTTTTCCGGCAGGAGAGGCCGCGACCCGGAGAGACCCTTAACAGCATCTCTTGGCCCCGCAGCTCACCCCGCACTGAATCGCCGGCGGCAGCAGGCAGCAGGGATGCATGAAAGAGGGTGATTATGGTAGGTAGGGAAGGCAAATGGGGCTTTTAAAAGGGTGTTTGGTCCTGTTTGTCTTTCTTATTCTATTATTGGTTATTAAACTGTGGCCTTTCTGTAATAATATCCTTCCTCAAGTCATATCTCAATAGCAACATCTCAAACTAAAATTACCTTAGCTAATAATTATCATTATTCATTCTAACCACTACTGTATTAAGCTCTAAACTGCATGCCATTTTCTTTTAATTTTCCTTTTTTTACTCCCTTTGAAATACAATGTTTAGTAACTCATGTACACTTTGCAGATTTCACTAGGAGATTGCTTATATTCTTCGATTGTGCTGTGTCTCTACCCATGATCTGTTGCAGAATATGCTTCTTTGTGCAAGCATCAAATACACTGGGAAATATTGTATGATAAACTTTTTCTTGACCAGGACATGAAAACTACATAATATGTAGACTTAACAAAAACATTCCAAAAAACAGTGCTATCTAAGGAAAACTGCATATTGGTGATTTATGGTACATTGTACATGCTATCCCTGTAGTATAGTCTTTCTAGTGATACTGGGCCATTGTGTAAATTATAATTGCATAATGTAATCCCCTTTTTTAGTACCAATACCATGACCCTATCGCCCAGGTGCTATTGACATTGGCATAGACACTAGAGATGTGCACTTGAAATTTTTCGTGTTTTGTGTTTTGGTTTTGGGTTCGGTTCCGCGGCCGTGTTTTGGGTTCGACCGCGTTTTGGCAAAACCTCACCAAATTTTTTTTGTCGGATTCGGGTGTGTTTTGGATTCGGGTGTTTTTTTTCAAAAAACACTAAAAAACATCTTAAATCATAGAATTTGGGGGTCATTTTGATCCCAAAGTATTATTAACCTCAAAAACCATAATTTCCACTCATTTTCAGTCTATTCTGAACACCTCACACCTCACAATATTATTTTTAGTCCTAAAATTTGCACCGAGGTCGCTGGATGACTAAGCTAAGCGACCCTAGTGGCCGACACAAACACCTGGCCCATCTAGGAGTGTCACTGCAGTGTCACGCAGGATGGCCCTTCCAAAAAACACTCCCCAAACAGCACATGACGCAAAGAAAAAAAGAGGCGCAATGAGGTAGCTGTGTGAGTAAGCTAAGCGACCCTAGTGGCCGACACAAACACCTGGCCCATCTAGGAGTGGCACTGCAGTGTCACGCAGGATGGCCCTTCCAAAAAACACTCCCCAAACAGCACATGACGCAAAGAAAAAAAGAGGCGCAATGAGGTAGCTGTGTGAGTAAGATAAGCGACCCTAGTGGCCGACACAAACACCTGGCCCATCTAGGAGTGGCACTGCAGTGTCACGCAGGATGGCCCTTCCAAAAAACACTCCCCAAACAGCACATGACGCAAAGAAAAAAAGAGGCGCAATGAGGTAGCTGTGTGAGTAAGATAAGCGACCCTAGTGGCCGACACAAACACCTGGCCCATCTAGGAGTGGCACTGCAGTGTCACGCAGGATGGCCCTTCAAAAAAATACTCCCCAAACAGCACATGACGCAAAGAAAAATGAAAGAAAAAAGAGGTGCAAGATGGAATTGTCCTTGGGCCCTCCCACCCACCCTTATGTTGTATAAACAGGACATGCACACTTTAACCAACCCATCATTTCAGTGACAGGGTCTGCCACACGACTGTGACTGAAATGACGGGTTGGTTTGGACCCCCACCAAAAAAGAAGCAATTAATCTCTGAAGCTGAACCACTAGCCATGAACATAGGCCAGGGCCTCGGCCGTTCCTTGCCACTCCGTGTGGTAAATGGCATATTGGCAAGTTTACGCTTCTCCTCCGACAATTTTATTTTAGATTTTTGAGTCCTTTTTTTACTGATATTTGGTGTTTTGGATTTTACATGCTCTGTATTATGACATTGGGCATCGGCCTTGGCAGACGACGTTGCTGGCATTTCATCGTCTCGGCCATGACTAGTGGCAGCAGCTTCAGCACGAGGTGGAAGTCGATCTTGATCTTTCCCTATTTTTGGAACCTCAACATTTTTGTTCTCCATATTTTAATAGGCACAACTAAAAGGCACCTCAGGTAAACAATGGAGATGGATGGATACTAGTATACTTATGGATGACGAGCGACTGCTGACACAGAGGTAGCTACAGCCGTGGACTACCGTACTGTGTCTGCTGCTAATATAGACTGGATGATAATGAGATAAAATTAAAATATATATATATATCACACTAGTACTGCAGCCGGACAGGTATATATTATGTAATGACGGACCTGCTGGACACTGTCTGTCAGACTCAGCACTGCAGACTCCTAAAGTAAGCTACTAGTATCAAGAAGATAGAAAAAAAAAAAAACCACGGGTAGGTGGTATACAATTATGGATGGACGAGCGACTGCCGACACAGAGGTAGCTACAGCCGTGGACTACCGTACTGTGTCTGCTGCTAATATAGACTGGATGATAATGAGATAAAATTTAAATATATATATATATATATATATATCACACTAGTACTGCAGCCGGACAGGTATATATTATGTAATGACGGACCTGCTGGACACTGTCTGTCAGCACTGCAGACTCCTAAAGTAAGCTACTAGTATCAAGAAGATAGAAAAAAAAAAAACCACGGGTAGGTGGTATACAATTATGGATGGACGAGCGACTGCCGACACAGAGGTAGCTACAGCCGTGGACTACCGTACTGTGTCTGCTGCTAATACAGACTGGATAATAATGAGATAAAATTAAAATATATATATATCACACTAGTACTGCAGCCGGACAGGTATATATTATGTAATGACGGACCTGCTGGACACTGTCTGCAGAATGCGTTTATAAAAACACCACACGACGAGTGTTTCACTTTTTCAGGCAGACAATCACAATATACTGGTGGTCAGCAGACAATCACAATACTGGTGGTCAGTGGTCACTGGTCAGTCACACTGGCAGTGGCACTCTGGCAGCAAAAGTGTGCACTGTACTTAAAATATGTACTCCTGCTATAACTGCTCCCCAGTCTCCCCCACAATTAAGCTGTGTGAGCAGTGAGCACTCAGCACAGTCAGATAATGATATACAGTATTACATATGATGCAGCACACTGGGCTGAGCACAGATATGGTATGTGACTGTGTCACACTGTGTATCGTTTTTTTTCAGGCAGAGAACGGATTAATTAAACTGGTGGTCACTGGTCACACTATCAGCAGCAAGTAGTACTCCTCCTAATAATATGCTCCCCAAAATTTGTGTCTCTCTCTAGTACTCTAGTCTAAACGGAGAGGACGCCAGCCACGTCCTCTCCCTATCAATCTCAATGCACGTGTGAAAATGGCGGCGACGCGCGGCTCCTTATACAGAATCCGAGTCTCGCGATAGAATACGAGCCTCGCGAGAATCCGACAGCGGGATGATGACGTTCGGGCGCGCTCGGGTTAACCGAGCAAGGCGGGAAGATCCGAGTCGCTCGGCCCCGTGTAAAAAAACCTGAAGTTCGGGCGGGTTCGGATTCCGAGGAACCGAACCCGCTCATCTCTAATAGACACTATGGGGTAAATTTACTAAGATGGGAGTTCTATTTAAGATGGGATGTTGCCCATAGCAACCAATCAGATTCCAGGTATTATCTTCTAATAGGTGCTAGATAAATGAGAAGTAGAAGCTGATTGGTTGGTATGGGTAACATCCCATCTTAAATAGAACTCCCATCTTAGTAAATTTACCCCCATGTCTAATGAAATATTTCATTACATCACAGATAGACCACCTGGAGTTGCACAGCTCTCATTGTATAAAGAACATAACCATTGCATAGATATCATTGCATAGTCCTCATTGTTGTTTGAGTAGAGCCAACTACAGAGATTCCATTGCTAGTTATTCATTTATATTTATTTATTCATTCATGTTGTTACACAATCCACTTTATTTTGTCTCCCACGGGCTTCATTCCACAGACCCAATAACTATATTTATAGACACAATTACACATTCCACAGGGCTCTTGAGCTTCTGTTCCACAATGCAATAAATAAGTGATTAATGATAGCACTAATATGTAGGCCATTATTTTCATCTACATGTTGGCAGAAGAACATCCCTACTTTTTTTTATTGAGCCTAGGCTGATTTTTACATCTCCTCTCAAGGAAATGGGTTTTTTTTTGGGTGGGGAGGGGTATCCAATTACCCATGGTAAAACATTGTGAGCGAAAAAATTGATGTTTTTGTGATGTCTCCTGATATTTTACCAATATTTTTTTTACAGGATATCCAATTAGGATAACCCATTAAAAAATAAATTTTCTCATGAAAATACACAAGTTCAGTGAAACCTGTGTATTTTCGCCGGCCGCAGCCGCTGCTTTCGGGGATTTGGTTTCGCCTGACTGAGGCAGGTGAAACAAAATCCCTGATATGCCGGGGTTCTTATCGGGGCTGACTGAATAGCCCACGGCGAAGCAATTACAAGCGGTAATTTGATATCGCCCTCAGTCAGGCATTTGTTTATACTTAATTGGGTTAACTATATGTTAACTGATTATATTATTATTTATTCTGTATTTTCATGAGCAAATTCTTTTTCATTCTGAATGTGTTCATTAAAAGGTATGAATGCCATTAAATATCACATATGAACTTAATCTTCAACATTTAACTATTACTGTACATATGTGTCACGATCCGAGTATCTGGACGCCATTTCTTACCTATCAGATGCCTCCTAAGGCTGGCTCAGCGCTCCAGGACCGGATCCCATCTGTTATCCTGATGTGCACATTCCCGCATCCTCTCCTGTCTCTCTGGACGCAGTCACAGTAACGCCTTATACATCTGGCATGGCGTCTCCCGCGGCCTCCGCCGCCGTCCCTGAGCTTCTGCATTCAGAGTGGCGATTACGTCAGCCACGGCCTCCGCTGTGTCCGCGTGGTCGGATGTGCATCTGTCAGCCTGGCGTCTCCTGTCTCCGGTGGCCGGCGCCGCCATTACTGTTTTCCAGACCACATGGATTACAATCCAAACTTCCCTCCAAGTGTCTGCATGGGCGCAGCCATCTTGGATTCTGTCAGCTGATCATTCCTACCAATCCGTTGTCAGTATTATTAATTTGCATAATTGCCTAGCCAATGCCTTCCTTGCTGCAGGTATAAATAGGTTGTGCCTGAGCAAGGAAGGCGTCAGTGCTTTGGTTGTCAAACCTAGTTCCTGTTTGTCTCTCTCCTGTGATTGTCTTCCAGGTTCCAGCTCCTGTCTCAAGACTTCCACCATAGAGACCCGCACCAGCATTCCACCTGCAGTGTAGCCTGACTCTCCAATCCATTGTGGATTCATCTGTTTCCAGCTACAACATTACCTGCTTCCAGCTCAGCTTCCAGCAGAGTACAGCTTCCCTTAAAGGGCCGGTGTCCTTTCTACACTTTACCACTCTCCACCGGTATTATTATTTCTTCGCTCCCAAGTTCATTTATTATTTAACTGGTTCCAGCCAGTATCCACTCCGTGCTAACAACAGTCTGGTTCCAGCCAGTATCCACAGCAGCTGTTTTATCTTCAGCAACCCAGCTTTTCCTGGAACACCAGCTGGCACAATCCTGGGTTATCTCCATTGCTACAGTCGGGCCTGGTAAGGACTTTCCATCTAGAAGATCATAAGAACTATCTCACACTACCAGTGCCCTGTGGCTCCTGCCATCCTGTAGTACCCAGGAACTGTATTTATTCTTTGCTGACTTTTACGTTTTCTTTTACTGCTGCTGTGTTGCGGAGTTGTCATAATAAACATCATTGACTTTTATCCAAGTTGTCGTGGTCACGCCTTCGGGCAGTTATTATTCATGTTACTTACATGTCCAGGGGTCTGATACAACCTCCCAGGTTCCGGTACATCTCAGCCCCTACAACTGAGGCTGCCTCCCGTCAGCTCAGGCCCTCAGTTGTGACAGTAAGCACTGACCAAATGAATCCAGCCGGAGACCAGGATCAAGCGGCCAGGCCGATGCAAGAACTGGCAGCCCGACTTGAACATCAGGAGGCTGCACAGGGCCACATCATCCGCTGTCTCCAGGATCTCTCTACTCGGCTGGATGGGATTCAGACAACTCTCCGTGGATCAGGCGCATCTGGGGCGTCAACCACAGTGACTCCAACTATAACCCCACCCACCTTACCCGTTTCTGCTCCACGTCTTCATCTTCCAACGCCAGCAAAATTTGACGGATCTCCAAGATTCTGCAGGGGATTTCTCAACCAGTGTGAGATTCAGTTTGAGCTACAACCTGGCAATTTTCCCAGTGACCGTACAAAAATTGCCTACATCATCTCACTTCTCAGTGGCTCAGCCCTTGACTGGGCATCACCGTTATGGGAGAGGTCCGACACCCTGCTATCTTCTTACACTGCATTCGTGTCAACATTCAGGCGCATCTTCGACGAGCCAGGCCGGGTAACTTCAGCTTCGTCTGAGATTCTCCGTTTACGCCAGGGATCACATACTGTAGGACAATATCTTATACAGTTCCAGATCCTGGCATCTGAACTGGCATGGAACGACGAGGCCCTGTATGCTGCATTCTGGCATGGTTTATCCGAGCGTATTAAAGATGAGTTAGCTACCAGAGACTTACCCTCCAAGTTAGATGAGCTAATCTCACTTTGTACAAAAGTTGACTTACGTTTCAGAGAGAGAGCAACTGAGCGTGGAAGATCATCTGCTCCAAAATCTTCTGCTCCTCCTCCTCGCCAACTGTCACCAACTAAAGATGAACCCATGCAAATTGGCCGTTCCCGTTTAACTCCTGCTGAGCGCCGAAGACGTCTCTCTGAGTCTCTCTGTCTGTATTGTGCAGCTCCGTCTCACACTATTAATGCCTGTCCCAAACGTCCGGGAAAACTCCAAATCCTAGCTCGCCAAGGAGAGGGCCGGCTAGGAGTAATGATCTCCTCTCCATCTCCTCAAGATTGTAATATCCCAGTCTCGCTTCAAGTTGCTCAACGTTATCAGAACGTCATTGCCCTCCTGGATTCCGGAGCAGCTGGGAACTTTATTACCGAAGCCTATGTTAAACGGTGGTCCCTACCCACCGAGAGACTTCCTTCCTCCTTTTCCTTAACTGCCGTGGATGGCAGTAAAATTTTTGATACAGTTATTTCTTTAAGGACTCTACCAGTTCGTCTGAGAGTGGGAGTTCTTCATTCCGAACTTATTTCACTTTTAGTGATTCCAAGAGCCACACATCCTGTGGTCCTGGGCCTTCCATGGCTCCGTCTTCACAATCCTACAATTGATTGGACGACTACGCAAATCCTGGCATGGGGTCCCTCCTGTGCTGAGACATGTTTGTTTAAAGTGTTGCCTGTCTGTTCTTCCTCCCCCAGGTCGTCTGATGTTCCACCTCCTCCATATCAAGATTTCACGGATGTGTTCAGTAAAGCTTCTGCTGATATCCTTCCTCCTCATAGAGAATGGGACTGCCCGATTGATCTCGTTCCAGGGAAGGTTCCACCTCGAGGCCGAACTTATCCGTTGTCTCTGCCCGAGACGCATTCTATGGAGGAATACATTAAAGAGAACCTAGCAAAGGGGTTCATTCGACCTTCTTCTTCTCCAGCCGGCGCAGGCTTCTTTTTTGTAAAAAAGAAAGATGGTGGTCTGCGGCCGTGCATCGACTACAGAGGTTTGAACGACATTACCATCAAGAACCGCTATCCTTTACCCCTGATTACTGAGCTCTTTGACAGAGTTAGCGGAGCTACCATCTTTACAAAGCTGGACTTGAGAGGTGCATACAATCTCATCCGGATCCGTGAGGGTGACGAGTGGAAGACCGCATTTAACACCCGTGACGGACATTATGAGTACCTCGTCATGCCCTTCGGATTGAGCAATGCTCCAGCTGTCTTCCAGCATTTCGTCAATGAGATCTTCAGAGACATTCTATACCGTCATGTCGTGGTCTATCTAGATGATATCCTCATTTTTGCCAACAATTTAGAGGAACACCGTTTTTGGGTAAAGGAGGTTCTGTCCCGTCTCCGTGTCAATCATCTCTATTGCAAATTAGAGAAATGCGTCTTTGAAGTCAAGTCCATTCCGTTTCTAGGGTACATTGTGTCCGGTTCCGGACTAGAGATGGATCCTGAGAAACTACAAGCAATCCAGAATTGGCCAGTACCCTTAACCCTCAAAGGGGTCCAGAGGTTCTTAGGGTTCGCCAATTATTACCGAAAGTTTATACGGGACTTTTCCACCATTGTGGCGCCTATTACTGCTTTCACCAAGAAGGGTGCTAACCCGTCCAAGTGGTCTGAAGAAGCCATGCAAGCTTTTCATCTTTTAAAACAGAGGTTCATCTCTGCGCCTGTCCTGAAACAGCCTGACATCGACTCTCCTTTCATCCTAGAGGTGGATGCCTCCTCCGTTGGAGTAGGAGCGGTGTTATCTCAGAGGGCTAAAGATGGCCATTTACATCCTTGCAGTTTCTTCTCACGGAAGTTCTCCCCAGCGGAACGCAACTATGCCATTGGCGACCAGGAGTTGCTAGCCATCAAGCTCGCTCTAGAGGAGTGGAGATATCTGTTGGAGGGAGCTTCTCATTCAATCACCATCCTTACAGACCACAAGAACCTTCTATATCTGAAAGGCGCACAATGGGGTATATTTACTAAGATTCGTAATTTCCGAAAATAGGTCAAAGTTCAATCATGAATTACATCGACAGTGTAAAACTGCAACTTTTTGAATTGATTACGATGGATTTACTAAGCTGTCGTATTCGTATTTTTCTTTGCTTCCGATGTCGATGTCATTCGTTTTTTTTTACCTATTTTTACGGCAGTGATTAGCAAAACACTGCCGTTTTTTTTTACAATCAATCTCGGCCGGATCTGTGTGATCCGTGCTGGGGTTCTTATTTTTTTTTTTTTTAATTAAACAATGTAAAATCCCAAAAAAAAATGCGTGGGGTCCCCCCTCCTAAGCATAACCAGCCTCGGGCTCTTTGAGCCGATCCTGGTTGCAGAAATATGGGGAAAAAATTGACAGGGGTTCCCCCATATTTAAGCAACCAGCATCGGGCTCTGCGCCTGGTCCTGGTTCCAAAAATACGGGGGACAAAAAGAGTAGGGGTCCCCCGTATTTTTAAAACCAGCACCGGGCTCCACTAGCTGGACAGATAATGCCACAGCCGGGGGTCACTTTTATACAGTGCCCTGCGGCCGTGGCATCAAAAATCCAACTAGTCACCCCTGGCCGGGGTACCCTGGGGGAGTGGGGACCCCTTCAATCAAGGGGTCCCCCCCCCCCAGCCACCCAAGGGCCAGGGGTGAAGCCCGAGGCTGTCCCCCCCCATCCAATGGGCTGCGGATGGGGAGGCTGATAGCCATTTGTGATAATGAAAAGATATTGTTTTTAGTAGCAGTACTACAAGTCCCAGCAAGCCTCCCCCGCATGCTGGTACTTGGAGAACCACAAGTACCAGCATGCGGCGGAAAAACGGGCCCGCTGGTACCTGTAGTACTACCACTAAAAAAATACCCAAAAAAACACAAGACACACACACCGTGAAAGTATAATTTTATTACATACATACACACATACATACATACTTACCTTATGTTCTCACGCAGGTCGGTCCTCTTCTCCAGTAGAATCCAAGGGCTACCTGTTGAAGAAATTCTACTCACCAGATCCATGGGTCCAGGCTCCTCGGCAAATCCAGGGTTAATCCACGTACTTGAATAAATAAAAAAAAACGGTGTCCCGACCACGAACTGAAAGGGGACCCATGTTTGCACATGGGTCACCTTCCCACGAATGCCAGAAACCCACTTTGACTTCTGTCTAAGTGGGTTTCTTCAGCCAATCAGGGAGTGCCACGTTGTAGCACTCTCCTGATCAGCTGTGTGCTGCTGTCCTCACTGACAGGCAGCACGCGGCAGTGTTACAATGTAGCGCCTATGCGCTACATTGTAACCAATGATGGGAACTTTCTGCCCTGCGGTTGACCTAAAGTGACGTCACCGCTGAGCAGAAAGTTCCCAGCATTGGTTACAATGGAGCGCATAGGCGCTACATTGTAACACTGCCGTGTGCCGCCTGTCAGTGAGGACAGCAGCACACAGCTGATCAGGAGAGTGCTACAACGTGGCACTCCCTGATTGGCTGAAGAAACCCACTTAGACAGAAGTCAAAGTGGGTTTCTGGCATTCGTGGGAAGGTGACCCATGTGCAAACATGGGTCCCCTTTCAGTTCGTGGTCGGGACACCGTTTTTTTTTATTTATTCAAGTACGTGGATTAACCCTGGATTTGCCGAGGAGCCTGGACCCATGGATCTGGTGAGTAGAATTTCTTCAACAGGTAGCCCTTGGATTCTACTGGAGAAGAGGACCGACCTGCGTGAGAACATAAGGTAAGTATGTATGTATGTGTGTATGTATGTAATAAAATTATACTTTCACGGTGTGTGTGTCTTGTGTTTTTTTGGGTATTTTTTTAGTGGTAGTACTACAGGTACCAGCGGGCCCGTTTTTCCGCCGCATGCTGGTACTTGTGGTTCTCCAAGTACCAGCATGCGGGGGAGGCTTGCTGGGACTTGTAGTACTGCTACTAAAAACAATATCTTTTCATTATCACAAATGGCTATCAGCCTCCCCATCCGCAGCCCATTGGATGGGGGGGGACAGCCTCGGGCTTCACCCCTGGCCCTTGGGTGGCTGGGGGGGGGGGACCCCTTGATTGAAGGGGTCCCCACTCCCCCAGGGTACCCCGGCCAGGGGTGACTAGTTGGATTTTTGATGCCACGGCCGCAGGGCACTGTATAAAAGTGACCCCCGGCTGTGGCATTATCTGTCCAGCTAGTGGAGCCCGGTGCTGGTTTTAAAAATACGGGGGACCCCTACTCTTTTTGTCCCCCGTATTTTTGGGACCAGGACCAGGCGCAGAGCCCGATGCTGGTTGCTTAAATATGGGGGAACCCCTGTCATTTTTTTCCCCATATTTCTGCAACCAGGATCGGCTCAAAGAGCCCGAGGCTGGTTATGCTTAGGAGGGGGGACCCCACGCAATTTTTTTGGCAAAAATAAGCACTTTCCCACCCCTTCCCACTGATATACATGCACGGATCTCATGGATCCCTGCATGCATCTCAAATCACGGAAAAAAAAAGCAGGTCTGTTTTTTTTTAGGACTTTTTTACGAGTTGTAATTTTTCACGGCAGTGTTTTGTGTTTTTTTGCTTTGCACTTCTTAGTAAATGACCGAGATTCTTATCTAAACAGGCGTAATTTGACCGATGGTGTATTCATTCGTAATTTTTTACCTGAACTAGCAAAAAATTACGAATGCCCTCATCACTGCCGTGATTAGTGTTTAGTAAATGACCGAGATTAACCGAGATGACACTTTGAAGAAAAAACGGCATCTCGGTCAAAATCGGGAGCTTAGTAAATATACCCCAATGTCTCAACCCTCGTCAGGCCAGATGGGCACTTTTCTTTTCCAGGTTCGACTTTAAACTCCAGTTCTGTCCGGGCTCTCAGAATCGCAAGGCCGATGCCCTTTCCCGCTCATGGGAGCAAGAAAATGAGTCAGAGTCTTCAGACAAGCATCCTATTATAAATCCGTTGGCATTCTCCACGGTAGGGATGGACTCTACGCCCCCATCAGGGAAAAGTTTTGTGAAGCCGACACTAAGGAAGAAGCTCATGCATTGGGCCCATGCTTCCCGCTTTGCCGGACATACAGGTATCCAAAAAACCCTGGAGTTTATCTCTAGGTCCTATTGGTGGCCAACTCTGAAAAAGGACGTTTTGGAGTTTATTGCATCTTGCCCAAAGTGTGCTCAACATAAAGTATCCCGCCAGTCGCCTGCGGGGCAACTGGTTCCACTATCTGTTCCCCGTCGACCATGGACCCATTTGTCGATGGATTTTATTACAGATTTGCCCATGTGCAACAAGTTTAATACCATCTGGGTGGTAGTTGACCGGTTCACCAAGATGGCACACTTCATTCCTCTCACCGGTCTTCCGTCAGCTTCCAAGTTGGCTCAAGTATTCATACAAGAGATTTTTCGACTCCACGGTCTTCCAGAGGAAATTATCTCAGATCGAGGAGTTCAATTCACAGCCAAATTCTGGCGAAGTTTATGTCAAGCCCTCCAAGTCAAGCTAAAGTTTTCCACGGCTTACCATCCTCAGACCAATGGTCAAACTGAGAGGGTGAATCAGGACTTGGAGTCCTTCCTCCGCATCTATGTGTCCTCCTCTCAAGATGACTGGGTTCAATTACTTCCCTGGGCCGAGTTCTGTCATAACAACCAGTATCATTCTTCATCTTCCTCAACACCATTCTTCACCAACTTTGGATTCCACCCTAAAGTCCCTGAGTTCCAACCGCTTCCAGCAACTTCTGTTCCCGCAGTGGATATCACCTTGTATCAGTTTGCCAATATCTGGAAGAGCGTACGATCAGCTCTGCTCAAGGCATCGTTCAGGTACAAGAAGTTTGCGGATAAGAAGCGTCGAGCAGTTCCTGCTCTCAAGGTGGGTGATCGGGTATGGTTATCCACGAAGAATTTGAGGTTAAGAGTTCCCAGTATGAAGTTTGCACCTCGCTACATCGGTCCTTTTAAAATTGATCAAGTCATCAATCCTGTTGCTTACAGACTCCAGTTGCCTCCCTTCTTAAAGATACCCAGGACATTCCATGTTTCCCTGTTGAAACCGCTAATCTTGAATCGGTTTCATTCCTCACTTCCTCCAACTCCGAAAGTCCAAACTCAACGAGGCGTTGAGTATGAAGTAGCCAAGATCCTGGACTCACGTCACCGTTACGGTCAACTTCAGTATCTTATTGACTGGAAGGGTTATGGCCCTGAGGAACGTTCATGGACCAATGCTTCTGATGTCCATGCTCCTGCCTTGGTCCGGAGATTCCATTCCAAGTTTCCTCAAAAGCCAAAGAAGTGTCCTGGGGCCACTCCTAAAGGGGGGGGGTGCTGTCACGATCCGGGTATCTGGACGCCATTTCTTACCTATCAGATGCCTCCTAAGGCTGGCTCAGCGCTCCAGGACCGGATCCCATCTGTTATCCTGATGTGCACATTCCCGCATCCTCTCCTGTCTCTCTGGACGCAGTCACAGTAACGCCTTATACATCTGGCATGGCGTCTCCCGCGGCCTCCGCCGCCGTCCCTGAGCTTCTGCATTCAGAGTGGCGATTACGTCAGCCGCGGCCTCCGCTGTGTCCGCGTGGTCGGATGTGCATCTGTCAGCCTGGCGTCTCCTGTCTCCGGTGGCCGGCGCCGCCATTACTGTTTTCCAGACCACATGGATTACAATCCAAACTTCCCTCCAAGTGTCTGCATGGGCGCAGCCATCTTGGATTCTGTCAGCTGATCATTCCTACCAATCCGTTGTCAGTTTTATTAATTTGCATAATTGCCTAGCCAATGCCTTCCTTGCTGCAGGTATAAATAGGTTGTGCCTGAGCAAGGAAGGCGTCAGTGCTTTGGTTGTCAAACCTAGTTCCTGTTTGTCTCTCTCCTGTGATTGTCTTCCAGGTTCCAGCTCCTGTCTCAAGACTTCCACCATAGAGACCCGCACCAGCATTCCACCTGCGGTGTAGCCTGACTCTCCAATCCATTGTGGATTCATCTGTTTCCAGCTACAACATTACCTGCTTCCAGCTCAGCTTCCAGCAGAGTACAGCTTCCCTTAAAGGGCCGGTGTCCTTTCTACACTTTACCACTCTCCACCGGTATTATTATTTCTTCGCTCCCAAGTTCATTTATTATTTAACTGGTTCCAGCCAGTATCCACTCCGTGCTAACAACAGTCTGGTTCCAGCCAGTATCCACAGCAGCTGTTTTATCTTCAGCAACCCAGCTTTTCCTGGAACACCAGCTGGCACAATCCTGGGTTATCTCCATTGCTACAGTCGGGCCTGGTAAGGACTTTCCATCTAGAAGATCATAAGAACTATCTCACACTACCAGTGCCCTGTGGCTCCTGCCATCCTGTAGTACCCAGGAACTGTATTTATTCTTTGCTGACTTTTACGTTTTCTTTTACTGCTGCTGTGTTGCGGAGTTGTCATAATAAACATCATTGACTTTTATCCAAGTTGTCGTGGTCACGCCTTCGGGCAGTTATTATTCATGTTACTTACATGTCCAGGGGTCTGATACAACCTCCCAGGTTCCGGTACATCTCAGCCCCTACAACTGAGGCTGCCTCCCGTCAGCTCAGGCCCTCAGTTGTGACAATATGATATAAACGAAGAAAAGGGCTGCGCTATAGAATCAATAGTATATACAGGAATCCATGGAATGCCGGTGGATTAATTAAATAACATTTATTTTCCACATATATATCAATCAATAAAGAAGTTGAGATTTTAAAAACAATATTAGAAACAAATATCAGTGAATAAATTGTTGCAACGATAACTGGATATTTAGTAACATCGAATAAAGAAACATGTGATTGTTCCTTTAAAATAGATCAATCTGTTACTATTAGCTGAAGACCTCATAAAAATACACTTTTGATGTAAATAGACTGCTTCACTCTGTATCTCTGCTAATAAGTCAATTGCAGGCTGCACAGTTCAATAAATTGTATAATGTTCAATCGAGAAAGTCACAGGAAGTGACGAAACGCGTCTAGGACTCCCTGTGTCAGCTGGATAACTGGACACTATAACCATTAGCTGAGACCATACACCAACTGTGTTACAGCCTCTGTATTTGGTTCTTTCAGACGGATATCACTGCCCGCTCCTTGTGCAGCCGTGAATCGGCTAGGAGCCCACCGCTGTCAAACGCACACGGCTGCCGCATATAGACGGAGATCACCGTCCACTCCGTTTGTGGCCGCGAATTGGCCGGAGTTCACTGCTGCCATTCATACCCGGCTACCGCTCACAGGCGGATATCACTGCTCGCTCCTGGTGCAGCCGTGAATCGGCTAGGAGCCCATCGCTGTCAACCGCACACGGCTGCCGCTAATAGACGGAGATCACCGCCTGCACTTTTGTGACCGCGAATCGGCCGGAGTTCATTGCTGCCATTCATACATGGCTACCTCTCACAGGTAATTTCCCGAGGACGCTTGGGAACCACCTTTCTCACATCCATCAAAGGGTCCCGGACAGCAGGGATATAGTGAGTAATAGCGCCCAGCAGCAATCTAACCTACTGTGCGGTTTTGAACTTTATACAATTTATTGAACTGTGCAGCCTGCAATTGACTTATTAGCAGAGATACAGAGTGAAGCAGTCTATTTACATCAAAAGTGTATTTATATGAGGTCTTCAGCTAATAGTAACAGATTGATCTATTTTAAAGGAACAATCACATGTTTCTTTATTCGATCTTACTAAATATCCAGTTATCGTTGCAACAATTTATTCACTGATATTTGTTTCTAATATTGTTTTTAAAATCTAAACTTCTTTATTGATTGATATATATGTGGAAAATAAATGTTATTTAATTAATCCACCGGCATTCCATGGATTCCTGTATATACTATTGATTCTATAGCGCAGCCCTTTTCTTCGTTTATGTCACATGCCATACATTAAGACTTGTGCAGATAGGTCTTTCGGGCTGCTGCAATTGAATCAGTATTATTATTAAAATTCCTCTTTTTTACGTATTTATCTCTGTTCGTTCGCGCCATAGGTATTTGTATTGTTATTACTGTACATAGTCTAAACTCATTTGTGCGAAGAGTGCAAAAGTAAAATGTGTTAGCCCTCCTCTCATGCACCCAAGAGACATGGCTACTGACAGCAGTATATTTTTTGTGCCGATATGCTCTTGTTGGCAGTTATGCAAAGCACACCCTTACTGTATTCGGTCTTTGTTTGCTGTCTCTTTCCTTCCTCATCCTGCCTCTCCAGTTGTAATGAGGCACAAGTGTATGATGCAAACATGTCTGTATACATTTTTGGGGGATATTCAGGATCAATTTGTATACTTTATGCTACGCAAACTGATGAAACGTTATCAGAATTAGATATGTGTGCGAACAGCCGTGTTTTGACTTTGGTTTTAGCAAAACAACCCTCAAGTGTTTTGGTTTGGATTCAGATTTCGGTTCTGTTTAAAATCAAACGGAGACAATCATGTAATTTTTGCAATCCATAACTTAAAATTGTATTTAAAATCCTAAAAGCAAACTGCTGGAACATTCGATCCAGGACTTGGATTGGATTGGATCTCCTCGGAGGATCTGGACTGGGTTTTGGTTTGGTTTAGATCCACAAAGTTCAGGTGAATTCAAATTTCTGGAGAACCAAACTGGACATTTCTAATCAGAACAAGCACATTCTATATACAGTATTCAATAATGTGGCAACAAGCGCTATTGCTACATTTGTTTTCACTGTCAATAGGACTTCTTGCCTACCTATAACTGAAATACAAGTAGACAGATCAATACTCCCCACTGTAAAGTGTGGCTGCACTAACAGAAATGAATATGAGCATAAATAAATCGGGAAGGAGGATGGTTGTAATAAATTGCTTTAGGGTCTCATTGTCTAGACCCCAGCACGAATTAAAAATAAACTTGTATTATCTACAGAGGGGTCAGAAATACACAGTCGGAAACTCAGGGAAAGCTTTGTGGTCAAGAGACAGCAATCCATCTTCGCTGAGAACCCAAATCCATTTCAGCCAAAAATCAATGTCTGCCTCTTTCTCTAGGAAAACCTTAAATTAAAAGAGAGATGTGAGGATTAACGCTCTCCTGTGTCAGATGCCTTTGAACCAGCATTTCAATATTTTGTGAGTTGTCAAATTTCCATCCAAATAATCTTACTACATCTTGAGGGTCAATGGAAGGAAGCGCATACTCCAGTTGTGATTTATTTTTTGTAAACAGTTCTTATTTTTGACAAACACACACAGAAACTCCTGGGCTTAACTCTGTATCGACGTTGCTGGGTTTGTTCAGGACAGAACAGGGGAGGGAGGGGGCAGGCTGACAAGGGCCAAGTACAGTGAAGGCATGTTAACATAACTGCAAACAGAAGCACAACCCTTCCAGAGATGCATTTACGAATATCAGTAGATAGCGCAAATATTTCAGTATATAGAGACTCTTTGAAATGTGTCCCTACTTTCCAAACTTTCAGCTTGTAGATCAGTACAGGATAAGCACAGGAGGTGTGTAGTTCTCCACAGTGGAATGAATATATATATATATATATATATATATATATATATATATATGTGTGTGTGTGTGTGTGTGTGTGTATGTGTCGCTCGGATATGAGCACATTGTATTATCATACACGTTCATGTCTAGGTGCTCCTAATGACTAATGAGCAGAAGTGCTTTTTATTGACAAACTTATGATCTATAGCAAAAACACACAAGCACCTCTTTGTAGAAAGGATAAATATAGGCAGCATAATTAAAGAGAGCAATGCAGAAAAGGAAGATCTCATTGGTATTAATATTATTATTATTATCATCACTATCATCGTCGTCATTTATTGATTTATTTATAAAGAGTCATATAAGTCAGCAGTGCTGTACAATAGGGGAATAGAGCATAAGTAACAAAGATTACATAACAAAGATTAGATAGCAAACAGTGGATAAAGAGGTCGACATACTGGAAGCTCCCACCTGGTTAGAGGAGGGGGGCTGCCGCTGGCCATGGTGCTGGTTCCCTGACACCTGGTCCCCACCACCGGCCAAGTTTCGGCACCTGTAAAATGTAGTTGACAGGTGTCGGGACTGTCGCATGCACAGTAGTGGCGATGGTACTGCTCATGCGCAAAACTCCGGCTTCTATAGTCTGCACTGGCTGCAGCACATAGAAGCAGGCTAGGGCTGCCTGAAAGGAAAAGTGGTCAGCTCTTTGCTATTTGAAGCCTGGTCAGGCAGTCCCAGAGGGAGGAAACACCTCCTACTCCAGTGGCGAAAAAGGGGGGGGGGGGGCGCACCCAGGTTTCACCTGCCGAGGGGGTGACACCATGAAGGCACATCCCCTTTTTCATGGCAGACATCTATGGCGCGCTGGTGGACTATGAACTGCTGTACTGGCTAACATTTTAGTAAGTGATGCCTCTGGATGATTGGCAGGTAGGACTTCAAAGTGTGGTGATATGCTAATCTGGCTCACTGACATGAGCTGAGGTGACAAATTTTACTGGGGAAGCTGCAGCTCATAGGTAAAATCCGCCACTGTTATACATAATGCAGAATACAATCTGGAAACATAAAAGCAAAAAACAGTGCTTAAGTCACAGTAGGTTTGGTGAATTATAGGTGGCAGGAGGTAAAGGACTAGGACTCACAGTTGGACAAAAGAGGTGCAGATAAGAAGACATGAGGAAGGTAGGTACTGCTCATTAGAACTTACATTCTATGGGGGAGGGGCTGACCCAAGAGAAGGTGACATGGAGGGATGATGTTAGTGTAGTGTGGGTGGGCAGGGAGGAGAAGTTACGAGATGGGCTATGAGGATTTTAGGAGCATTTGAGGATTTGCAGGCTAGTGGAGAGTTTGATTGAAGCTTGGAGTATAAGTGTGGAGCATCAGAAGAGACATCATGGAGATGGATGACATGGTTATCAATGTGGAGGTGAGTCAGCAGTTGGAGTGGAGAAAGGTGTGAGAGATAGCGGAAGAAGAGGTATTTGGGGAGATGGGCATTGTTGGTGTTGGAGGGGAGAATAAAATGGATTCAATAATGGAGTAGGAGCCACTGAAGGGATTGGCAGAAATATTAGAAGAGCAACGAGAGAGGAAAATGAGTCTTGTCATGGCACTTAGGTGGATTGAAGTGGAGATAGGAGGGAGAAATATAGGCCATACAGGAGGAGGTTGCTATAATCAAGGTGAGATGAAATGAAATATAAGATAAGAGTGTTGGAAGGGTCTGATCCCGGCAATTTTTTGAGGGTGTATATTATTGAGAGAGACTGGATGTGGACAGAGGATGATACAGTACTGTATGTAAGAACTGAGGATACTACCCAGTGTACATGGCAAACAGAGTGCACATGGTGTTGTGAGAGGTGAAGTATGCAGAGTCTAGAGAGGGGGCGTGGTTATAGACTTTGATTTACAGCAAGTGCCAATATTTTGGCTGCAAGATTTAAACCAAATTGTTTTGATTACTTTTAAAAAAAATGCCACTTTAACTCTTATGGCTGAACTGCCAAAATCTCAGCACTTGCCGAAAATCGCAGCCTATTACGTTTGGCCTAGTTAATTACTGCAGGACATCCATAAGGAGATGATAAGGTGACAGATGGGCATACAAGAGAGGAGGGAAGGGGCTAGTTCTAGGACAAAAAATCTAAAATCACATAATCTGGACAACATACATTTCCACTCAGTTCCACTCAATTTTGACCACCTCACAGCTCATAATATTGTTTTCATCCACTTTAGGCCAAAGGCTGCAGCGAGCCGGCTGGTTACTAAGTGACGGAGAAGCAGCACAAAAGCACATGGCAGTTTATAGCATATCTAAGAAACATTGCCATACAGCAGTGGCAGAAATGAAAAGTGGTGTGTGACTGGTGGTAGTATTTAATTGCTCTTCTCTAAACTGATCGTTATCCATTTTTCAATTTGCAGATCACTGCGTGGAGTCACAGGACTTATAGATACATGTGAACACAGCACACTAGGGTAAAGCACATCAAACAGTACAAACAATACAATAATATATTTTTTTTTCTTTTTCTGTTTTGAACATGCAGCCCAGTTCAAATTGAGTTGAGTCACATGACTTATATATGCAATTGGAAATCATTACTTACCTCAGGATATGGCCCACTTTTAATGGATGAATAGAACCAGTGGCTGGGAGTTTTGCAATCAAAACACAGGATAGTGGTAATATGTATGTTCATTGACTTTCCCTCTGCATGCTGACCATTCTGCTCTTAGCCTTGCAGTACTGCTGCTTACACAATTTTAGCTCAATGTCTTCTTTACATGCTGATTTTTAACATCAATATCTGAGCCTTGTAGTACTACTAAACTAACCAACATCACTAATTATTGAAAACTGTTATTACTATATCTTCATCAGCGAACAGCGCCTTAACAAGCATGGCTATTGTCTTTCTTGTGCTCTCTATTTGAAGTGTGTCCAAAACCTACCATTTATGTCCAATGGATCAGAATTGAGAACTACATGATTTATCGGACATTCTCATTGTTGCTTTTTTATCCCAGGAGTGAGAAAAGAATACACATATATTTTTATGGTGTGATTACTGTGGTTTTACGGCCGGCCGATATGTTTACAGTATTGTACTGATTGAGATATTATATTTTTAAATAAAATGTTATACTATTTAGCCGCATACCAGCGCTTTTTCATCTTTTCTCTAAACAGCTGCAGGTATCTGGCTGTTTAATAGGTGCTGGGTCACCTCCTTTCTTTTTATTATCCTATTATTAACCTCAACAACATTAATTTCCACTCAGTTCCACTCAATTTTGACCACCTCACAACTCATAATATTGTTTTCATCCACTTTAGGCCAAAGGCTGCAGCGAGCCGACTGGTTACTAAGTGACAGAACAGTGACACAAAACCACAGGGCAGTTTATTGCATATCTAAGAAACATTGCCATACAGCAGTGGCAGAAATGAAAAGTGGTGTGTGACTGGTGGCAGTATTTAATTGCTCTTCTCTAAACTGATCGTTATCGATTTTTCAAATGTTCAGATCACTGCGTGGAGTCACAGGACTTATAGATACATGTGAACATAGCACACTAGGGTAAAGTGCATCAAACAGTACAAACAATATATCTATATATTTTTTTCTTTTTCTGTTTTGAACATACAGCCCAGTTCAAATTGAGTGGAGTCACAGGGCTTATATATGCATGTGAACAAAATGCAATAGGGTAAAGCGCACCAAACAGTACAAATAACAGAAGAATATCTGATAGTGAGTCACACAATACACAATGTAGTGCTGCTTGTGAACAGCCACTTTAGATGGACACCAGTGACGTGCGGTGGGGTGAGGCAGGTGAGGCAGAGCCTTTCCTGTCATACTAACTTTGTGCCAGAGTTTTGACTGGATAAAGTATATGAAAAATACAAAGAATATGTTTGAAATATCTTCTTTGCATTATTCTAACCATTTTATTAGCCAAAACCGTGGAGCAGTGCCTCATCTGCTTATCTTTTCTGCACATCTCTGATCAAAACACACCAAATTTCCAAAAGTATATACTGCTGCGCCTGTGTATAATGTCCAGATGTACCTTTTGGTTCATATATTGCATGTAAATCTGGCTCTGGTGCTAGCCAGTGCCTCCTGAGCTATTTAGCTCACCGCACGTCCCTGATGGACACAGCACAGCCAGTTTACAGCAGAGTACAGCACAGCATACTGCAGTGTGCCTCCTATACACTGACTATATACAGAGCATGGCCACTTGTAAGTCTGGAGTCTGACACAGCACAACCAAACCAGCAGAGTACAGCACAGAATACAGCAGCGTGCCCCCTATACCCTTACTATATAAAGAGCACAGCCACTTGTAAGTCTGGAGTCTGACACAACACAGCCAATACAGCAGAGTACAGCACAGCATACAGCAGCATTCTCCCTATACACTGACTATACACAGAGCACAGTCACTTGTAATTCTGGAGTCTGACAGTACAGCACAGCATACAGCTGTGTTCCCCCTATACACTGACCATATACAGTACAGAGCACAGCCACTTGTAAGTCTGGAGTCTGGACAGTGACCAAAGCACAGCCAATTCAGAAGAGTACAGTACAGCATACAGCCGCCTGTGAGTGAAATGGCACCAAGTCCCGACCATGAGAATATATAGAATCCAAAACCTACCAAGAATCAAATGCCAGGAAGATGGCATTTTGCCTTTGAAGTGGAATCTGTTGATTAAAGTCAAGCTACGGCTCAGGAAGACTTAGATTCTGGAAGTTTGGAGCATCTTGGGTACAAAGGAATCTGAACCTCTCATCTCTATTAATATTAAATTATTACTTAGTTGCTCAAATAATTTAAGAAGAGGCATCCATGATACATCCATATGAGACAAGTGTTACTTTGCACTGTACCTTTGGTGAAAGCAAAATGAGATTCTAATACTGAATCTAGTGTTAAAATTTTGCTGCAACATAAAGTATAAGTGATTTTAGCCTTATCAGTGACTCACATGGTCCTGCAGATAAAAAGTAGTGGTGAGCGGGTTCGGTTCTCAAAGATCTGAACACCCCCCCAGACTTCAGGATCCGAGTATGGCTCGGGACTTCCTGCCAGACTCGGATTTCAGATCGAGTCAAAATGTCATCATCCTGCTGTCGGATCTCGTGAGTTTTGCATTCTTTATAAGGAGCTGCTTGTCAATGCCATTTTCACTCCAGACTGTCATGGCTGTGGTTTTTGTGAATCCAGCATGTATGAAGTTTGTGCGGGTAAGTGGAGAACTTTGTGTATATTTGGCTTGTCTGTTGGAATCAGTGAGATGAAGTAGTAAGGAGCAATCCCTGACCGGGGGTCGAACCTGGGCCTCGGCAGAGGGAGCTGTGTCCTGACCACTGGATCACCAGGGACTTGGTGTTGATAGCGTGATGGTGAATGTATAGGTGAGAACGAACAAGATATACTGTCACAGGAGTAGGTGTTTGTGTACTGAAGGTTACCATGAAATAGGTTATCTGGAGTTGCGCAAAACAGGGAGGAGAGCTGAAGATGTTAAACCGAACTGGTTACTGGTGAAACTGAGAACTGGACTGGTAACTGGTGAGACTGAAAACCGGGCTGGTTCTGGATATAACTGGAAACGCAACTCTATGTAGAACAATGACTGTGGCTGTAACTTTAAGATGAGTCTGAAGATGAACTGAAGACTTTGGCTGTATCTTTAAGACGAGACTGAAGTATACTACAGCTGTGTCTTTAAGACGAGATTGATGAATTCTGCATCTGTGGCTTTAAGATGAAACTGAAGAATACTGTGGCTTTAAGACAAGACTGAAGAATACTGCGGCTGTGGCTTTAAAACGAGACTTAAGAATACTGCAGCTGTGTCTTTAAGATGAGACTGAAGAATACTGTGGCTATGGCTTAAAGACGAGACTGAAGAATACTGCGGCTGTGGCTTAAAGATGAGACTGAAGAATACTGCAGCTGTGTCTTTAAGATGAGACTGAAGAATACTGTGGTTTTAAGACAAGACTGAAGAATACTGCAGCTGTGTCTTTAAGACGAGACTGATGAATACTGCGGCTGTGGCTTTAGGATGAGACTGATACTGAATATAACTGGTAACACAACTGTAATACAGACTGGGTAGCAAAAGAGCAGAGTTTTACAGGAACCAAGGTAAAAATGTTAACTATTAGGGAGCTCAGCTACTAAGATTAGGGAGCTCAGCTACTAAGCTCACAAAGGGCTGTGTGACACAAGGAACTGGCCACTTCTGTAACACAAGTCTCTTTACTTATACTTCCTGGTCCTTGGTGATTGGTGAACAGATTCAGGTGATTCAGAGAGTCTCAGGCTGGCACAGGATTGGATAACTCCAGGTCAGGTGATTAGACCCTGTCACGTGAGTACTCCAGGTTAGGCTCTGATGTGGAGTGAGGCCTAGCAGGCCGGAAAAACACTGAAGCCTGAACTTCTACAATGAACAGAGGATGCTGACTTTTAGGCCTAAACTCCAGATTGCTGAGCACAGTGGAGAATGTACCTGGTTACCACTGGAGTCAGAGATGCATATAGTATAGTGACAATGATTGCTGTGTAGGCACAGCATAGAGAGACTTGCTGAATTCACACAGATGGTTAATCACCACAGGTGGAGCTCATTAACTCTTACCTTCCAGGCAGAGAACTCAGGAAGCTCATGGTAATGGAAAGCTGTCTATCCCAGTTAGCAGAAAAGACACAGGATCCAGGACAGATGGCAGAAGTAAGTCACAAAATATGAGAAATACAGTCAGGATCGTGACACAGACTTGGAGAGTGAGAGAGACAGACCACTGTTTGTCTGTGGGTGGTAGCATACAGGGGTGCTGCTGTCCTGTGCTGTTCTGGGGTGGTGTCCTGTTCTGGTGTACTGTACTGTTAAGGGAGCTGCTGTCCTGTGCTGGTGTACTGTGCTCTTAGGGGTTGTTCTGTCCTGTGCTGTACAGGAGTATTGTTCTAGGGTGCTGTCCTGTGCTGTTAGGAGTTCTGCTGTCCTGTGGTGTACAGGGGTGCTGTTCTGGGGTGTCCTGTGCTGTTTGGGGTGTTGTACATGAGTGCTTCTACAGGGTGCTGCAGTCCTGTATGCTGTACAGGGGCACTGTTCTGTGTGCTGTAAAAATAAAGGGGCACTGTCCTGTGTGCTGTAAAAATAAAGAAGCACTGTTTTGTGTGCTGTAAAAAATAAAGGGGGACTGTTCTGTGTGCTGTAAAAATACTGGGGTGCTGTAAAAATAAAGAAGTGCTGTGGCCCTGTCCGGTGCTGTAATAATAAAGGTACGCTGTGGACCAGTCCTGTATGCTGTAAAAACACATGGGTGAAATAAAAATAAAAGAGCTCTGTGGTCCTCTCCAGTATGCTGTAAAAATACAGGAGTGCTGTAAAAATAAAGAAGCGCTGTGGCCCTGTTGGGTGCTGTAATAATAAAGGTATGTTATGGCCCTGTCCTGTATAGTGTAAAAATATATGGGTGCTGTAAAAATTATGGAACACTGTGGCCTTGTCTTGTATGCTGTAAAAATACAAGGGTGCTATAAAAATAAAGGCGCGCTGTGACCCTGTTGGGTGCTGTAAAAATAAAGGAATGCTGTGGCCCTGTCTGGTAAGCTGTAAAAATACAGTGGTGCTTTAAAAATAATGTAGCACTGTTGCCCCGTCGGGTGCTGTACAATAAAGGAATACTGTGGCCCTGTCCTTTATGCTGTAAAAATACAGGGGTGCTGTAAAATAAAGGTGTGCTATGGCACTGTCCTGCCTGCTGTAAAAATACAGGGGTGCTGTAAAAATAAAGGAACACTGTGGCGCTGTCCTGTATGCTGTAAAAATACAGGGGTGGTGTAAAAATACAGGAGTGCTGTGGCCCTGTCCTGTATGCTGTAAAAATACAGGGGTTCTGTAAAAATAAAGGAGCACTGTTCTGTGTGCTGTAAAAATAAAGGAGTGATGTCATGTGTGCTGTAAAAATAATGGGGCACTGTTCTGTGTGCTGTAAAAATATAGAGGTGCTGTAAAAATAAAGGAGCATTGTGGCCCTGTCCTGTATGCTGTAAAAAATTAAAATACAAGGGTGCTGTAAAAAAAGGAGTGCTATGGCCCTGTTGGGTGCTGTAAAAAAGGAATGTTGTGGTCCTGTCCTGTATGCTGTAAAAATATAGGGGTGCAGTAAAAATAAAGGAACACTGTGGCCCTGTCCTGTATGCTGTAAAAATACAGGGGCACTGTAAAAATAAAGGAATGCTGTGGCCCTGTCCTGTATGCTGTAGAAATACAAGAGTGCTATAAAAATAAAGAAGCGCTGTGCCCCTGTCGGGTGCTGTAAAAATAAAGGAATGCTGATGCCCTGTCCTGTATGCTTTAAAATATAGGGGTGTTGTAAAAATACAGGGGCACTGTGGTCCTGTCCTGTATGCTGTAAAAATACAGTGGTGCTATAAAAACAAAGGAGCACTGTTCTGTGTGCTGTAAAAATAAAGCGGCATTGTCATGTGTGCTGTAATAATAAAGGGGCACTGAACTGTGTGCTGTTAAAATACAGGGGTGCTATAAAAGTAAGAGTGCTATGGCCCTGTCCTGTGTGCTGTAAAAAAAAAATCAAAATACTGGGGTGCTGTAAAAAAGTATTGCTGTGGCCCTGTCGGGTGCTGTAAACATAAGGGAACGCTGTGGCCCTGTCCTGTATGCTGTGAAAATACAGGGGTGCAGTAAACATAAGGGAACGCTGTGGCCCTGTCCTGTATGCTGTGAAAATACAGGGGTGCAGTAAACATAAGGGAACGCTGTGGCCCTGTCCTGTATGCTGTGAAAATACAGGGGTGCTGTGAAAATATAGGAGCACTGTGGCTCTGTCCTGTTTACTGTAAAATATAGGGGTGCTTTAAGAATAATTGAGCGCTAAGGCCCTTTCGGGTGTTGTAAAAATAAAGGCATGCTGTGGCCTTGTACTGTATGCTGTCAAAATACAGGGGTGCTTTTTAAATAAAGTAGCGCTGTGACCCTGTTGGGTGTTGTAAAAATAAAGGAAAACTGTGGCCCTCTCCTTTTTCCTGTAAAAATACAGGGGTGCTGTAAAAATAAATGAATGCTGTGGCCCTGTACTGTATGCTGTAAAAATACGGGGATGCTGTAAAAATAAAGTAGCGCTTTGGCCCTGTCGGGTCACGTGCTGTAAATATAAAGGAACACTG
The DNA here is from genome assembly GCF_028390025.1 of Pseudophryne corroboree. Lineage (NCBI taxonomy): Eukaryota > Metazoa > Chordata > Amphibia > Anura > Myobatrachidae > Pseudophryne > Pseudophryne corroboree. The sequence goes on from NC_086446.1 coordinate 258,804,813, forward strand.
TGTCCCTGTCCTGTATGCTGTAAAAATGCAGGAGTGATGTAAAAATAAAGGAGCGCTGTGGCCCTGTCAGGTGCTGTAAAAATAAAGGTATGCTGTGGCCCTGTCTTGTATGCTGTAAAAATACAGGGGAACTGTAAAAATAAAGGAATGCTGTGGCCTTGTACTGTTTGCTGTAAAAATACAGGGGTGCTGTAAAAATAAAGGAACGATGTGGACCTGTTCTTTATGCTGTAAAAATACAGGGGTGCTGTAAAATAAAGGAGCGCTGTGGTGCTTTCCTGTATGCTGTAAAAATACAGGGATGCTGTAAAAATAAAGGAACACTGTGGCCTTGTCCTGTATGCTGTAAAAATACAGGGGTACTGTAAAAATAAAGGAGCGCTGTGGCCCTGTCATGTGCTGTAAAAATAAAGGAACACTGTGACAGTGTACTTGATGCTGTAAAAATACAGGGGTGCTGTAAAAATAAAATGCTGTGGCCCTGTCCTGTATACAGTAAAAATACAGGGGTGCTGTAAAAATAAAGGAGTGCTGTGGCCCTGTCGGGTGCTTTGAAAATAAAGGAATGCTGTGACCCTATCCTGTATGCTGGAAAAACAAATGTGTGTTGAGACTTAGAGATATTACAAATCCCCAAGGAGAGTCCAAGTGGATCCGTGGTTGCGATGTCTAGGCCTGACCTTCCCAAGACTCTTTGGGAAGAGGAGGCTCCTACCACCATTTGCATGCAATCTGCAAGTCCTGGGAGGAGCACCACCAGTCCAGTTGCTGATTTTGAAATTGAGGATGTCACTGTAGAAGTACACCAGGATGGGGAGGATATTGGTGTAGCTGGCACTGAGGAGGAAGTTGATGGTGAGGATTCTGATGGTGATGTGGTTTGTTTGAATAAGGCAACAGTGGAGCCAGTTGTTGGCCATGGGATGAAAAAGCCCATTGTCATGCCTGGGCTAAATACAAAATAATCCACCTCTTCGGTCTGGAATTATTTCTCCATAAATCCAGACGACAGGTTTCAAGCCATGTGTTGCCTTTGTCAATCCATAATAAGTAGTGGTAAGGATGTTAGCCACCTAGGAACATCCTCCCTTATACGTCACCTGCAGGTCATTCAACATACATCACTATCAATTTCAGAAACTTTGGCTAAAAGCGTAAGCAGACCAGTGACACCTAAATCCCTTTTTCCTGTTGTATCGAAGCTCCTGCAACTCATACCACCAACTCCCTCATCGTCAATTTCCTCCTCAGTCAGGATCGGAAGTAGTCACTGGCATGACTGACGAGTCCTTTTCTATCCGGGATTTCTCCAGAGGATCCTTGAGTGCTACTACTGCTGCTACTGTTGTTGTTGCTGGGAGTCGATCATCATCCCAGAAAGGAAGTGGGAAGACCACTTGTACTACTTTAACTAAGCAATTGACCGTCCAACAGTACATTGCAAGGAAGATAAAGAAGTATGACTGAGGGACATCATCGCACAATGTCTTACCCCACTTCAACTCTCTTGGGGATTTGGGATATCTGACAACGCCACCAATATTGTGCGAGCATTACATCTGGGCAAATTCCAGCACGACCCATGTTTTGCTGACACAATTAATTTGGTGGTGCAGAATTTTTTGAAACATGACAGGGGCATGCAGGAGATGCTGTCGGTGGCCCGAAATTTTCAGACCACTTTAGACATTCAGCACCTGCGCGCTGAAGACTGGAGTGCCAGCAAACACTCTTGAACCTGCCATCACCTGAAGGAAGAGGTGGTAATGAGGTGGAATTCAACCCTCTATATGTTTCAGAGGATGTAGGAGCAGCAAAAGGCCATTCGAGCCTATACACCCACCTGTGACACAGGCAAAGGAGGCGGAATGCACCTGACTCATGCGCATTGGAGAATGATTTCCGTGTTGTTCAAGATTTTCCAACCCTTTCAAACTTGCTGCATGTGAAGTCAGTTAAGACACTGCATGCTTGAGTCAGGTCATTCCCCTCATCAGGCTTTTGCAGAAGAAGCTGGAGAAACTGAAGGAGGAGCTAAGATGGAGTGATTTCGCTGAGTATGTGGGACTTGTGGATAAAGCCCTTCATTCACTTTGCCAGGATTCAAAGGCGGTCAATCTGTTCAAATTAGAGCACTACATTTTGGCCACTGTGCTTGATCCCAGGTTTAAAGCCTACGTTGTATCTCTCTTTCTGGCAGACACAAGTCTGCAGAGGTGAGACAGCTGTCAACTCAAGCAGAACGTGACCCGTCAACAGCTCCTCCATTTTCTCCCGCAACTTGGGCTGCGAGGAAAAGGATTATATTTCCTAGCTGGCCTGCTGGCGGTGATGCAGATCAGTCAGGAGCAAGTTTTGACATCTGGTCCAGACTGAAGGAGCTGCCAACAATTACTGACATGTTTACTGTCACTGAATATGATGCTGTCACTGTTGAAAGAATGGTGTAGGATTATATCGTTGACAGCATCCAAGTAGGCATGTCAGACAGTCCATATGTATACTGGTAGAAAAAAGAGGCAATTTGGATGCCCTTGCACAAACTGGCTTTATTTTACCTAAGTTGTCCCCCCTCCAGTGTGTGCTACAAAAGAGTGTTTAGTGCAGCAGGTAACCTTGTCAACGATCGGCATAGGAGGTTACTTCCACAAAATGTGGAGAAGATGATGTTCATCTAAATTAATTATAAATTCCTCCAGGAAGACCTTTACCAGCAATTGCCTCCAGAAAGTACACAGGGACCTGTGATGGTGGATTCCAGTGGGGACGAATTAATACTCTGTGAGAATGAGGATGTAAACACTGAAGGGGGTGAGGAATCGGAGGATGAGGAGGAGGTGGACATCTTGCCTCTGTAGAGCCAGTTTGTGCAAGGAGAGATTAATTGCTTCTTTTTTGATGGGGTCCCAAACAAACCAATCATTTGAGACACAGTCATGTGGCAGACCCTGTCGCTGAAATGATTGGTTTGTTAAAGTGTGCATGTCCTGTTTAAACAACATAAGGGTGGGTGGGAGGGCCCAAGGACAATTTCATCTTGCACCTCTTTATTTTCTTTGCATTATGTGCTCTTTGGGGCCTAGTTTTTAAAACTACCATCCTGTCTGCCACTGCAGTGCCACTCCTAAATGGGCCAGGTGTTTATGCCGCCTTCTTGTGTCACTTAGCTTAGTCATCCAACTACCTTGGTGCAACCTTTTGGCCTAAAACAATATTGTGAGGTGTGAGGTGTTCAGAGTAGAGTGGAAATCAGTGGAAATAAATGCTATTAAGGTTAATAATACCGTAGGTACAAAAAAAAACAAACCCAAAATTCAGTGATTTTAGCTGTTTTCATGTTGTTGTTTGTTTAAAAAAATCCAGATCCCAAAACCAAAACCTGAAAGGGTGGTTTTGGAAAAACCAATGCAGATACAAAACCCGAAAGGAGATCCAGATCCCAACACACAAAACCCGAAAAGTGTCCGCCGCACATCTCCAATATAAAGTGAAGCTAGCTACTGAGCACTGTATGGTTTTTCTCACTTCCACTAAGAAAATAATCTAAAATGTTGTCTGATGTGCCTGCTACTATTCACAACATCTCTCATACCCATTGTGATTTGTATTGGATTGCTGTTTATTTTCTGCTGCATCTAGCTGCTGAGATTGTGTGCTTACTGAGAGCCAAACAGAATTGGATATGTGAGCATATGAGACTCTGATCTAAATGACTGATGTGGTTCTGTTTGTTACACATTTATTTGTCATATTACCTCAATTGACTGAATCACTACAGCGAGTCATAGCATGAACTCACAGCTTCTAGCGCGTGTTTCGCTGTAAAGTGCTTTCTCAGAGGATCTTAATTCTATTTGCTGCTATAAACATCAACATTTAAGCATTTATAGATAAATAATCAACCAATCATATAAGTTTTTAAATTCTTCATTTTAATTTAGTCACACAACTTAATTTAATCTTTTAACATTTAGCCTTAATAATAGTAAGCAATATTTTATTTTATTGCAGAGCAATGTATTTAGCTCCTTCAGTGCCTCCACTATTTCCTCTCCTTTCTCTAGCAAGGTGGTAAGTTGTAGTGTCTGGCACACTGCTACCATGTGAACCTGAAGAACAAGCCTCCGGTATTCACCTACTGTATACACTTATACACTGTTGACTCTTGGACTTTTAGTATATACTGGTAATACAAGTTGACAGAAAGCTTGGTGACAAGACGAGCTCACAGAAATTATGCTGTACTGGAAAACACTGAGATGTACTTTAAGTATAGTATATAGTGACGAGTGGGAGTGTGCAGGCTGTGACGAGCTTGCAGGCTGTGACGAGCAGGAGGTGGAAGCGGAAGTGATGTGCACAAGGGTGTGCGCGTGTGCACGCGGGAGCCGGGGAGCGCACCGAGCACCGGAGCAAGCCAGGCACCGCTGGGGTCACTAGGGGGAGCCAAAATAGCGGCACCATCAGCGGGGGAGACAGGTGCTAAGAGGCGGTGAATCAATGGTGGTGAGCAGTGGAGCTGTGGAGCAAGGTGCCGGGAGTTCAAGTGGTGGGGGTCTGACTGAGGCTGGAGCCAGGAGCAGGGCTGCAGGAAAGAGCCAACACAGGGGAAGCAGGTACCAGTGAGTAGGTGCTGCTGCAGGTAGTCGTGACTACTAGAGATGTGCACTTGAAATTTTTCGGGTTTTGAGTTTTGGTTTTGGATTCGGTTCCGCGGCCGTGTTTTGGGTTCGACCGCGTTTTGGCAAAACCTCACCGAATTTTTTTTGTCGGATTCGGGTGTGTTTTGGATTCGGGTGTTTTTTTCAAAAAACACTAAAAAACAGCTTAAATCATAGAATTTGGGGGTCATTTTGATCCCAAAGTATTATTAACCTCAAAAACCATAATTTCCACTCATTTTCAGTCTATTCTGAACACCTCACACCTCACAATATTATTTTTAGTCCTAAAATTTGCACCGAGGTCGCTGGATGACTAAGCTAAGCGACCCTAGTGGCCGACACAAACACCTGGCCCATCTAGGAGTGGCACTGCAGTGTCACGCAGGATGGCCCTTCCAAAAAACACTCCCCAAACAGCACATGACGCAAAGAAGAAAAAAAGAGGCGCAATGAGGTAGCTGTGTGAGTAAGATAAGCGACCCTAGTGGCCGACACAAACACCTGGCCCATCTAGGAGTGGCACTGCAGTGGCACGCAGGATGGCCCTTCCAAAAAACACTCCCCAAACAGCACATGACGCAAAGAAAAAAAGAGGCGCAATGAGGTAGTTGTGTGAGTAAGATAAGCGACCCTAGTGGCCGACACAAACACCTGGCCCATCTAGGAGTGGCACTGCAGTGTCACGCAGGATGGCCCTTCCAAAAAACACTCCCCAAACAGCACATGACGCAAAGAAGAAAAAAAGAGGCGCAATGAGGTAGCTGTGTGAGTAAGATAAGCGACCCTAGTGGCCGACACAAACACCTGGCCCATCTAGGAGTGGCACTGCAGTGGCACGCAGGATGGCCCTTCCAAAAAACACTCCCCAAACAGCACATGACGCAAAGAAAAATGAAAGAAAAAAGAGGTGCAAGATGGAATTGTCCTTGGGCCCTCCCACCCACCCTTATGTTGTATAAACAGGACATGCACACTTTAACCAACCCATCATTTCAGTGACAGGGTCTGCCACACGACTGTGACTGAAATGACGGGTTGGTTTGGACCCCCACCGAAAAAGAAGCAATCAATCTCTCCTTGCACAAACTGGCTCTACAGAGGCAAGATGTCCACCTCATCATCATCCTCCGATATATCACCGTGTACATCCCGCTCCTCACAGATTATCAATTCGTCCCCACTGGAATCCACCATCTCAGCTCCCTGTGTACTACTTTGTGGAGGCAATTGCTGCTGGTCAATGTCTCCACGGAGGAATTGATTATAATTCATTTTAATGAACATCATCTTCTCCACATTTTCTGGAAGTAACCTCGTACGCCAATTGCTGACAAGGTGAGCGGCGGCACTAAACACTCTTTCGGAGTACACACTTGTGGGAGGGCAACTTAGGTAGAATAAAGCCAGTTTGTGCAAGGGCCTCCAAATTGCCTCTTTTTCCTGCCAGTATAAGTACGGACTGTCTGACGTGCCTACTTGGATGCGGTCACTCATATAATCCTCCACCATTCTTTCAATGGGGAGAGAATCATATGCAGTGACAGTAGACGACATGTCCGTAATCGTTGTCAGGTCCTTCAGTCCGGACCAGATGTCAGCATCAGCAGTCGCTCCAGACTGCCCTGCATCACCGCCAGCGGGTGGGCTCGGAATTCTGAGCCTTTTCCTCGCACCCCCAGTTGCGGGAGAATGTGAAGGAGGAGATGTTGACAGGTCGCGTTCCGCTTGACTTGACAATTTTGTCACCAGCAGGTCTTTGAACCCCAGCAGACTTGTGTCTGCCGGAAAGAGAGATCCAAGGTAGGTTATAAATCTAGGATCGAGCACGGTGGCCAAAATGTAGTGCTCTGATTTCAACAGATTGACCACCCGTGAATCCTTGTTAAGCGAATTAAGGGCTCCATCCACAAGTCCCACATGCCTAGCGGAATCGCTCCCTTTTAGCTCCTCCTTCAATGCCTCCAGCTTCTTCTGCAAAAGCCTGATGAGGGGAATGACCTGACTCAGGCTGGCAGTGTCTGAACTGACTTCACGTGTGGCAAGTTCAAAAGGTTGCAAAACCTTGCACAACGTTGAAATCATTCTCCACTGCGCTTGAGACAGGTACATTCCACCTCCTATATCGTGCTCAATTGTATAGGCTTGAATGGCCTTTTGCTGCTCCTCCAACCTCTGAAGCATATATAGGGTTGAATTCCACCTCGTTACCACTTCTTGCTTCAGATGATGGCAGGGCAGGTTCAGGCGTTTTTGGTGGTGCTCCAGTCTTCTGTACGTGGTGCCTGTCCTCCGAAAGTGTCCCGCAATTCTTCTGGCCACCGACAGCATCTCTTGCACGCCCCTGTCGTTTTTTAAAAAATTCTGCACCACCAAATTCAAGGTATGTGCAAAACATGGGACGTGCTGGAATTTGCCCATATTTAATGCACACACAATATTGCTGGCGTTGTCCGATGCCACAAATCCACAGGAGAGTCCAATTGGGGTAAGCCATTCCGCGATGATCTTCCTCAGTTGCCGTAAGAGGTTTTCAGCTGTGTGCGTATTCTGGAAACCGGTGATACAAAGCGTAGCCTGCCTAGGAAAGAGTTGGCGTTTGCGAGATGCTGCTACTGGTGCCGCCGCTGCTGTTCTTGCGGCGGGCGTCCATACATCTACCCAGTGGGCTGTCACAGTCATATAGTCCTGACCCTGCCCTGCTCCACTTGTCCACATGTCCGTGGTTAAGTGGACATTGGGTACAACTGCATTTTTTAGGACACTGGTGAGTCTTTTTCTGACGTCCGTGTACATTCTCGGTATCGCCTGCCTAGAGAAGTGGAACCTAGATGGTATTTGGTAACGGGGGCACACTACCTCAACAAATTGTCTAGTTCCCTGTGAACTAACGGCGGATACCGGACGCACGTCTAACACCAACATAGTTGTCAAGGCCTCAGTTATCCGCTTTGCAACAGGATGACTGCTGTGATATTTCATCTTCCTCGCAAAGGACTGTTGGACAGTCAATTGCTTGGTGGAAGTAGTAAAAGTGGGCTTACGACTTCCCCTCTGGGATGACCATCGACTCCCAGCAGCAACAACAGCAGCGCCAGCAGCAGTAGGCGTTACACGCAAGGATGCATCGGAGGAATCCCAGGCAGGAGAGGACTCGTCAGAATTGCCAGTGACATGGCCTGCAGGACTACTGGCATTCCTGGGGAAGGAGGAAATTGACACTGAGGGAGTTGGTGGGGTGGTTTGCGTGAGCTTGGTTACAAGAGGAAGGGATTTACTGGTCAGTGGACTGCTTCCGCTGTCGCCCAAAGTTTTTGAACTTGTCACTGACTTATGATGAATGCGCTGCAGGTGACGTATAAGGGAGGATGTTCCGAGGTGGTTAACGTCCTTACCCCTACTTATTACAGCTTGACAAAGGCAACACACGGCTTGACAAATGTTGTCCGCATTTCTGGTGAAATACTTCCACACCGAAGAGCTGATTTTTTTTGTATTTTGACCAGGCATGTCAACGGCCCTATTCCTCCCACGGACAACAGGTGTCTCCCCGGGTGCCTGACTTAAACAAACCACCTCACCATCAGAATCCTCCTGATCAATTTCCTCCCCAGCGCCAGCAACACCCATATCCTCCTCATCCTGGTGTACTTCAACACTGACATCTTCAATCTGACTATCAGGAACTGGACTGCGGGTGCTCCTTCCAGCACTTGCAGGGGGCGTGCAAATGGTGGAAGGCGCATGCTCTTCACGTCCAGTGTTGGGAAGGTCAGGCATCGCAACCGACACAATTGGACTCTCCTTGTGGATTTGGGATTTCGAAGAACGCACAGTTCTTTGCGGTGCTTTTGCCAGCTTGAGTCTTTTCAGTTTTCTAGCGAGAGGCTGAGTGCTTCCATCCTCATGTGAAGCTGAACCACTAGCCATGAACATAGGCCAGGGCCTCAGCCGTTCCTTGCCACTCCGTGTGGTAAATGGCATATTGGCAAGTTTACGCTTCTCCTCCGACAATTTTATTTTAGATTTTGGAGTCCTTTTTTTACTGATATTTGGTGTTTTGGATTTTACATGCTCTGTACTATGACATTGGGCATCGGCCTTGGCAGACGACGTTGCTGGCATTTCATCGTCTCGGCCATGACTAGTGGCAGCAGCTTCAGCACGAGGTGGAAGTGGATCTTGATCTTTCCCTAATTTTGGAACCTCAACATTTTTGTTCTCCATATTTTAATAGGCACAACTAAAAGGCACCTCAGGTAAACAATGGAGATGGATGGATACTAGTATACTTATGGATGGACCAGCGACTGCCGACACAGAGGTAGCTACAGCCGTGGACTACCGTACTGTGTCTGCTGCTAATATAGACTGGATGATAATGAGATTAAATTAATATATATATATATAATATCACTAGTACTGCAGCCGGACAGGTATATATATTTATTATGTAATGACTGATGACGGACCTGCTGGACACTGTCAGCTCAGCAGCACCGCAGACTGCTACAGTAAGCTACTATAGTAGTATGTATAAAGAAGAAGAAAAAAAAAAAAAAACACGGGTAGGTGGTATACAATTATGGATGGACCAGCGACTGCCAACACAGAGGTAGCTACAGCCGTGGACTACCGTACTGTGTCTGCTGCTAATATAGACTGGATGATAATGAGATGAAATTAATATATATATATATATATAATATCACTAGTACTGCAGCCGGACAGGTATATATATTTATTATGTAATGACTGATGACGGACCTGCTGGACACTGTCAGCTCAGCAGCACCGCAGACTGCTACAGTAAGCTACTATAGTAGTATGTATAAAGAAGAAGAAAGAAAAAAAAAAAAACACGGGTAGGTGGTATACAATTATGGATGGACCAGCGACTGCCGACACAGAGGTAGCTACAGCCGTGGACTACCGTACTGTGTCTGCTGCTAATATAGACTGGATGATAATGAGATGAAATTAATATATATATATATATATATATATATATAATATCACTAGTACTGCAGCCGGACAGGTATATATATTTATTATGTAATGACTGATGACGGACCTGCTGGACACTGTCAGCTCAGCAGCACCGCAGACTGCTACAGTAAGCTACTATAGTAGTATGTATAAAGAAGAAGAAAGAAAAAAAAAAAAACACGGGTAGGTGGTATACAATATTATATATATATTATATACAATTATATATATATATATATATATATATATTAAACTGGTGGTGATTATTAAACTGGTGGTCAGGTCACTGGTCACACTATCAGCAACTTGCAAGTAGTACTCCTAAGCAGACAATCACAATATATATTATACTGGTGGTCAGTGTGGTCACAATGGCAGTGTGGCACTCTGGCAGCAAAAGTGTGCACTGTACGTTATATGTAGTACTCCTGAGTCCTGCTCTCAGACTCTAACTGCTCCCCACTGTCAGTGTCTCCCCCACAAGTCAGATATACATTATACAGTCACACTATCTATCTATCACTTCAGCAAGTAGTAGTACTCCTCCTAATGCTCCCCAAAATTACTACTGTGTCTCTCTCTACTCTAGTCTCACTCTCTTCTTCTCTTCTCTATAAACGGAGAGGACGCCAGCCACGTCCTCTCCCTATGAATCTCAATGCACGTGTGAAAATGGCGTCGACGCGCGGCTCCTTATATAGAATCCGAGTCTCGCGATAGAATCCGAGCCTCGCGAGAATCCGACAGCGGGATGATGACGTTCGGGCGCGCTCGGGTTAACCGAGCAAGGCGGGAAGATCCGAGTCGCTCGGACCCGTGTAAAAAACATGAAGTTCGGGCGGGTTCGGTTTCCGAGGAACCGAACCCGCTCATCTCTAGTGACTACCCCCGGACACGCAAGTATAATTTATTATTGTATTGACTGTTTTATTGACTGTTTTCCATTGATACATTATTATACATTGTAGTGCCAATTACTTTACTATGTTGAAAATAGTTTCTTTCCACAGCTAGGCTACAGTATCGTATTGTATTGCATAGTCTGTATTGTTTGTATTGTATTTCATTGTTTTTCTGAAGGTAACAGGGAGTTAGAGTTTTTAAACAAAATGGGTGGGGCCGTGATTGAGAATTTCACTCAGTGCAAGATGTATGAGCACCTCGAACAACCGTCCCAGTGTGAGTACATCTGCGCAAGGTGTGTGTGAACGGTAACTGATCTAGAGCAAACCGTTATGCAACTGAGGGGTATTCACAATCTCGAGCAGAGCTTACATAGAACGGTGGAGGAGTTGCAGGGGGGACACCGGTACAAGAGGACGAGGACAATTAGGTAGCTAGCTGGGTCACGGTTAGAAGGAAGAAGAGGAGACAGGACATCTCCAGTCTCCAGTCTGCCAAACCCCAATAAATTCACCCGATTGGAGATGGAGGATACCGTTCCCTCTAGCAACCAGAAGAGCCATCCCTCCAGGACAAAGGGAACAAGGGAAAGCGAAGTACCTAGTCAGATTGTGGTGGTAGGGGATTCTATTATCAGGAAGACAGATAGGGCAATATGCTACCAGGACCGTGATCGCCGTACAGTCTGTTGTCTCCTGGGTGCTCCGGTATGACTCATTGTGGACTGGGTAGAAAGATTGTTGGGAGGGGCCGGGAATGACCCGGCGGTCTTTTTGCATGTTGGCACCAATGACAAAGTTAGTGGTAGGTGGGATGTTCTTAAGAAAGATTATAGGGACCTAGGCCAAAAACTAAAGGCAAGGAGATCTAAGGTAATATTCTCTGAAATATTACCTGTGCCACGCGTTAGTCCAGGGAGGCAGTGGAAGATTAGGGAGGTAAATGTGTGGCTCAGAGACTGGTGTAGAAAAAAGGGGTTTGTGTTCTTGGAACACTGGGCAGACTTCTCAGTCAGGCACCATCTTTTTTGTTGCGATGGATTGCACCTCAATGAGGAGGAGGCAGCAGTGCTGGGCGGAAGGATGGTTGTGGGGGGGGGGGGATGGTGACCTAGGAGAGGGACTAGAGAGCACAGTGTCAATTTTCACAGATGATACTAAACTATGTAGAGTAATTAATTCTGACAAGGATGTTGATTCTCTACAGAATGACTTATCTAGACTTGAGGTCTGGGCGGATAAATGGAGAATGAGGTTCAATACAGAAAAATGTAAAGTTATGCACTTTGGGACTAAGAACAATCGGGCAGCATATAAACTAAATGGGGAAAATGTAAGGATAACGGTAGTTGAAAAATATTTGGGGGTGCTTATCAATAACAGTACGCAATGTCAAAATGCAGCAACAAAAGCAAATAAGGTGTTAGCATGCATAAAACGGGGAATGGAGACAAGGGATGAGAGTGTAATCCTGCCACTGTATAAATCATTGGTGCGACCACACCTGGAATATTGTGTACAGTTATGGGCACCTCACTATATAAAAAAGATATCTTGGAACTCGAAAGGGTTCAGAGGCGAGCCACCAAACTGGTTAATGGGTTAAAGGCACTGGACTATGAGGAAAGACTTAAAAAGTAAGATTTGTTTACACTGGAAAAGAGGCGATTGAGAGTAGACATTAATATTTATAAATACATAAAAGGACAATACAAGGATTTATCAAACGATTTGTTAATCAAAAAAAAAAATGCTACATAGGACACGAGGACACCCCCTGAGGTTAGAAGAAAAAAAAAATCATACACAACGGAGAAAAGGGTTCTTCATGGTAAGAGCAGTAAGGATTTGGAATTCTCTGCCAGAGAATGTAGTAATGGTGGATTCAATCAGTTTAAATTTAAAAATGGATTAGATAAATTCCTAGCTGAAAAAAAATATATAAGGATACAGCATTTAAAAATTTATAATACACAATTATAATGGACGTGTCTTTTTTCAACCTCAACAACTATGTAACACCTTATTTATTTATTAGCAGTTATTTATATATAGCACACATTCTGCTTGATAGGTTCCTGTTTAGCACAGGGCTGTCTGATGGGTAACAGCAATCAGAAAGGTCAAATTATTACACTCTGCAGTCAGGCAAATGGTATACAGAATGGTCAAATGGGCATGGATAAAAATGCTAGCAATACAGGGTAAGACAATTTCACACAGATTACCTTATAAAGCACATGGGGCAGATGTATTAACCTGGAGATGGCATAAGGAAGTGATAAATCAGGGATATGTGCAAGGAGATAAACAAACCAGCCAATCAGCTCCTAACTGTTAATTTACATATTGGAGCTGATTGGCTGGTGCGTTTATCACCTTGCACTTATCAGGTTTATCACCTTGCACTTCTCCAGGTTAATACATATACCCCATGATCTCCAATCACAGAATCTCTTACAGCCTTGAAACAAATGACATCATACAATTTAATCAGGGAGTAGTAAAATTACTGATATCAGTAATGTTCTCGTCTCTGATCCTGATTATATTGACAGATTCTAGACCATGAGCCTGATTCAGGTCGCCAAGGTAGAGAGGCTCATGCCACGAAGCAATGATGCTCGTTACTTTGTGCATGCACTGAGCCCTTACTGCGCCTGTCCAGTACGGGTCCTGCTTCGTTGGATGCACTAAGGTTGCAGACTGTCAGTAATTGACATAATGCTGTCATTTGCGGCAAGGGAGGGAGTTGGTGAACCTCGGATGCCGCACGGATCACTAATGCAATCAGGAGGCATCTACTTATATCTGATGTCTCCTGCTGTATTGCTATACTAGTGCATCACTGTTTATTCCATGTAAGCAGCAGCGATTGCACCTCCGTCCATATATAAATCAACCCCAATGTGTAAAGATGTGTCCATCATACTTACCGACATTTTAAATCTCCTCTCCAGGATGCCTCTGCCGGTCCACAATTTCGCTGTATTTTTCTACCCTTTTAGCCACTTCACTAGGAAGTGGGCAGAATGCAGGAGGGGTTCCCACTCTTATGGGGCTGTGGGGGACTACTCGTGAAACCAGGTGTCTCCCACAGAATCCAGGAGAGTAGGTAAGTATGGTGTCCATGTGCTGATGTAGAGGAGCTGTGTCCAATGCAAATGTCCATGTGCTGATGTAGAGGAGCTATGTCCAATGCAGGGTCTTACCTGGAAAAGATGGATGAAATTGGAAATGAGTTACCTGTCTATAAATCATCATCTACGCATATATACGTATACACAGATTATACTGTCTTGAGTTTTCACAATTCAAAGTTCCACGATCGTAAAAATGTATTGAGAAGGAAATGGCTTGACTATAAACTTAACAACCAGTTCTGTGACAACAATGACAGTGACATTTAAAATCAGCTTTTGAACAAAAAATGAAAAGAGAAAGAAAGAAAACAACATTGGGGCCTGTCTCCAATACTAAAAACAGGAAGAACTATGCAACGATCATGGCCTCATATAACCTAAGAACTAAGGGGCATATTCATGATGAAAAAATTGTGCAATGAGAATTTTTAGTTTTAAATTCTAATTGTATTCTCACAATATTTTCATTATTCATCATGGACCTCTCTTAAAACGATCACTCCCGAAAAACCGTACTTTTAGCTTAGTCTTTCGGGAAGTGATAATTTTCCACTCAGGCTGCCAGGCTGCAAGAGGAAGCACTGCAGCTGCACCCACTCCCCACTGGCACCTTATTGCCGGAGCTGCTTGGCTGCCAGGTCGCTGTGCTGCCTTGGACCCCACCGCCTAATGGTGACCTTGCCGGGGATGGCAAGCAGGAAAGTAATGCTGCAGCCGCGGCCCTCCCACTCCCCCCCGGCATAATTATTGGCTGCTGGGTCATGCAGCAGCCGCGGACTGGGGATGCCAGGCTGTCAGAGGTCTGCTGCCATTGAGGTCCCCCCACCCCCTGCTGCACAAACTGCACAAGCTGTCGCTGCCACGGCCCCCCTCCTCCCCCGCTGGAACTTTATTGCTGCCCCCCACCACCACCGTGTAAATGGCAGCTTGTGAAGAGATTCTGGGGCTTTTCACTATCTCAGGATGGTGAATAGTTTCACGTTCAAACTCCAGAAAAAATGCTTTTCCGGAGTTTAATGAATGACACAATTTCTACACCCCCTGGGGAGTGTAGAAATTGTGACATTTAATGGATAATGAATATGACTCTAAACGTCAGAGTCCAAACACACATACAAAGCATCACCTGGAACTCTTGCCCAGCAGTCCCAACATCACGGCCATGGCTTTGGCCGTTCTTCAACTGATAAACCTGCAAGCACCTATGACTTCAGGTATTATTTCAAATACATGTATTTAACCACTTGCCTGGCATGGTCGCATCAGATGCGACCATACCAGCAAGTGCTTTATCTGACCTGGTCACACAGGATGCGACCAGTCAGATTAACAGTGTTTACGGCTGCAGGGAAGGGAAACTTCCCTTTGCTGCTGCAATTAGAGGGACCAAAAGGTCCCTCTGCCTCACTGCACCCTCCCCTCCTAGGTGGATGTATAGGCTTGAATGGCCTTTTGCTGTTCCTACATCCTCTGATGCATATAGAGTGTTGAATTCCACCTTGTTAACACCTCTTGCTTCAGATGATGGCAAGGCAGGTTCAGTAGTGTTTGCTGGCACTCCAGTCTTTAGCACACAGTTGCTGAATGTCGAAAGTGGCCCACAATTTTTTTGCCCACCGACAGCATCTCCTGCACGCCCCTGTCATTTAAAAATAATTCTGCACCACCAAATTATTATTATTTATTACCAGTTATTTATATAGCGCACACATATTCCACAGCGCTTTACAGAGAATATTTGGCCATGCACATCAGTCCCTGCTCCAGTAGAGCTTACAATCTATATTCCCTACCACATGTACACACACACACACATTCACGCTAGGGTTAATTTTTTATTGGGATCCAATTAACCTACCAGTATATTTTTGGATTGTGGGAGGAAACCGGAGTACCCGGAGGAAACCCACGCAAGTACGGGGAGAATATACAAACTCCACACAGTTGGGCCATGGTGGGAATCGAACCCATGACCTCAGTGCTGTGAGGCAGTAATGCTAACCATTACACCATCCGTACTGCCCAATTGTATGTGAATTGTATGTGCAAAATATGGGGCGTGCTGGAATTTGCCCAGATGTAATGCATGCAAAATATTGGTGGCATTGTCTGATATTACAAATCCCCAGGAGAGTTAAAGTGGTTTAAGCCATTGTGCGATGATGTCCCTCAGTTTCCGTAAGAGGTTGTCAGCGGTGTGCCTCTTATGGAAACCAGTGATACACAGCGTAGCCTGCCTAAGAAATAGTTGGCGTTTGTGAGATGCTGCTGCTGGTGCCACTGCTATTGTTGCTGCAGAAGGCAACACATCTACCCAGTGGGCTGTCACAATCATGTAGTCCTTAGTTTGCCCTGCTCCACTTATCCACAGGTTAAGGACACTGAGGACACTTTTCTTAATGTCCCTGTGCAGTCCGGGAATCGCTTGCCTAGTGAAGTGGAATCTAGATGAGATTTTGTACCGAGGACACAGTACGTCCATCAACTGTCTAAATCCCACTGCACTAATGGTGGATACCGGACGCACGTTTAACACCAGCATAGTCTCAGTAATCCGCTTTGCAACAGGATGACTGCTGTCATATTTCATCTTATTTGTAAAGGACTGTTGGACAGTCAATTGCTTAGTTGAAGTAGTACAAGTGGTCTTCTGACTTCCTCTCTGGGATGATGATCGACTCCTAGGAGCAATGGCAGCAGCAGTAGGCATACCACTCAAGGATCCTCCGTAGGAATCCCAGTTAGGAGAGGACTCGTCAGTCATACCAGTTACATGGCCTAGAGGACTACTTACATTCCTGTCTAAGGAGGAAATTGATGTTGAGGGAGTTGGTGGTGTGGCTTGCAGGAGCTTGGGTACAACAGGAGGAAGGGATTTAGGTGTCAGTGGACTGCTTACGCTATTACCCAAAGCTTCTTAATTTGACAATGACTTATGATGAATGTGCTGCAGGTAATGTATAAGGGAGGATGTCCCTAGGTGGTTAACGTCCTTACCTCTACTTATTACTAGTGATGTGCACCGGACATTTTTCGGGTTTTGTGTTTTGGTTTTGGATTCGGTTCCGCGGCCGTGTTTTGGATTCGGACGCGTTTTGGCAAAACCTCACCGAAATTTTTTTGTCGGATTTGGGTGTGTTTTGGATTTGGGTGTTTTTTTCAAAAAAACCCTCAAAAACAGCTTAAATCATAGAATTTGGGGGGCATTTTGATCCCATAGTATTATTAACCTCAATAACCATAATTTCCACTCATTTCCAGTCTATTCTGAACACCTCACAATATTATTTTTAGTCCTAAAATTTGCACCGAGGTCGCTGGATGGCTAAGCTAAGCGACACAAGTGGCCGACACAAACACCTGGCCCATCTAGGAGTGGCACTGCAGTGTCAGGCAGGATGGCACTTCAAAAAAATAGTCCCCAAACAGCACATGATGCAAAGAAAAAAAGAGGCGCACCAAGGTCGCTGTGTGACTAAGATAAGCGACACAAGTGGCCGACACAAACACCTGGCCCATCTAGGAGTGGCACTGCAGTGTCAGACAGGATTGCACTTCAAAAAAATTGTCCCCAAACAGCACATGATGCAAAGAAAAAAAGAGGCGCACCAAGGTCGCTGTGTGACTAAGCTAAGCGACACAAGTGGCCGACACAAACACCTGGCACATCTAGGAGTGGCACTGCAGTGTCAGACAGGATGGCACTTCAAAAAAATAGTCCCCAAACAGCACATGATGCAAAGAAAAAAAGAGGCGCACCAAGGTCGCTGTGTGACTAAGCTAAGCGACACAAGTGGCCGACACAAACACCTGGCCCATCTAGGAGTGGCACTGCAGTGTCAGACAGGACGGCACTTCAACAAAATTGTCCCCAAACAGCACATGATGCAAAGAAAAAAAGAGGCACACCAAGGTCGCTGTGTGACTAAGCTAAGCGACACAAGTGGCCGACACAAACACCTGGACCATCTAGGAGTGGCACTGCAGTGTCAGACAGGATGGCACTTCAAAAAAATTGTCCCCAAACAGCACATGATGCAAAGAAAAATGAAAGAAAAAAGAGGTGCAAGATGGAATTGTCCTTGGGCCCTCCCACCCACCCTTATGTTGTATAAACAGGACATGCACACTTTAACGAACCAATCATTTTAGCAACAGGGTCTGCCACACGACTGTGACTGAAATGACTGGTTGGTTTGTGCCCCCACCAAAAAAGAAGCAATCAATCTCTCCTTGCACAAACTGGCTCTACAGAGGCAAGATGTCCTCCTCATCATCATCCTCCGATTCCTCACCCCTTTCACTGTGTACATCCCCCTCCTCACAGATTATTAATTCATCCTCACTGGAATCCACCATCTCAGATCCCTGTGTACTTTCTGGAGGCAATTGCTGGTGAATGTCTCCACGGAGGAATTGATTATAATTCATTTTGATGAACATCATCTTCTCCACATTTTCTGGAAGTAACCTCGTACGCCGATTGCTGACAAGGTGAGCGGCTGCACTAAACACTCTTTCGGAGTACACACTGGAGGGAGGGCAACTTAGGTAGAATAAAGCCAGTTTGTGCAAGGGCCTCCAAATCGCCTCTTTTTCCTGCCAGTATACGTACGGACTGTCTTACGTGCCTACTTGGATGCGGTCACTCATATAATCCTCCACCATTCTTTCAATGGTGAGAGAATCATATGCAGTGACAGTAGACGACATGTCAGTAATCGTTGGCAGGTCCTTCAGTCCGGACCAGATGTCAGCACTCGCTCCAGACTGCCCTGCATCACCGCCAGTGGGTGGGCTCGTTATTATTAGCCTTTTCCTCGCACCCCCAGTTGCGGGAGAATGTGAAGGAGGAGCTGTTGACGGGTCACGTTCCGCTTGACTTGACAATTTTCTCACCAGCAGGTCTTTGAACCTCTGCAGACTTGTGTCTGCCGGAAAGAGAGATCCAACGTAGGTTTTAAATCTAGGATCGAGCACGGTGGCCAAAATGTAGTGCTCTGATTTCAACAGATTGACCACCCGTGAATCCTGGTTAAGCGAATTAAGGGCTCCATCCACAAGTCCCACATGCCTTCCGGAATCGCTCTGTTTTAGCTCCTCCTTCAATGTCTCCAGCTTCTTCTGCAAAAGCCTGATGAGGGGAATGACCTGACTCAGGCTGGCAGTGTCTGAACTGACTTCACGTGTGGCAAGTTCAAAGGGTTGCAGAACCTTGCACAACGTTGAAATCATTCTCCACTGCGCTTGAGTCAGGTGCATTCCCCCTCCTTTGCCTATATCGTGGGCAGATGTATAGGCTTGAATGGCCTTTTGCTGCTCCTCCATCCTCTGAAGCATATAGAGGGTTGAATTCCACCTCGTTACCACCTCTTGCTTCAGATGATGGCAGGGCAGGTTCAGGACTGTTTGGTGGTGCTCCGGTCTTCTGTACGCGGTGGCTGAATGCCGAAAGTGGCCCGCAATTCTTCGGGCCACCGACAGCATCTCTTGCACGCCCCTGTCGTTTTTTAAATAATTCTGCACCACCAAATTCAATGTATGTGCAAAACATGGGACGTGCTGGAATTTGCCCAGATGTAATGCACGCACAATATTGCTGGCGTTGTCCGATGTCACAAATCCCCAGGAGAGTCCAATTGGGGTAAGCCATTCTGCGATGATCTTCCTCAGTTTCCGTAAGAGGTTGTCAGCTGTGTGCCTCTTCTGGAAAGCGGTGATACAAAGCGTAGCCTGCCTAGGAACGAGTTGGCGTTTGCGAGATGCTGCTACTGGTGCCGCCGCTGCTGTTCTTGCTGCGGGAGGCAATAGATCTACCCAGTGGGCTGTCACAGTCATATAGTCCTGAGTCTGCCCTGCTCCACTTGTCCAAATGTCCGTGGTTAAGTGGACATTGGGTACAACTGCATTTTTTAGGACACTGGTGACTCTTTTTCTGAGGTCTGTGTACATTTTCGGTATCGCCTGCCTAGAGAAATGGAACCTAGATGGTATTTGGTACCGGGGACACAGTACCTCAATCAAGTCTCTAGTTGCCTCTGAATTAACGGTGGATACCGGAACCACGTTTCTCACCGCCCAGGCTGCCAAGGTCTGAGTTATCTGCTTTGCAGCAGGATGACTGCTGTGATATTTCATCTTCCTCGCAAAGGACTGTTGGACAGTCAATTGCTTACTGGAAGTAGTACAAGTGGTCTTCCGACTTCCCCTCTGGGATGACGATCGACTCCCAGCAGCTACAACAGCAGCGCCAGCAGCAGTAGGCGTTACACTCAAGGATGCATCGGAGGAATCCCAGGCAGGAGAGGACTCGTCAGACTTGCCAGTGACATGGCCTGCAGGACTATTGGCTTTCCTGGGTAAGGAGGAAATTGACACTGAGGGAGTTGGTGGTGTGATTTGCAGGAGCTTGGTTACAAGAGGAAGGGATTTAGTGGTCAGTGGACTGCATCCGCTGTCACCCAAAGTTTTTGAACTTGTCACTGACTTATGATGAATGCGCTGCAGGTGACGTATAAGGGAGGATGTTCTGAGGTGGTTAACGTCCTTACCCCTACTTATTACAGCTTGACAAAGGCAACACACGGCTTGACACCTGTTGTCAGCATTTGTGTTGAAATAATTCCACACCGAGGAGCAGATTTTTTTTGTATTTTGACCAGGCATGTCAATGGCCATATTCGTCCCACGGACAACAGGTGTCTCCCCGGGTGCCTGACTTAAACAAACCACCTCACCATCAGAATCCTCCTTGTCAATTTCCTCCCCAGCGCCAGCAACACCCATATCCTCATCCTGGTGTACTTCAACAGTGACATCTTCAATTTGACTATCAGGAACTGGACTGCGGGTGCTCCTTCCAGCACTTGCAGGGGGCGTGCAAATGGTGGAAGGCGCAAGCTCTTCCTGTCCAGTGTTGGGAAGGTCAGGCATCGCAACCGACACAATTGGACTCTCCTTGGGGATTTGTGATTTAGAAGAACGCACAGTTCTTTGCTGTGCTTTTGCCAGCTTAAGTCTTTTCATTTTTCTAGCGAAAGGATAAGTGCTTCCATCCTTATGTGAATCTGAACCACTAGCCATGAACATAGGCCAGGGCCTCAGCCGTTCCTTGCCACTCAGTGTCGTAAATGGCATATTGGCAAGTTTACGCTTCTCATCAGATGCTTTCAATTTTGATTTTTGGGTCATTTTACTGAACTTTTGTTTTTTGGATTTTACATGCTCTCTACTATGACATTGGGCATCGGCCTTGGCAGACGACGTTGATGGCATTTCATCGTCTCGGCCATGACTAGTGGCAGTAGCTTCAGCACGAGGTGGAAGTGGATCTTGATCTTTCCCTATTTTAACCTCCACATTTTTGCTCTCCATTTTTTAATGTGTAGAATTATATACCAGTATCAATAGCAATGGCCTACTACTATATATACTGCGCACAACTGAAATGCACCACAGGTATGGATGGATAGTATACTTGACGACACAGAGGTAGGTAGAGCAGTGGCCTTCCGTACCGTACTGCTATATATACTGGTGGTCACTGTCAGCAAACTGCAAAACTAAAATGCACCACAGGTATAGAATCTAGATGGATAGTATACTTGACGACACAGAGGTAGGTAGAGAAGTGGCCTTCCGTACCGTACTGCTATATATAGTATACCGGTGGTCACTGTGTCAGCAAACTGCAAAACTAAAATGCACCACAGGTATAGAATGTAGATGGATAGTATACTTAATGACGACACAGAGGTAGGTAGAGCAGTGGCCTTCCGTACCGTACAGCTATATGTAGTATACTGGTGGTCACTGTGTCAGCAAACTGCAAAACTAAAATGCACCACAGGTATAGAATGTAGATAGATAGTATACTTAATGACGACACAGAGGTAGGTACAGCAGTGGCCTTCTGTACCGTACTGCTATATATAGTATACTGGTGGTCACTGTGTCAGCAAACTGCAAAACTAAAATGCACAACAGGTATAGAATGTAGATGGATAGTATACTTAATGATGACATAGAGGTAGGTACAGCAGTGGCCTTCCATACCATACTGCTATATATAGTATACTGGTGGTCACTGTGTCAGCAAACTGCAAAACTTAAATGCACCACAGGTATAGAATGTAGATGGATAGTATACTTAATGACGACACAGAGGTAGGTACAGCAGTGGCCTTCCTTACCGTACTGCTATATATAGTATACTGGTGGTCTCTGTGTCAGCAAACTGCAAAACTAAAATGCACCACAGGTATAGAATGTAGATGGATAGTGTACTTAATGACGACACAGAGGTAGGTACAGCAGTGGCCTTCTGTACCGTACTGCTATATATAGTATACTGGTGGTCACTGTGTCAGCAAACTGCAAAACTAAAATGCACCACAGGTATAGAATGTAGATGGATAGTATACTTAATGACGACACAGAGGTAGGTACAGCAGTGGCCTTCCGTACCGTACTGCTATATATAGTATACTGGTGGTCACTGTGTCAGCAAACTGCAAAACTAAAATGCACCACAGGTATAGAATGTAGATGGATAGTATACTTAATGACGACACAGAGGTAGGTACAGCAGTGGCCTTCCGTACCGTACTGCTATATATAGTATACTGGTGGTCACTGTGTCAGCAGACTGCAAAACTAAAATGCACCACAGGTATAGAATGTAGATGGATAGTATACTTAATGACGACACAGAGGTAGGTACAGCAGTGGCCTTCCGTACCGTACTGCTATATATAGTATACTGGTGGTCACTGTGTCAGCAAACTGCAAAACTAAGATGCACAACAGGTATAGAATGTAGATGGATAGTATACTTAATGATGACACAGAGGTAGGTAGAGCAGTGGCCTTTCGTACCATACTGCTATATATAGTATACTGGTGGTCACTGTGTCAGCAAACTGCAAAACTAAAATGCACCACAGGTATAGAATGTAGATGGATAGTATACTTAATGACGACACAGAGGTAGGTACAGCAGTGGCCTTCCGTACCGTACTGCTATATATAGTATACTGGTGGTTACTGTGTCAGCAAACTGCAAAACTAAAATGCACCACAGGTATAGAATGTAGATGGATAGTATACTTAATGACGACACAGAGGTAGGTACAGCAGTGGCCTTCCGTACCATACTGCTATATATAGTATACTGGTGGTCACTGTGTCAGCAAACTGCAAAACTAAAATGCACCACAGGTATAGAATGTAGATGGATAGTATACTTAATGACGACACAGGTAGGTACAGCAGTGGCCTTCTGTACCGTACTGCTATATATAGTATACTGGTGGTTACTGTGTCAGCAGACTGCAAAACTTAAATGCACCACAGGTATAGAATGTAGATGGATAGTATACTTAATGACGACACAGAGGTAGGTACAGCAGTGGCCTTCCGTACCGTACTGCTATATATAGTATACTGGTGGTCACTGTGTCAGCAAACGGCAAAACTAAAATGCACCACAGGTATAGAATGTAGATGGATAGTATACTTAATGACGACACAGAGGTAGGTACAGCAGTGGCCTTCTGTACCGTACTGCTATATATAGTATACTGGTGGTCACTGTGTCAGCAGACTGCAAAACTAAAATGCACCACAGGTATAGAATGTAGATGGATAGTATACTTAATGACGACACAGGGGTAGGTACAGCAGTGGCCTTCCGTACCGTACTGCTATATATAGTATACTGGTGATCACTGTGTCAGCAAACTGCAAAACTAAAATGCACCACAGGTATAGAATGTAGATGGATAGTATACTTAATGACGACACAGAGGTAGGTACAGCAGTGGCCTTCCGTACCGTACTGCTATATATACTGGTGGTCACTGTGTCAGCAAACTGCACAACTGAAATGCACCACAGGTATAGAATCTAGATGGATAGTATACTTAATGACGACACAGAGGTAGGTACAGCAGTGGCCTACTGTACCGTAATGCTATATATTATATACTGGTGGTCACTGGTCAGCAAAACTCTGCCCGGTACTCCTCCTATATAATATTATACTGGTGGTCCCCAGTCCCCACAATAAAACAGCACACTGAGCACAGATATGGAGTGTTTTTCAGGCAGACAACGTATACTGGTGGTCACTGTCAGCAAAACTCTGCACTGTACTCCTGCTATATAATACAGCTGCTCCCCAGTCCCCACAATTAAGCAGTGTGAGCACAGATATATGCAGCACACTGAGCACAGATATGGAGTGTTTTTTTCAGGCAGACAACGTATTTCTGGTGGTCACTATCAGCAAAACTCTGCACTGTACTCCTCCTATATACAGCTGCTCCCCAGTCCCCACAATTAAGTAATAAGCAAGCACAAAATATTTGCAATGCATCAACATAAACGGAGAGGACGCCAGCCATGTCCTCTCCCTAACTTTTCCAATGCATGAGTGAAAATGGCGGCGACGCGCGGCTGCTTATATAGAATCCGAATCTCGCGAGAATCCGACAGCGGGATGATGACGTTCGGGCGCGCTCGAGTATGGCTCGGACCCGTGTAAAAAGGGTGAAGTTCGGGGGGGGGGGGTTCGGTTTCCGAGAAACCGAACCCGCTCATCACTACTTATTACAGATTGACAAAGGCAACACACGTCTTGACACCTGTGTCCAGATTTGTGGAGAAATAATTCCACACCAAAGAGGTGGATTTTTGGGTATTTTGCCCAGGCATGACAATGGGCTTTTTCATCCTATGGACAACAACTGTTTCCACTGGTGCCTTATTCAAACAAACCACATCACCATCAGAATCCTCATCTTCAACTTCCTCCTCAGCGCCAGCTACACCAATATCCTACTCATCCTGGTGTACTTCTACAGTGACATCCTCAATCTCAATATCAGCAACTGGACTGGTGGTGCTCCTCCCAGCACTTGCAGGTGGCGTGCAAATGGTGGTAGGAGCCTCCTCTTTCCATACAGTCTTGAGAAGGTGAAAAATTTGGAAGAGCGAGAATCAACTTGTAAGGCGCAGTCTACCCAATCCATTTGATAAAGATAAGACAATCAAGGAAGCATAAGAGTGATGGCTAGAGGGTCTTTATGAACCCATTCTGACAATATGGGCTAACAACAATTTGGTACCTTTGAACAATGCAGGGGATTGGGAGTCGTAACAGTTCCATATGGCCCAAGCCAGGGTAGCAGTAAAAGGGATACCTAAATCAATATTAATGTAAGTACAAATACAGTTGTGCTCATAAGTTTACATAACCTAGCAGAATTTGTGATTTTCTGGCCATTTGTCAGAGAATATGAATGATAACTCACAAACTATTCTTTCACTCATGGTTAGTGGTTGGGTGAAGCCATTTATTGTCAAACAACTGTTTACTCTTTTTAAATCATAATGACAACAGAAACTACCCAAATGACCCTGATCAAAAGTTTACATACCCCAGTTCTTAATACCGTGTGTTGCCCCCTTTAACATCAATGACAGCTTTAAGTCTTTTGTTGTAGTTGTGAATGAGGCTCTTTATTTTCTCAGATGGTAAAGCTGCCCATTCTTCTTGGCAAAAAGCCTCCAGTTCCTGTAAATTCTTGGGCTGTCTTGCATGAACTGCACGTTTGAGATCTTCCCAGAGTGGCTCAATGATATTGAGGTCAGGAGACTGAGATGGCCACTCCAGAACCTTCACTTTATTCTGCTGTAGCCAATGACAGGTCGACTTGGCCTTGTGTTCATTGTCATGTTGGAACGTCCAAGTACGTCCCATGCGCAGCTTCCGGGCTGATGAGTGCAAATTTTCCTCCAGTATTTTATGATAACATGCTGCATTCATCTTGCCATCAATTTTGACCAAGTTTCCAGTGCCTTTGTAGCTCACACATCCCTAAAACATCAGCGATCCACCTCCGTGTTTCACAGTAGGAATGGTGTAACTTCCATCATAGGCCTTGTTGACTCCTCTCCAAATGTAACGTTTATGGTTGTGGCCAAAAAGTTAAATTTTGGTCTCATCACTCTAAATGACTTTGTTCCAGAAGTTTTGAGGCTTGTCTCTGTGCTGTTTGGAGTATTGTCAGCGGGATGCTTTGTGGCATTTGCGTAGTAATGGCTTTCTTCTGGCGACTCGACCATGCAGCCCATTTTTCTTCAAATGCCTCCTTATTGTGCATCTTGAAACAACCACACCACTTTTTTTCAGAGAGTCCTGTATTTCAGCTGAAGTTATTTGTGGATTTTTCTTTGCATCCCGAACAATTTTCCTGGCAGTTGTGGCTGAAATTTTTGTTGGTCTACCTGACCGTGATTTGGTTTCCACAGAATCCCTCATTTTCCACTTCTTAATTAGAGTTTGAACACTGCTGATTGGCATTCTCAATTGCTTGGATATCTTTTTATATCCCTTTCCTGTTTTATACAGTTCAATTACCTTTTCCCGCAGATCCTTTGACAATTCTTTTGCTTTCCCCATGACTCAGAATCCAGACACGTCAGTGCAGCACTGGATGAAAGATGCAAGGGTCTTTCAGGAGTCCAGAAACTCACTGACCTTTTATACACACACACTGATTACAAGCAAACAGATCACAGGTGAGGATGGTTACCTTTAGTAGCCAATCAAACCCGTTTGTGTCAACTTGTGTGCATGTTATAAGGCCAAAATCTCCAGGGTATGTAAACTTTTGATCAGGGTCATTTAGGTAGTTTCTGTTGTCATTATGATTTAAAAAGAGTAAACACAGTTGTTTGACAATAAATGGCTTCACCCAACCACTAACCATGAGTGAAAGAAAAGTTTGTGAGTTATCATTCATATTCTCTGACAAATGGCCAGAAAATCACAAATTCTGCTAGGGTATGTAAACTTATGAGCACAACTGTATCATCCCAAAGTGCTTGGATTATGGGGCAAGACCAGGGACAGTGAATGATGTCTGCATTAGGAGAGGCACATTTAAGGCATAACGAATTATCAGAGACACCAGTTAGAAATCTAATGTGTAGAGTATAATATTCCCTATGTAGGATCTTTAAGTGCATCTCAGCATATGAGGAAGAAACCAAATTTTTATTAAGTAATGTACACCAGTGGATTACAGTCGAGAGATCTGTTCCTGGCAAGTCCGTTTTCCACTTGGCCAATCCAGTGGCAAGTTCAGACAAGTCTAACCTACGTCTGGTATGTGCATATATTAAAGATGTAGGATAGGAGGAAAATATATTCAGTCTCATCAGGTTATCTATGGGAAAAGAGAGATCAACTGGTCTCAAATGAGAAATTAAATGCATAGCAAAACTCCTCACTTGAAAATAGGTGAAGAGGGGGAAATCAAGGGTTGGGAATTTCTGTTTAAGTTGAGATAAAGGAAGAACTGCAGAGCAGTCGGTAGTCAAATACTGAAACACCAAGTGGAGGCCCTGACGATACCATAGTTTAATTATTGTACCAGCTTCCCCATCTTGGAATGCTGGATTAAAAAGAAGTGGTTGGTACAATGAATTTGCCAGTATAGGGCCCATATGTTTCCTTGGGTGGGATTCATGTGACCGGCGGTTGGGAGACCGACAGTCACATGACCTCCTCCAGCATCCCGACCCCTCACTATCCCGATGGTCGGTATGCCAACCAACAGGGACTATTTCCACTCGTGGGTGTCCACGACACCCATAGAGTGGAATATAACCCTGCAAGGGGCTTGCTGCACTCGCCCCTCCCCACCGGGATCCTGGCGTCGGTATGCTGCCAGGATCCCGGCGTCGGTATGCTGACCGGCGGTCTCCTGACCGCCGGTCAGCCATACTACACCCGTTTCCTTAGCTGAGTCCATGCCATATAAGGGTAGTGCAATAACAGATTCAAATGAAAGGAAGGCAACATGGCAGAATCCGAAAAGTGCAGAATAGACAGCAGGTCGAAATTTGGCAACATAGATTGTTCTAGTGTGCTGTTAACATAATTATCGCCACCTCCCACTCTATAATTGGCTGCCAAAGAATAATCTTCCAGGCAAGGTAGGTTGATACCCCCTAACGAGGTCGGCTGTTTAAGTTTAAATAGCGCAATGCGTGGACGTTTATTCGCCCAAATGAATTTTGTAAGGGCTCTATTGATGGTGTGTATGTCTCATTTAGATAGTAAAAATGGAAGCATGTGGATCGGGTAAAGAAGGCGAGGAAATGAGACCATTTTGTATAAGTGGCATCTACCCAAATAAGATATTGGCAAATGTTGCCATCTAGGAAAGTCACCCATCATTTTATTGAGAAAGTAAGAAAAATTCAATGAATATAAGGCAGTGAGTTTAGGCGAAAAGTGCAAACCCAAATACGTGATATAATCCTTTGCCCACTTAAATGGGAATGTAGTTCCCCAGTCATGTTTTGCCAATGACCCAACGCCAATGCCTCCGTTTTATCAAAATTAATTAAAGAGCCAGAAACCAAGTTAAAGGTCTTCAACATAGTTAATAGAGAAGGAAACGCTGCACAGGGGTCATTAAAGTAAAGCAATAAATCATCTGCAAAAGCAGATATCTTTATAGAGTGCGGACCGATTCCTATTCCCTGCAATGAAGTGTCTCGTATACAGGTGCGAATCAGGGGGTCATGGGCTAAATTAAAGAGGAGAGAGGAAAGGGGGCATCCCTGACGTGTGCCTCTATGTAATGTAAATGGGGATGTATTTAACCCATTAATTGTGAGGTAGGCCTGCGGATTAGGGGGCTAATTCAGACCTTATCACTGCTGTGCGTTTTCGCTCAGCACCGGCATATCTTAGCCCTGCGATCGCCTCTTCCTGATTGACAGGCAGAGGCAGTCGCTGGGATGGAGGGTAAGGGCCGGTGTCATTTGGCCACCGTTTAGGGGGCGCGGTCCGGGCAACGCAGGCATGCCTGGACCGTTTGGGGGGTGGGCCGCGGCAGCTGCTTGATGACACATGCAGCCGCTGTGACCCGGGCAGCGACGAGTAGCTCCCTGCCAGTGCGCAGGAGCTGCGCTGGTAGGGAGCTACTCTTCCAGTACAAAAGCATCACCACTGTGCGATGCTTTTGTACTTATGCAGAGGGTGGTAGAGCCTGACATGCGGGGCAGACAAGACCAGTGCTGGGCGTCCCCCCGCAATGTCTGAAGACTGATCGTAGATGTGCTAAATTTAGCACATCTATGATCAGGTCTGAATTAGGCCCATGTATAGAGCGATCGGAAGACTCTTATAAAATCTACTTCAAAATGTTGTGTATGAAGCACTCTAAGCAAATGAGACCATGACACATGGTAAAAACCCTTATCAGCATCACAACTAACTACAAAGCACTACAAAGCAGTCAAAGCACTAGAACCATGTATTGCTGCCACCAGTGTATGAACATTATGCACTGAAGTTTTGGATTTTACAAACCCAGTTTGGACTGGATGTAGTATACGTAGTAAAACTAATTGTAGGCGGGAGATCCTGATGTTTTCTGTAGGCCTCAAGCAACCGGACCTTATCAGCATAATCAAGTACTGAGGTCTGTCTCTAGCGGATTGACAATCCGGGCCAATGCGGTGAACACACTCCATCAGGATGAAGCCAGCATCTGAAACACAACCAAGTTCCTGCGGCAGCCACTGGGAGACTAGCTTCATAAGGTCATATGGTTTCACAGACTCTGGAAGCCCAATAAGACGAACATTGTTTGTCCTGTTCCTGTTCTTCAAATTTTCTAGCTTTTCCTGAATGGATACCAGCAACTTATCTTGTTCCACAAGAGACGTTTTAGCCGTAGACAAATCATCCTCGAAATCAGAGACTCTCTGCTTCGCTTCAGAGATACGTTGATCATGGTTGGCCAATTGGCTGAAAGCCGAATGAAGGGAGTCTTTCAGGGAAGACAATTCTTGATCCAGCAATAACAAAAGAATATTCGTGATCTTGCTAGCATGAAGCGAGAATTGACCACAAGGACTGGAACTATGGGTAGTTGCAGGAGAAGCAGCGCTATTGGCAGCAGAAAAGTCACATCCCTTGCCTTTATCTGACTGGGTGCCCCTGAGCTTCCTAGGCATCTTAGACATGAACTTGTCCATAGTAAGCGTGAGATATAAATGGTGAGACAAATACAAAGATAGCAAGCACAAAGGGAGCAGGCAGAACAATAAAATGTAAAGAGCTGCTGCGTGGGGGACTGCCAGCGGGGGGAGTCCAAATTGCCAAAAGCAGTCACAGTATACCCAAAAAATTTAAAGGAGAGATAAAAAAAATGGAAAGAAAGCAAACATTTGAATGAAGAGGAGTTCACTCCAAGTGCAGCTTAGTCCTGTGGAAAGGCAGAGTAGCAGGAGGGGGAGTTTACAGCTCAATATAGAAAGACACAATGGGCTCAAAAAAGCACCCCTACCCCTGTCCTCTTCCAGGCAGACAGAGGAAAGGACTACAAAATAATAATAATAATAATAATAATAAACTTTGCCGCAGGTATGGACCAGCCAGTAACTGTAGCAAACCGGTAGCAGAGTCCAGGGGAGACAGTGAGCTGCAATTAGAAGTCTGCAAGATGGCCCCCGGGAGGAGAGTGTTGTGCAGCTGTGGTCCCGGAGCCCCTCAGACAGACACTGTACAGCTGGGCAGTGTGAAAGCAGGAGAGTCAGCAGCCGGAGGAGGCACCTGCGAGCACAGAGATCAGCAATGGAGCCGCTATCTTGGACGGAACAGTAAGCTCCGTCCCGCTGCCCTGGACGTCTTAAGCTAAGTTTTAGCAGATGCCTGGCAGGAGAAAATCCAGGGCACGTCTTCTCTCACAGTCCACCTGGCCATGACCCCCTGGCCAGAGTGTACTTTTATTTTAACAACAGCACCCCTGAATTTTTACAGCATACAGGGCCAGTGTACTTTTATTTTAACAACAGCACCCCTGTATTTTTATAGCATACAGGACCAGTGTACTTTTATTTTAACAACAGCAACCCTGAATTTTTACAGCATACAGGGCCAGTGTACTTTTATTTTAACAACAGCACCCCTGTATTTTCACAGCATACAAGTCCAGTGTACTTTTATTTTAACAACAGAACCCCTGAATTTTTACAGCATACAGGGCCAGTGTACTTTTATTTTAACAACAGCACGCCTGTATTTTTACAGCATACAAGTCTAGTGTACTTTTATTTTAACAACAGAACCCCTGAATTTTTACAGCATACAGGGCCAGTGTACTTTTATTTTAACAACAGCACCCCTGATTTTTTTTTACAGCATACAGGGCCAGTGTACTTTTTTTTTTTGTATAATCTGTTTTTATTGAAAATAATACAGACATAAATCGATATATAAGCACATGGAAACATAGTATCAAACACATAGAAAACAGCTGCACACAGCAGTGTACAGTAGTATGAGCAGGGTCAAAGCAACGTGTCAAATATGGCAAAAGTCTGCATTAACATTTTTAAAACAGAAAAATTAGAAGAAGACAGAAAAACAGGGGGAAGGAAGAGAAAGAAAGGAAGAAAATGTGACCGAGCCGAGAATGCAGAGAAACTACGAGAAAAAAGAAAGAAGAAAACAGACACATCCAAATATGTATACTAGTAACAAATTAACCACCATATCATTTCAGGGAAGAGATATAGGTTTTGTAAGACTCAGAGGATTTATATTCTATCCAAGGCAGCGATATAGTTATAAACTTGGTCCGTCTGTCTCTAGAGCTCAGTAAAATATCTTCCATATTCATATAGTAATCTAGTCTGGAAAACCAGACGTTCCGAGTAGGGGGATTAGAGGACCTCCACATAATTGGAATTACTGCACGGGCGGCATTGCCAAGGTGTCTTAACAGTGATGTCTTATAAGTGGATAGTGGAGTAGAGGAGTGGTTCAATAACCAAGAGGCTGGGTTGGATGGGACAGGAGTGTGTAGGATAATACTGGAAATGGAGACTACATCATCCCAAAAAGTTTTAATAAGGGGACAAGACCACCAAATGTGTAACAAAGAACCTAAGTCTTTATGGCACCTCCAACAGGCGGGGGATATAGATGGAGAAATAGCATGTAGAAGAGAAGGGTGTCTGTACCATCTCATCAGTATCTTATATTGCGTTTCTCTTACTTGTATGCAAATGGAACTCCCATGAGCCTTAAGAAATATAGATTCCCATTCTCTATCTGAAAGTTCAGATCTCTTTCCCATTTCTGGGTGAAAGAAAGGGGGGGTCAAGGAGTCAGACATGTGCAGGAGTTTATACAGGGTTGATATTGTGTGCACAGGGTGCAGAGGTGCAATACACATCCTTTCAAATGGAGTCATCTCCTGAGATGCTTGGCAGTAGATATTGCCAAGTGTCGCACCTGTAAAAACTTCCAGAAATCAGCCTATGGAATATCCCATTTTGCCCGAATATCTGAGAATTGCTTAACCCCAGATGGTTGTACTAGCTGACCCACTCTAAAAAGTCCCTCTAAAGCCCAGTTTTGGGTACTTTTATTTTTACTGCACCCCTGAATTTTTACAGCATATAAGACAGGGATAGTGTACATTTATAATCACTGCATCCCTGAATTTTTACAGCATACAAGACAGGGCCAGTGTACATTTATTTTCTCTGCACCCCTGAAGTTTTACAGCATACAAGACAGGGCCAGTATACATTTATTTTCTCTGCACCCCTGAAGTTTTACAGCATACAAGACTGAGCCAGTGTACATTTATTTTCTCTGCACCCCTGAAGTTTTACAGCATACAAGACAGGGCCAGTGTACATTTATTTTCACTGCACCCCTGAATTTTTACAGCATACAAGACAGGGCCAGCACCCCTGTATTTTCACAGCATACAGGAGGACAGTGCCTCTGCCCCCTGTACAACACAGTGACAGCCAGGACAGCAACACCCATGTACAGCTGCAGCACCCCTAACAGCACATGAAACACCAGTGACAGCCAGGACAGCACCCCTAACATCACTGGGACACCACAGTGACAGGAAAAGCACCCCTACAGAGCACACACTGACACCCCACGACGCCACCACTCACAGAGAGACAGAGGTCTGTCTCCCTTACTCTCCAAGTCTGTAGGGAAAATGGCGTCAATGCACGACTGTCTATATGGAATCCAAAACCCACAAGAATCCAACAGCGGGATGTTGATGTTTTGCTTTGTTCTAGTTTTCGAGTCTGGCGGGACTTGGATTCTGGCTTGGAACGTGAAGTTCGGGGGGTTTCGGTTCTCTGAGAACCGAACCCGCTCATCTCTAAAAAAAACGACAATTTCAGAGTGGTTTTTGGGGAAATAAATAGTCAGTTAAGTGGTTAATAGACTGTAACCAACTGATTCTCCGAAGCACCTGAGCATCTATGAAGAAATACCTCATAGGCATGGAAAGATAATTAAAAATAAACTATGGACAAATAGAAATTCTGAGCCCAGTCAGTTCAGCTCTGTGGGATTTCACTTAAAAATCGATATTTCATCTTTGTGCAGAAAATGGTGGTGTGCAAAATAATTGTGACAGCTTGTTATTTGGCACATAGGGGGTTATTCAGATGTGGACAGAGGTGCTTTTCAGGTCACAAAGTACTGGTTATCAGTACTTTTTGCATGCGCAAGACCCGTTCTGAGTGTGCGTGAACGGGTCCTGAGACATCGCAAGCGACCCCTCATCATACTGTCTTTAACTGACTGTCTGATGCCATTTTGGGGGTAGGGAGGGGGCAGATTCAGCCTATGTTTGTGAAAACAGAGGCATATTGCCGCAGTTTAGGGGGTGGGAAGAGGTCAGGGATCTCCATAGTTGGACGGAGATTTTCTGACCTCTGCGATGGGTGGCTTGCATGGCACCTTGTGTGCCGCAAGCTTCCTGATGGTGAGTGAGAGATCCTATACTGCGTTCTAGGATGTACGTCTGATTAGTACTGCAGCAGGAGGGGTATGCTTCTAATAAATGCCTCTTGCTGCATTTCCGTACAATCTGAATGATCCTCATAATTATTTACATTTAAAGACTTAATGCACTGTGGTCAAGAGAGGGATGGTGGATACAAAGTACCTGGGGCATACCTCAATGTGGAGCTCGTACTTTGGGTCTTGTCATCCACAATGGGTCATGGCTTTCACCCACATACTTGGTTTCTTTCCTAATTCTGCCTGATGGCGCTCTTGGTAGCACATTGAGCTGGGGCTGCCCTCCAGCCAGTCACCTTTGTCTTCAGGTCTGAGTCTGGGAGAAGGTGTGGGGTGCATGCATTGTCCCCTTATGTGCTCTGTCTGTCTACTTGAGGGCAAATTCACTAGAGATGAGCGGGTTCGGTTTCTCTGAATCCGAACCCGCACGAACTTCATGTTTTTTTTCACGGGTCCGAGCGACTCGGATCTTCCCGCCTTGCTCGGTTAACCCGAGCGCGCCCGAACGTCATCATGACGCTGTCGGATTCTCGCGAGACTCGGATTCTATATAAGGACTCGAGCCGCGCGTCGCCGCCATTTTCACACGTGCATTGAGATTGATAGGGAGAGGACGTGGCTGGCGTCCTCTCCATTTAGATTAGGAGAGAGAGAGAGAGATTGACCTGAGGCTGATACTGTAGAAGAGAGTGCAGAGTTTAGTGACTGACCACAGTGACCACCAGCAGTGCAGTTGTTTTATTTAATATATCCGTTCTCTGCCTGAAAAAAACGGTACACACAGTGACTCAGTCACATACCATATCTGTGTGCACTGCTCAGCCCAGTGTGCTGCATGCCTGCATCATCTATGTATATATTATATATCTGACTGTGCTCAGCTCACACAGCTTATAATTGTGGGGGAGACTGGGGAGCACTGCAGTGCCAGTTATAGGTTATAGCAGGAGCCAGGAGTACAAGACAGTCACATACCATATCTGTGTGCACTGCTCAGCCCAGTGTGCTGCATCATCTATGTATATATTATATATCTGACTGTGCTCAGCTCACACAGCTTATAATTGTGGGGGAGACTGGGGAGCACTGCAGTGCCAGTTATAGGTTATAGCAGGAGCCAGGAGTACATATTATATTAAAATTAAACAGTGCACACTTTTGCTGCAGGAGTGCCACTGCCAGTGTGACTGACCAGTGACCTGACCACACTGACCACCAGTATAGTTAGTAGTATACTATATTGTGATTGCCTGAAAAAGTTAAACACTCGTCGTGTGACTTCACTTGTGTGGTGTTTTTTTTTTATTCTATAAAAAACTCATTCTGCTGACAGACAGTGTCCAGCAGGTCCGTCATTATATAATATATATACCTGTCCGGCTGCAGTAGTGATATATATATATTTTTTATATCATTATTTATCATCCAGTCGCAGCAGACACAGTACGGTAGTTCACGGCTGTAGCTACCTCTGTGTCGGCACTCGGCAGTCCATCCATAATTGTATACCACCTACCCGTGGTTTTTTTTTCTTTCTTCTTTATACATACATACTACTACATCTCTTTATCAACCAGTCTATATTAGCAGCAGACACAGTACAGTACGGTAGTTCACGGCTGTGGCTACCTCTGTGTCGGCACTCGGCAGTCCGTCCATAATTGTATACCACCTAACCGTGGTTTTTTTTTCTTTCTTCTTTATACATACATACTACGACATCTCTTTATCAACCAGTCTATATTAGCAGCAGACACAGTACAGTACGGTAGTTCATGGCTGTGGCTACCTCTGTGTCGGCACTCGGCAGTCCGTCCATAATTGTATACCACCTAACCGTGGTTTTTTTTTCTTTCTTCTTCATACATACATACTACGACATCTCTTTATCAACCAGTCTATATTAGCAGCAGACACAGTACAGTACGGTAGTTCACGGCTGTGGCTACCTCTGTGTCGGCACTCGGCAGTCCGTCCATAATTGTATACCACCTAACCGTGGTTTTTTTTTTCTTTCTTCTTTATACATACATACTACGACATCTCTTTATCAACCAGTCTATATTAGCAGCAGACACAGTACAGTACGGTAGTTCACGGCTGTGGCTACCTCTGTGTCGGCACTCGGCAGTCCGTCCATAATTGTATACCACCTACCCGTGGTTTTTTTTTCTTTCTTCTTTATACATACATACTACTACATCTCTTTATCAACCAGTCTATATTAGCAGCAGACACAGTACAGTACGGTAGTTCACGGCTGTGGCTACCTCTGTGTCGGCACTCGGCAGTCCGTCCATAATTGTATACCACCTAACCGTGGTTTTTTTTTCTTTCTTCTTTATACATACATACTACGACATCTCTTTATCAACCAGTCTATATTAGCAGCAGACACAGTACAGTACGGTAGTTCACGGCTGTGGCTACCTCTGTGTCGGCACTCGGCAGTCCGTCCATAATTGTATACCACTTACCCGTGGTTTTTTTTTCTTTCTTCTTCAAACATACATACTACGACATCTCTTTATCAACCAGTCTATATTAGCAGCAGACACAGTACAGTACGGTAGTTCACGGCTGTGGCTACCTCTGTGTCGGCACTCGGCAGTCCGTCCATAATTGTATACTAGTATCCATCCATCTCCATTGTTTACCTGAGGTGCCTTTTAGTTGTGCCTATTAAAATATGGAGAACAAAAATGTTGAGGTTCCAAAATTAGGGAAAGATCAAGATCCACTTCCACCTCGTGCTGAAGCTGCTGCCACTAGTCATGGCCGAGACGATGAAATGCCAGCAACGTCGTCTGCCAAGGCCGATGCCCAATGTCATAGTACAGAGCATGTCAAATCCAAAACACCAAATATCAGTAAAAAAAGGACTCCAAAACCTAAAATAAAATTGTCGGAGGAGAAGCGTAAACTTGCCAATATGCCATTTACCACACGGAGTGGCAAGGAACGGCTGAGGCCCTGGCCTATGTTCATGGCTAGTGGTTCAGCTTCACATGAGGATGGAAGCACTCAGCCTCTCGCTAGAAAAATGAAAAGACTCAAGCTGGCAAAAGCACAGCAAAGAACTGTGCATTCTTCGAAATCCCAAATCCACAAGGAGAGTCCAATTGTGTCGGTTGCGATGCTTGACCTTCCCAACACTGGACGTGAAGAGCATGCGCCTTCCACCATTTGCACGCCCCCTGCAAGTGCTGGAAGGAGCACCCGCAGTCCAGTTCCTGATAGTCAGATTGAAGATGTCAGTGTTGAAGTACACCAGGATGAGGAGGATATGGGTGTTGCTGGCGCTGGGGAGGAAATTGACCAGGAGGATTCTGATGGTGAGGTGGTTTGTTTAAGTCAGGCACCCGGGGAGACACCTGTTGTCGGTGGGAGGAATATGGCCGTTGACATGCCAGGTGAAAATACCAAAAAAATCAGCTCTTCGGTGTGGAGGTATTTCAACAGAAATGCGGACAACAGGTGTAAAGCCGTGTGTTCCCTTTGTCAAGCTGTAATAAGTAGGGGTAAGGACGTTAACCACCTCGGAACATCCTCCCTTATACGTCACCTGCAGCGCATTCATAATAAGACAGTGACAAGTTCAAAAACTTTGGGTGACAGCGGAAGCAGTCCACTGACCAGTAAATCCCTTCCTCTTGTAACCAAGCTCACGCAAACCACCCCACCAACTCCCTCAGTGTCAATTTCCTCCTTCCCCAGGAATGCCAATAGTCCTGCAGGCCATGTCACTGGCAATTCTGA
Source organism: Pseudophryne corroboree (assembly GCF_028390025.1). Taxonomy (NCBI): domain Eukaryota; kingdom Metazoa; phylum Chordata; class Amphibia; order Anura; family Myobatrachidae; genus Pseudophryne; species Pseudophryne corroboree. The sequence continues at coordinate 258,842,149 of NC_086446.1, forward strand.
CGATTCCTCTCCTGCCTGGGATTCCTCCGATGCATCCTTGCTTGTAACGCCTACTGCTGCTGGCGCTGCTGTTGTTGCTGCTGGGAGTCGATGGTCATCCCAGAGGGGAAGTCGTAAGCCCACTTGTACTACTTCCAGTAAGCAATTGACTGTTCAACAGTCCTTTGCGAGGAAGATGAAATATCACAGCAGTCATCCTGCTGCAAAGCGGATAACTGAGGCCTTGACAACTATGTTGGTGTTAGACGTGCGTCCGGTATCCGCCGTTAGTTCACAGGGAACTAGACAATTTATTGAGGCAGTGTGCCCCCGTTACCAAATACCATCTAGGTTCCACTTCTCTAGGCAGGCGATACCGAGAATGTACACGGACGTCAGAAAAAGACTCACCAGTGTCCTAAAAAATGCAGTTGTACCCAATGTCCACTTAACCACGGACATGTGGACAAGTGGAGCAGGGCAGGGTCAGGACTATATGACTGTGACAGCCCACTGGGTAGATGTATGGACTCCCGCCGCAAGAACAGCAGCGGCGGCACCAGTAGCAGCATCTCGCAAACGCCAACTCTTTCCTAGGCAGGCTACGCTTTGTATCACCGCTTTCCAGAATACGCACACAGCTGAAAACCTCTTACGGCAACTGAGGAAGATCATCGCGGAATGGCTTACCCCAATTGGACTCTCCTGTGGATTTGTGGCATCGGACAACGCCAGCAATATTGTGTGTGCATTAAATATGGGCAAATTCCAGCACGTCCCATGTTTTGCACATACCTTGAATTTGGTGGTGCAGAATTATTTAAAAAACGACAGGGGCGTGCAAGAGATGCTGTCGGTGGCCAGAAAAATTGCGGGACACTTTCGGCGTACAGGTACCACGTACAGAAGACTGGAGCACCACCAAAAACTACTGAACCTGCCCTGCCATCATCTGAAGCAAGAAGTGGTAACGAGGTGGAATTCAACCCTCTATATGCTTCAGAGGTTGGAGGAGCAGCAAAAGGCCATTCAAGCCTATACAATTGAGCACGATATAGGAGGTGGAATGCACCTGTCTCAAGCGCAGTGGAGAATGATTTCAACGTTGTGCAAGGTTCTGATGCCCTTTCAACTTGCCACACGTGAAGTCAGTTCAGACACTGCCAGCCTGAGTCAGGTCATTCCCCTCATCAGGCTTTTGCAGAAGAAGCTGGAGACATTGAAGGAGGAGCTAACACGGAGCGATTCCGCTAGGCATGTGGGACTTGTGGATGGAGCCCTTAATTCGCTTAACAAGGATTCACGGGTGGTCAATCTGTTGAAATCAGAGCACTACATTTTGGCCACCGTGCTCGATCCTAGATTTAAAGCCTACCTTGGATCTCTCTTTCCGGCAGACACAAGTCTGCTGGGGTTGAAAGACCTGCTGGTGAGAAAATTGTCAAGTCAAGCGGAACGCGACCTGTCAACATCTCCTCCTTCACATTCTCCCGCAACTGGGGGTGCGAGGAAAAGGCTCAGAATTCCGAGCCCACCCGCTGGCGGTGATGCAGGGCAGTCTGGAGCGACTGCTGATGCTGACATCTGGTCCGGACTGAAGGACCTGACAACGATTACGGACATGTCGTCTACTGTCACTGCATATGATTCTATCACCATTGAAAGAATGGTGGAGGATTATATGAGTGACCGCATCCAAGTAGGCACGTCACACAGTCCATACTTATACTGGCAGGAAAAAGAGGCAATTTGGAGGCCATTGCACAAACTGGCTTTATTCTACCTAAGTTGCCCTCCCACAAGTGTGTACTCCGAAAGAGTGTTTAGTGCCGCCGCTCACCTTGTCAGCAATCGGCGTACGAGGTTACATCCAGAAAATGTGGAGAAGATGATGTTCATTAAAATGAATTATAATCAATTCCTCCGCGGAGACATTGACCAGCAGCAATTGCCTCCACAAAGTACACAGGGAGCTGAGATGGTGGATTCCAGTGGGGACGAATTGATAATCTGTGAGGAGGGGGATGTACACGGTGATATATCGGAGGGTGATGATGAGGTGGACATCTTGCCTCTGTAGAGCCAGTTTGTGCAAGGAGAGATTAATTGCTTCTTTTTTGGGGGGGGTCCAAACCAACCCGTCATATCAGTCACAGTCGTGTGGCAGACCCTGTCACTGAAATGATGGGTTGGTTAAAGTGTGCATGTCCTGTTTTGTTTATACAACATAAGGGTGGGTGGGAGGGCCCAAGGACAATTCCATCTTGCACCTCTTTTTTCTTTTATTTTTCTTTGCGTCATGTGCTGTTTGGGGAGGGTTTTTTGGAAGGGACATCCTGCGTGACACTGCAGTGCCACTCCTAAATGGGCCCGGTGTTTGTGTCGGCCACTAGGGTCGCTAATCTTACTCACACAGTCAGCTACCTCATTGCGCCTCTTTTTTTCTTTGCGTCATGTGCTGATTGGGGAGGGTTTTTTGGAAGGGACATCCTGCGTGACACTGCAGTGCCACTCCTAAATGGGCCCGGTGTTTGTGTCGGCCACTAGGGTCGCTTATCTTACTCACACAGTCAGCTACCTCATTGCGCCTCTTTTTTTCTTTGCGTCATGTGCTGATTGGGGAGGGTTTTTTGGAAGGGACATCCTGCGTGACACTGCAGTGCCACTCCTAGATGGGCCAGGTGTTTGTGTCGGCCACTAGTGTCGCTTAGCTTAGTCATCCAGCGACCTTGGTGCAAATTTTAGGACTAAAAATAATATTGTGAGGTGTGAGGTATTCAGAATAGACTGAAAATGAGTGGAAATTATGGTTTTTGAGGTTAATAATAATATGGGATCAAAATGACCCCCAAATTCTATGATTTAAGCTGTTTTTTAGTGTTTTTAAAAAAAAACACCCGAATCCAAAACACACCCGAATCCGACAAAAAAAATTCGGTGAGGTTTTGCCAAAACGCGGTCGAACCCAAAACACGGCCGCGGAACCGAACCCAAAACCAAAACACAAAACCCGAAAAATTTCAGGCGCTCATCTCTAAAATTCACACATTAATGATCCTTCCGCAGGTTGACCTACAGTCTCCCTGTAATAAATTTAACTTGCTCTCTATAGTCAAGTTTTTTTCTCAAAAAAATTCCTAATCCACTTGCATGTATTCCAACTTACTTGTGTCACTGGATAGAAGATATATTAGGTAATGACTGTAGTTTGGTTATTAAATGTAATGCAGCTAGGAAATATATGTGTTGTGCTGAAAATGAGAGCCCTGACAATGCTCTGCTCGTGTATTGCTGATTTGGGGACAGAATACTTCATAGATGTGCAAGAACCTATTTGCAATGCAATATTTTCCACTTTGTACAATGATACATGTTTTATGCTCTGTATTTTACAGAACCATAGAAATAAAAATATTCATTTTAATTGTGTAGTTTTTCTCTCAAGTAGAATTCCATTATGTATTTTATTATTTATTCAGCTCACATCAATGGAAGATGGAAACATTTATTGAAAGTGACAGGACAAGATGTTCTACCATCTAAGTTGAAGTTGGCAAAATACATAATGTATTTTTTTTCCATTGCGCACAAGGGAACTCTAACATTTACTAGAAGTTATCCTTGGACAATATACCATCAGTGTCCTTCAAACACAGTATACTTTGAAGCTTGTAAGAGGCCATACAGATGATCAATTTATATAATGCACACCTTTTCCTCTCCTAGCTGTTATGTAATACCAACCAGCAGAGCGGGTAGCTGGGCGATAATGTGCCCTAGACACCGCACTTATGACATCATGATGTAAGGAAAAGGGGCTGGCCTGCCCCCAAGATGCTAAACAGGCTTAGGCTGCTCTCTGGTGGATCTATCGGCATTTGGGTGTTGCCAGGTGCCACAGCAAAACAATGGTGCCACCTCACAGGCTACTGATAGCTACTGTACAATACATAGCTGCCATCTGTCCTGTCTCTAATTCAAGGGATAGTCTTAACATTTATCTTTAGAACTGTTGTCCCTGCAGTGACAGATTAAGGTCCCCATAGACCTGGAGCTGAAATGTATGAAGGGTCTATTGTGTGTCACTGCAGGGGGTGTGACCAACATGTGGGTGTGTGCTACTGATATGGGGTCTGTCTGCGCTTTGAAGTGTGGCTAGAACCATGGACAGCATAGCTACTCACCTATCTTCCACCACCTCAATATACCACCCATGTTTGCTGATATGAAGCACCACTTGTTATATTATTGACCACTTAAAAAAAACATAAAACCCCCCACAAACTATGGTTTACTAATAAAATGCAACAATTTGTATTGATGAAGTGCTTTAACAGAAGTTTCACCCCTTTCGAACAGATAGTTTGCTATCACACAGTGTTAGAAGAAGTTGTGTTTATCCTGTGCATCATAAAAATGCTTAGTTCAAAATAAGAGCAATGTGTTAACTTAATTTTTTTAAGGAAATTGAACAGAACGCCCACCGAATCTTTCTGTATGCTAACTGAGACTTATGGGGTAGATTGTATGTCACGTTCACTTGTGTTTGAGTGGCACAAAAGATTTAGTGATGATCATGAGGCTGCTGAAGAAGATGAACATCCTGGAAGGTTTTGCTCATCAAAAACAAACGAAAATATAGAAAAAATTTGCGAAAGTTTGGGATACATTTACAGATCCCATATAGAGATATGCGGTGGGCACTTTTCATGTATTGTGTTTTAGTTTTGTATCTGGATCCCCGCTCGTGTTTTGGATCTGGATTGGTTTTGCCAAAACCACCCTTTCGGGGTTTTGGTTTTGGATCTGGATGATCAACAAAACATAAAAACAGCTAAAATCACAGAATTTGGGAGTAATTTTGATCCTACGGTATTATTAACCTCAATAACATTCATTTCCACTAATTTCCAGTCTATTCTGAACACCTCACACCTCACAATATTGTTTTTAGGCCAAAAGGTTGCACCAAGGTAGCTGGATGACTTTGTTAAGCGACACAAGTGTGCAGCACAAACACCTTGCCCATCTAGGAATGGTACTGCAGTGGCAGACAGAATGGCAGTTTTAAAAACTAGGCCCCAAACAGCACATAATGCAAAGAAAAAAAAAGAGGTGCAAGATTTATTTATTATTTTTATTTATTTATTACCACTTATTTATATAGCGCACACATATTCCGTAGCACTGTACAGTGAATATTTGCCCATTCACATCAGTCCCTGTCCCAGTGGAGCTTACAATCTATATTCCCTATCACATGTACACACAGACACATTCACACTAGGGTTAATTTTTTTATGTTGTGAGCCAATTAACCTACCAGTATATTTTTGGATTGTGGGAGCAAACCGGAGTACCCAGAGAAAACCCACGCAAGTACGGGGAGAATATACAAACTCCGCACAGTTAGAGTCATGGTGGGAATGGAACCCACGACCTCAGTGCTGTGAGGCAGTAATGCTAAACATTATACCATCCGTACTGCAAGATGGAATTGTCCACCCACCCTAATGTTGTATAAACAGGACATGCACAGTTTATTAAACCAATCATTTCAGCAACAGGGTCTGCCACATGACTGTGGCTGAAATTAGTGGTTTGTTTGGAAACCCCACAAAAAAGAAGCAATTAATCCTCCCACCAAAAAAGAAGCAATTAATCTCTCCTTGCACAAACTGGCTCTACAGAGGCAAGATGTCGTCCTCATCTTCCGATTCCTCACCCCTTTCAGTGTGTACATCCTCCTCCTCACAGACTATTAATTCGTCCCCACTGAAATACACCATCACAGGTTCCTCTGTACTTTCTGGAGGCAATTGCTGGTAAAGATCTTCCGGGAGGAATTTATAATTCATTTTGACGAACATCATCTTCTCCACATTTTGTGGAAGTAACCTGATTGCCGATTGGTGACAAGGTTACCGGCTGCACTAAAACTCTTTTGGAGCACACACTGGAGGGGGGGCAACTTAGGTAAAATAAAGCCAGTTTGTGCAAGGGCCTCCAAATTGCCTCTGTTTCTTGCCAGTATACATATATGGACTGTCTGACATGCCTACTTGGATGCTGTCACCGATATAATCCTCCACCATTCTTTCAATGGTGACAGCATCATATGCAGTGACAGTAGACATGTCAGTAATCATTGGCAGCTCCTTCAGTCTGGACGAGATGTCAACACTTGCTCCTGACTGCCCTGCATCACCACCAGCGGGTGGGCTTGGAGATTTTATACTTTTTCTCGCAGCCCCAGTTGGGAGAAAATTAAGGAGGAGGTGTTGACGGGTCACGTTCCGCTTGAGTTGACAATTGTCTCACCAGCAGGTCTTTGAACCTCTGCAGACTTGTGTCTGCCAGAAAGAGAGATACAACGTAGGCTTTAAACCTAGGATCAAGCACTGTGGCCAAAATGTAGTGCTCTGATTTCAACAGACGGACCACCGTTGAATCCTGGCAAAGCGAATGAAGGGCTCCATTCACAAGTCTCACATACTTTGCGGAATCGCTCTGTTTTAGCTCCTCCTTCAATTTCTCCAGCTGCTTCTGCAAAAGCCTGATGAGGGGAATGACCTGACTCAAGCTGCCAGTTTCTGAACAGAGTTCACGTGTGGCAAGTTCGAAAGGTTGGAGAACCTTGTACAACACGGAAATCATTCTCCACTGTGCTTGAGTAAGGTGCATTCCCCCTCCTTTGCCTATATCGTAGGTAGACGTACAGGCTTGAATGGCTTTTTGCTGCTCCTCCATCCTCTGAAGCATATAGAGTGTTGAATTCAACCTCATTATTACCACCTCTTGCTTCAGGTGTTGGCAGGAAAGGTTCAGGAGTGTTTGCTGGCGCTCCAGTCTTCGGCACGCAGTGGCTGAATGTTGAAAGTGGCCCACAATTTTTCGCTCCACCGACAGCATTACCTGCACACCCCTGTCATTTTTTCAAAAAATTCTGCACCACCAAATTAATTGTATGTGCAAAACATGGGACGTGCTGGAATTTGCCCATATGTAATGCATGCAAAATATTGGTGGCAATGTACGATATCACAAATCCCCAGGAAAGTCTAAGTGGGGTAAGCCATTGTGCGATGATGTCCCTCAGTTTCCATAAGAGGCTGTCAGCGGTGTGACTCTTATGGAAACCAGTGATATACAGCATAGCCTGCCTAGGAACGAGCTGGCATTTGTGAGATGCTGCTACTGGTGCCGCTGCTGTTGTTGCTGCGGGAGGCAATACATCTACCCAGTGGGCTGTCACAGTCAGGTAGTCCTTAGTTTGCCCTGCTCCACTTGTCCACATGTCCGTGGTTAAGTGGACACTGGGTACAACAGCATTATTCAGGACACTGAGGACAGTCTTAATGTCCCTGTACAGTCCAGGAATTGCTTTCCTAGTGAAGTAGAATCTAAATGGGATTTGGTACCGTGGACTCACTACCTTCATCAATTGTTTAAATCCCACTGCACTAATGGTGGTTACCGGACGCACAACTAACAGCAACATAGCTGTTAAGGCCTCAGTTATCCGCTTTGCAAAAGGATGACTGCTGTCATATTTCATCTTCCTCGCAAAGGACTGCTGGACAGTCAATTGCTTAGTTGAAGTAGAACAAGTGGTCTTCCGACTTCACCTCTGGGATGACGATCGACTCCCAGCAGCAACAACAGTAGCGGCAGCAGCAGTAGGTGTACCACTCAAGGATCCTCCAGAGGAATCCTGGTTAGGAGAGGACTCGTCAGTCATGCCAGTGACATGGCCTGCAGGACTACTGATGTTCCTGACTGAGGAGGAAATTAACGTTGAGGGAGTTGGTGGTGATGCTTGCAGTAGCTTGGGTACAAGAGGAAGAAGGGATTTAGGTGTCAGTGGACTGCTTACGCTCTTACCCAAGTTTCTGAACTTGACAATGACTTCTGATGAATGCACTGCAGGTGGCAGTACCACTGGACTTATACAGCAGTACCACTGGACTTATACGGCAGTACCACTGGACTTATACGGCAGTACCACTGGACTTATACGGCAGTACCACTGGACTTATACAGTAGTACCCCTGGACTTTTACGGCAGTACCCTTGGACTTTTACGGCAGTACTCCTGGACTTTTACGGCAGTACTCCTGGACTTATACGGCGGTACCACTGGACTGGACTTGTACGGCAGTACCACTGGACTAATAAAGCAGTACCCCTGGACTTATACGGCAGAACCCCTGGACTTATACGGCAGTACCCCTGGACTTATACGGCAGTACCACTGGACTTATACGGCAGTACCACTGGACTTATACGGCAGTACCACTGGACTTATACAGCAGTACCACTGGACTGATACGGCAGTACCACTGGACTGGACTTATATGGCAGTACCACTGGACTGGACTTATATGGCAGTACCCCTGGCCTTATACAGCAGTACCGCTGGACTTATACGGCAGTACCACTGGACTGGACTTGTACGGCAGTACCACTGGACTTGTACGGCAGTACCCCTGGACTAATAAAGCAGTACCACTGGACTTATACGGCAGTACCACTGGACTTATATGGCAGTACTCCTGGACTTATACGGCAGTACCACTGGACTGAACTTATACGGCAGTACCGCTGGACTTATACAGCAGTACCCTTGGACTTATACGGCAGTACCACTGGACTTATACGGCATTACCCCTGGACTTATATGGTAGTGCCACTTGACTTATACGGCAGTACCACTGGACTTATCTGGCGGTACCACTGAACTGGACTTATACGGCAGCACCACTGGACTTATACGGCAGTACCCCTCGACTTATATGGCAGTATCAGTGGACTTATACAGCAGTACCCCTGGACTTATACGGCAGTACCACTGGACTGGACTTTTTACAGCAGTACCCCTGGACTTATATGGCAGTACCACTTGACTTATGCGGCAGCACCCCTGGACTTATACGGCAGTACCATTGGACTTATATGGCGGTACCACTGGACTGGACTTATATGGCGGTACCACTGGACTGGACTTATATGGCAGTACCACTGGACTTATACAGCATTACCCCTGGACTTATACGGCAGTGCCTCTTGACTTATGCGGCAGTACCACTGGACTGGACTTATACGGCAGTACCACTGGACTTATACGGCAGTTCCCCTCAACTTATATGGCAGTATCAGTGGACTTATACAGCAGTACCCCTGGACTAATATGGCAGCATCCCTGGACTTATGCGGCAGCATCCCTGGACTTATACGGCAGTACCACTGGACTTATATGGCAGTACCACTGGACTGGACTTATATGGCAGTACCACTGGACTTATGGCAGCACAGGACACCACCACTGGACTTAAGGCAGCACAAGACACCACCACTGGACTTTTGGCAGCACAGGACACCACCACTGGACTTTTGGCAGCACAGGACACCACCACTGGAGTTTTGGCAGCACAGGACACCACCACTGGACTTTTGGCAGCACAGGACACCACCACTGGACTTTTGGCAGCACAGGACACCACCACTGGACTTTTGGCAGCACAGGACACCACCACTGGACTTTTGGCAGCACAGGACACCACCACTGGACTTTTGGCAGCACAGGACACCACCACTGGACTTTTGGCAGCACAGGACACCACCACTGGACTTATGGCAGCACAGGACACCACCACTGTACTGATGCAGCACAAGACAGCACCACTGGACTGGACTTATACAGCAGCACTGGACTTATGGCAGCTCAGGACACCACCACTGTTTCTGGACTGATGCAGCACAAGACACCACCACTGGACTGATGCAGCACAAGTCGGCGCTAGAATGACACAAAAGAGCAGGTCGTCACCCCATGCGCCACACCACTTTACCGCACAGACACTGAGGAGACATGTCCTCTCGCTACACTCTCCAGGACTGGAGTGAAAATGGCGGTGATGCGCGGCTCATTATATAGAATCCAAAACCCGCAAGAATCCGACAGCAGGATGATGACGTTTTGTCTCATTCTGGTTTCCGAGTCTGGTGGGAAAACCCTTGCAGGGCTTGGATCCGGGCTTCGTCTGTGATGTTCGGTAGGGTTTGGTTCTCAGGGAACCGAACCTGATCATCCCTAATACCATAAAACTCGTTTAGTGTTTGGCTAGAGTGACCATTTTATCCCTTTTACCTGTGACGCTCATAGATTACACAGGTTCTGTGGCAGATAAAAACCATCTGAAATGTAGGCTTGAAGTCAGCCAGCCACAGAACCATGAGCGTCCCAGATAAAACGGATAATATGGTCACTCTAGTTTGGCGTCTTTATTTTTCTTGAAAATGCATCTTATTTGCATTACTATGTGCAGGGACATTTCTAGAGAGGAGGAGGCCTGTGTGCAGGATCCATCTGGGCCCCCTTCTCTTTTACCGGCAATGATGTAGCTCTGGGCACTAGGGTCCCAGAGTGTAGTGGTGCAGTGGACATTTTATCAGTGATTTTCCTACTATGCATGCTTGAACACCGGGAAATTGGTGCTGCACCATTTTCCCAGTGATTACTCTAGCGCTGCTGCGGGACTTCGGAGTGTAAGTATTACAAATAATGGGTGCTGGGTGTGTGGTGTCCTGTGAGCACCGCACACACTGCACCCATTATAAATACACCAGTGGCTATGTGAATAGGACATACAAGCAGGCTCTGCTGATTAAAATGATATGCAGCATGTCTATATTCTCTGTGCATCTGTAGATGTATCTGCATATGAAATGGTATGTTACAGAGTTTTTGCATGCAGATTCAGCAATGGTCGCACACAGAATAAAGGCATGTCATATATCATTTTAATCAGTGTAAGCTGCTTTTGCATCTTATTCACATTGTTTTGCAAATAAGATGCACTATAATGGAACAAGTCACGCATAAAGATGCTCGGCGCTGCCGCGTCACACCATAGTATGGTATAACTAGAAAATCTGTTTAATGTGCAGGGAGGCTAGATGTAGGTGGACACATATCTAAGAGGACTCACAGTTTTAAAATAAAGTTAATAAATCTGATGAAACATGGATCTTACAGTACGGTCCTGAGACAAAACATTGGTCCATGTTCTGGAAAACACCATCATCAGAACGCATGTCAAAGCAAAAACCAAATTCAATGGCTTGTTAAATTGATTTCTTTGATACAGATGTGTCCGTTTACATTGTGACTGCAAAGTGTCACAAGTTGTGGAAAAGTGGGTCGCGTGCGTATCCATGGTCCCGCTATGCATTCACTGCAACAGGGCTTGTGGCCAATGCGTATGCACGCGGCATGCACATTGTAGTCCCGCTGTAGTGGGACACATCTGTATCAAGTGTGTTATTTTGGCAGACTAGGTACCAGAAAGAGCAATGTGAATCAACAGTACTACAAAATATTATAGAAACTGTGCAGGAAAGAAGCAGAAGAAAGAGGACAGAATAGTGTAAAAATGGTTTCATCCTCCATCAGGACAACGAACCAGCCCAAACAGTTTTTGGCCGAGGAAAAGATTGCAGTGCTAGAAAACCCTCCATACTCACGAGAACTAGCACTGTGTGACTTCTTTCGTTTCCCTAAAGCCAACTCTGTACTCAAGGGAACCCATATTACATCAGTTACTGAGGTAAAAAAGAAAACAATGGAGCTGTTGAGACAGCCGACAGATAATGAGCTACAGCACGTCTTTGATCAATGGAAAATAAAAATGTAGCAGTGTGTAGATGCAGAAGGGGAGTACATAGAAGAAGAATGGAGTTAAAATGTACTTAATACAAATAAACATAAATTATAGCATAAGTCTCATTATTTAATAGCCACTCTTTGTATGCACATACGAGTGTGTGTGTGTGTGTGTGTGTGTGTGTGTGTATATTAGAGATGAGCGGGTCCGGTTTTCCACCCAAGGTTTGGCATCCAGGGCAGGATCCGAGTCCGGCTTGGGAGTTCCCATCTTACTCGGATCCAAAAGTGAGGCCAAGCATCATCTTCCCGCTGTCGGATTCTTGCGGTTTTTGGATTCCATAAAGGTCCCCGGGGATCGGCGCCATCTTCACTCTGGCTGTGGAGAGTGTACTGGACGGATGTGTCCATCTCAGTACTGTGTTGTCTGGTGTAGGCGGGTGCTCTGGCAGCTGTATCTGAAAGGGGTGCTCTTTCAGTCTGCTGTATCTGGGTGTTCTCTCTGTCTGCTGTATCTGAAAGGGTTGCTCTGTCTGCTGTATCTGAAAAAGGGGTGCTCTGTCTGCTGTATTTGAAAGGGGTGCTTTGTCTGCTGTATGAGTTCAGGCAGGGGTGCTTTGTCTGCTGTATCTGAAAATGGGTGCTCTTTGTGCTGTATCTGAAAGGGGTGCTCTGTCTGTTGTATCAGTCCAGGCAACGGTGCTCTGTCTGCTGTATCTGAAAAAGGTGTACTCTGTCTGCTGTATATTAAAGGGGTGCTCTGCTGTATCAGTCCAGGATGGATGTTCTGTTTGCTGTATCTGAAAGGGGTGCTCTGTCTGCTGTATCTGAAAGGGGTGCTCTGTCTGCTGTATCTGAAAGGGGTGCTCTGTCTGCTGTATCTTAAAGGGGTGCTCTGTCTGCTGTATTTTAAAGGGGTGCTCTGTATGCTGTATCTGAAAGGGGTACTCTGTCTGCTGTATCAGTCAAGGCAACGGTGCTCTGTCTGCTGTATCTAAAAGGGGTGCTCTGTCTGCTGTATCTGAAAAAGGTGTACTCTGTCTGCTGTATATTAAAGGGGTGCTCTGCTGTATCAGTCCAGGATGGATGTTCTGTTTGCTGTATTGAAAGGAGTGCTCTGTCTGCTGTATCTTAAAGGGGTGCTCTGTCTGCTGTATCTGAAAGGGGTGCTCTGTCTGCTGTATCTTAAAGGGGTGCTCTGTCTGCTGTATCTGAAAGGGGTGCTCTGTCTGCTGTATCAGTCAAGGCAACGGTGCTCTGTCTGCTGTATATTAAAGGGGTGCTCTGCTGTATCCAGGGCCGGTGCAAGGTTTCTCAGCACCCTAGGCAACACTTCAGCCTTCTGCCCCCCCCCCCCCCCCCCCCACACACACACACTTCCCCTGCAGGGATGGAGGGGCCCAGTGAAGCTGTGACACAGGAAATGGGTACATGAGGGGCGACATGGGAACATGACGGGGGAAGGAGGAACACAGGACCTCCGGACATGAGGGGGGTGACAGTACATGGGGGCGTGACATTAAACATGGGGACATGGGGTGTGACACAGGACCTGGGCACATGAGGGGGAGGAGGTGACGCAGGACCTAGGGACATCGGAGGGGGGGAGGTGGTACACAGGACCTGGGCACAGGGGGGAAGGTAACACAGGACATGCACACGTGAGGAGAACGAGGTAACACAGGACCTGGGGACATGAGGGTGGAGAGTGGAAGATGAGGGACACAGAACCTGGGGACATGGGGGAGATGACATAGGACATGTATAGTAGTACACGAGGTGGAGGAGATGAAACAGGACCTGGGGATATGAGATTAGAGAGAGGGAGAGAAGGGACAGTACATGGGGCAATGGGCAGAGGGCTTGACACAGTATATGGAGGGGTGACAAGCCCTGGACACATGAGGAGAAAGGGGTGACACCATAGGTGTGCGCAGCACATTTTCTTAGGGGGTGCATCGCCAGAAGGGCATGTTTAGCACCACCTATTGGGCGTGTCTAGCTTTATTTTACAATTAGTGCAATTGGGAGAGATTAAGAATGCAAAAATAAGGGAGGAGGACTGAATGGGATGTGGGATCGACCCTGACTACATCAATCCCAGATTGCAAGCATTAGCATGTGAACAAGGTTTACGTTACATAGAGCATTTAAGTTTTAACTGGATCGGCATTACAACTGTAAACATGCTGAGTAGGCAGTATGTTTAAAGTGTTGCTCTTGATCTGGCTAACATGCTGTAAGCAGAATGTTGACAACATGCCGGCACCTATATTCTGGGATCGACATAGTCACTGTCCTGTAACTATCTCCTCTCCACTTCTTATCCCTAATGCAGCTCATCCCTGACACATCCTATACCTCATGCAGCTCTTCCCCCCGACGCATCTTATACCACGCAGCTCTTCCACCTGACATATCTTATCCCTCACACAGCTCTTCCCCAACACGTCCTATACCTGACGCAGCTCTTACTCCTGATGCATCTTATACCTCACGCAGCTCTTTACCCTGACACATCTTATACCCGACTCATCTTATCCCTCACACAGCTCTTACCCCTGAAACATCTTATACCTCATGCAGCTCTACCCTGACACATCTTATACCTCATGCAGCTCTTTCCCCCTGACACATCTTATAAAACACAAAGCTCTTTCCCACGACACATCTTATTCCTCACTCAGCTCTTCCACTTAAAATGTCTCCCCTCTCATACAGCTCCCCCTCCCCTCATGCAGCATATCACCCCTCTTATGGCTCCCCTCCCCTCATGCAGCATATCACCCCTCTTATGGCTCCCCTCCCCTCATGCAGAATATCACCCCTCTTTTGCCCCCCTCTCCTCCTCCTCATGCAGCTTATCGCCCCTCTTTTGCCCCCCCTCATGTTCCTCATGCAGTTTATCACCACCCCTCATGCAGCTTTGCCCCCCCCCCTCCTCAAGCAGCTTATCACCCCTCTTTACCTCCCCCCCTCTTCCACATGCAGCGTAACTTTATTCAATTGGGCCCCCAATGGAGCTTTTTTACCTCTCTTTTGAGCTCTCCTGTGCGTGCAGTCCTCCTCCATCACTTGTAAGCTGTGAGAAAAGTCCCTTTTCGGCATCCGCGTGGGTCCATCGTCTCCATCATGTCTCAGTCGGTCCTCTTCGTGGCTCCGCTCCTCTTCCTTCGGCATCACATAGACGCTCGGCAATGACGTCATTGTATCATCACCACTAATGTTTTAATGGGGACTGGGGGAGGCGGGGCTAGAGGAGACCGCTGTCTAGATTAGCACTACCCACTCACCACATTGATGTGGGAGATAGGCGGCAGGTGGCTCTTTTATTCAGTGGGCTGCAGCAGCTGACCTATCGTGCGGGGGGTGCCTGTGCGCACCAGGCACCCCCGTGCGCACGCCTATAGGTGACACAATACCCGGGGAACAAGAGTGGGAGGGGGTGACACAGGACATGGGCACAAGACAGGGGGAGGAGGGACACAGGGCCTAGTGACATGGGCTGGGGTGACACAGGATATGGGAGGGGAGACACGGGACATGGGCACAAGAGGAGGGGGAGGAGGGACACAGGACCTCTGGACATGGAGGTGGGTGACACAGACCCTAGGGACATCAGAGGAAGGGAACAGGGGCGGGGGGGAAACAGGATCCCGCACTGCGCCGGCAGTTCAGTGCTGTATATGCTGAGGGGAGTTTCTCTCCTCACCTCAGTTTCTCCTCCTCTGCCCGGCGACTCTCCTGTGGTGTGGGGGCGGCTCCGGTCAGGCGCTGTTTGGCAATCATCTTAATCTGGCAGTTGTCTCCAGCAAAAATTCATGAGCTAACAGTGCGGGCCGGGTACAGTTTCTGCGCATGCATCATTATGCCAGCAGGGAACCAGTAAGTCCAGGAGACGCGCTGTCCTCCTCTCTCCCTGGCGCCTGCCTGTCAGCTCTGCGAGTGTGTACTCTCCGCCTGCCGCTGACTGATCCACACGCTGACCGCTGATCTAGAAGAAGTATGTCTATCTTTCAGAGACATCCTTAATTTTTCTCCCAGGAAGCCTCAGCGTACCGCCCTTCAGGTCCCTCCGCCCATAGGCAGCTGCCTAAAGCTGCCTAGTGGAAGCGCCGGCCCTGGCTGTATCAGTCCAGGATGGATGTTCTGTTTGCTGTATCTGAAAGGGGTGCTCTGTCTGCTGTATCTGAAAGGGGTGCTCTGTCTGCTGTATCAGTCAAGGCAATGGTGCTCTGTCTGCTGTATCTGAAAGGGGTGCTCTGTCTGCTGTATCTGAAAGGGGTGCTCTGTCTGCTGTATCTGAAAGGGGTGCTCTGTCTGCTGTATCTGAAAGGGGTGCTCTGTCTGCTGTATCTGAAAGGGGTGCTCTGTCTGCTGTATCTGAAAGGGGTGCTCTGTCTGCTGTATCTGAAAGGGGTGCTCTGTCTGCTGTATCTGAAAGGCCATTTTTCAAATTTTGTATTTTGGTTTTGGATCTGTATCTCCCTCGTGTTTTGGATCTGTATTGGTTTTGCCAAAGCCGCCCTTGCGGGTTTTGATTTTGGATCTAGATTTAAAAAAAAACCAACAACATAAAAACATCTAAAATCACAGATTTTGGGGGTGTTTTTGTTCCTACAGTATTATTACACTCAGTAACATTCATTTCCACTCAATTCCAGTCTATTCTGAACATCTCACAATACTGGGGCTAATTCAGACCTGATCGCTGCTGTGCATTTTCGCACAACGGCCGATCAGGTCTGAAATGCGCATGCGGCGTAGTGCGTATGGGCATGCCAGAGATGCGATCGGCATCTCAGCCCAGCGATTACCTCTGCCTGATTGACAGGCAGAGGTGTTTGCTGGGCGGGAGAGAGTGGGCTGGCGGTGTTCGGCCGCCATTTTGGGGGCCTGGTCAGGGCAATGCAGACATGCCCAGACCGTGCGGGAAGGGGGGGATGGGGTGCGGGCTGCTGCGGCTGCGTGATGCCACGCACAGCTGCTGCGACCTGGGATGCGTCGAGAAGTCGCTTACCAGCTCAGCAATGCTGCGCAAGTAGGGACTTACTCGCCCATTGCTATAGCATCGCCGCTGTGCGGCCAGACATGCGGGGCTGACTAGCCCTGTGCTGGGCATCCCCCCGCATGTCAGGGTGGCTGATCATAGCCGTGCAAAAATTTTCACGGCTACAATCAGGTCTGAATTAGCCCCATTGTTTTTATCCAGTTAAGGCCAAAAGGTTGCACTGAGGTAGCTGGATGACTAAGCTAAGCGACAGCAGAGGGCAGCAAACACCTGGCACATATAGGAGTGGCACTGCAGTGGCAGACAGGATATCAGTTTTATAAAATACAGCATGTCAATAAAATGATCCAAAGAGCACCTAATGCAAAGAAAAGGAGTGCAAGATGGAATTGTCCTTGGGCCCTCCCCACGCCCTTATGTTGTATATTAAACAGGACATGCAAAGTTTAACAAACCAATAATTTCAATGACAGGGACTGTCACTTGTGGCTGAAATTATTGGTTTGTTTGGACCCACACAAAACAAGCTGGCAATGGGCAGTGCACAAACTGGCTTTAGTACTTTAAATAGGAAAGATTTCATCATCAGCATCCGATTCCTCACCCCCATCAGTGTGTACATCCTCTTCTTCACAGACTATTAAATCATCCCCACTGGAATCTACCATCACAGGTTACTCTGTACTTTTTGCAGGTAATTGCTTGTAAAGGTCTTCTTCGTGGAATTTGTAATTAATTTTGATGAACATCATCTTTCCACATTTTGGAGAAGTAAACTCCTACACCGAATGCTGACAAGGTTCCCGGCTGCGCTACAACCTTTTTCTGAGTACACACTGGAGGGTGGGCAACTTAAAAAAACAACATACACAGTTTGTGCAAGGGCCTCCAAATTGCCTCTTTTTCCTGCCAGTATTGAAACAGACTGCCTAACATGCCTATTTGGATGCTATCACTGAAATAATCATCAACCATTCTTTGAATGGTGACAGCATCATATGCAGTGACAGTAGACATGCCAGTGATTGTAGGCAGCTCTTTCAGTCTGGATCAGATGTCAAAAGTTGTTCCTGATTGATCTGCATCACCGCCAGCGGGTCTCTTTGGAAAATTTAGTTTTTTCCTTGCAGCCGCAGTTGCCGGAGAAAATGAAAGAGGAGATGTTGCCATGTCACGTTCCGCTTGAGCTGACAATTTTCTCACCAATACCTCTTTGTATCTCTGCAGATTTGTGCCCGTTGGAAAGAAAGACACAATGGGGTATATTTACTATGGTCCCGATTTTGACCGAGATGACGTTTTTTCTTCAAAGTGTCATTTCGGGAATTTACTAAGCAAAAATCTCGGCAGTGATGAGGGCATTCGTAATATTTTGGAAGTCCTAGGAAAAAATGACGAATCAATACACCATCGGTCAAATACGCCTGCAATTTGGTAGAAATCGGTAATTTACTAAAAAGTGCAAATCACAAACACTGCCGACAATAGCCAAACACTGCCGTGCTGAAATACAATTCGTGAAAAAGTGCTAAAAAAAACCAGACCTGCTTTTATTCCCCGTGTTTGGATAGGCATGCACGGATCCATGAGATCCGTGCATGTTTATCAGTGGGAAGGGGATGGGAAAGTGATATTTTTTATAAAAAAAAATGCGTGGGGTCCCCCCTCCTAAGCAAAACCAGCCTCGGGCTCTTTGAGCCGGCCCTGGTTGAAAAAATATGGGGAAAAAAAATGATAGGGGTTCCCCCATATTTAAACAACCAGCACCGGGCTCTGCGCCTGGTCCTGGTTCCAAAAATATTTCTGAAACCAGCACCGGGCTCCACTAGCCAGATACATAATGCCACAGCCGGGGGACACTTTTATATAGTTCCCGGCGGCCCTGGCATTACATAACCAACTAGTCACCCCTGGCCGGGGTACCCTGGAGGAGTGGGGACCCCTTCAATCAAGGGGTCCCCCCCTCCAGCCACCCAAGGACCAGGGGTGAAGCCCGAGGCAATCCCCCCCATCCAAGGGCTGCGGATGGGAGGCTGATAGCCGTTTTGTCAAAAAATGAATATTGTTTTTAGTAGCAGTACTACAAGTCCCAGCAAGCCTCCCCCGCAAGCTGGTACTTGGAGAACCACAAGTACCAGCATGCGGTGGAAAACCGGGCCCGCTGGTATCTGTAGTACTACTACTAAAAAAATTCCCCAATAAAAACATAAGACACACACCTTGAAAGTAAAACTTTAATACATACATCCACACCTCCATATACACATACTTCACACGAGGGTCGGTCCTCTTCTCCATGTAGAATCCATGGTGTACCTGTTGAAAAAATTATACTCACAAAATCCAGGGTAGATGGCTCCTCTTTTTATCCATTTGTAATCCAGGTACTTGGCAAAAAAAAAACCGGATACCCGACCTCGCACTGAAAGGGGCCCCATGTTTTCACATGGGACCCCTTTCCCCGAATGCCAGGAACCCCCTCTGACTTATGTCTAAGAGGGTTCCATTGTGTAGTATTGAAGTAAAAAGGTTGTTTGTTATGCTCCGGCTGAGAGTCGCAGTTTGTACATCGACTCGTGGTCGTACGGCAGCTAGGTAACAAGTACCTAGACGTCGTGCGATTGGACCGCATGTTTGTGGGTGCGATACATGGCGCAACTTGAAACCCCTTTTACGCGCTTTTGCGTAAAATCGCGGTATCATTAGCGCCGTGTAGAGCATACACAAGCGTGATTTGTGTATAAAAAGTGCATAGGGAGTTTTCGCTGGTCTCTCTCAGGAAAATCTCCAGTGGTGGATATTTGCTGGAAAGGGTAAGTGACTCCTAACACTTCCAGTAAATAGAAATCTTAGATCGACCTCACTGGGTACGCGGTGGTCACTATTGGAGTGAGTCGTGGTACTCGGCGGAGAAGGAGTGGGTGAAAGCGCTCTAAGTACTTTCACCGTCTATTCGTGTAGTGCAATTGGGATTGTGAAAAAGGAAAAAGTCTACGATGGGATCCAATTGCACAAGCGGTGGACATATGGTAGCCAGGGTTCAGGTTAAAGAGCCGCGGCCCAAGGGGTCAGCGAGGTTTGTTATGTGTGGAAAATATGGTCCACACGCTAAAGACTTTTTGTCTGAATGGGTACGTATGACTGACAACGATAGGATATCATTCCCTAGGGTGGGCAGCTTTGAACCAGAGGTATTGCAGAATGTAGGCAGTAAAATATGTCTGCTTAAATCCAGAAAACAAAGGATTAGACATAACGAATGTTTAAAATTATGGCAACAAGAGGGGGAAATGCAAAGGGAACAAACCCACAAAGCAGGTTTCAAACCTAGCAGGAACAAGGACACGAACACACCATTATCGACACAGGTCGAGAGGGAAGAGATGGCTACAGTCAATGGTATATCTATGAATGATAGGATAATGCAAGAGAAATGTATTAACCCTAATTTTTGCAAGATGTATCCTGTTTTGAAATCTTTTCAAGGTTATATGTCACAGGAAGATGAAGGATCCAGCCAAATCGCAGCTCTCATTCAGGCAGTCGCCTTGCAGGGAACTCAGGTGGGGCCTGTCCATCCAGTTAGAGCAGTAGCAGTATTCCCCACAGAAAGAACTGGTGAGGCTACAGCTACCGGTAAGTGTGAGACGGGTCATTGCACAGAGACAACAACACCTTACAGCAAACATATTAGGAACGGAATGGTAGGATTACATCCTGTTTTGGAAATAGTAACTCCCAATTGGGAAACCAGTAGTCAGGGAGAAATCCTCACCGGGAATAATACAATGTATTGCCCGTGGTCCAGAGCTGAGCTGCGGTCAATCATTTCAGAATTCCCCGATCCCTGGAAGCATTTAGCCAGATGTCAGAAGTTTATCAGAGATCTGGGTAATGCTCATGAGCCAGCTAACAAAGATTGGCAGATAGATTTGAAAGCGTGCCTACCCCCTAATACTGACACCCATAAATTTATCACTGATTGTAGATAAGAGTTGGATAGTCCTATGACTGATGAACACAATCAGGAGAACGTGGAGCGAATTAATAGGCAACTAGAGTTGTATTTCCCCACTACTGATAAGTGGAGAAGAATTTTCTCCATAAACAGAGAGAAAATGAAATGGTGTCTGAATATTTTCCATGGGCCCTGCAAATAATTGATACATACATTGGGATATCAGATACAGGGAACGATGCGAATTACAGGGAGGTGGCTGTCTCTGTGCTAATGGATGGACTCAATAAGACCGTAAGGGACAGGGTACAAACATCTTTGCCTCATTGGAGAGGGGCCACAGTAGCTTGTCTTAGAGAGTGCGCAACGGAGCATCACAAGAATATTGCTAGGCGCAGAAAACAACAGGAGGAGAAGCTGATGATAATAAGTCTACGGGCTCTTGCAACAAAGCCTCATCAGCCTAAACCCCAAAACCCTGGTAGTTGGAAAAGACCGAGAATATATTACATTTGTAAAAAGGAAGGGCATTTTGCCAGAGACTGTAGGAGTAGTAGAACAACACATAGTCAATATAGACCCCTAGACAGAGAAAACAAGCCACATTATTAAACACATTGGCGGGATCAAGGGACATATAGTAAGGAATCACGAGCCATATAGAAAACACAGATTCGGTTAATGGGAAGAACGGAATAAATGCAACTTTACCCTTTTGACAAAACTTGCTGGGGTTACGATGAGGCCTCTAAACTTTTGCTTCTTTCTCTAGCAGAAATGGCCCCTGATTAACTTAACAGGAGTTTTGTTAGAGATGGTATACATATAGGGTGCTCACGCCCATAAAGCACAAAGTATGTTGGATACCCATGAAGACTAATGTTGCATTTCACGGTTCTAGATTCATGTCCATCACAGGTAGAGGAAATTATCTCACAGACTCCGGGTTCCCTATGAAGTTAGGATGGACTGGACACTGGATTGATGGTTGGGATAGTCCCAGTAGAGATACGACACACAGAGAATTTTTTTAAAAGGGGAGCAGACAGTAGAGAATCACTTCCCCATAGTGCCCAATCCAGTTGTCAAACTTTATAAAATCCTCTTTGCCGCTACAAACTTACCTGTTACTAATCTCTATTTGATTTGTCTTCAAAGTTTCCTCCTCATCTCTTACGTTCACCGACAGGAGGGTACAATACATGGACCCGATCTCTTACGTTCACCGACAGGGGGGTACAATACATGGACCCGATCACAGTTCAAACGCCATATGCCTACTCGGTCCTTCAGAGCAGTGATGTGCGGTGGGGTGAGGCAGGTGAGGCAGAGCCTTTCCTGTCATACTTACGTTTGTGTCAGAATTTTGACTGTGTAAAGTATATGAAAAATACAAACAATATGTTATAAATATCTTCTTTGCATTATTCTAATAATTTTCATAGCCAAAACTCTGGAGTAAAAAGTCTATGGCAGGTGAGGCACTGCCTCACCTACCTATCTTTTCTGCACATCTCTGATCAAAACTCACCAAATTTCCTGGAATTTATACTGCTGCAACTGTGTATAATGCCCAGATGTACGCTTTGGTTCATATATTGTGTGCAAATCTGGATCTTAAGGAAAGCCAGTGCCTCCTGAGCCATTTAGCTCACCGCACGTCCCTGCTTCAGAGCTCTGCCCAAAATCCAGTATATCTCACCAGCATAAGGACACAAGGACACCAGTATTTATGCAGTGTGCCTGGTTATGCACAAAGGGTGAAGAATGAGAATACTGGTGAAGGGAGACTATGTACATGCATGATGGTGTGACAGCCTGTGGTGAATGCCAAACCTGACATTTCCAAACCTGACATTTTCTTTTTTTTATTTACTATTTTTCCCCTCTCTTCTCTCATCCAGAGATGGTTTACTTCACACAACTGATAACACACGATAGAAAATTAAAATGCGAAATTTGTGTTCCCTACAGGAAAGGGCAGTCTGGAGGGCAAAGGGGTATGGCCAGGAGTCCTCAGGACTGTGGACAGGTGGACACGGTAAGCCAGTAGCCCCCAGAGCATATCTTCCAAGTCTAGCTGAGGTGGCACACGGTCTGACTCATCTAGGCAAAGAGGGTATGTGCAGGCTGATGAGAGCCTACTGGTGTGCACCAGGATTCTTTTCTCATGCAGGTAAGAGAGACATGTTTTACTTGCTTGAGGAAGAATATTGGTAAGATAATACCAACAGAGCCATCCCATTTCCCTCCGACAGATGGACCTTTTCAGGTAATACAAATCGACTTCATACAGTTATCACCCTGTAGGAATTTGAAAATGTGTTAGTTTGTATTGATGTATTTTCCAACTGGGTAGAAGCGTTCCCTGCTGCCACAAATACTGCTACGTTCACTGCAAAGAAAATTGTGCAGGAATTTGTTTGTAGATATGGTATCCCTAGAGTAATTGAAAAGTGATAGGGGTACCCACTTTACAGGTGAAGTCTTTCAGGTCATGTGCAAACTGATAAGAACAAGCTGAGCAAATTAATGGCTGAAACTGGATTGTTGTGGCCAGAAGCGTACAGGACAACCACTCCCAGGTCTCCACTTAACTTATCACCCTTTGAAATTCTTTTTGGTCGACAACCTCATGTAATGATAGACCCCCAAGATGATTTGAAATGTAATAATGAAGTAACTGTGAAATATTTGGTTGGGATGAGCCAGCAGCTGAGAAATCAACAAAGAATTTTAAAGCTGGTGATTCCAGACCTACCGAACAGTAATTGTCATGACATTGAGCCTAGGGATTATGTGATGATTTGAAATTTCTTACGCTCAGGTTGCCTCATAGACAGGTGGGAAGGACCATATCAAGTCTTGTTAACCAGCACGACAGCATTGAAGGTCGCCGAAAGAAAGACTTGGGTCCACTCGTCCCACCTGCAAGAAGGTCGCTGACCCGGATAGAACTCGTGACAAAGTAGTTTGGTAACTGTGCGTTCAAAGTGAACTGTGTGTTCAAAGGGCAAGGCAAAGAGACTAGAGATGAGCGGGTTCGGTTTCTCTGAATCCGAACCCGCCAGAACTTCATGTTTTTTTTCACGGGTCCGGGCGACTCGGATCTTCCCGCCTTGCTCGGTTAACCCGAGCGCGCCCGAACGTCATCATGACGCTGTCGGATTCTCGCGAGGCTCGGATTCTATCGCGAGACTCGGATTCTATATAAGGAGCCGCGCGTCGCCGCCATTTTCACACGTGCATTGAGATTGATAGGGAGAGGACGTGGCTGGCGTCCTCTCCATTTAGATTATAAGAGACTGAGAGAGATTTACTGGAGCTGACTAGGAGGAGTACTGTTACTGTAGAAGTGTAGAGACTGAGTGGAGAGAGTTTACTAGTGAGGACAGTGCAGTTTACTTTATAATCCGTTCTCTGCCTGAAAAAAGCGATACACAGCACACAGTGACTCAGTCACATACCATATCTGTGTGCACTGCTCAGGCTCAGGCCAGTGTGCTGCATCATCTATTATCTATATATAATATTATATATATCTGTCTGACTGCTCAGCTCACACAGCTTATAATTGTGGGGGAGACTGGGGAGCACTACTGCAGTGCCAGTTATAGGTTATAGCAGGAGCCAGGAGTACATAATATATTATATAGTGAGTGACCACCAGACACACAGTGCAGTTTATTTAATATATCCGTTCTCTGCCTGAAAAAAGCGATACACACAGTGACTCAGTCAGTCACATACCATATCTGTGTGCACTGCTCAGGCTCAGGCCAGTGTGCTGCATCATCTATTATCTATATATAATATTATATATATCTGTCTGACTGCTCAGCTCACACAGCTTATAATTGTGGGGGAGACTGGGGAGCACTACTGCAGTGCCAGTTATAGGTTATAGCAGGAGCCAGGAGTACATAATATATTATATAGTGAGTGACCACCAGACACACAGTGCAGTTTATTTAATATATCCGTTCTCTGCCTGAAAAAAGCGATACACACAGTGACTCAGTCAGTCACATACCATATCTGTGTGCACTGCTCAGGCTCAGGCCAGTGTGCTGCATCATCTATTATCTATATATAATATTATATATATCTGTCTGACTGCTCAGCTCACACAGCTTATAATTGTGGGGGAGACTGGGGAGCACTACTGCAGTGCCAGTTATAGGTTATAGCAGGAGCCAGGAGTACATAATATATTATATAGTGAGTGACCACCAGACACACAGTGCAGTTTATTTAATATATCCGTTCTCTGCCTGAAAAAAGCGATACACACAGTGACTCAGTCAGTCACATACCATATCTGTGTGCACTGCTCAGGCTCAGGCCAGTGTGCTGCATCATCTATTATCTATATATAATATTATATATATCTGTCTGACTGCTCAGCTCACACAGCTTATAATTGTGGGGGAGACTGGGGAGCACTGCTGCAGTGCCAGTTATAGGTTATAGCAGGAGCCAGGAGTACATAATATATTATATAGTGAGTGACCACCAGACACACAGTGCAGTTTATTTAATATATCCGTTCTCTGCCTGAAAAAAGCGATACACACAGTGACTCAGTCAGTCACATACCATATCTGTGTGCACTGCTCAGGCTCAGGCCAGTGTGCTGCATCATCTATTATCTATATATAATATTATATATATCTGTCTGACTGCTCAGCTCACACAGCTTATAATTGTGGGGGAGACTGGGGAGCACTACTGCAGTGCCAGTTATAGGTTATAGCAGGAGCCAGGAGTACATAATATATTATATAGTGAGTGACCACCAGACACACAGTGCAGTTTATTTAATATATCCGTTCTCTGCCTGAAAAAAGCGATACACACAGTGACTCAGTCAGTCACATACCATATCTGTGTGCACTGCTCAGGCTCAGGCCAGTGTGCTGCATCATCTATTATCTATATATAATATTATATATATCTGTCTGACTGCTCAGCTCACACAGCTTATAATTGTGGGGGAGACTGGGGAGCACTACTGCAGTGCCAGTTATAGGTTATAGCAGGAGCCAGGAGTACATAATATATTATATAGTGAGTGACCACCAGACACACAGTGCAGTTTATTTAATATATCCGTTCTCTGCCTGAAAAAAGCGATACACACAGTGACTCAGTCAGTCACATACCATATCTGTGTGCACTGCTCAGGCTCAGGCCAGTGTGCTGCATCATCTATATATATTATATATCTGTCTGACTGCTCAGCTCACACAGCTTATAATTGTGGGGGAGACTGGGGAGCACTACTGCAGTGCCAGTTATAGGTTATAGCAGGAGCCAGGAGTACATATTATATTAAAATTAAACAGTGCACACTTTTGCTGCAGGAGTGCCACTGCCAGTGTGACTGACCAGTGACCTGACCACACTGACCACCAGTATAGTTAGTAGTATACTTATATTGTGATTGCCTGAAAAAGTTAAACACTCGTCGTGTGACTTCACTTGTGTGTTTTTTTTTTTTTTATTCTATAAAAATAAAACTCATTCTGCTGACAGACAGTGTCCAGCAGGTCCGTCATTATATAATATATAATATATACCTGTCCGGCTGCAGTAGTGATATATATATATTTTTTATATCATTTATCATCCAGTCGCAGCAGACACAGTACGGTAGTTCACGGCTGTGGCTACCTCTGTGTCTCTGCACTCGGCAGGCAGTCCGTCCATAATTGTAATACCACCTAACCGTGGATTTTTTTCATTCTTCTTTATACATACATAGTTACATAGACATCTTCTCTTTATCAACCAGTCTATATTAGCTGCAGACACAGTACAGTACGGTAGTTCACGGCTGTGGCTACCTCTGTGTCTGCACTCGGCAGGCAGTCCGTCCATAATTGTATACCACCTAACCGTGGTTTTTTTTCATTCTTCTTTATACATACATAGTTACATAGACATCTTCTCTTTATCAACCAGTCTATATTAGCTGCAGACACAGTACAGTACGGTAGTTCACGGCTGTGGCTACCTCTGTGTCTGCACTCGGCAGGCAGTCCGTCCATAATTGTATACCACCTAACCGTGGATTTTTTTCAGTCTTCTTTATACATACATAGTTACATAGACATCTTCTCTTTATCAACCAGTCTATATTAGCTGCAGACACAGTACAGTACGGTAGTTCACGGCTGTGGCTACCTCTGTGTCTGCAGTCGGCAGGCAGTCCATAATTGTATACTAGTATCCATCTCCATTGTTTACCTGAGGTGCCTTTTAGTTGTGCCTATTAAAATATGGAGAACAAAAATGTTGAGGTTCCAAAATTAGGGAAAGATCAAGATCCACTTCCACCTCGTGCTGAAGCTGCTGCCACTAGTCATGGCCGAGACGATGAAATGCCAGCAACGTCGTCTGCCAAGGCCGATGCCCAATGTCATAGTACAGAGCATGTCAAATCCAAAACACCAAATATCAGAAAAAAAAGGACTCCAAAACCTAAAATAAAATTGTCGGAGGAGAAGCGTAAACTTGCCAATATGCCATTTACCACACGGAGTGGCAAGGAACGGCTGAGGCCCTGGCCTATGTTCATGGCTAGTGGTTCAGCTTCACATGAGGATGGAAGCACTCAGCCTCTCGCTAGAAAAATGAAAAGACTCAAGCTGGCAAAAGCAGCACAGCAAAGAACTGTGCATTCTTCGAAATCCCAAATCCACAAGGAGAGTCCAATTGTGTCGGTTGCGATGCCTGACCTTCCCAACACTGGACGTGAAGAGCATGCGCCTTCCACCATTTGCACGCCCCCTGCAAGTGCTGGAAGGAGCACCCGCAGTCCAGTTCCTGATAGTCAGATTGAAGATGTCAGTGTTGAAGTACACCAGGATGAGGAGGATATGGGTGTTGCTGGCGCTGGGGAGGAAATTGACCAGGAGGATTCTGATGGTGAGGTGGTTTGTTTAAGTCAGGCACCCGGGGAGACACCTGTTGTCCGTGGGAGGAATATGGCCGTTGACATGCCAGGTGAAAATACCAAAAAAATCAGCTCTTCGGTGTGGAGGTATTTCACCAGAAATGCGGACAACAGGTGTCAAGCCGTGTGTTCCCTTTGTCAAGCTGTAATAAGTAGGGGTAAGGACGTTAACCACCTCGGAACATCCTCCCTTATACGTCACCTGCAGTGCATTCATAATAAGTCAGTGACAAGTTCAAAAACTTTGGGTGACAGCGGAAGCAGTCCACTGACCAGTAAATCCCTTCCTCTTGTAACCAAGCTCACGCAAACCACCCCACCAACTCCCTCAGTGTCAATTTCCTCCTTCCCCAGGAATGCCAATAGTCCTGCAGGCCATGTCACTGGCAATTCTGACGAGTCCTCTCCTGCCTGGGATTCCTCCGATGCATCCTTGCGTGTAACGCCTACGGCTGCTGGCGCTGCTGTTGTTGCCGCTGGGAGTCGATGGTCATCCCAGAGGGGAAGTCGTAAGCCCACTTGTACTACTTCCAGTAAGCAATTGACTGTTCAACAGTCCTTTGCGAGGAAGATGAAATATCACAGCAGTCATCCTACTGCAAAGCGGATAACTGAGGCCTTGACAACTATGTTGGTGTTAGACGTGCGTCCGGTATCCGCCGTTAGTTCACAGGGAACTAGACAATTTATTGAGGCAGTGTGCCCCCGTTACCAAATACCATCTAGGTTCCACTTCTCTAGGCAGGCGATACCGAGAATGTACACGGACGTCAGAAAAAGACTCACCAGTGTCCTAAAAAATGCAGTTGTACCCAATGTCCACTTAACCACGGACATGTGGACAAGTGGAGCAGGGCAGGGTCAGGACTATATGACTGTGACAGCCCACTGGGTAGATGTATGGACTCCCGCCGCAAGAACAGCAGTGGCGGCACCAGTAGCAGCATCTCGCAAACGCCAACTCTTTCCTAGGCAGGCTACGCTTTGTATCACCGCTTTCCAGAATACGCACACAGCTGAAAACCTCTTACGGCAACTGAGGAAGATCATCGCGGAATGGCTTACCCCAATTGGACTCTCCTGTGGATTTGTGGCATCGGACAACGCCAGCAATATTGTGTGTGCATTAAATATGGGCAAATTCCAGCACGTCCCATGTTTTGCACATACCTTGAATTTGGTGGTGCAGAATTTTTTAAAAAACGACAGGGGCGTGCAAGAGATGCTGTCGGTGGCCAGAAGAATTGCGGGACACTTTCGGCGTACAGGCACCACGTACAGAAGACTGGAGCACCACCAAAAACTACTGAACCTGCCCTGCCATCATCTGAAGCAAGAAGTGGTAACGAGGTGGAATTCAACCCTCTATATGCTTCAGAGGTTGGAGGAGCAGCAAAAGGCCATTCAAGCCTATACAATTGAGCACGATATAGGAGGTGGAATGCACCTGTCTCAAGTGCAGTGGAGAATGATTTCAACGTTGTGCAAGGTTCTGATGCCCTTTGAACTTGCCACACGTGAAGTCAGTTCAGACACTGCCAGCCTGAGTCAGGTCATTCCCCTCATCAGGCTTTTGCAGAAGAAGCTGGAGGCATTGAAGAAGGAGCTAAAAGGGAGCGATTCCGCTAGGCATGTGGGACTTGTGGATGCAGCCCTTAATTCGCTTAACAAGGATTCACGGGTGGTCAATCTGTTGAAATCAGAGCACTACATTTTGGCCACCGTGCTCGATCCTAGATTTAAAGCCTACCTTGGATCTCTCTTTCCGGCAGACACAAGTCTGCTGGGGTTGAAAGACCTGCTGGTGACAAAATTGTCAAGTCAAGCGGAACGCGACCTGTCAACATCTCCTCCTTCACATTCTCCCGCAACTGGGGGTGCGAGGAAAAGGCTCAGAATTCCGAGCCCACCCGCTGGCGGTGATGCAGGGCAGTCTGGAGCGACTGCTGATGCTGACATCTGGTCCGGACTGAAGGACCTGACAACGATTACGGACATGTCGTCTACTGTCACTGCATATGATTCTCTCAACATTGATAGAATGGTGGAGGATTATATGAGTGACCGCATCCAAGTAGGCACGTCACACAGTCCGTACTTATACTGGCAGGAAAAAGAGGCAATTTGGAGGCCCTTGCACAAACTGGCTTTATTCTACCTAAGTTGCCCTCCCACAAGTGTGTACTCCGAAAGAGTGTTTAGTGCCGCCGCTCACCTTGTCAGCAATCGGCGTACGAGGTTACATCCAGAAAATGTGGAGAAGATGATGTTCATTAAAATGAATTATAATCAATTCCTCCGCGGAGACATTGACCAGCAGCAATTGCCTCCACAAAGTACACAGGGAGCTGAGATGGTGGATTCCAGTGGGGACGAATTGATAATCTGTGAGGAGGGGGATGTACACGGTGATATATCGGAGGGTGAAGATGAAGTGGACATCTTGCCTCTGTAGAGCCAGTTTGTGCAAGGAGAGATTAATTGCTTCTTTTTTGGGGGGGGTCCAAACCAACCCGTCATATCAGTCACAGTCGTGTGGCAGACCCTGTCACTGAAATGATGGGTTGGTTAAAGTGTGCATGTCCTGTTTTGTTTATACAACATAAGGGTGGGTGGGAGGGCCCAAGGACAATTCCATCTTGCACCTCTTTTTTCTTTTCTTTTTCTTTGCATCATGTGCTGATTGGGGAGGGTTTTTTGGAAGGGACATCCTGCGTGACACTGCAGTGCCACTCCTAGATGGGCCCGGTGTTTGTGTCGGCCACTAGGGTCGCTAATCTTACTCACACAGTCAGCTACCTCATTGCGCCTCTTTTTTTCTTTGCGTCATGTGCTGTTTGGGGAGGGTTTTTTGGAAGGGACATCCTGCGTGACACTGCAGTGCCACTCCTAGATGGGCCCGGTGTTTGTGTCGGCCACTAGGGTCGCTAATCTTACTCACACAGCTACCTCATTGCGCCTCTTTTTTTCTTTGCGTCATGTGCTGTTTGGGGAGGGTTTTTTGGAAGGGACATCCTGCGTGACACTGCAGTGCCACTCCTAGATGGGCCCGGTGTTTGTGTCGGCCACTAGGGTCGCTAATCTTACTCACACAGCTACCTCATTGCGCCTCTTTTTTTCTTTGCGTCATGTGCTGTTTGGGGAGGGTTTTTTGGAAGGGCCATCCTGCGTGACACTGCAGTGCCACTCCTAGATGGGCCCGGTGTTTGTGTCGGCCACTAGGGTCGCTAATCTTACTCACACAGCTACCTCATTGCGCCTCTTTTTTTCTTTGCGTCATGTGCTGTTTGGGGAGGGTTTTTTGGAAGGGACATCCTGCGTGACACTGCAGTGCCACTCCTAGATGGGCCCGGTGTTTGTGTCGGCCACTAGGGTCGCTTATCTTACTCACACAGCGACCTCGGTGCAAATTTTAGGACTAAAAATAATATTGTGAGGTGTGAGGTATTCAGAATAGACTGAAAATGAGTGTAAATTATGGTTTTTGAGGTTAATAATACTTTGTGATCAAAATGACCCCCAAATTCTATGATTTAAGCTGTTTTTTAGTGTTTTTTGAAAAAAACACCCGAATCCAAAACACACCCGAATCCGACAAAAAAAATTCGGTGAGGTTTTGCCAAAACGCGTTCGAACCCAAAACACGGCCGCGGAACCGAACCCAAAACCAAAACACAAAACCCGAAAAATTTCAGGCGCTCATCTCTAAAAGAGACACTAGAGTGTTTGCTCCGGGAAAGTTGAGAGGCAGGACTGTTGAAAGGCACCTGAGCACGGAGAGCAACAAGATCTAGAATGGTTGTCGCACCATTTTCTTTTTTTCACCTACCCCTGCATTTTCCTTTCTTTTCTCCTTCTTATTTTCCTTCCTTCCCCTTACGAAATGGATCTATCACAAGAGACTGCGTTTCGGGTTCTGTTAGTAATTCTGTTTTTGATCAGGACAATTTGTTTTGGTGAGGGTCCCAGAGAGGTCGAGCAGGGATCTGGAATGGGTTCTGATGGCGAGTACGAATTTGTAGGATCTCAGGAGCAGCACATCACTCGAGTAAAGGCTGGTATCAGTAAGCGCTCTGGTAGTCATGGAGCTCGGAGGCACTGTGAAGGGATATTGTTTGCTGAACTTGTACGCCAAATAGCCAACAGTGGGAGATATTTTCGGTATAGGTATACCCGTGGAAGCAAGACCATGTGGGTTGGGAAGGTATCGTCAGGGTATTGTGCTCATATCATCCAGCCTGATACTTGTACTGAGCAGATGGGAGAACTAGGGATTGGTTTCTTTACTTGGAAAATTTGTAATATGGTGATGTTATATTTTGTCCACTATGTTCTCCAAGATGATGCCTATTTCATATGTGGGAGGAAAGCGTACAAGTGGCTTGCTCAGAGGGATTGTGTTATATTGGGAGAGTACTACCGGAGGTCATGACCATAAACCATGATAAAATGAAAGACGTTCACCGCAGTGCTCAGGCTCCTTATACTCATACTCACTATGAACACATCATCAAGAGACACCTCATAGATAGGGCAGAGCACGCATCCTCTGATTTGATCCATGAATCCACCGGGATTCAGTTCCTTCTCGCATTAGACATAACCCGTACTGCCAGAGGAACTATAAATTATAAGTATATCCATGCGCTAGTGAACTTGATAGATAATATCACTGAGATGTATGATGACACCTTCAGGTATACGGGAAGGGAGTTACAAGCCTACAAGAAGGAACTGATCCAGCACAGGATGGTCCTTAATTATGTCACAGTCGTGACAGGTGGGTACTGTGTTACTCTGGCAACTCAATATGGTGTGAAGTGCTGTACATATATTACAAACAGCACTGATGATCCCACGGAGATCATCGATCAGAAGATAGACGAGATCTTGCAGTTGAAGTGGGAGTTCAGGAGGAAGCACAACCTTACTTTAGTGACTGTGGGTAATGAACTGACCGGCTGGGTCTCATGGTTGAACCCTCGCAAATGGTTCTCAGGTTTAGGAGAGTGGGCTCAAAATGTCATTATGAGTGTGGGGAAGTTTCTCCTTTGTATCCTGGGAGTCATCATAATTATTGGTTTGATATTTAGGTGTGTTCAAATTCTAACGCAGCGCAAGCTCGGCACAAATTTGATGAGTCTAAGGAGCGAGGGCGCTGTTACAGCAGCAGGTTTAATTTACGATCCATCCATAGAGACAGTGTTATGATAAGGATTGCAAATGAATTTCATGGCCTGTTTCTTTCACCCGTTTTTCTTTGTCTCCCCCTCTGCCCAGATACATCCAACCGAAAAAGACGTCAGCCCTACCCAAAATGTTTATGTGAATGTATTTGTATATATGTGTCTTATCTTCATCTCTTCAACCTCCAGTTAATGTCACACATAGTCGACAGGTGATATCCACATATACTAGCACTCACATATGTTTCCCCTCCATGTATCATCAACTAAATGTGCACCCCATTTGTTGGAACAAGAAGCTGAAAAGAGCTCGGTAGTGTTTGTTGGCCCATTTACAGACCCTTAATGCGGGATGAGAAGGATTTAATGTATACTTCGCAATACCTCGAAGCTTATTACATATACGGCATGATGATACATGCCCCTCAGACATGGATTCATACATACATGCTTTTTACTATCTCACTAGGTCATACATTTCCTACCTACAACTCTCCCCCGACCATCCAAGTTCTGTATATATTGTATAGATTTTTTTCTGTTTATTGATTAGGTAGTGGCAGTTATTGGTGACTGCCTAAGGGTGGACTGTCAAAGTCGAAAAATATTGCAATACACACATCACATACAAACTACACACAGATGGCCTCCGTGTGTGTACTAGTTCTGCAGTGCGTGCGCATATTCGCAATTTGCGTATGGTTGCTCCCGCGGTCCTGCACATTAGCGTGTGGTATGGGTATTTACGGTAGAGTTTGTGAACGCATGGAAAAGCCATCAAAACACATTACATATTTAATCCAAATAGTGCACAATGTACACATAGTCTCCCTGCATCACACCAGCAAGTTACAACAGTTTAAATGGTATCAGAGCAAAGGGATTCACCTTTACAGGATAGGAGGGGACAGAACAAGGTTATAAGGTGGTGTTTGGTATCCAGCTGTAGGGTATTTTAAGGGTAATATTCCGGTGTTGGTTTGCAGAAGATCGCACGCTCCTGCGAATAGTTATGTGCAGGAGAGGAATATAAATATAAACTGTATTTACTGTACATTTGGTATGTGGCAGGAACCCAGAGGAGACCACCCACAAGTGCATCTGGAACAGACATCGCCCACCTATTCAAACCAACCTATGACCTCTCCTGTACTGTAAATGATCATCCCTGTGTCCAATGGACAAAGAGATTACAGTATCCATTGTGTTAAGATTTGGAAGATTGTATAAAAGAGCCAGCTGCATGCCTGGTCACACACAGACTCTAAAGGTCATCTACCCTGATGACTGAGGACCAGACTGGGAAGCGCAGGCGAAATCAAACAAGTATGTACCATTGACTGTAGCCATTATTCTATTGTATTGTATTGTATTGTTTTGTAATTGTAACCCCCTGCAAGTAAAGAACCGTTGGTGGGTTAGACCCCAACCTAGTTTTGAATTACAATTGGTGTCGTGTTCCATTTCCTTGCTAAGGTTTAAAGTGTATTTACAGCCACTCGGGCTGCTGCATTGTGCTAACAGCGTATAGGCCTGTGTACGCAAACTGTGTGTGCCCTTTCAGTGTACATACGCAGAGTGCATACACTGTGCGACCTTGTGTATGTAAGGTTTTTAAATAATATAAAGGTGAAAGGTTAATTACTGCGGCCGCAGTGGCTCAATATTAAAGTGTATCAAGTGTGTTTAAGGTACAGGTTGAGTATCCCTTATCCAAAATGCTTGGGACCAGAGGTATTTTGGATATGGGATTTTTCCGTATTTTGGAATAATTGCATACCATAATGAGATATCATGGTGATGGGACCTAAATCTAAGCACATAATGCATTTATGTTTCATATACACCTTATACACACAGCCTGATGGTAATTTTACCTAATATTTTTTATAACTTTGTGCATTAAACAAAGTGTGTGTACATTCACACAATTCATGTATGTTTCATATACACCTTATACACACAGCCTGAAGGTCATTTAATACAATATTTTTAATAACTGTGTGTATTAAACAAAGTTTGTGTACATTGAGCCATCAAAAAACAAAAGTTTCACTATCTCACTCTCACTCAAAAAACTCCGTATTTCGGAATATTCTGTATTTCGGATATTTGGATATGGGATACTCAACTGTATATGCTTTTTAGTCCTGTAAGTAAACCAGCGTTTACACCCACGAGAATACAATAGTGGTAAGATGACGTTTGGCCTTGCTTTGGGATCCGAGTAAGACGGGAAGTCCCGAGCCGGACTCGGATCCCAGCTTGGAATGGGAAATTCGGATGGGTCCACCATATTTGTTGTCACCTTTTTTAAAGGGGGGGCACCAAACTCCAATTTGCCTCCTGGCGAACGGGATGATCTTATGCACCTTTGTGCCTAAGTGGAGCCATGGCAGGGATGCTCCCAGGGACAGCACATTTGTGATGTCACATGCCATGATTTCAAACGCTGCTGAGGCGCAAAGTTGCCATGTGTATTTGGTGAAGGGAGGGCTAAGGAGCCTTCCACTGCGTCACCATCATAGGTGAAATACCTATACTGGCAGCTGCATTTCATCCAATGGCCTAGAGGGGTGAGGGGGTGTTGCAGCTGGGGGGGGGGGGGGGGGGCAGGGCCTCGGACTGCCACTGAGAGACTGCAGTAGAAGGATTTTTCATGTTTGCTGCAGTACAACATTGTGAAGATGCTGTGGGCCTATTCGGGCAGTGGGCCTGGAGCTGCAGCTCCATCAGCCCCATTGTTAATCCCCTCCTGTGTTCCTGGATATATACCTGTATCTGTTTTATACTACTGAGTACTGACCACAATACAATCCTATTATCTTTTTCCTCACATTACTAATTTAACTCTGTAGACAATATACGTTACTATTTAGTGAAAAGAGCATTTAACATGCCAGACAATACATTTGAATCGAATTCTGAAAATATGAATTATAATTGTAGTGCTTTAAGGTCTGTTGAGAAAGTCAAACATGACGTGCTTGGATGCAGCCTCAACGCAGTAATGTGTCCTTGGAAATTATTGTAAAATGTTTTCCCACATGTGAGACAGATGCATACATAGACAAACTTTGCAGTCATACTTTAAAAGATGTATATAAGTATGTATGTATGTATGTATGTATGTATGTGTGTATGTATGTGTGTGGGAATACATATATAAATACAGTATACATATATTCCAGCAACAGGAGATTCTTGGTAAGCCCCTCCATGACCCACGCTTCAGGCCAGGGAGCAGTCAACCAAGAACCTTCCAGATATGCCCTGAAACCTACCGAGCCCGCCATGTCTGTAAACAGCTGCAGCTGGGAGCTGCAGACCAGAGGGGTCAAGAAAATACACACGCCATTAAATTCTGACAAAAACAAGTCCCAAACTCGAAGGTCTTGTCTGATCTCTGTTGAGAACCTAATGAAATGATGAGGACTGCAGACCCCCGCAGTAGCCCGCTTCAACTTCTGTCAACACATCCTGCTCATGGGTATGATTTTTTATGCTAAATTCAGGAGGCCCAGAAGTGACTGACATTGACGCAAAGTGAACTTCCCAGCAGCTAATGTTAAAACAATAGCATCGCACAACCTGGCAACATTATCTGAAGAAAAAACAATTTGTGTTCCCTAATGCACACTGAGTGAGTAATAATACTACATATTAGTCAGATAATACGGAGATCTTAGTTGCGTATATCTGCAGATATGGGGTTAAGCCCCCAGGCCGATCGACAAGGCTTCTCCGTCACTGGGGATCCCTAATACTAGGTATGGGTCCGGGGTGCAGGACCCCATCATGCCGGCATAGGTCGGCTACCCCAGGTCAGCACACTGGTGAAAATTAATGAGGGTTAATAAGAAGCACAGAAGTGCTATATAAGTGAAGTGTGATTAAAATACAAAAATATATATACAAAGTGATAGGGAAAATCATGAGGGTTAATAAAGTGTTAGGGTGTGCCGACCTGAAGCCGCCCAGCCATACCGACACCGGGGCCACCGCACCCCACACCCACCCCATAAATAATTACATATATGTCTGGGTCTAAATGCCCAGTGTAAGGCCACATAATAATGGCACCTACAGCATCTGAGAGCCAGCTTACCTGGAGATACCCCTGGCTTCTCCAATGGCACTCTGGAGTCAGCAATCCCTCCTAATGCTGACCCATCCATGCCTCTCTAAATACAATGCACAAATATTGGAAAGCTGCTCAATCAGATGTAATATCAGTCAGGTGCTAAAAGGGAGGGGTAATTCTGTGTAAGAAAAAACAATTTGTGTTCCCTAATGCACACTGAGTGAGTAATGCAGATATACGCAACTAAGATCTCCGTATTATCTGACTATTATGTAGTATTATTACTCACTCAGTGTGCATTAGGGAACACAAATTGTGTTGATGGGATGACCCCAATAAGCACTGGAATCCACCAGGTGACGCCCACTCAAGCACCCGCTATGGGCGCACTATACTTTGACATGACGGTCCCATCCACCATGTCTCTGAAGAAGGTCATGGCTCCGGGGATCCAAGCGAAAGCCTGGCGCCTATGCGCACTACCCTCCACCCCCCCATGCCACCGATATAACCAGCGACTGGGTTACCACTGTGGGGACAGTTAGGAGCGTACAGCACAGACGCAGCTGCTACAGCCACCCCTTGTTGGATGGACACCTGGCCTGCAGAAGAGGACATAAGGCCAATTGGCACCTGGCAGGTGAGACCGCAGAACTGACTGCCGGGTCCTAGACATTAGAACCAGAAAAGTAGGAAGAGACTGAAGTAGAAGGAAAAAAGTAGAAAGAATACAAAGAGTAAAGGAGAGAAAGTAGCTGTAGGATAGAAATGAATAATATTCCAAAGTGGGGAGAACTCACACAGACATCCACATAGTCTGGAAACAAAAACACAAAGAGACAGAGCTCTATCTCATACACAGGAAAATGGACGCCAAGCCCTGCCCACTATACTCCCCCACACCTCCCTTTAATGGACCTCTGAAAACAGACCATGAATAACTTCCCTACCACTCCCTACCTAGTGACTGCATTACATCACAAGTCCTGGTGTTTAAGCTCCACCTTGCTCAGTCCTGAGCACTGACTCCTCGTTAACAAAGGGGGTCATTCTGACCCGATCGCACGCTTCAGTTTATCGCAGCGGTGCGATCGGGTCAGAACTGTGCATGCGTCGGCACCGCAGTGCGGGATAGCCCTGTGCTGGGCGTCCCCCCGCATGTCAGTGTGATGATCGTAGCTGTGCTAAATTTATCACAGCTACGATCATCTCGGAATAACCCCCAAAGTCCTGAATAGTCAAGTGTCAGAGAACTGACTTCAGACAAAGGCATCGAGAGAGCCACAGGAGGGAAGAGGCTGAACAGAGCCAAAGCATGTTGGCCTCATTTGCGGACCCATTTATTTATAAAGGACAGTGTCACAAAGCACACTGGATGAACTGAGCTGCCAAATAATATCATAATAATATTATTAATAATAATAATAATAATAATAATATCAGCAAAGACTTACCATTTTTAAATTAGAAAACTGATCACATTAAATAAGGGGATAATATTTTTAGTAGACACAAAATATTTGAAATCTGGATATTACCTGTATATCCCCTTTTGTGGATGAGGAAGGTGTAGCCTCAGAGAGCATTTTCGAAAATGTGGGTATGTCACGGCTTCACAGACCCCAACTGCATAAAACCACCAGCCATCCTGAGGGTTACTCAGATGACCGATGTTCCCGTAAGTGATTCAATATTTGCATCCTGCGCTGCAGCATGCTTACATTAGCCAGCAGGAGACATCTATTTACACAAAACGCTTCCTGCAGCATTTTCATATATATTCGTACAGCAACTACGTCGAAAGATGCAACTGATGTACGAACTACGTCCATCTCAGGCTTTTGTGGAGAATTTCAGTCAGCCAGTCACAGAGTTCAGTGCATGACATCATTCAGAGATATACAGTAACAAAGGAGCTGATATGGGGGGTCATTCCGAGTTGATTCGGTCGCTAGCAGTTTTTAGCAGCCATGCAAACGCTATGTCGCTGCCCACTGGGAGTATATTTTAGATTAGCAGAAGTGCAAACATTTCTATCGCAGAGCGCCTGCAAAAATGTTTTGTGTCGTTTCAGAGTAGCTCAAAACCTACTCAGCGCTTGTGATCACTTCAGACCATTCAGTTCCGGATTTGACGTCACACACCAGCCCAGTGTTCACCCAGCCATGCCTGCGTTTTCCCTGGCACGCCTGCGTTTTTCCGAACACTCCCTGAAAACGGTCAGTTGACAACCCGAAACGCCCACTTCATGTCAATCACTCTGCGGCAACCAGTGCGACTGAAATGCATCGCTAGGCCCTGTGCAAAACTGCATTGTTCGTTGTGCCCATACGTCGCACGTGCACATTGCGCCGCATACGCATGTGCAGAACTACTGTTTTTTAGCCTGATCGCTGCGCTGCGAACAAATGCAGCTAGCGATCAATGACCACCATTGGGTTGGGAACAAAG
This sequence comes from Pseudophryne corroboree, assembly GCF_028390025.1. Classification (NCBI taxonomy): domain Eukaryota; kingdom Metazoa; phylum Chordata; class Amphibia; order Anura; family Myobatrachidae; genus Pseudophryne; species Pseudophryne corroboree. The sequence goes on from NC_086446.1 coordinate 258,881,444, forward strand.
CAAAGCAAAAAAAAGCAAGTAACCTTGGCCCTGATTTAGAGATGGATGCAGTTGATAAAACACGTTAGGAGCTATGAGGAGCAAACTTCACTTGTGCAGACCAGAGGAAACCCTTACTGTGTACGCATAGAAAACAGTGCGATAGAGATGCCCCACAGAAATCTAAATCTTTCTGCACATGTGCGCACATGTATGCACATGCCCTACCGGCAGTGCTTCATGGTTTTGCCAAGATGCTTTGCTTCCAAATCAGCTGTTATTTCTGATTCAAGTCTAGCTAATCTTCTGAATCTTACAATAATTACTTTGTACATGTAAACCTGACACAATGGTTGCTTATGGGTAGCAAATAATAGGATTTTAAATACCTACCGGTAAATCCTTTTCTCGTAGTCCATAAGGGATATTGGGGTTATATTAGTACGATGGGGTATAGACGGGTCCAAAGGAGCAAGTGCACTTTAAATTTCTTCAACTGGGTGTGCTGGCTCCTCTCCTCTATGCCTCCTCCTACAGCTCAGTTATAGGTAAATAGTGCCTGAAGGAGAATGACATACTTGAGAGAAGGAACAACAACAAAAAAGTGTGGTGAGATTTTCACACCAGCACACCAAACCATAACTTAGCCAGCAACATCTGGCAACAATAACAGCAACAGCTGAACAGGAACACATAACATAGAACCTGCAGAAAGTCACCACAAAGAAGCGGATGCCCAATATCCATTATGGACTACGAGAAAAGGATTTACCGGTAGGTATTTAAAATTCTATTTTCTCTAGCATCCATAAGGGATATTGGGGACAGATTAGTACGATGGAGATGTCCCAAAGCTTCCAGAATGGGCGGGAACGTGCAGAGACATCTGCAGCTCCACCTGCCCAAACTGGGTATCCTCTTTGGTCAGGGTATCGAAACCTGTAGAACTTCACATAGGTGTTCTTCCACGACCAGGTAGCAGCTCGACATAGTTGCAGAGCCGAGACTCCATGGGCAGCCGCCCAGGAAGAGCCCACCGATCTTGTAGAGTGGGACTTCAGAGACTGTGGAACAGGTAGGGCTGCCGACGCATAGGCCTGTTGGAGAGTAAGCCTAAGCTAACGAGCAATGGACTGCTTAGAAGCAGGGCAACCCTTTTTCCGCACATGTTAGAGCATGAACAAGGAATCCGTCTTTCTGATCCGAGCTGTCCTTTTAATATAAATTTTCAAGGCTTGCACAGCATCCAAAGCCTTTGGAGGAGCAGAAGAATCAGAACTTGACGGAATCACGATAGGTTGATTCAAATGAAACGCGGAGACCACCTTCGGCAGGAACTGCTGTCTAGTCAGGAGCTCTGCTCTGTTCTCGTAAAAGACCAAGGGGGTCATTCCAAGTTGATCGCTAGCTGCTTTCGTTCGCTGTGCAGCGATCAGGCAAAAAAATGGCACTTCTGCGCATGCATATGCGGTGCAATGCGCACGCGCATCGTACTATTACAATGGACGTTGTAGTTTCACACAAGGTCTAGCGAAGCTTTTCAGTCACACTGCTGGCCGCAGAGTGATTGACAGGAAGAGAGCGTTTCTGGGTGTCAACTGACCGTTTTCAGGGAGTGTTCGAAAAAACACAGGCGTGCCAGGAAAAAACGCAGGCGTGGCTGGGCGAACGCAGGGCGTGTTCGTGACGTCAAAACAGGAACTGAACAGTCTGAAGTGATCGCAAGCGCTGAGTAGGTCTGAGGCTAAAAACACAGGTTGTTGATCTTGCACCGAGATAGATTCAAAAATACAAGGAATTATATAGAAGCCAGAAATGGACAATCATATATTGGAAATCCTTATCTGTCCGTATGGCGGTGCGCCCAGGGTCATAAAAATGAAGTATATGTATATCTACAAAGAGAAAAAGTATGACACTAGTTTGGGCGCACTCTTATTTTTGTTTTCTTTTAAATTATGATCAAATAAACAATAATAATGACATCTTAAGCTTGTACTATACACCTCCTTAGAAATCCCAAAACTGTATATATGCTGCACGTATGACCATATATGAAAATGGTATCAGGGAGGAACACCAATGGATGTTTACAAGATAATGTGTGGAATGTTCAGATCCTTAATTATATCTGGATAATTGCATAATGGAGGGTGGCTACATCACAAGCAACCTCCGTCTGCCAAGGATCTGTACAAACTTAGTTTGTATTGATACAACCCTAGATAGGGTAGAATTAGTGAATGGGAGAGCCCACACACTGTATGCTGATATCTAGTAGTGATCCACGGTCTTAGATTGATAAATTTATTAGGAAAAATTAGTTGGAATCAGTAAAGTAGTGATACTGCTGTTGGCGTTATTGCCCTTGGTAGATCTTCCTACTTCACCGGGTATTCCCTAGTGGTCACCCGTCTAGGTACTGACCCAGCCCACCTCCGTTTAGCTTCCAAGATCGGACGAGATTGGGCGTGAACGGAGGGGTATGGTCGTAGAGAGAAATTGCCCTACATCGCCAATGAGAGTGCACCGAAGCGGAAGGATGGATTCCTTCTCGGGAAAAGAATGTTTATAAGAATGTATAGATAATAAGATGTGAATCTGCTGTCCACGTTAGACTGGCGGGACGTGTCCCGTAGTGGACTAGTCCGCCTGAATCGTGGATGAGAGTTCACGGAAGGAAGAGAAGTGGGAATGAAGGAAAAGAATTACACAGTTATATAAGACACATATATGGACATTCTCAATTTCCTCCGTACACCTATCGGATTTCAATTAGATATGCGTCTTGGATAAGCAGTATCGTACTGATGATATAATAATGAAGAAAAGCATAAGATGCCGTGAGATAAACACACTAAATATTCCTTTGTGACAGTGGAAAAGTAGGAATTTGTTTTGAACAGTGGTGGGCACACGGTATTTGCCTAGAAAATGTGTGTATTTTTTTGTTTAAAAGGTAAATATACCTACAGAGGTCTTGCAGAAAAATAATAAATTGTTTAATTGTTTGTATAACAATACCTATGAGAGAGTATTGAAAATGGTGTTACTGCCAGTTAGAAAAATCCTCTGTTTCTGAAAAAAGTCTGATTATGTGCCTGCTGGAGCAGCAAGAAGACAGATTTGAAGATGCACACCTTATCGGGGTATTGCAGGTAATGTTCCTGCGTTACTAATACACACACAAACTTATTTGTATATGAACACCTATGAGAAGGTATTATGGGTGGTGCTCCTGCTTGTTAGGAAAATACTGTGTTCTGAGAAGGGTCTAATTATGAGCCTGCAAACACAGCAAGAAGGTAGATTGTTTTGAATATGCACACCTACAGTGGGGTGTTGCAGGTAATGTTCCTGCTAACCAAAAATAAATGAACCACAAATGGTTAGAGAGTAGATATTAAGTATCACATATTCAAATGTAAGACATAAGAGGTGCCTATTGGAAGGCACACCTGTTGTAGGGAATAAGATATCTATTATTGCAATGACTGTTTGGCAAAAAAATGCCCTAAACAAGATAAAGAAAATATTGGATATCACCCATTCCTGATGTCAGACATGAGAGGTGCCCCTTGAAAAAACGCGTTTCACCCGGTAACGGGCTTGTTCACTTTCATTCTGCTCAGAATGAAAGTGAACAAGCCCGTTACCGGGTGAAACGCGTTTTTTCAAGGGGCACCTCTCATGTCTGACATCAGGAATGGGTGATATCCAATATTTTCTTTATCTTGTTTAGGGCATTTTTTTGCCAAACAGTCATTGCAATAATAGATATCTTATTCCCTACAACAGGTGTGCCTTCCAATAGGCACCTCTTATGTCTTACATTTGAATATGTGATACTTAATATCTACTCTCTAACCATTTGTGGTTCATTTATTTTTGGTTAGCAGGAACATTAGCTGCAACACCCCACTGTAGGTGTGCATATTCAAAACAATCTACCTTCTTGCTGTGTTTGCAGGCTCATAATTAGACCCTTCTCAGAACACAGTATTTTCCTAACAAGCAGGAGCACCACCCATAATACCTTCTCATAGGTGTTCATATACAAATAAGTTTGTGTGTGTATTAGTAACGCAGGAACATTACCTGCAATACCCCGATAAGGTGTGCATCTTCAAATCTGTCTTCTTGCTGCTCCAGCAGGCACATAATCAGACTTTTTTCAGAAACAGAGGATTTTTCTAACTGGCAGTAACACCATTTTCAATACTCTCTCATAGGTATTGTTATACAAACAATTAAACAATTTATTATTTTTCTGCAAGACCTCTGTAGGTATATTTACCTTTTAAACAAAAAAATACACACATTTTCTAGGCAAATACCGTGTGCCCACCACTGTTCAAAACAAATTCCTACTTTTCCACTGTCACAAAGGAATATTTAGTGTGTTTATCTCACGGCATCTTATGCTTTTCTTCATTATTATATCATCAGTACGATACTGCTTATCCAAGACGCATATCTAATTGAAATCCGATAGGTGTACGGAGGAAATTGAGAATGTCCATATATGTGTCTTATATAACTGTGTAATTCTTTTCCTTCATTCCCACTTCTCTTCCTTCCGTGAACTCTCATCCACGATTCAGGCGGACTAGTCCACTACGGGACACGTCCCGCCAGTCTAACGTGGACAGCAGATTCACATCTTATTATCTATACATTCTTATAAACATTCTTTTCCCGAGAAGGAATCCATCCTTCCGCTTCGGTGCACTCTCATTGGCGATGTAGGGCAATTTCTCTCTACGACCATACCCCTCCGTTCACGCCCAATCTCGTCCGATCTTGGAAGCTAAACGGAGGTGGGCTGGGTCAGTACCTAGACGGGTGACCACTAGGGAATACCCGGTGAAGTAGGAAGATCTACCAAGGGCAATAACGCCAACAGCAGTATCACTACTTTACTGATTCCAACTAATTTTTCCTAATAAATTTATCAATCTAAGACCGTGGATCACTACTAGATATCAGCATACAGTGTGTGGGCTCTCCCATTCACTAATTCTACCCTATCTAGGGTTGTATCAATACAAACTAAGTTTGTACAGATCCTTGGCAGACGGAGGTTGCTTGTGATGTAGCCACCCTCCATTATGCAATTATCCAGATATAATTAAGGATCTGAACATTCCACACATTATCTTGTAAACATCCATTGGTGTTCCTCCCTGATACCATTTTCATATATGGTCATACGTGCAGCATATATACAGTTTTGGGATTTCTAAGGAGGTGTATAGTACAAGCTTAAGATGTCATTATTATTGTTTATTTGATCATAATTTAAAAGAAAACAAAAATAAGAGTGCGCCCAAACTAGTGTCATACTTTTTCTCTTTGTAGATATACATATAGGTCTGAGGCTACTCTGAAACTGCACAAAATTATTTAGTAGCCGCTCTGCGATCCTTTTGTTCGCATTTCTGCTAAGCTAAAATACACTGCCAGTGGGAGGCGGCATAGCATTTGCACGGCTGCTAAAAACTGCTAGCGAGCGAACAACTTGGAATGACCACCCAAGTACAGACTTTTGCATGACAAGGCCCCCAATTCTGAGACATGCCTAGCAGAAGCCAGGGCGAGTAACATCACCGTTTTCCACGTGAGGTACTTATACTGTCGTTAGAGGTTCAAACCAGGAGGACTATAGAAAACGTAACACCACATCGAGATCCCAAGGTGCCGTAGGCGGCACGAATGGAGGTTGTATGTGAAGCACCCCTTGCAAGAAGGTCTGAACTTCTGGCAAGAGAGCCAACTTCTTCGGGAAGAAGATGGAAAGAGCTGAAATCTGGACCTTAATGGATCCCAGACATAAGCCTGCAGGAATCGTAGGAAACTTCCCAAGTTGAATTCTGCAGAGGGATAAGTGCATTCCACGCACCAAGAGACATATCTCCGACAGATAGTGTTTTGACGTCACTGATTTTCTGGCTTGCACCATAGTGGCAATGACCTTTTTGGAAAGCCATTTATTTATTTATTATTTATTACCAGTTATTTATATAGCGCACACATATTCCGCAGCGCTGTACAGAGAATATTCACATTGCCCATTCACATATGTCCCTGCCCCAGTGGAACTTACAATCTATGGGGCTGTTTTTAGCAGAATAGCGATCAGGCTAAAAACTGGCAGTTCTGCGCATGCGTATGGGCCGCAGGGCGCACGCGCTAAGTACTTTCACACAAAACTATGCAATTTTACACAGAGCCGAGCGACGCTTTTCAGTCGCTCTGCTGATCGGTGAGTGATTGACAGTAAGTGGGTGTTTCTGGATGGTAACTGAGCGTTTTCAGGGAGTGTGCTAAAAAATGCAGGCGTGTCAGGCTAAAACGCAGGAGTGGCTGGAGAAACGGGGGAGTGGCTGGCCGAACGCAGGGTGTGTTTGTGACGTCAAACCAGGAACCAAACAGTCTGCAGTTATCACAATCTAGGAGTAGGTCTGAAGCTACTCAGAAACTGCAGGGAAATATTTAATAGCAGAACTGCTAACTTTTCATTAGCAATTCTGCTAAGCTAAGATACACTCCCAGAGGGCGGCAGCCTAGCATGTGCACTGCTGCTAAAAGCAGCTAGCGAGCGATCAACTCGGAATGAGGGCCTATATTCCCTATCACATGTACACACAGACACATACACGCTAGGGTTAATTTTGTTGGGAGCTAATTGACCTACCAGTATATTTTTGAATTGTGGGAGGTAACTGGAGTACCCGGGGGAAACCCACGCAAGTACAGGGAGAATATACAAACTCCACACAGTTAGGGCATGGTGAGAATCGAACCCATGACCTCAATGCTGTGAGGCAGTAATGCTAACCATTACACAATCCGTACTGCCTTTGTGAGCTAGGATATTCCACTCAACTTCCATGCCGTCAAACAAAGCAACCATAAGTCTTGGTAGATGAATGGTCCTTGTTGAAGAAGATCCCTTCTTAGCGGTAGAGGCCAGGGGTCCTCTACGGACATGTCCAGAAGAGTCGCATACCACGTTCTTCGGGGCCAATCCGGGGCAATCAAGATTGATTCCACTCTTTGATGTCTGATCCGCTTGAGCACCCTTGGGATCAACGGAATCGGGGGTAACAGGTAGACCAGCTGGTAAGGCCAAGGTGATGTCAGCGCATCCACTGCGCTCGCCTGAGGGTCCCTGGTCCGTGAGCAATAGCAGCAAAGTTTCTTGTTGAAATGAGAGGCCGTCAAGCCGATCTGTGGGTATCCCCACCTGTCGATGATCTGCTGAAACACCGGAGGGTGTAGTCCCCACTCCCCCGGCTGGAGGTCATGGTGACTTAGGAAGTCTGTTTCCCAGTTGTCTACTCCTGGAATGAAGACCGCGAACAGTGCTCTTGCATTTCTTTCTGCCCAGAGGAGTGTTCTTGACACTTCTTGAATGCAGGCCTTGCTTTTTGTCCCTTCCCATCGATTTATGTATGCCACCGCCGTGGCATTGTCCGTCTGCACCTGGATCGCCTAATCCCAGAGTAGAGGGGATGCCTGAATCAGAGCATTGTAGATAGCCCGAAGTTCCAGAATGTTGATCGGAAGTAGGGCCTCTTGGGCAGACCACCTGCCCTGGAACTGCGCCCCCTGGTTGACAGCTCCCCATCTTCTCAGACACATCTGTCATGAGGAGGATCCAATCCTGAATCCCAAAGCATTGACCTTCCAACAGGTTGGAAGACTGCAGCCACCACAGGAGAGAGATTCTGGCCTGAGGTGACAGCCAAATCATCCGGTGCATCTGAAGATGGGAACCGGACCACTTGTTTCGGCTGTCCAATTGGAGTGGTCTGGCATGAAACCTTCTGAATTGAATTGCCTTGTACGAAGCCACCATCTTTCCCAACAATTTTATGCAAAGATAAATGGTGATTCGAGCAGGTTGGAGCACCATGTGAAACATTTCTTGAAGTGTTCTCGCTTTTTCCTCTGGGAGGAACACTTTCTGTGCTACATTATCCAGTAGCATCCCCAGAAACAGGAGCTGTTGAGACGGTTCCAGGTGGGACTTCTGCAGATTGAGGATCCACCAGTGGAGTGACAGAAGTTGGATAGTGCGATCTATATGAAGCAATAGAAGTTCCCTGGAGCTTGCTTTTATCAGGAGATCGTCCAGGTTTGGAATCATATTAACCCCCTGGACCCTGAGTTGAAACATCATTTCCGCCATCACCTTCGTGAACACCCTCGGAGCTGTAGACAGGCTGAAGGGTAACGCTTGAAACTGGTAGTGATCGTTCAGCAGAGCAAACCTCAGATAGGCCTGATGAGGAGGCCAAATTGGGATATGTAGGTAAGCGTCCTTGATATCCAGGGACACTAGGAATTCCTGTTGTTCCAGGCCTGCAATTACCTCTCAATGATTCCATCTTGAATTTGAAAACCTTCAGGTAAGGATTCAAGACTACAGATTCAGAATGGGTCTCACAGACCCATCTAGTTTTGGTACTACAATCAGACTTCAGCAGTAACCCTGTCCTTGTTGTAGTAGGGGTACTGGAACAATGACCTGGGACTGGACCAACTTGTTTATGGCCAGCAGTAGCGTACCATGCATATTTTCTAAAGCTGGCAAGCCTGATTTGAAAAATCGTTGGGGAGGAGTACCGTCGAATTCCAGCTTGTAACCTTCAGCGATAAGGTCCCTTACCCAAGCATCTTGGCAGGAACCATCCCAGATGTGGCTGAAGTGGCGTCAACGAGCTCCCACCACGAGATCCCCTCGGAGTGGGTGGGCACCGTCATGCTGAAGTCTTTGCGGAAGCAGAACTGGTGTTCTGGTCCTGAGAACCAGCGACGGCTGGTTTATCTGGAGCCTCTAGCTGCGTTGGAGGCCCCTCTGGCCCTAGATTGAAATCTGGATGACTGAATGGACTGAGTAGATGGTCCCGGGTAGATACATCTAGCAGACGGAGCCCCCAAAGGGAGAAACGTGGATTTCCCAGTAGTAGCTTTGGAAATCCATGCGTCCAATTCACCTCCAAAGAGCCATTCACCTATGAAGGGAAGAGATTCCACATTACATTTGGAGTCAGCATCAGCAATCCACTGAAGCAACCATATGGCTCTGTGTGCAGACACAACCATAGCCGTGGTCCTAGCATTAATATTGTCAATCTCTTTAAGGGAGTCACAGAGGACTCTCACCGCATCCTGAATGTGAGTCAGGAAAGTAATAGTATTAACTAAGGTCATATCACCCGAAAGACCTTTCTTAATTTGATTAGCCCAAGAATGAATTGCATGTGTCATCCAGCAACCTGCAATGACTGGCCTTTGAGCAACACCTGCAGCAATGTAAATAGATTGTGGTCTCAATTTTCCTATCTGCCGGGTCCTTTACCGTAAAGGAGCTCGGAGCAGGTAGTACTGCCTTTTTAGAAAAAAGTCACCGTGCTATTCCGTTTTAAAACAAGGATTTGATTAGCATATTCAGCAGCAGCGCACTAAAGTCTTCATTTAGGACAGAGCTTTAAACAGCGTATTTTGGAAATTGTACGCTGGAATTCTTTATTGTAGAACAAGAAAAGTTAATAGAACACTTAGTACTTTTTACTATTCAGACATGGCCGTGTTTGTTCGCACTTTAAAAAAATGTACCCCCTTCATCGTCCGTAGAGTAATTACTGCTGGTCAGTGGGGCTCCCGGCTCTGGTAGCTAATTCCGTTTAAAATTGACCCATATTTGAAGATCCGTGTCCAGTTCCATGTCGGGTGATAAGGATCAGGGTAAATGTGTAGATCTGCTGGCACCACTCAAAACGCATTTCTCTGCCTCTATATAAACATCAGCGGCTTCATCAGTCGACATATCGTCTACTGCTGGAGACTCTTCACAGAATTTCCTGCCTTCAGGGGCAAAGGGGAATGTATGCAAAAATCGTTTTGACACTTGATATTTCTTGTCTGGATTCTTCCAGGCTATTTTAAATAAGTCATCCAATTCTTTGGAATCAGGAAAAGTGACTGTCAGTTTGTCTTGTGAGAGGAAAAATGACTGCTGAGTAGTAGCATCCTCCAGGGGGAGCTTTAACACATCCCTAATTGCCAATATTAGGGGTTCAATACCCTGGGTAGGGGTGGAATCCTCACTTATGGGGTCCACATCATCCCCATCATCCTGTATATCATCATCAGTATCCTTTAGGAGTGCAGGCAGAGCACGTTTTTGTACACCTGTAGTAGACAGGGGGGATGTTTAGCAGTTAGACCTGCCACTGCTTGTTGCAGTTCCTGAGTCTTATTTGCATTTGCAGTGACCTGAGATGACATATCAGACATCATACTTTTGATTGTCCCCAACCAGGAGGGCTCAGGACTTTCCACCACATTGAAATCAGCATTCTGAGATGACTGACTACACTGCTCACATAATATGGAGGCGAGCTAGATGTACTATGAGAGAATCTAACATTACATACACTGCATAACTTCTGTTTTACCATGTTGAAGCAGAAAATATATATATTACAAGCCTGCCCTATTGTATGTGAGATGAGACACAGGAGAGAAGACCCTAGCGCACTCAGCGCTGCACAGCCCCAGTGAGACTGTCAGCATTTTTGTGTAAACAACAGTGAGACTGTAATATGAGAAGTCCCTTAGAGGGATGTTACTTGTGCACAGCTATAGCGGCTCTCCCCTTCTACACCCGGTGCCAGCAATCCAGGGACTGATATGTAGGAGCTGTGAGGCTGCTGCTGCTATGCAGAGGAAGGCGCCAAAATGTTGCTGAGCCCGCTCTCGTGTAGCTCCGCCCCCACCATGGCACTGGAGCTACCTTTGAATATTTATACTGGCTATGTCTCCTAGTGTATGTAGCCTCACATAAATGCTTGGTACAACATTTATATAAGCCAGTCTCATGCAGGGGCTACAGCGGGTCCCCCCCAGGAGGGACCCCTATGCCTCTCCCGCACTTCTGCCGCACAGTGAACCAGGGGACCCCTCTAGAGGGCCCCCCGGTTGGTACTCACCACCAATGATCACCTTCAGGCATCATCACTGGCCACCGCCGTCCGTTGGGCTGTTATACCAGCCGAGTGAACCACTTTAAACTGTCTCCTACTGTGGAAAGTGGTTCACCCCCATGAACATAGCTGGGCAGAGTGAAAATCGCTTAGTGTGTATGGACCGAGCTACAGTATTTTCCTGCCAGCGATGTTCATATCACAAAACGCCCAGTGTGTATGCACCTTAACTGTTCGATGCTAGACTGCAAAGTATTTTCCAGTGCACCTTTAAATATTTAAACCTAATACCACGGAAGCATAGTGGGCCTGATTCAGATGTTGTCACAAAGCTGCTATTGTAAGCAAATTGATGTTTTCTTGGTACGCAAGTGTCTGAGCCAAACTGTACACATGCAGCGATTGGATTGCGATGGTGGTCACACCAAGGAATTAGTTGCAAAGTGTATGACAGGTAGACAGCGTTTGGAGGTGGGAATGGGGAGTTGTTGGATAATCGCAGGCGTGTCATGGCCATTCAGATGGTGTTTTCTGGAAATACATAAATTAGCAGCTGTGATCTTACTTGCTACTGGAGAGCCTTCTGCATTCCCAGGAGAGCAGCTCAACCTGCGGGTCTTCAGAGGCACTAAGAATCTGCGACATAACCCAATTTGCGACAATGGAACTGATGTATTGGCAATTGAGCACCATCGGACGGAAATGATGCAACAGCAGTGGGTGTCCCTATGCTCAGCGTCTGCCTGTATTAGCATATGGGCCCTCATTCCGAGATGTTCGCTCGCTAGCTGCTTTTAGCAGCATTGCACACGCTAGGCCGCCGCCCTCTGGGAGTGTATCTTAGCTTAGCAGAATAGCGAACGAAAGATTAGCAGAACTGCTAATAAATAATTCCTTGCAGTTTCTGAGTAGCTCCAGACCTACTCACAGATTGCGATCAGCTCAGTCCGTTTAGTTCCTGGTTTGACGTCACAAACACGCCCTGCGTTCGGCCAGCCACTCCCCCGTTTCTCCAGACACTCCCGCGTTTTTCCCTGACACGCCTGCGTTTTTTAGCACACTCCCTGAAAATGCTCAGTTACCACCCAGAAACGCACCTTTACTGTCAATCACTCACCGATCAGCAGAGCGACTGAAAAGCGCTGCAGGATCCACAGCAAATCTACTAAGTTTTTAGTTAAATAACTAAGCGCATGCGCCCTGCGTGCCTTGCGCATGCGCATTTTGCAACAAATCACAGCACAGCGAAAATCGGCAATGAGTGGAAAACTCAGAATGACCGCCATAATCACAACTGCGAATAGCAAAAGATGCAATCACAAGAACAACCACATCTGAATTAGGCCCAGTGTGCACTTTTCTGGATAATTTTGGTTTCCCCATCTGGGAACTAGGAAGTGGTGGCAGCACAAGTGTGAAAATCAATATGAAAATACTGTTCTAGCTAATAGGCACTCGAGTGATAGGTATCTGAGAGATTGAGCACTGAAATAAACAACTTTACAGTAGCATCCTTACATACCTCCCAACTGTCCCGATTTTCGCGGGATAGTCCCGTTTTTTGAGGACTGTCCCGCTGTCCCACCCGCGGGCCGCAGTGTCCCGCGGTGGGGGGGGGGCAGTTGGGAGTCTCTGACTCTCGCTGCCCTGCTTAGCAGAGCAGCGGTGAATAGACACTGTGCGCATGCGCACAGCGTCTATTCGCTGGAGTCAGAGGGAGAGGGGGCATGCCAGAGGCTCACAGAGCGCTGGGCATGCCCCCTCAGTGACGAAAATGGGGGCGTGGCTCACGATCGCGGGTCCTCCCGTGAAGCCACGCCCATTTCATTTAGGCCACACCCCTTTTCGGGAGCGATCGTGTGTCCCTATTTAAAGAACTTCAAAGTTGTGAGGTATGTCCTTAGTACTCAGAGTACTTGTGTTTAGGAAAATTGCTGGGAATCATGATGTGATCCTGATGTATTATATTATATATCCTTAACAAATGAACCCTGAAAAATTATATTCACAAAAGTAGTTTGAATTTTGAATATAACAGGGTAATAGGATTTAAGGGCCCAATTCAGACCTGATCACTGCTGTGTGTTTTCGCACAGTGGGCGATTATCGAACTACTGCGATTGCGCATGCACTGCAATGTGCAGGTGCATCACCAAAAAGTGACAGGATGGTGCAAAAATTTCGATCACACGGGCATTCGCAAGGTGATTGACAGGAAGAGGACGCTTGTGGGTGGTAACTGACCATTTTCTGGGAGTGTCAGGAAAAACGCAGGCGTTCCCAAGCTCTGGCCCCAATCAGCCTGATTTCTTCACACTGGAGGAGTAAGTATTGAGATACGCACATGTGATATCCCATAAAAACAATGACATGTCTAAAAATTAAAAAAAACGAACAGCAGTTTGAGTAGAGACATTTGGAGCCGAGGTGAGGAAAAAGCTGGTGACGCCATTATGCAGAGATGAGCAGCTAAGAGAGGGGAGACAAATAAGCTGAAAGTTGCTAGAGAGAGTAAGCGGATGTGCAAAATACAGCAGTGGAAGTGCAGCAATTAACAAGTAAGAGCGCCATGACACCCTCAGCCAAGAGAGCACACAGCAAGTGTCAGAGACAGGAGAGTATAAAGCCTTTTTCTCTGACGTCCTAGTGGATGCTGGGAACTCCGAAAGGACCATGGGGAATAGCGGCTCCGCAGGAGACTGGGCACAACTAAAGAAAGCTTTTAGGTCACCTGGTGTGCACTGGCTCCTCCCACTATGACCCTCCTCCAAGCCTCAGTTAGATTTTGTGCCCGGCCGAGGTTGGATGCACACTAGGGGCTCTCCTGAGCTTCTAAAAAGAAAGTATATAATTAGGTTTTTTATTTTACAGTGAGACCTGCTGGCAACAGGCTCACTGCAGCGAGGGACTAAGGGGAGAAGAAGCGAACCTACCTGCTTGCAGCTAGCTTGGGCTTCTTAGGCTACTGGACACCATTAGCTCCAGAGGGATCGACCGCATGGAACTGGCCTTGGTGTTCGGTCCCGGAGCCGCGCCGCCGTCCCCCTTACAGAGCCAGAAGCAAGAAGAGGTCCGGAAAATCGGCGGCAGAAGTCATCAGTCTTCACCAAGGTAGCGCACAGCACTGCAGCTGTGCGCCATTGCTCCTCATACACACTTCACACTCCGGTCACTGAGGGTGCAGGGCGCTAGGGGGGGGGGGGCACCCTGAGCAGCAATAAAAACACCTTGGCTGGCAAAAATACCACAATATATAGCCCCAGAGGCTATATATGTGATAATTACCCCTGCCAGAATCCACAAAAAAGCGGGATAATAGTCCGCGAAAAAGGGGCGGAGCTATCTCCTTAAGCACACTGGCGCCATTTCTCCCTCACAGCTCCGCTGGAAGGAAGCTCCCTGGCTCTCCCCTGCAGTCTACACTACAGAAAAGGGTAAAAAAGAGAGGGGGGGCACTAAATTTAGGCGCAGTATATATAACAGCAGCTATAGGGGACATAATTCAGTTAGTCCCTGCATTATATAGCGCTCTGGTGTGTGCTGGCATACTCTCACTCTGTCTCCCCAAAGGGCTTTTGTGGGTCCTGTCCTCTGTTAGAGCATTCCCTGTGTGTGTGCGGTGTGTCGGTACGGCTGTGTCGACATGTTTGATGAGGATAATGATGTGGAGGCGGAGCAGATGCCTATAGAAGGGATGTCACCCCCTGCGGGGCAGACACCTGAGTGGATGGACTTATGGAAGGAATTGCGTGCACGTGTCGACTCCTTACACAAAAAATTTGACGACATGCCAAATGCGGGACAGCCGGCTTCTCAGCTCGTGCCTGTCCAGGCGTCTCAAAGGCCATCGGGGGCTCTAAAACGCCCGCTACCTCAGATGGCAGATGCGGATGTCGACACGGATACTGACACCAGTGTCGACGACGATGAGTCTAGTCTAATGTCCACTAAGGCCATTCGTTGCATGATTGAAGCAATGAAAGAGGTGTTACAAATTTCTGATATAAACCCAGGTACCACTAAAAAGGGTATTATGTTTGGGGAGAAAAAACTACCCGTAGTTTTTCCCCCATCAGAAGAATTAAATGAAGTGTGTGAAGAAGCGTGGGCTTTCCCTGATAAAAGATTGGTAATCTCTAAGAAGTTACTAATGGCGTTCCCTTTCCCGCCAGAGGATAGGTCACGTTGGGAGACATCACCTAGGGTGGATAAAGCGCTCACACGTTTGTCTAAAAAGGTGGCACTACCGTCTCCGGATACGGCCGCCCTCAAGGAACCTGCTGATAGAAAGCAGGAGGCGATCCTGAAGTCTGTATATACACACTCAGGCATTATACTTAGATCAGCTATTGCGTCAGCATGGATGTGCAGTGCTGCCGCTGCGTGGTCAGATTCCCTGTCAGAAAATATTGACACCCTAGACAGGGACACTATTCTGCTAACCATAGAGCATATAAAAGACTCAGTCTTATACATGAGAGATGCACAGAGGGAGATCTGCCGGCTGGCATCTAAAATAAGTGCATTGTCCATTTCTGCTAGGAGAGGCTTATGGACTCGCCAGTGGACAGGGGATGCAGATTCAAAAAGGCACATGGAAGTTTTGCCTTATAAGGGTGAGGAGTTATTTGGGGATGGTCTCTCGGACCTAGTTTCCACAGCAACTGCTGGGAAGTCAGCATTTTTACCCCATGTTCCCTCACAGCCTAAAAAGGCGCCGTTTTATCAGGTACAGTCCTTTCGGACTCAGAAAAACAGGCGTGGAAAAGGCGGGTCCTTTCTGTCCAGAGGCAGAGGTAGGGGAAAAAGGCTGCAACAAACAGCAGGTTCCCAGGAGCAAAAGTCCTCCCCCGCTTCTTCCAAGTCCGCCGCATGACGGTGGGGCTCCACAGGCGGAGCCAGGTACGGTGGGGGGCCGCCTCAAAAATTTCAGCGATCAGTGGGCTCGCTCACAGGTGGATCCCTGGATCCTGCAAATAGTATCTCAAGGGTACAAACTGGAATTCGAGGCGTCTCCACCCCACCGGTTCCTAAAATCTGCCTTGCCGATTACTCCTTCAGCGGCAATTCACAAGCTGTATTCCCAGCAGGTGATAATCAAGGTGCCCCTACTTCAACAAGGATGGGGTTACTATTCCACACTGTTTGTGGTACCGAAACCGGACGGTTCGGTGAGACCCATTTTAAATTTGAAATCCTTGAACACATACATAAAAAAATTCAAGTTCAAGATGGAATCGCTCAGGGCGGTTATTGCAAGCCTGGACGAGGGGGATTACATGGTATCCCTGGACATCAAGGATGCTTACCTGCATGTCCCCATTTACTATCCTCACCAGGAGTACCTCAGATTTGTGGTACAGGATTGCCATTACCATTACCAATTCCAGACGCTGCCGTTTGGACTCTCCACGGCACCGAGGGTGTTTACCAAGGTAATGGCGGAAATGATGATACTCCTTCGAAGAAAGGGAGTTTTAATTATCCCGTACTTGGACGATCTCCTAATAAAGGCGAGGTCCAAGGAGCAGTTATTGGTGGGAGTAGCACTATCTCAGGAGGGGCTACACCAGCACGGTTGGATTCTGTATATTCCAAAATCACAGCTGGTTCCGATGACACGTCTACTGTTCCTGGGTATGATTCTGGATACAGTTCAGAAAAAAGTGTTTCTCCCGGAGGAGAAAGCCAAGGAGCTGTCATCTCTAGTCAGAGACCTCCTTAAACCAAAACAGGTATCGGTGCATCACTGCACGCGGGTCCTGGGAAAGATGGTGGCTTCTTACGAAGCAATTCCTTTCGGCAGGTTCCATGCCAGAATCTTTCAGTGGGACCTGTTGGACCAATGGTCCGGATCGCATCTTCAGATGCATCGCCTAATAACCCTGTCTCCAAGAACCAGGGTGTCTCTGCTGTGGTGGCTGCAGAGTGCTCATCTTCTAGAGGGCCGCAGATTCGGCATACAGGACTGGGTCCTGGTGACCACGGATGCCAGCCTTCGAGGCTGGGGGGCAGTCACACAGGGAAGAAACTTCCAAGGACTATGGTCGAGTCAGGAGACTTCCCTACACATAAATATTCTGGAACTAAGGGCCATTTACAATGCCCTAAGTCAGGCAAAATCCCTGCTTCTACACCAGCCGGTACTGATCCAGTCAGACAACATCACGGCAGTCGCCCATGTAAATCGACAGGGCGGCACAAGAAGCAGGATGGCAATGGCAGAAGCCACAAGGATTCTCCGATGGGCGGAAAATCACGTACTAGCACTGTCAGCAGTGTTCATTCCGGGAGTGGACAACTGGGAAGCAGACTTTCTCAGCAGGCACGACCACCACCCGGGAGAGTGGGGACTTCATCCAGAAGTCTTCACGCTGATTGTAAATCGATGGGAACGGCCACAGGTGGACATGATGGCGTCCCGCCTAAACAAAAAACTAGAGAGATATTGCGCCAGGTCAAGGGACCCTCAGGCGATAGCTGTGGACGCTCTAGTGACACCGTGGGTGTACCAGTCAGTTTATGTGTTCCCTCCTCTGCCTCTCATACCAAGGGTACTGAGAATAATAAGAAAACGAGGAGTAAGAACAATACTCGTGGTTCCGGATTGGCCAAGACGAGCGTGGTACCCGGAACTTCAAGAGATGATCTCAGAGGACCCATGGCCTCTGCCGCTCAGACAGGACCTGCTGCAGCAGGGGCCCTGTTTGTTCCAAGACTTACCACGGCTGCGTTTGACGGCATGGCGGTTGAACGCCGGATCCTGAAGGAAAAGGGCATTCCGGAGGAAGTCATTCCTACGCTGATTAAAGCCAGGAAAGATGTAACTGCAAAGCATTATCACCGCATATGGCGGAAATATGTTGCTTGGTGTGAGGCCAAAAAGGCCCCAACAGAGGAATTTCAACTAGGTCAATTTCTGCATCTCCTACAAGCAGGAGTGACTATGGGCCTGAAATTAGGCTCCATTAAGGTACAGATCTCGGCTCTGTCGATTTTCTTCCAGAAAGAACTAGCTTCACTACCTGAAGTTCAGACGTTTGTGAAAGGAGTGCTGCATATTCAGCCCCCGTTTGTGCCTCCAGTGGCACCTTGGGATCTCAACGTGGTGTTGAGTTTCTTAAAATCACATTGGTTTGAGCCACTTAAAACCGTGGATCTAAAATATCTCACGTGGAAAGTGGTCATGTTATTGGCCTTGGCTTCAGCCAGGCGTGTGTCAGAATTGGCAGCTTTGTCATGTAAAAGCCC
Source organism: Pseudophryne corroboree (assembly GCF_028390025.1). NCBI lineage: Eukaryota > Metazoa > Chordata > Amphibia > Anura > Myobatrachidae > Pseudophryne > Pseudophryne corroboree. Next base: position 258,899,671 of record NC_086446.1, read on the forward strand.
TTATCTGATTTTCCATATGGATAGGGCGGAATTGAGGACTCGTCCTCAGTTTCTCCCTAAGGTGGTATCAGCTTTTCACTTGAACCAACCTATTGTGGTGCCTGCGGCTACTAGGGACTTGGAGGATTCCAAGTTACTGGACGTAGTCAGGGCCTTAAAAATTTATGTTTCCAGGACGGCTAGAGTCAGGAAAACTGACTCGCTATTTATCCTGTATGCACCCAACAAACTGGGTGCTCCTGCTTCTAAGCAGACTATTGCTCGCTGGATTTGTAGCACAATTCAGCTGGCGCATTCTGCGGCTGGACTGCCGCATCCTAAGTCAGTAAAAGCCCATTCCACAAGGAAGGTGGGCTCATCTTGGGCGGCTGCCCGAGGGGTCTCGGCTTTACAACTTTGCCGAGCTGCTACTTGGTCAGGGGCAAACACGTTTGCAAAATTCTACAAATTTGATACCCTGGCTGAGGAGGACCTTGAGTTCTCTCATTCGGTGCTGCAGAGTCATCCGCACTCTCCCGCCCGTTTGGGAGCTTTGGTATAATCCCCATGGTCCTTTCGGAGTTCCCAGCATCCACTAGGACGTCAGAGAAAATAAGATTTTACTCACCGGTAAATCTATTTCTCGTAGTCCGTAGTGGATGCTGGGCGCCCATCCCAAGTGCGGATTGTCTGCAATACTTGTACATAGTTATTGTTAACTAAAGGGTTATTGTTGAGCCATCTGTTGAGAGGCTCAGTTGTTTTCATACTGTTAAACTGGGTATAGTATCACGAGTTATACGGTGTGATTGGTGTGGCTGGTAGGAGTCTTACCCGGGATTCAAAATCCTTCCTTATCATGTCAGCTCGTCCGGGCACAGTGTCCTAACTGAGGCTTGGAGGAGGGTCATAGTGGGAGGAGCCAGTGCACACCAGGTGACCTAAAAGCGTTCTTTAGTTGTGCCCAGTCTCCTGCGGAGCCGCTATTCCCCATGGTCCTTTCGGAGTTCCCAGCATCCACTACGGACTACGAGAAATAGATTTACCGGTGAGTAAAATCTTATTATAGTTTGCTGATTGGCCTACATCTGAGGGAAAACTGTCTCAGCAACATCTATTGACTGGGTGAGATAAATCCATATTTATACTGAAACCTGCTCCACTGCAAAGGACATTATCCTATATTTACTATACCTATGCAGCGATTTACACGGGAAGCAACTCCAGTTTGTTTTAAACAATCATCTTCAATACACAGAGCTACAATATTTTGTTCATAGCTAAAGGAGACAATAGCTGCATATCACTATCTAACAACATAACCGGGCCCCAACATGCACACAGAGACCCCCTGCAGTGACACCAACATTATCTGGGAGTTAAATATTGTCTGCATAGGTTGATTTCTATTATCAAGCAACATAGTGTTACACTCAGATTTAGTTATATTGCCATTTGTGTAATGACTTAAAGTGTATATGGTGTCTGTGTTTAAGAAAAAGAATAGAAATGTTAAAGCGCTGACAAACTGTGTGTATATATGTATACATATATATACAGAGCCGGCCCTAACCAATATGATGCCCTAGGCAAGATTTTGGGTGGTGCCCCCTAGCACCACCGCTGGTTCCGCCTATGACCTTGCACCTCTTTCCCAGCACCATCACCCCTCAGCCATAACAGTCCTTATTTTGGTGTTTGTATCCCCTATATTTTAAATAGGAACAGTTCGCACATTTGGCGCACAGCCCAAAAAGGGGTGTGTTTTTGCTGGCAAGGGGCTTGGCCACACAATAGTAACCCCAATTCCAATTACGCCACAGTACTGCAACTTTATTCACATTTGATCATGCGATAGTTTCCATAATTAATATTACATCCCACAGTAGTATCACTTTACCTTATAAACGTTACTCCTTACAGTAGAGCCCCTTATTCACATTACATCACACTGAATTGCTCCTTATTCACATTACACTACACCCTATTGCTCTTTATTCACATTAGACGACACAGTAGTGCCCTTTCTATACGCAACACCACATAGAAGAGCACCTTAAACACATAATTCCACACAGTAATGTCCCTAACACATATGAGACACATTATTAATGTCCTTCTAAACATAATGTGCTTACACATTATGACAACCTTTATTAATGCCCTTTTACACATAATGTCCCTTACACATGTGCCGCACATTATTAATGCCCTAATACACATAATGACACACATAGTGCCCCCTACACATTTGCTGCACATTGTTAGTGCCCTATACACATAATGACAAATACAGTATGTGTAACAGGGTACTACTGTATGCCACACATTATTAATGCCCTTATACACATAATGACACACATAGTGCCCCTTATACATATGTTGCACATTAATGCATTTTTACATGACACACATAATGCTCCTTACACATATTCCGAACACTACTGCACAACCAACCCACTCACATGCACACAGCACTCACACTACCGCTAACACTGTGACCTCTGCCTCTGCTTGGATACAGATGTGTCCTCATAAATCTTGCCTCAGTGCTAACGTCGGGCACATTTTTTAATGGAAATGCATCTTATTTGCATTGTTATGTGGCTAGGATGCACAAGCAGCTTCTGCTGATTAAAATGATATACAGCATGCCTTTAAACTGTGTGAGACTGTGGCTGTATCTGCATATGAAATGCTACACACAGAATATAGGCATGCCGCATATCATTTTAATCAGCAGAAGCTGCTGATGCCCCTGGGCATATCAAATGCCCTAGGCAATTGCCTAGTTTGCCTATAGCTATGGCCGGCTCTGTATATATATATAGGTTGATTAGAAGAAGGCGGCACTCAGTCAGACTCTTATTGAAGAATTTGGGTCATTTATTTAGACCATGTAGGCCGACATGTTTCGGGGTGAACCCCCGTCCTCAGGGCCAAAAACAGCAAATGAACAGAACATGTGAAACAACATACATAAATACTGACACCCATTAAACACTAACATACTCACCTGTTCGTCGGCGCCACCGCCAGCCGCACCGCTCCGTTGGCTTCCGCATCATGGAGAGATGACGTATAGCGTCGCGAAGCGATGACGCGCTGGGAGCGCCAGGCGAACACGAGAGTAACCATGGCAACCACCAGGCGCGTCCCGAAGGCGCTGCTGCAGCAATCATCCTGTGGTCAAGATAAACCTCTGTGTGAAACACAAACATCTAAAAAACATTCAAAGTGGTAACAAGTATTGTTTAACACTTCTGGTATTGGTACAAAAATACATAAGTAAAGAACAATAGCTAAATACAGGTAGTTCCTCCAACGACAACCCCATTATAATGGCATACTTAAAGAAAACATTGGAGGCTCATGTTTTCATTTAACCCCCTGGGTGCTAGTGTACCCAGAGAGAAGATCCAACGTGTCTCCTTCTGCATTAAACGTCTGCCTCTGTTGCCACCTCTGGGGGTGATGGGGACATGATCTATCAGGGTGGCACGTATACTAGCTACCCCATGTTTAGCCTTTAAACAGTGTCGAGCAAATGGCTGCTCGCTGCAGCCTTTTTCAAATGCTTTTTTGATGGCAATGCGATGCAGTGCCATCCTTTCTCTAAATTGCCATATGGTCTTGCCGACATGGACTTAATTGCTCTAACTGTATAAGTAATGTATTCGTATCCTTTAAATAAGAGGGTAACGCTTGAATACAGGGGTTAAGGAATGAGTCCAGGTAGACCGATATAGGGTGAAAGAGGGACCCCCGAGCTGAAACTATCGGGCGCCCAGGGGGGTCAACCAAGGTTTTATGTACCTTAGGCACCACATAAAACAATGGGGCCCTAGGGAATTCTACAGTGAGGGCATCTCGCGTAACTGTTGAGATGGTCTTTGCCTCACAAGCCGCGGCCAATAAATGGTCAAGTTCCTCCTTATACTCCCGTATAGGGTCCTTAGATAGTTGCTTGTAGGTAGTAGTATCCCTCAATTGGCGGTTACACTCATCCATATATTTGTTCAAGTCCTGAACCACTACCGCACCTCCTTTATCCGCCTTCCGGATAACTATGTCAGATCTTTGGGATAAATCTTGGAGTGTCCTTTGTTCAGCCTTGGTGAGATTATGATGTATAACCTCCTCTGATGTTAGAGACCCTTCTAACTCAAGCATCCTGGTGAATGTGCGTATTGATGGATTTAAGGTTGGTGGGTCAAATTGTGACTTTGGGGCAATACGTTGTAACTGCACCGGGATATCCTTGGTCGCTTGATTAGAGGGCTTACCGTTGAAAAATTATTTTTGTCTAAGTGCCCTGTTAAGGCGGTATACATCTATTTTCCATTCAAGGCTGTCTATAGGATAGGTAGGCACATACGACAAACCCTTAGCTAGAAGGCAATATTCAGGGTCTGTCAGTGGAACCGATGATAAGTTGAATACAAGCTCCTTCATGGACGTTGCCGTCTTGGCACGTAGGATCCTTTCGTTTTGACGCGCCCGCCGCGTCCTCTTCCGCAAGCGGAGCCTGGGGTCTGATTGGGCCGTGTCGTGATGCCTGTGAGCGGTTGTCCTAAAGGGCCCGCCCCCTCAGTACTGGTGGATGCCAGTGGTGTTGAAAGTTCGGTATCGCTGGCTGACGTACTGGTGTAGATTTGTTGTTCCCTTCTACGTCTTGACTGGAACCGCCTATTGGTAGCCTGTTGTTCCTGGTTGGATCTAGTGCTCCCCAACCATGGGTAGACTAATCTTTGTTCGTAGTCCCTTTTAACCTTAATGAGTTTGTCACTTTTAAACCGCAAAAGGTCCTGGCGGTACTGATCCATCTGAGTGGATAATTTATTAACCCAGTCGTTCTGTGTATCATGTCCGAGAGTTGTCTTGTGTCGCTTTTCAAATGCTGTTAATTGCTCAGTTATAAGCCCCAGCTCCCTAGTGGACTCCTCCACTACCAATAAAATTAAGTCCATGGAGCATTTATTAAGTATCGCAACCCACCTACGGCAGAACTGTGCGTTGTACCTGCCTATTGTAGGTGAGTTGCGTATCCGGAAGCCTCGAGGTATTAGGTTATTGCGATAGTAATCGGACAATGATATCCCATGGTAGGTATAATCACACTCTTTCTGTTTGAGCTTCAGCCAGGCTTTAAAGAGTTCATCATTAGTATCTTTGGCTGGTTCATCTGTCATACTGCGTTTAACCAGAATTGCTTGTGCCTCAATATCAGAAAAGCTAAGGCGGTCACTGGCATCCTTATAGACCAGGTCCAGAGCAGCCTCCAGATGTGGGTTCAGCTCCGCCATAATGCATTTATAGAGGGTAGTCACTGTGCAACAAACTTTGACCAGAGTGTTACAACATCCACTTGTAGATTGTTGTATCCAAAACTAACTGATAAAAACAGATGTATGCTGTAGGTCATGTAGGTCCTGGATAGTCCGTTGAATTCGGTATATGGGTGCCTTGGGAACAAGAATACTACACTGGTATATGGCAGTACCAAGTGTGTATTCCATATACAAATATATAGCAAGATAGCCCGGCACTCCCTTGTACCTTGGTAAAATAATCGCTGCGGTGCCCTCCTGGTGACAATAGCCACTATATGGGTTGATTAGAAGAAGGCGGCACTCAGTCAGACTCTTATTGAAGAATTAACAGCATTTGAAAAGCGACACAAGACAACTCTCGGACATGATACACAGAACGACTGGGTTAATAAATTATCCACTCAGATGGATCAGTACCGCCAGGACCTTTTGCGGTTTAAAAGTGACAAACTCATTAAGGTTAAAAGGGACTATGAACAAAGATTAGTCTACCCATGGTTGGGGAGCACTAGATCCAACCAGGAACAACAGACTACCAATAGGCGGTTCCAGTCAAGACGTAGAAGGGAACAACAAATCTACACCAGTACGTCAGTCAGCGATACCGAACTTTCAACACCACTGGCATCCACCAGTACTGAGGGGGCGGGCCCTTTAGGACAACCGCCCACAGGCATCACGACACGGCCCAATCAGACCCCAGGCTCCGCTCGCGGAAGAGGACGCGGCGGGCGTGTCAAAACGAAAGGATCCTACGTGCCAAGACGGCAACGTCCATGAAGGAGCTTGTATTCAACTTATCATCGGTTCCACTGACAGACCCTGAATATTGCCTTCTAGCTAAGGGTTTGTCGTATGTGCCTACCTATCCTATAGACAGCCTTGAATGGAAAATAGATGTATACCGCCTTAACAGGGCACTTAGACGAAAAGAATTTTTCAACGGTAAGCCCTCTAATCAAGCGACCAAGGATATCCCGGTGCAGTTACAACGTATTGCCCCAAAGTCACAATTTGACCCACCAACCTTAAATCCATCAATACGCACATTCACCAGGATGCTTGAGTTAGAAGGGTCTCTAACATCAGAGGAGGTTATAAATCATAATCTCACCAAGGCTGAACAAAGGACACTCCAAGATTTATCCCAAAGATCTGACATAGTTATCCGGAAGGCGGATAAAGGAGGTGCGGTAGTGGTTCAGGACTTGAACAAATATATGGATGAGTGTAACCGCCAATTGAGGGATACTACTACCTACAAGCAACTATCTAAGGACCCTATACGGGAGTATAAGGAGGAACTTGACCATTTATTGGCCGCGGCTTGTGAGGCAAAGACCATCTCAACAGTTACGCGAGATGCCCTCACTGTAGAATTCCCTAGGGCCCCATTGTTTTATGTGGTGCCTAAGGTACATAAAACCTTGGTTGACCCCCCTGGGCGCCCGGGTTTCAGCTCGGGGGTCCCTCTTTCACCCTATATCGGTCTACCTGGACTCATTCCTTAACCCCTGTATTCAAGCGTTACCCTCTTATTTAAAGGATACGAATACATTACTTATACAGTTAGAGCAATTAAGTCCAGTGCCTGATGTTGCTTTGTAGTGCGGACGTCACCAGCCTCTACACCTGCATCCCCCATGATGCAGGTGTGGAGGCTGTAAGACTTTTGTTGGAAGATAATGACCAGTATGCAGGCCCAGATCTCAGCTTGTATTTGCAACTATTGAATAGAGTTTTGCATAGAAATTATTTTCTGTATAATGGTACCTTCTACCTTCAAGTGGCTGGCTGTGCGATGGGGTCGGCAGTGGCCCCATCGTACGCCAATGCATTTATGTATGTTGTAGAAAAACAAATGTTCTATATGGATCCTGTAGTGACCACCAATTTGTGGTACTACAGGCGCTATATTGACGACCTTTTGATCCTATGGCAGGGGCCCCGTGAACAGCTAGTGGCACTCCTGGAGCATTTTAATTCCAGTGACCATCCAGTCAATTTCACATTTGAGATTAATTTAGACCATATTAATTTCCTGGATGTCACCATTAAGTATATGGGGGGTAAACTGTCTACTTCGATATACATTAAGCCGACTGACAGAAACAGTCTGCTTAATTACCATAGCTTTCACCCTCTATCCCTCCGTAGGGGTCTCCCATATTCACAATTTTTAAGGGTCAGGAGGATTACCTCTGACCCGGAAGAGACTGTACTCGCACTCAATAACATGATGGAGAAGTTCATCCAGCGAGGCTACCCTTTGGGCCAATTGGAATTAGCCAAGAATAAGGTTCTCAAATTAACTAGGGCACAGACACTGACTCCCAGGGTTAAGACACGTGAAGACAATTGCTTACCTTGGGTAAGTAAATACACTACAGCCTCCACTAGGGTTATTAAAAAGGCCAAACAGCTTTGGCCCATCATTCAAACAGATAAGGCTTTATCTGACCTAGCGAACACACGCCTTTTGCCGAGCTTCACTCGTAGTAGCAATATTGGCGACAGAATTATGAAGCTAGATATTTCTTATAATACGAAAAAACAGACTAAGCATTTTTTGAGAGCTAAGAATGGCTGTTACAAGTGTCTGGGTTGCGCAACATGCAACACCCTAGTTTCAGGCATGACCTTCAATCATCCGCACTCAGGTAAAAAGTTGAAGATACGACAAAGGCTTACATGTACTTCCACACATGTTGTTTATGTTTTAACCTGCCCGTGTGGTCTTGCCTATGACGGCAAGACCATACGGCAATTTAGAGAAAGGATGGCACTGCATCGCAGTGCCATCAAAAAAGCATTTGAAAAAGGCTGCAGCGAGCAGCCATTTGCTCGACACTGTTTACAGGCTAAACATGGGGTAGCTAGTATACGTGCCACCCTGATAGATCATGTCCCCATCACCCCCAGAGGTGGCAACAGAGGCAGACGTTTATTGCAGAAGGAGACACGTTGGATCTTCTCTCTGGGTACACTAGCACCCAGGGGGTTAAATGAAAACATGAGCCTCCAATGTTTTCTTTAAGTATGCCATTATAATGGGGTTGTCGTTGGAGAAACTACCTGTATTTAGCTATTGTTCTTTATTTATGTATTTTTGTACCAATACCAGAAGTGTTAAACAATACTTGTTACCACTTTGAATGTTTTTTAGATGTTTGTGTTTCACACAGAGGTTTATCTTGACCACAGGATGATTGCTGCAGCAGCGCCTTCGGGACGCGCCTGGCGGTTGCCATGGTTACTCTCCTGTTCGCCTGGTGCTCCCGGCGCATCATCGCTTCGCGACGCTATACGTCATCTCTCCACGATGCGGAAGCCAACGGAGCGGTGCGGCTGGCGGTGGCGCCGACAAACAGGTGAGTATGTTAGTGTTTAATGGGTGTCAGTATTTATGTATGTTGTTTCACATATTCTGTTCATTTGCTGTTTTTGGCCCTGAGGACGGGGGTTCACTCCGAAACATGTCGGCCTACATGGTCTAAATAAATGACCAAAATTCTTCAATAAGAGTCTGACTGAGTGCCGCCTTCTTCTAATCAACCCATATAGTGGCTATTGTCACCAGGAGGGCACCGCAGCAATTATTTTATCAAGGTACAAGGGAGTGCCGGGCTATCTTGCTATATATTCGTATATATATATATATATATATATATATATATACACATATATACAGTATATATATATATATATATATAAATATTTTTATTTTTATATATGTTTTAATACTATCTAATGCAATTTAAAATATCATACTAGCAGAACAATTATAAAATAATTATGAATACATTTTTCTACATGACCAATATATGAATCGCTCCTTTCTGGTTCTCTGAGACTGTTTCTATTTAGATGTTACTTTATATATAATTTCAATGTATCTGTTCAGTCTCTGTGGAACAGAAAGGTTCACAGTTCCTTTCAACTCTGCAACAGTGTTGCTTCTCACTGCATAATCATATACAATGATACAGACCTCCAGAAGCTGATATTATTATATACACAATGCAGGATGAGTTTACACTCATTCAATTTAAAATAACATATTGTTGCAGTTGTGCTGTTACTTGTAAAGTCACCGTGCTATTCCATTGTAAAACAAGGATTTGATTAGCATATTCAGCAGCAGCGCACTAAAGTCCTCATTTAGAACAGAGCTTTAAACAGCGTATTTTGGCAATTGTATGCTGAAATTCTTTATTGTAGAACAAGAAAAGTTAATAGCACACTTAGTACTTTTTACTATTCAGACATGGCCATGTTTATTCTAACTTAAAACAAATTTACCCCCTTCATCGTCCGTGTATTAATTACTGTTGGTCAGTGGGGCTCTCGGCTCTGGTAGCTAATTTAGTTTAAAATTCAGCCATATCCGGAGATCCGTGTCCAGTTCCACTTTGGGTGATAAGGATCAGGGTAAATGTGTAGATCTGCTGGCACCACTCAAAACGCATTTCTCCACCTCTATATAAACATCAGCGGCTTCATCAGTCGACATATCGTCTACTGCTGGAGACTCTTCCTAGAATTTCCTTCCTTCAGGGGCAAAAGGGAATGTATGCAAAAATCATTTTGATGCTTGATATTTCTTGTCTTGAAGCAGAAAAATATATATATTACAAGCCTGCCCTATTGCATGTGAGAGGTTTTACAACCAATAGTATAAGTATCAGTTACTCTTCAAATGTTGGGTGCATAAGATATCATCTCTTTACCCTGACAGCCTCACTGGAGCTGTGTAGTGCTGGGTGCACTAGGGTCCTCTCTCCTGTGTCTCCTCTCACATGCAATAGGGCAGGCTTATAATATATATATATTTTCTGCTTCAACATGGTAAAACAGAAGTTATGCAGTGTTTGTAATGCTAGATTCTCTCCTAGTTCATCTGACTCTATATCATGTGAGCAGTGTAGTCAGCCATCTCTGAATTCTGATAACAATGTGGGGGAGAGTCCAGAGCCCTCCTGGTTGGGGGCTATCAAAACTATGATGTCTGATATATCATCTCAGCTCACTGCAAATGCCAATAAGACTCAGGAACTACAACAAGCAGTGGCAACGTCCCCCCTGTCTACTACAGGTGTACATAAACATGCTCTGCCTGCACTCCTATCAGATACTGATGATGATATACAGGATTATGGGGATGATGTGGACCCCATAAGTGGAGATTCCACCCCTACCCAGGGTATTGAACCCCTCATATTGGCTATTAGCGACGTGTTAAAGCTCCCCCTGGAGGATGCTACTACTCAGCAGTTATTTTTCCTCCCACAAGACAAACTGACAGTCACATTTCCTGATTCCAAGGAATTGGATGACTTAATTAAAATAGCCTGGAAGATTTCAGATAAGAAATATCAAGTGTCAAAACTATTTTTGCATACATTCCCCTTTGCCCCTGAAGGCAGGAAATTCTAGGAAGAGTCTCCAGCAGTAGACGATATATCGACTGATGAAGCCGCTGATGTTTATATAGAGGTGGAGAAACGCGTTTTGAGTGGTGCCAGCAGATCTACACATTTACCCTGATCCTTATCACCCGACGTGGAACTGGAAACAGATCTCTGGATATGGCTCAATTTTAAACTGAATTAGCTACCAGAGCCAGGAGCCCCACTGACCAGCAGTAATTAATCCATGGATGATGAAGGGGGTAAAGTTGTTTTAAAGTTAGAACAAACAGGGCCATGTCTGAATAGTAAAAAGCACTGAGTGTGCTATTAACTTTTCTTGTTCTACAATAAAGAATTCCAGCGTACAATTGCCAAAATACGCTGTTTAAAGCTCTGTCCTAAATGAGGACTTTAGCATGCTTCTGCTGAATATGCTAATCAAATCCTTGTTTTAAAATGGAATAGCACAGTGACTTTACAAGTAACAGCAAAACTGCAACAATATGTTATTTTAAATTGAATGAGTGTAAACTCATCCTGCATTGCGTATATAATAATATCAGCTTCTGGAGGTCTGTATCATTGTATATGATTAAGCAGTGAGAAGCAACACTGTTGCAGAGTTGAAAGGGACTGTGAACATTTCTTTACCACATAGACTGAACAGATACCTTGAAATCATATATAAAGTAACATCTAAATAGAAACAGTCTCAGAGAACCAGAAAGGAGCGATTTATATACTGGTCATGTAGAAAAATGTATTCATAATTATTTTATAATTGTTCTGCTGGTAAGATATTTTAAATTACATTAGATATTATGGTATTGAAACATATATAAAAATAAAAATAATTTTTTATATATATATATATATATATATATATACACACAGTTTGTCAGCGCTTTTAAATTTCTATTCTTTTTCTTGATTTTAAAACGGTTGAGTTTTCCCTGGTTGTGTGAAAGCTGTGGCAAATTTGTCATTTAATACTGGGGTATTTGGTTGGTGCCGGGAAAATTTGTTTTTTCTTTTTTGTCTGTGTTTAAGTTGCTTGAATCAAAATCTTTCCCTTCCCTACTGTAATCAGTTCCTTTTCTGGGTTATGTAGTTAACCATTTATTCTTTCATGCAAAGCATACCTCCCAACTGTCCCGATTTTCATGAGACAGTCCCGTTTTTTAGGACTGTCCCGCTGTCCCACCCACGGGGCACAGAGTCCCGCGGTAGGAAGGGGGAGTGGGGGTTTGGGAGGCTCCAGACACTCGCTGCTCTGCTCAGTTCAGAGTAGAGCAGTGGTGAATAGACGTTGTGCGCATGTGCACAGCGTCTATTCACTACAGATGGAAGGACAGGGGGCATGCCAGCAGCTCCCAGAGCGCTGGCCATGCCCCCATACTGATGGAAAATGGGGGCATGGCTTGCGATTGCAGCGCTACCATGAAACCACGCCCCTTTTATATAGGCCATTCCCCCTTTCCAGGCCGGTGCGGCTTTGCCGCACCAGTGTGTCCCTGCTTAGCCTTTCTTTGGTTCTGGGGAAAACCTTGCCTCTCTGCCAGGAATAGGGAAGAGCTGCTGCTGAAGGAGGAATATCCCATCAAGGTATCCCTGACCTGTTCCACATAGTTTATATCATACTTGCCGACACTCCCGCATTCTGCAGGAGTATCCCATTTCCCCAGCCAGTCTATCTCTGCTCCGGAAAGTGCCTCCAATCCCCCAGAAACCCCCAGGCCCATGTAAAATCCGTGTCGTGCATGTGTGACCCCTGGGTCCTGATGCGACGGGGGCGGAGCTTGATATGGCCATACACATCGGCGCAAGACGTGTAGCAACACACCAATGCCTATAAGCGGTGATCTCCCTCCTGCTCACCAGTGCAGGCAGGGCAGGCATGGAGACCACATGTGTTGGAAGCGCCGGTGGAAGCAGCATCAGCAGATCCCCTCCCCCCCGCCCCTGCACATTGGGAGCAGCGGGCAGTGAGATATCTGGGAGGGGGAGTGACAGACCAGGCACAGAGAGCCACTCTGGCAGGAAGACTGAGCTAGGAGGAGAGGATGGAGATGGAGTGCCTGGTCCCAAGGTGAGTGTATGGTTCTACCCACAGCGTGTGTGCATAATTGGTCCCTGTGTAACTGTAGGCTGGCACTTACCCATGTATGTATGTGACTCAGGGACGTGCGGTGAGCTAAATAGCTCAGGAGGCACTGTCTAGCACCAGAACCAGATTTACATGCAATATATGAGCCAAAGTGTACATCTGGGTATTATACACAGGTACAGCAGTATAAACCCCTGGAAATTTGGTGAGTTTTGATCATAGATGTGCGGAAAAGTTACCCAGGTGAGGCACTGCATCACCTGCCATAGACTTTTTACTCCACAGTTTTGGCTATAAAAATTATTAGAATAATGCAAAGAAGATATTTCAAACATATTATTTGTATTTTTCATATACTTTATACAGTCAAAACTCTGGCACAAACATTAGTATGACAGGAAAGGCTCTGCCTCACCTGCCTCACCTCACGCCACTGGTATGTTTGTGTGTAGGGTGGCACTGACCCCTGTTTGTGTGTGTGTGTAGGGTGGCACTGATGCGTGTGTATAGGGTGGCACTGACCCCTGTGTGTGTGTGTGTAGGGTTGCACTGACCCGTGTGTGAGTGTAGTGTGGCACTTACCCATGTGTGTGTACTGACCTATGTGTGTGTGTGTGTCTAGGGTGGCACTGACCCGTGTGTGTGTCTATGGTGGCACTGACCCCTGTTTGTGTGTGTGTAAGGTGGCACTGATATATGTGTGTGTGTGTAGGGTGGCACTGACCCTTGTGTGTGTGTAGGGTGGCAATGACTCCTGTGTGCAACTGCAGGACAGCACTCAGAGTGGCAGTAGACACTCCGTGCACACTCTGATAAAATATAGAATCTCCCTGAAACTGGTTTTCGAAAGTAGGCAAGTATGGTTTACACACTTATACCGGGGTATTACACACAGACTGCACACACTGCACAGAATGGGAAAAACATTTGATGGAGAGTGTGATGCAAATGGTTTTGCAGCTGTCCGCTGACTGAGGGCGAATTTTCACTCCCCCTGGGTGGCGACTGTTTGATCACAGGACAGTGTAATTTGCAGCACAGCTATCAGGTCTGCATTAGGCCCTAAGGCAGCAATTTTTTTTTTCAAGAACAAATGCTGCTTTAAATCCAGTGATGTGATTATAGAATCAGTACACTTGTAAACTCAACAATCCCCACAGTAGTCTTGTCCATTTTTAGAAAAACTTTCTTAGTAAATTTGTCAGACTAGCAACCACATAGATTTCTGAAAAGCTAGGTTATTTGTTATAGGCATACATTCTGTTTAATGTCAGATCACAGGGTCGGTATTGACTCCGGAAAGCCTGGAAAAAAAATGATAAGGTCATAAGATCAGAAGTGTCTGCAAGAGACTTATAGCTTCTAACGATTAAAAAGTACAGAGTATTGAGCTTCCTCCTGGATGGGATAATGTGAGAATGCAGTTCCATATTGTATTGCCACCTAATCTTCTGTACGTGCTCTGAGTATAATAATTCCCTATCAGGAAAGAGACTAGAGTGTGTACAGTTTGTACCTTATTATTCTGTTCCGCAAGACCTGTGTGTGAATTCTAGCGTCTAAAATATATTGGTAAACCAAGAAGTGAGCATTCTGTAGATAATTATCTGGCATCTGTAGTCCTATAATAAAAATAAAAGGACATTTGGGTAATGTAGTTGTGGATGGAATTATGTGAGATAGATATGATTACTTATGATCCCTCGGTCTTTGTATCCAGTGGGTCCTGCAGCACTCGAAAGAGCACAAACAGGAGAATGTATTTAATACCCTGGGCAATATCCGCCCCCATGTTAACTAAACCTACTGTTTTAACAATGCTACTAGAAGTTTAAAAATAGGCAGTCATAAGAAGAAAAGAGGTTTTCCTAATCTGTGTAACAGACAGGGCTGGCCTGAACTTATTTCCAGTGGCGTGCGGTGAGGTCAGTGGCTGGTGAGGCACTACAGCCATAATGTCCACCGAATCTGCCGATGACCCCTACCACCGCCGAGTAAATGCCCGCTACTGACCCTGAGTCGATGCCCTGTGCCACCGCCAATGGCTTACAAGTTCGCCCACCATCAACTGACCCAGCCCTCCGCCACTAATTTGCACCTCAGTCCGATGCCGCCAATGCCCGCTGCCTGCCTGCTCATCATACTTGTGATATATTGTACATTTTTATAGAAAAAAAATAGTGTTTGGGACTGGGAAGGGAGTGGGAGGAGGACATGAATGCAATTCTGTTGTCCAGGGCTTCCATTAACTTAATGGAAAAGGGTCTGAATGGGTTAAAAAAAAAATGCATGAGGTCCCCCCTCCTAAGTGTAACCAGCCTCGGGCTCTTTGAGCTGGTCCTGGTTGTTTAAATACTGGGGAAAAATTGGACAGGGGTTCCCCGTATTTAGACAACAAGCACCGGGCTCTTCGTCCAGTCCTGGTTCCAAAAAATACGGGGGACAAAAGACGTAGGGGTCCCCCATATTTTTGAAACCAGCACCGGGCTCCACTAGCCAGGGACATAATGCCACAGCCGGTGGACACATTTATGTAGGTCCCTGCCGCCGTGGCATTACCCCCCCAACTAGTCACCCCTGACCGGGGTTCCCTGGAGGAGTGGGGACCCCTTAAATGAAGGGGTCCCCCCCTCCAGGCACCCAAGGGCCAGGGGTGAAGCCCGAGACTGTCCCTAGCACCCCTAGGCGGTGGGTGCCAGGCTGATAGCCATAAGTGTGTAAAAAAAGAGTATTGTTTTTTGTTGTGGAACTACAAGGCCCAGCAAGCCTCCCCCGCTTGCTGGTACTTGGAGAACCTCAAGTACCAGCATGCGGGGAAATAACGGGCCCGCTGGTACCTGTAGTTCTACAAAAATAAAATACCCAAATAAAAACACAACTCACACACCGTGACAGTAAAAGTTTATTAAAAACACACTTACACACTCACACATACTTACCTACATCCCACGCCGGTCACGTCCACTTGTCCAGTAGAATCCAATAGGGGGACCTGTAAAAATGAGAGAGAGATTACTTACTTACATCCCACGCCGATCACGTCCACTTGTCCAGTAGAATCCAATAGGGACCAGGCACCTGGAAAAAGAATGAAAATAAATACTTACATAGGGGTTGGGGAGAGAGAGAGAGAGAGAGAGAGAGAGAGAGAGCGAGAGAGAGAGAAGACCCGGCCTCACTCTCACTCACAGACAGCTTCCGGCCCGTTGCTTAGTAACGGGACGCGTCTGGCAACACAAGTCACAGTGCCGCAGGCAGAAAGGAGGCGGTAGCGGCTGGAGGCGGAGGGCCAGGAGGAGAGGTGAGCACTGCGGACAACACAAACATACAAACATAGAACTCACCCCTCACTCTTGCTTCAGGCCCGTCGCTCCAACGCCAGTCACAGCCACTGGGTCCCGCCGCCTCTTCCCCCTCCAGCGTCGTGTTGGTGATTGGACAGCGGATCCAGCACTGGATCCGCAGCCCAATCACAGGTGCCTCGCTGACATGGGGGTGGTGTCCCTGTCAGCGAGGCACTTGTTTCAGTGCCGCTTTCCTGCTCTGTTTCAATGGGCTTTTACAGCCCAGTGTTTGGCCCCGCCCCCCGCTCTGCCCCCGTTCCCATTATCCACGGGAGGCACTGCTATCAGTGCCTCCCAAAGTCATTTAAACGCATCAAATTATTACAATTAAATAAAGAAGATACTTATGACACAGACTATGTGTCATAAGTATCTTCTTTGTATGATTTTAATAATTAATCACAGGGGAGGCACTGCCTCCCCTGCCTCCCATGACTGCACGTACCTGCTTATTTCTTTTGGTAAGCAAAAATAAAGTTTGGCATCCTTTGATGGGATAACATTTTTAAAGCAACAATGTGCCATCAGCTTGTGACACAAAAAGGGTTGTGGTCTCATAAGAAAGGGGTGTGGCCACACAGTTGTACCCTCCTGGGTACAGGGCGATAGCGGGTGTCAGAGAGATAGTAGGTAACTGGGAAGGCAGGGGTGACAGAGTTAGTAGGTGACTGGTAAGGCAGGGGTGACAGGAAGATAGTGGGGGACTGGGGCAGGGGTGACAGGGGGATAGTGGGTGACTGAGGCAGGGGTGACAAGGAGACAGTGGGTGACTGAGGCAGGGGTGACAGAGAGACAGTGGATGACTGAGGCAAGGATGACAGGGACATAGTGGGTGACAAAGGCAAGGATGACAGGGAGACAGTGGGTGACTGAGGCAGCGGTGACTTTGAGATAGTGGGTGATTGAGACAGCGGTGACAAGGATAACAGTGGGTGACTGAGGCAGAGGTGACAGGGAGATAGTGGGTGACGGAGGCAGCGGTGACAGTCAGACAGTGGCAAGCGACATTGTACAGGGAACAGGGCACACCAACACATCCACACACTTTGTACAGGGAGAGCTGGCAGCCATGCAGAGGCACATACCTTCTGACCTCTGTCATAGGGCAGCTCCAGCTCCCCCTCATCAATACATGCTGCACTCTTTCTCTCTCCCTGTTCCCAGGCATTGGGGGGAGAGCTGCGAGCCGGGCAGTTGGACAGCTTTGCTTTTACCATAGAGGAGTATGTCCAGGGCGGGTGGCCACAGCGCTGTAGAGAGTGAGGGATTCACTGTCTGCAGCAGCACGCTCTACGGTTTGGCTTTCTATCCGACCGCAAACCCCATGTATGTTTGGGGCCGGCCCTGGTAACAGACAGTAGTATTTAATGGGTCAGAGGAAAGGTAGGAATGAACTAAAAGTCAGCAAATGTTCTTTTATTTGTAAAAGACCTTGAAGTCTATTTATCAATTTGCAAAGATGTTTTTATTGCATCTTATAGTAGAAAAGAAAAATTTCTATCACCGCAGTTGAATAAAACTTGGCAGCTAGTGGCAGGTGACAATAAATCTATTCATCAATAAATAAATAATAAAAAAATCTTTACAAAGAAAAAAAAATATTTTAACAAAAAAACTTTCTTTTACTCAACATTTGCACCAGGGCCTGCACCAATTGAGCCATTAAGGGGACCAACAGATCACCCTTTCCCTGGGCAGAAAGTTTCACCAAAGCTGTAAAAGATGCCAATCCCATTTCCGAACCTTTCCCTCCACCTGGACCAGAAATGGCACTAGCAACAAGCACAGCACTGACACTGCTGGTAAATATAAACTCGGCACAAGGGCAAGTGCAGAGTAGTGCCAAGGTACAAGAGTAGTACTGCTTAGAGGTTTCATGATCTGTGCCACAGATGGTAAATCCTGCCCAGCAGTAGCATTTGCCTCTGCGCTACACAAAGTCACAGTCAAAGCAAATGAAGGAGGGGGCTGCACAACCACTTTTGAAAATGTGCACAGCTGCCCTCCATGCTCATTAACAGGAATGACCACACCGGCAGCCCCAGGAACAAATTTGGCAAAGCACTTAGAAGCTATCTCATCAACCAGCCCCTGGTACCTGGGCAGCACAGCCGCAGAGATGCTCACAAAGTTAAATGCCTTGCCTGCAACACTTATAGCAAAACCCTACCAGGGGTAGCATGCCCCATCTCTCTGCTACCTCCAGCAGCAGGGTTCCAGTCATGGATCCAGTCAAGCCCGAGACTGTAGTCTGCAGCACTGGGCCATAGACCGGTGGTGACCTATTTACTGCCAGATACTTGGCTGGCAAACTAGTGGAGTGCCTGGGGCAAGACATCAGAAAGCTAGGCAAATAAAAAATGAAAGGGGTGACAGAAGGAAAAGAAAGCAAGAGGAAATATGAAATAGAAAATACAAAGGAAGACAAGAACTCAAAGAAATATATAATGAGTAAAACACAATAAGAAGCAATACTGTAGATGTATTGGAGACTGATATAGCCAGAGGCTGTTCTAGACAGTGTGAAGAATTCAAAGTGTAAAAAAATATGAGTGTGCTTAACATTTAATAACTAATATGGAATTACGTGGGACTTAAGCTGAATGTAAACTGAAGGAGAAACATCTTACAGCTGTAACAAAAGATGGACTGCTTCACAACTTCAAATGGGGTCAGTAAGATTTACCTACAATCAAAATCCTGATGGTCAAAATACAGACAACAATTGACCGATGGTCAAAATACCGACATTTAAAATGTCAACAGGTCAAAAAGTCAACACACTTTTTTTGGGTGTGTATGTTGACATAGGTCGACATGGACACTGTATAAGTGTACCGCCTCCTCTCGCATGGCTCGTTGCACTCGGCACATTATTATATTCCCCCTCCATGTCCACTGGGATGGTAAAGTATGAACAAGTCGGTTTCAATGAAAAAATCATGAAAAACTTGTGTCAATTTTTTGATCTGATGACAATTTAAATGTCTGCATTTTGACCGTGTCGACATTTTAAAGGTCTGTATTTTTATTATGTCAGTATTTTGACCTTGTTAGTATTTTGGCAATCGGTCAATGGTTGTCGGTATTTTGACCGTTGGGATTTTGATTGTAGGTAAATTGAATGCATCCCCATCAAATGTGGGATCCGGTCTCTAGGTCGACAGTAAATAGGTTGAAACAATCTAGGTCAACCACTATTGGTTGATAGTAACTAGGTCGACCGGGTTTCTAGGTCGACATGTTCTAGGTCGACAGGTTAAAAGGTCGGTATGAGTTTTTTCACGTTTTTTTCTTCTTTTTTTTAACCTTTTCATACTTAACGATCCATGTTGACTACAATTGGGAATGGTAATCTGTGCCGAGCGCAGTGGTAGCGGAGCGAGGCACCTTGCCCGAAGGGACACGGTGCACTAATTGGGTTTCCCGGTCACTCTACGAAGAAAACGACACAAAAAATAAATAAAAAACTCATGTCGACCTAAAGACCCTGTTGACCTAGACACCCTGTCGACCTAGTTACTGTCGACCAACAGTAGTTGACCTAGACACTGTTGACCTAATTACTATCTACTTTCCAAACCACACCCTTCAAATGTATGTTAATTTCTTACACCCTGCAATCCTGTACAACCAATTTGTTGTTTAAAAACATTTGTAATATCATGATTTGCTTGCAGTTGTTTGAAATTTGTGTCAGTGAGGCATAGTTATTGAAGGCATTCTGGGTTGGTATTTGCATAATCAAACACAGTGTAATTTATCACCTTTCATCAGCGAAACATTTGGCTCATGGATAACCTGTGTTAATTAGCCATAGTTTATATCAGGCATTCCCAACCACGGTCCTCAAGGCACACTAACAGTCCTGGTCTTAGTGATATCCAGCCTTCAGCACAGGTGACTTAATTAGTAGCTCAGTTATTTTGATTTAACCATCTGTGCTGCAGCCTGGATATCACTAAAACCTGCACTGTTGGTGTGCCTTGAGGACCGTGGTTGGGAATGCCTGGTTTATATACTTGCAAATCCAGTCTAAATTACCGTACGGTGGGGGTCATTCCGAGTTGTTCGCTCGCAAGCTGCTTTTAGCAGCTTTGCACACGCTAAGCCGCCGCCTACTGGGAGTGAATCTTAGCTTATCAAAATTGCGAACGAAAGATTCGCAATATTGCGAAAATACTTCTCTGTGCAGTTTCTGAGTAGCTCGAGACTTACTCTGCCAGTGCGATCAGTTCAGTGCTTGTCGTTCCTGGTTTGACGTCACAAACACACCCAGCGTTCGCCCAGACACTCCTCCGTTTCTCCAGCCACTCCCGCGTTTTTCCCAGAAATGGTACCGTTTTTTCACACACTCCCATAAAACGGCCAGTTTCCGCCCAGAAACACCAACTTCCTGTCAATCACACTCCGATCACCAGAACGAAGAAAAAACCTTGTAATGCCGTGAGTAAAATACCAAACTGCATAGCAAATTTACTTGGCGCAGTCGCACTGCGGACATTGCGCATGCGCATTAGCGACTAATCGCTCCGTTGCGAGAAAAAAATACAGAGCGAACAACTCGGAATGACCCCCAGTGCCTTGATTTTTTTTTCTTTGCCTACCCTCATATCCTCTCATTTCTAACACAATCTACCTTAAAATTAATCTTCTGCAGCCATCTAAGCTTTTCCCTTAAAACTAACTAAATAACTGCCATTGAACACTGACATCTACCAGCTCACTTATCACCTGCATTTCTGCAATTCTAATACTCTGTCTTTCATTCTGCCACCACTATTTTCAATATTCCATCCCTATTTACCTCATTCCATACTTGCCTACCTGACCCTCTCCATGAGGGAGAAAATACTCTGTTCCTGGACTTTCCTGGTAATGTATGATTGCCATCACCTGTGGTGAAACGCCTTTCTTATCAATTAACTAGCTCACCACAGATGATGGCAATCATACATTACCAGAAAAGTCAAGGAACAGAGCGTTTTCTCCCTCATGGAGAGTGTCAGGTAGGCAAGTTTACCCCATTCATACTATGGGCCTAATTCAGACCTGATCGTAGCAACAAATTTGTTAGCAGATAGGCAAAACCATGTGCACTGCAGGGGGGGGGGGGGCAGATATAACATGTGCAGAGAGAGTTAGATTTGGGAGGGGGGTGTTAAAACTGAAATCTAAATTGTAGTGTAAAAATAAAGCAGCCAGTATTTACCCTGCACAGAAACAATATAACCCACCCAAATCTATCTCTCTCTACACGTTATATCTGCCCCCTCCCTGCAGTGCACATGGTTTTGCCCATCTGCTAACAAATTTGCTGTTACGATCAGTTCTGAATTAGGCCCTATGTCCAGGTTGACAACACCCCCTAATATCCATTGTTTAACTAATCCTTTATTTTGCCCACTGGTACCACTTTTATTCTTCTCTTCTGGGGGTATGTTTACTAAAGTCCCGATTTTGTCTGAGTTTTTTTTTTTCTTTTCAAAGTGTCAACACGGGAATTTACTAAACACAAATCTCGGCAGTGTTGGGGCTATTCGTATTGCTTTTCACAGCAGAGGTCAGAAATACGAATGAATACACCATTGGTCAAACACGGCTGTTTGTTCATACAACATGGTAATTTACTAATCTTTCGTATTTCGATTGTCGTCCGTGAAAGCTTAATTGCGGCCATATATTTTTGCGATTCGTAAAAAAACGCAGCAAAAAAATAGACCTGCTTTTACCTGGCGTGTTTACATGTGTGAGTCAATTTCAACATCAATCACACCTGAATTAGGATGCCTATAAAAGGGCCCTAGGCACATTTGAAACATCCCTCACTCAGAAATGGCTGGTGTACTATGGTGCAGTGATGTTTTGTGTACTGTGGGTTCCTGAGACTGCGACATTAGCCTGGAAGAAACCAGGGCCAGGAAACTGAACATGGTGAGCAGGTTGTACAGGTGCCGCGGAGGCTGCGCAGGCCTAGTTTTTTTAGGGGGCGTTTAAACTTAAACACATTGGCTGATGACAAGGTAATACAGATGTTCCGGCTAAATAGAACCAACATTTTCCATCTGTATGACCTTGTCAAACTGGACCTAGACCCTGAGACAGCACGCTCTCGCCCTGTCTCAGGCCTGCACAATCTCTTGGCTGTGTTGCACTTTATGGCTACTGACAGCTTTCAGGCTGTGTCTGGCAATGTCATTGGGATCTCATAGCCCTCCTTTTCCAAAATCCTAACCCACATCCTCATCTGTTAGTTTGTTGTTGTAGTAATGTCAGTACACAGTGATGATGTGAGTTTAATTCATCTCACTACCCTCCTTTTTTTTAACTTACACACAGGTGTTGGATACTTTGCAGCCTCACATCGATGCCTCTATCTGCTTCCCTACCCATGAGTCTCAGTGGCATGCCATCAGGGTGGCTTTCTATGGGCTTGCTGGCATGCCCAATGTGCTGGGAGCCATAGATTGCACACATGTTCAGCTGAGACCACCTAGGGGCAGGCAGCATATATATATATATATATATATATATATATATATATACAAATCGTCATCTTGACCACTCTACAAATGTCCAGGTGGTTTGTGATGCAAATCTCAAAATAATGGGTGTTGTGGCTGGTTACCCTGGTGGCTGCCATGACTCCTTCATCCTCAGTCAGTCATCCCTCTTTGATAAATTTGAGGCCAGACAAATGCCAGATGGATGGCTGCTGGGTATGTGACTTTATTATGTGTTGTACTTTGTATACTAGGCCAAAATCCACTCTGTTAGTATGTGTTGCTGTATATGTACTTTACAGACATTACTATATCTGTCTTTCAGGTGATGGGGGATATGGCTGTTTCTCTTGGCTTCTGACTCCATTGTCCTGCCCTGATTCCCCTACTGAACACAGTTACAATATTGCACATAAGTCCATGCGGAATGTGATAGAAAGATGTTTTGGTGTGCTGAAATCTAGGTTTCAGTGTTTGGATAAGTCTGCAGGCCTTTGGTTGTTTAGTCCCTTAAAGGTGACCAGGATTGTGTTCTGCTGCTGTTTTCTTCATAACATGTGTTTGCAACAACATCTGCCACATGTTAATGAGGATGAAGAAAACAGTCAGCAAGCAGAGGAGTTATAAACATCTGGCGACACTTGGAGTACAGATGTAGGGAGGCAGGTAAGGCAAGAACTGATAATTCTTCATTTTTAAGGTAAGTATATGTGTATCACAATGTTCGTCATTTTTAAGTTGTAACATACATTGTTCATTTGCCAAACTCAAACATGTTTTTTTGGCAGAATGTCTAATTTTCAATACACATACAAACATACACAGCATTACTGGCATACAAATGCAGCATGTGTATTGTGTGATGTTGCTTGGAGTACACATCATATTATAGGGCAGATGGCTTAAGGCTGGAGAAGTGATAAAGCAGTGATAAGTGGAAGGTGATAACGCAACAGCCAATCCTTACAGGTTTAGAAAATCAGAGTTACTATCTGTTTGGCTGCTACGTGGTCACTTTCCACCTATCACTGCTTTATCACTTCTCCAGGCTGAATACATCTGGCCCTATGTGTGGTGTTCTTAAGTGTTGAAGGGACACAAACTTCGTATCAAAAAATAATTTATTGTGTCGTATTGATTGTTAAAGGCAGCATGTTTTCAATGAAAAACACATGAATCAATATTTATACATTATTACACACATTACTTTCGGTGCTGCAATACAAACTGAGATTTGTTTTAACCATCCTAAATAATGATTACATAACACCTTTTTTATCATGGTCAAACATTGCAGGACATTAATGACAAACTAGGCCAAAAACACAAAACACGGACCTGCCATTGTCGTTTGGCCATATTCGGTCACTTGCTCTATGAACAATACTGTTATTGTCCTAATGATGTGATGTATCAAACAATTCACCTTTCTCACACCAAAAAAAAAAGGTGGTATAAGTCATGTGTTAACGAGCATGCCTGTGTTGTATACAGATTGTTATATTGTTGACAATATAATATTGGAGTTATGGAAAGATGGCAAAAGACTGCATGCACATTAATTCATGCAATTCATAATGTTAAGAACTGATGCAATAACCATAAAAACCCATACCCTAATAGTACCAACAAGTCACATACTGACCCAAAAAACCCATACCCTAAGAGTGGTAACAAATGATGTGAAAAACCCATATCCATAGACTGGTAAGAAGCGTTGTGATTACTAAAAAAACCCATACCCAAAGACTGGTAAGAAGCATTGTGATTACCAAAAAAACCCATACCCAAAGACTGGTAAGAAACATTGTGATTATAAAAAAAACCCATACCCAAAGACTGGTAAGAAGCGGTGGGAATACCAACTACACCTGTAAACATTTTTTTAGGAATAATAATAATGTTGTTTGAAGTAGTAAGCTGCAAACACAACAATCTATAGTGTCCATCATACACTTATTAACTCCTTTTTTCTTGCTGCTCCAAACAGAAACAACAACACCTGACTTTTATTTTTTTTTGGATGCCTGCTTGGAGGAACATTTCCCTTTACCACTGTCATGTGCCCGTGTTCTGGTGGAGCGCCTTGGGGGTGAGGTCATTGGAGA
The DNA here is from genome assembly GCF_028390025.1 of Pseudophryne corroboree. Taxonomy (NCBI): domain Eukaryota; kingdom Metazoa; phylum Chordata; class Amphibia; order Anura; family Myobatrachidae; genus Pseudophryne; species Pseudophryne corroboree. The sequence continues at coordinate 258,924,456 of NC_086446.1, forward strand.
AATAAGCGGAGATGTCGTCCCAGAACTGGTGCTTGGTTGTTCTGCCTGCTGGGAACTGAGGGTTTCATTGAGGTTAGTGTCGCATTGAGTTCACGTGTTGCTGCAGTGTTATTCTCCATAATGCGGCTGATGGATTCGATTAGCATTTGATTTGTTTCTAAAATGTTTAGGTAGCTTTGGTGTTGTCTGTGTTGTTCATCCATTATGCGCTGGAAGTTGTCCATTACATGTGTCATGTCTGCCCGCATTATTTCCATGGTGTTTGCCATTCGTATTGTTTGTTCATTTTGACAGTTGATATTGCGGCTTATTCTTTTTAGGTGATATGGCAGACTAGTTAAAATGTGTCTGTCTACGCAGGCAATCCTGGTTAGTGGCCTGCTGTGTAACCCAATTGGTCCAAAATACATGATCTGGGCCTTGCACTACTGGTGATGTTGAGCTCATTTGTGGTGGTGGTGTGTGTTGCAGGGGAGGTGTACTCACAGGTGGTGTGGGTGTTCTTGGTTGAGAGATTGGCTGAAGTTGCAAAACAATGGTCTCCTCCATTTCACTGTCATGCTGGGGTGACGGAGGGATGCTGGGCTCGTTAGTAGTTTCTGGAAGGACAAAGCATTTTTGGTTAGCTTAGCATATATGTTCCTAATATGTTTGACAAACAAAGCTGACTCTACACATGTGAATGCATATTGTAATTGTTGTCCCTTTCAACAACATCACTACTGCCTTTAAAGGCTGGACATGCCTCTCTCATTTTTGCTTTGGTGTTTACATTAATGTAAGAGCAAGCACATTATTTGGTTTGGGTGTCCTACATTCTCCACGAAAAATGTGTCATGTTTTCTTTAAAGAGTATTATTTTTGTGTGGCCCAGTAAAACATATCTGTGATTATGCATGTTGTAAAGTTGTAAACAATGTAGCCAAAAACATCAACACACAACAATGTTTACAGCCTTACTCCTTGCCAAGCTTCGCCTTCTGTTTGTGTTGCAGCATCTTCCTGACAATATGCTACTGTATGGCTGAATTGAACACACATATCTTTACTGGAGTCTGTTATCTACGTTCCACTTTGACGCCATTTTGTGGTTGGTGTTCTTCAGTACGTATGTTTGTTTCTGGTGTGGATCCAGTTCATGACTGACAAAAAGTTTCTCATTTATATATAACTAATGTGTTTTTGTTTATTTTATTCATACTCACCAGGCAGATGAGGGGAGTGTGGTTGGCGTCTTGGTGGAGTTTCCAATGTTTTGCGTGGTGGCTTGGAAGACACAATGGAAATTCTGCATTGTGGTGGAGACTCCTGTGGTTTTGAGGGGACATCCAGCCTTGGTCTCTTGGGTACCACATGTGGTGTTTTTTCTGGTGGCTTCAGGAGGGCGTCTTCTGGGCACAAAGCCTTGTGTTGATGGATCTATTCATAAAGCCACAATTAATGTTGGGGCATTTCTTTACAAACATAACATGTACTACAATTGACACTTTACCTGCTGCTGCTGCTGCTGATGCTGCTGCAGCATCATCATCATCAGATGTTGTTGGACTGGCTGGAGGTCAGGCAGTTTTGGACTTTTTCGACACTGTACAAGAAAAATTTTGAGTTATTGTTTGAGATTTTACAATGCAGTTGATATGCATTTTTGCCTTTATGATTAAAAGGAAAAAACTATTTTGTTATTTGTGTGTTCCTAAATTAGGACTAATTTGTACATTAAAAAAAACAGTTGATATGGGCACCAGACCCAAAGGCATTAGCAAAACAATTGTGGGGAATGGGCCATGTGCACTAATTAAAGTGCAAGGCATCACAAAATGGAGATGACACAAACATGGACCTTCATTACATCACAACAACACAACACTACAAAGTACACACATATTGTGGCACATTTTAACACATACAAATATGAAAGGATATTTCTCTCAACCTCCGTGATGTGGCACGACAAACACACACTAGTCCAACATACCAACAAAGCTAATGAAAAATTGGTAGACATGTATTAACCTGGAGAAGCCATAAGTCAGTGAGAAACCAGTGATAAGCACAAGGAGAAAAATGCACCAAGCGGTCAGCTCCTAATTGACAATTTGCATATTTTAGCTGATTGGCCGGTGTGTTTTGCACCTTGTGCTTTTACTTGGTTTGGCATTTCCTTATGCCGTCTCCAGGTTAATAGATCTGGCCCATTGTTTGTTAAATATAAAAACAACAACATCATAACACAATGTACTCCACACTGAAAATCCAGAATTTGGCTCCTGGCAAAACATGGCAAATAAAGTGACCAACCACAATGAAAAATATATACTCCAAAACAACATTTTTTACCAATGAGTTTAAAAAAACACTGTGGCAGATGGCGTAACCAGGAGAAGCCCTAAGGAAGTGAGAAACCAGTGTTGTGTAGGGTGAGAAATGCAGCAGCCAAACGTCACCAATATGTCCATTTAATTTTTGGCCAGATTAGATGGTGCTTGTATTAGCTTGCACATATCACTGGTTTATTAGTTGCTTATGCATTCTCCTGGTTAATACATCTGTCCCACTGTGAGTCATACATTGCACCTGGCAAACTGCAACAAAATTCCGTGTTGCATGCATATTGGCCCTCATTCCGAGTTGTTCGCTCGCTAGCCGCTTTTCGCAGCAGTGCACACGCTAAGCCGCCGCCCTCTGGGAGTGAATCTTAGCTTAGCTGAATTGCGAACGAAGTATTCGCAATATTGCGAAAAGATTTTTCTTTGCAGTTTCTGAGTAGCTCGAGACTTACTCTTCGAGTGCGATCAGTTCAGTGCTTGTCGTTCCTGGTTTGACGTCACAAACACACCCAGCGTTCGCCCAGACACTCCCCCGTTTCTCCAGCCACTCCCGCGTTTTTCCCAGAAACGGCAGCGTTTTTTGACACACACCCATAAAACGTCCAGTTTCCGCCCAGAAACACCCACTTCCTGTCAATCACACTACGATCACCAGAACGAAGAAAAAACCTTGTAATGCCGTGAGTAAAATACCTAACTTCTTAGCAAATTTACTTGGCGCAGCCGCAGTGCGAACATTGCGCATGCGCAGTTAGCGGAAAATCGCACCGATGCGAAGGAAAATAACGAGCGAACAACTCGGAATGAGGGCCATTGTGTTAAATGTGATGAAGGCCAAGCTTGTTGGTAGCAATTCAAAGGTCGCCTAAAAAAACAAGTTTACACTAAAAAAAGGAAAACACCTTTTAAAGTATAATTACACATACAGGTGGTCATTCCAAGTTGAATGCTCGCTAGCAGTTTTTAGCAGCCGTGCAAACGCTATGCCACCTCCTACTGGGAGTGTATTTTAGCTTAGCACAAGTGCGAACGAAAGGATCGCAGAGCAGCTACAACATTTTTTTGTGCAGTTTTAGAGTACCTCAAAACCTACTCAGCGCTTGCGATCACTTCAGACTGTTCAGTTCCTGTTTTGACGTCACAAACACGCCTGTGTTTTTCCAAACACTCCCTGAAAACGGTCAGTTGACACCCAGAAAATGCCCACTTCATGTCAATCACTCTGCGGCCAGCAGTGCGACTGAAAAGCTTCGCTAGACCCTGTGTGAAACGACATCGTTCGCTGTAATAGTATGTCGCGCGTGCGCATTTCACCGCATACGCATGTGCAGAAGTGCCATTTTTTTGCCTCATCGAACGAATGCAGCTAGTGATCAATTCGGAATGACCACCACAATACTGTTATCTGCAAAATATGCTTTTTGGTTAGCAAACAACAATCAAATGGTTTTGCAGCCATGTAGTCCAAGCAGAGAGTAAGGGCCTATGCCACATGAGCCACATTACCAAAAAACAAAATAAAAATAAAACATTTTGTTTATCCCAAAAAAAACCATGCTCACCATCCTGTATGGGCCAATCAGAATCATGGACATATGTTGCCCCCACAACTTCAGGAGGTATTTAGCTCCACATGGGCTCCTCGTAGTCCAGATATTTTGCAATGAAGGGCTGACCCTCACCTGTCTGACGAGCACCAGAGGCTGCATCACCAACCTCACCCACCTCCTTCACCTCACTTACCTCCTCCCTCTCACTCAACCCCTCCACCTCACCCACCTCCTCCACCTCACTCACCTCCTCCACCTCAACCACCTCTGAGTCAGACATAATTTGGACAAACAACAATTAACACAGAAAAATTAAATGACAAACAACACACTCCTCCACTACCAATACACAACACACACACACACACACACACACACACACACACACACACACACACACACACACACACACACATATACACACACATATAACACACACACACACACACACACACACACACACACACACACACACACACACACACTGACAAGAGACTCAAATAAAATAAGACAAAGACAATAATGAAGACAACCCCAAAAGAAGCAAGACTACAAGAATGACAAGACTACTTTCAAACACAATACAGCACTCAGAACTCGCCAACACAACCCCAGAACCTCCAAACTACTCACCAACTCCACAGCACAACCTCTCCCCCCATCACTAACTAAACCCATGAGGTGCAGACAGTTTGGGGCGTATTTATATGGTTGCGCACAGACACTCCTACATCGGAAACACAACCAATCACAAACGAATGACAAAATCGAAACTACAAATGGAAATGCGGCCGTTGTTAAAAAATACCCTGCCACATTTACAAAAATACTAATCCACAAAAAACCAACCCATCTTCGGCCAAAAAACTAATTACGGGCGGAAAAAAAAACAAAAAAATTAAAAACATTGCCATCAAAAAACACGAAAACACAAAACTCGTCAGCTTAGTAAATTACCGTAGATTCATTAAAAAAGTTGAAGGAAAATTCGTCTGATAATAATCAAGATAAAACTCACACCAAATCGGCACAAACACAAATATTAGTAAATATACCCCCTAGTTTCCTACATCTCCTCCTGTCTCCTCTATCTCCCATCCTCCCCTCTGCTTCCCTTCCCCTCCTCTCCTGTTACCCCACTGTCATTCACTTCTGCCCAACTACAGGCTCTCTACCCCACCACTCAGCCCTGCTCCCTCCCTCCTCTCCCTGTCACCTCACCTCTCCTTCATCAGTATCACACTGTACTCCCTCCGTGCCCAACTCCTGCAGCTCCCATCCCTAGCTCAGAAGCCAGCACCATCACTACACCCTCTGTATCCTGCCTTCCAAATGAAACTCACTGCAATGCTACAGCAACCCTGATAATGTCATGTGCATCTCTCACACAAACTCTCACCTCTTATCCTGTGCCCTCTGGAATGTCAGATCTGCTAGTAACAATCTGGTTCCCACCCATGACCTTTTCATCACCAACTCCCTGCATCTCCTAGCCGTTACTGAAACCTAGATTACCCCCTCTGACACCACTTCTCCTGCTGCTCTTTCTGCTGGGGCATTCTCACAACCCGGGTGTCGCCATGATGGTGGTACTGGGGTCCCTTTACCCTCTATCTATTCCTACCAACTCCTAATCCCCGAACCGTCTCTTACATTCTCTACATTTGAGGTCCATGCAATATGGCCATTCCAATCTGTTCATCTTTGAGTATCTATCATTTACCATCCCCCTGGCATTCTCTCCAAATTCCTTGAGAACTTTGCTTCCTGGCTTCCTCACTGACATTCCCTCCATTACCTTAGGTGATTTCAACATCTCACTCAGTATCCCCACTAAATCCACTGCCTCAATACTCCTTGACCTCACATCGTCGCGTGGTCTCTCCCAATGGACCTCCTCCCCCTCCTATGTGAATTGGAGCTCACTGGATCTGGGCTTCACTCACTGCTGTGATATTTCAAATTTCTCCAACTACCCATTTTCCCCACTGACCACCACCTGCTCTTTTATAACTCTCTGCATCTCCATCTGTACTTCTTAAGTACACCTTCACTAAGTGTAACATTAAGGCTATTGACACCACTTCCCTATCCTCACTGTTTGACTCACTTCTCTCTCCTATTCTCTCTAATGCCCTAAACAAGCCACTTCCCTATATATTACAATCCTTACTTATGCTCTTGACTCTGTCACTCCACTTACCACTATTAGTATTAACCCTCACAGATCAACATCTCAACCCTCGTAAACCAAATGCACCAAAAATCTGCACAAAATGCTCATGTACTGCTGAGCAACAGTGGAGAAAATCACACTCTTAGGCAGACTTCCTACATTTCAAACTTATGCTCTCATCCTTCAGGGCTGCCCTTTCCCTTGCTAAATAGTTGTACTTCAAGAACCTCATCTTCTCCCAGTCTTTGAACCCCCGGAGCCGCTTTTACATTGTCAACTGCTTCCTCGGTCCATCCCTACCATATCTTCCCTCCTCACTCTCTGTTCTTAACTTTGCCACTTGCTTCACATCCAAAATTGACTCCATACATCAGGAAATCACATCCAACCAGACCATCAGTAGCAAGTCATCTCCTTTCCCTGACCACCCCTCCCCATCCCTCTTACCAACTCTGACATCTTCTTCCCATGTATCTGGTGAGGAAGTCATGGCCCTCTTCCATTCCTCCCCCTGCCACTTCCCCACATGACCCTATTCCCTCCCACCAGTGGTGTTTTAAGAGAGGAGTGGACCCGCATGCAGCCTCCATGGTGGGCCCCCTCCTCTCCGGCAGTTAATAGACTCTTGCGTAAAGCCAGAGTCTACTGTGCATGTGCGTTTCTCCGGGAACATGTCACCGGCGGCTTGTTCCCTGGGACATCTCCAGTGCGCATATGCAAATCACTTGGAAATGGCAGCAGCAGATATTCTCCAAGTGATTTGTGCCCACACTGCAGGACCGCTGCTGCGGGACTTCCGAATGGTAAGTATACTATATAGGTGCAGTGTGGACTCCCCAGACTTAGAGACCCATGTGCACCGCACACACTGCACCCATTATAGAAATGCCTATGCTTCCCGCCTCCTCCACTACCTCTCTTCTGCCTGTTCCCATCTTGCTCACCTCCTCAATCTCTCCCTCTCATTGGGCACTGCCCCCTCCTGTCTACAAGCATGCACTCATCTGCCCTAAAATAACTACCTGATCCAAACACCCTCTCCAACTACTTACCCATCTCTTTCATTCCTTTTGCCTCTAAAATGCCTTAAGTGTATTATCTACAGCCACCTTACTGCCTTTCTTTCCTCCCACTCACCGCCTGACCTATTCCAGTCTGGCTTCTGCCCTCACCACTCCACTTAATCTGTCCTCAGAAAATCTGTAATGACCTCTTTGCTTCCAAATCTAAGGGCCATTACTCTCTGCTTATTCTCATTGACCTCTCAGCTGCTTTTAACACTGTGAACCTCTCTCTCCTTCTGCAAATCCTTCACTCCCTTGGTCTGCATGATACTGCCCTCTCCTCGCTGTACTCCTACCTCTCTGACCATTCCTTCTCTGTCTCCTCTCATGACTTCTTCTCCCCGCACTTCTGCTAACAGTAGGTGTCCCCCAAGGTTTTCTTCTTGGTCCGCTCCTTCTCTCTCCCTATACATCCTCTTTAGGTGAGCTTATTAGCTCTTTTGACTTACAATTTCATCTCTATGCTGATGATACTCAAATCTACCTTTCCTCCCCAGACCTCTTCCCAGATCTCCTCACTCCACATCTCCAACTATCTCTCTGCTATCTCTTCTTGGATGTAAACTTAACATGTCTATGAATGAGCTGATCATATTCCCATCCTCCTGCACAACCTCACTTCCCACAATTTCATTATCTATAGATGGCACTACTATCTCCTCTAGCCCCCAAGTGCACTTTATTGGAGTAATCCTTGACTCCTCCCTCTCCTTCAAACCACACATTCAGCACCTCTCACAAACCTCCAGTTTTCATCTAAAAAATATTTCCAGCATCAGACACTTTCTCACCCAGGATGCTAAAAAGACCATTATCCACTCACTGGTCATTTCCAGACTGGACTACTGTAATCTTCTCCTATAGTATCTGGCATCCCTGACAAATGCCTCTCTCCATTCCAATCTATCATCAATGCTGCAGCCTGGCTCATCTTCCTCTGCAAATGTACTACGTTCACCTCCCTTCTCTTACAAGCCTTTCACTGGCCCCCCTTCCCTTTATGAATCTAATCCAAGTTTCTCAAACTCACTTACAAAGCTCTCACCTTTACATGTCAATGTAAGCTTTCATGAGCAGGGCCCTCTTCCCTCATGTGTTTTTCCTTCTCTTACTTAAACCATATTTTCCATACTCCATTCATTGATACAAAATCCCTCAGTTTTCTCTCTCCCTAATACTTATTTCAGTGTTGTCTGCTGATGCAGATGTTTATATATCCTGTACTTCTCCTATATTGTCTTGAACTGTAAGTCACTATTTTCTTGTTTCGCTTATTTGCTTATGTACTCTGTAATTTAGCGCTGTGAATCCCTTGTGGCACCATATAAATAAAGAATAATAATAGAGGCAATTAAGGGGGTCAATCAGGTCTGATCGTTGGGCAGCGATATTTGCAATCCTGTGATCAGATAGTCGCCGCCTACAGGGGTAGTATATTTTCGCTGTGCAAGTGTGCGATCGCATGTGTAGCAGAGCTGCACAAACTGATTTTGTGCAGTCTCTGCGCAGCCCAGGACTTACTCAGCCGTAGCGATAACATCAGGCTATTTGAGACCAGATTTGACGTCAGACGCTCTCCCTGAAAACGCTTGATCCCGCTTGCGTTTCTTCGGACACTCCCTGAAAATGGTCAGTTGCCACCCACAAATGGCCTCTTCCTGTCAATCTCCTTGCAAATGCCTGTGCAAATGGATCATTTGCACAATCCCATCGCTGACTGGTGATCCCCATTGCATCCGTGCGAAGCGCCGGTGCAGTGCGGTGCATATGCATGCGCAGTTTGGATCTGATCACCCTCTGTGTGAAAACACACAGCACCGATCAGATCTGAATGACCCCCCTAAGTCTCTAGTTTTTCTTGTCCAATGACCTCACAAACAAGAGACCTCCCAGCACAGTATGAAACATTAAAACACACATGCAATCACTGGCGTATTTATAATGGGTGCAGTGTTTACGGTGGACTCACAACGCACACACTAGACCCATTATTTTTAATACTTACTGTGAAGATACTAGAGATGAGCGCCGGAAATTTTTCGGGTTTTGTGTTTTGGTTTTGGGTTCGGTTCCGCGGCCGTGTTTTGGGTTCGACCGCGTTTTGGCAAAACCTAACCGAATTTTTTTTGTCGGATTCGGGTGTGTTTTGGATTCGGGTGTTTTTTTCCAAAAAACCTAAAAAACAGCTTAAATCATAGAATTTGGGGGTCATTTTGATCCCAAAGTATTATTAACCTCAAAAACCATCATTTCCACTCATTTTCAGTCTATTCTGAATACCTCACACCTCACAATATTATTTTTAGTCCTAAAATTTGCACCGAGGTCGCTGGATGACTAAGCTAAGCGACCCTAGTGGCCGACACAAACACCTGGCCCATCTAGGAGTGGCACTGCAGTGTCACGCAGGATGTCCCTTCCAAAAAACCCTCCCCAAACAGCACATGACGCAAAGAAAAAAAGAGGCGCAATGAGGTAGCTGTGTGAGTAAGATAAGCGACCCTAGTGGCCGACACAAACACCGGGCCCATCTAGGAGTGTCACTGCAGTGTCACGCAGGATGTCCCTTCCAAATAACCCTCCACAAACAGCACATGACGCAAAGAAAAAAAGAGGCGCAATGAGGTAGCTGTGTGAGTAAGATAAGCGACCCTAGTGGCCGACACAAACACCTGGCCCATCTAGGAGTGGCACTGCAGTTTTCTAGCGAGAGGATGAGTGCTTCCATCCTCATGTGAAGCTGAACCACTAGCCATGAACATAGGCCAGGGCCTCAGCCGTTCCTTGCCACTCCGTGTGGTAAATGGCATATTGGCAAGTTTACGCTTCTCCTCCGACAATTTTATTTTAGGTTTTGGAGTCCTTTTTTTACTGATATTTGGTGTTTTGGATTTGACATGCTCTGTACTATGACATTGGGCATCGGCCTTGGCAGACGACGTTGCTGGCATTTCATCGTCTCGGCCATGACTAGTGGCAGCAGCTTCAGCACGAGGTGGAAGTGGATCTTGATCTTTCCCTAATTTTGGAACCTCAACATTTTTGTTCTCCATATTTTAATAGGCACAACTAAAAGGCACCTCAGGTAAACAATGGAGATGGATGGATACTAGTATACATTTATGGATGGACTGCCGAGTGCCAACACAGAGGTAGCTACAGCCGTGGACTACCGTACTGTACTGTGTCTGCTGCTAATATAGACTGGTTGATAATGAGATGTAGTATGTATAAAGAAGAAAGAAAAAAAAAACCACGGGTAGGTGGTATACAATTATGGATGGACTGCCGAGTGCCGACACAGAGGTAGCTACAGCCGTGGACTACCGTACTGTACTGTGTCTGCTGCTAATATAGACTGTACCGTACTGTACTGTGTCTGCTGCTAATATAGACTGGTTGATAATGAGATGTAGTATGTATAAAGAAGAAAGAAAAAAAAAACCACGGGTAGGTGGTATACAATTATGGATGGACTGCCGAGTGCCGACACAGAGATAGCTACAGCCGTGGACTACCGTACTGTACTGTGTCTGCTGCTAATATAGACTGGATGATAATGAGATGTAGTATGTATAAAGAAGAAAGAAAAAAAAAACCACGGGTAGGTGGTATACAATTATGGATGGACTGCCGAGTGCCGACACAGAGGTAGCTACAGCCGTGAACTACCGTACTGTGTCTGCTGCTAATATAGACTGGTTGATAATGAGATGTAGTATGTATAAAGAAGAAAGAAAAAAAAAAAACACGGGTAGGTGGTATACAATTATGGATGGACTGCCGAGTGCCGACACAGAGGTAGCTACAGCCATGGACTACCGTACTGTACTGTGTCTGCTGCTAATATAGACTGGTTGATAATGAGATGTATGTATAAAGAAGAAAGAAAAAAAAAACCAAGGGTAGGTGGTATACAATTATGGATGGACTGCCGAGTGCCGACACAGAGATAGCTACAGCCGTGGACTACCGTACTGTACTGTGTCTGCTGCTAATATAGACTGGATGATAATGAGATGTAGTATGTATAAAGAAGAAAGAAAAAAAAACCACGGGTAGGTGGTATACAATTATGGATGGACTGCCGAGTGCCGACACAGAGGTAGCTACAGCCGTGGACTACCGTACTGTACTGTGTCTGCTGCTAATATAGACTGGATGATAATGAGATGTAGTATGTATAAAGAAGAAAGAAAAAAAAAACCACGGGTAGGTGGTATACAATTATGGATGGACTGCCGAGTGCCGACACAGAGGTAGCTACAGCCGTGAACTACCGTACTGTGTCTGCTGCTAGTATAGACTGGATGATAAATAATGATATAAAAAAAATATATATATCACTACTGCAGCCGGACAGGTATATATTATATAATGACGGACCTGCTGGACACTGTCTGTCAGCAGAATGAGTTTTTTAATTTTTATAGAATAAAAAAACACCACACAAGTCACACGACGAGTGTACTTTTTCAGGCAGACATTCAATCACAATATATATACTATACTGGTGGTCAGTGTGGTCAGGTCACTGGTCACAGTGGTCAGTGGTCAGTCACACTGGCAGTGGCACTCTGGCAGCAAAAGTGTGCACTGTTTAGATAAGCTGAAGGCTGCATAAGCCTGAAGCCATATAAGAGTCCAATGTTTTGTGATTGGTTGGTGGTGACTAAGCAGTTGCTAGGCAGATCAGTGTGTTCTTGGGTATTTTTCCTATAGGATTATAGGGCTGTCCATCAAGAGAGTAGGGGTTGGTCTTGGAATAATATAAAAGCCATGGTCATATGACTCAGACTTCCTCTTGCCATTTTGGAATGCTAAGGAAGGCTGAGTACAGATTGCACTTGTTCTGATTTTATGGTTTAAGTAATTCCTTTTGCGTATCCTTGTGGCCCGGTTTGCACCCCCCCCCCTCCCCCTCCCTTGCTCTCCCTGCGTGTCTTCCTGCAGGTGGACAGGGCCCTTGAGTCCCTGTCCCCCTCGCTCCTCTGCCCTCATGCCTGCTTGTCCTCTCCCCCGCCCTCCTCGTTTGGCTGCAGCCACGGGCTTCCGGCTCGGTCGTCCCCGGTGCGGGGCCACCCCTGTCCCTTTCCCGTCATCCGACCGTGCGCGGCGGGTTCGTGTCGCTTCGGCCCCCTGCTGCTCCGCCGTGCGGGGTGGTGTGGCGCCCCTACAGCGGCGGGCTCTAGCGTGGTGCGGCCGCGGTCGCGCACTGCAACCCCGGCGGCTGTTTGGCGCCTGGCGGCTCTCCTCCGGTACCATCGCCCTGCGTACATTCCCAGCTCCCTCCCCGTTTTCCGGCCTGAGTGCCCACGTGGTGCCCGCCGTTCGGCCGGCCGGCGGGCGGTCGGGCGGGGGTGGGGGATGGGGCAGCGGCGTTTTTTCAGCACGCCGGGTATTATGGCCGGGGAGGGTAAGGGGCTGCAGCGGCTCCAGCATTACATGTTTTTCTGATGCACTAGGTGCATCTGGGTACATGCCACCAGGCTGGGAAGTTGGTTGCAAGGTCCCTCAGCGGGGGTGGCTGGGTTATCGGGGCCCGGGCGCCTGGTTTTGAGTACGGGTTTACTGTATGGGGTGCCGTTACGCGGTTGGCCCCCTTTAGCTTAGGATGCCTGCCACTGGGCTCACGGCGGGGGTCCCGCCCGCGTGCCCCCCCCCTTCCAACACGGGCCTGTTTGGTCCTGCGCCCCCGCCCCCCACCTCTCCCCCGTGTCGCGGCTTGCCAGTTCCCCCGTAGTTCCGGGCTGCGGTGGTGCGGAGGGTGCCGGCGCAGTCGCCGGTAGTGGCGTCTGTCCACCTGCCTAGCCCTGTCCCTTGTTGCTCCAGCGGCTGGGTTTGCTGGGGGGCAGTTCCGGTAGTTGTTACCCGGAGCTCGTCCCTGCCCCATTCCGCAGGCCGTTACCACATCTATCGCGCCGCGCCATCCAGGTCCGCGGGCTCCTACTCCTGCGAATTATTACCCCATTGGCTCAGCTTTTACCCCCGGGGGTCAGCCCACGTGGCCGGTCACCTGCCCTCGGGGCGACCCCTCTTCCTCCCCCCCCCCTTCCTGTGTGCCTCCTGTTTCGTCATCAAAGCGCTGGCGCTTCCGGCGCTTGTTGTCCCCTCTATGTTTGTCTGCGCAGGTGTCTGCGGGTCTGGAGGAGTCGGGCGTCCGCACGAAGGAACCGGAGGCCGAGGAGGGATGCAATGGCAGCGGAAGACGCACCGCCAAGACCGGTGGCGGTGGCGACAGCTGATGGCGTTCCAAGACCTTCAGACATCGGTGAGCATGCTGTTGTTTCTCTTTATCGTTACAGTATTCCTTAAACTCTGTAGTGTCCTCTGGCTATCCTTGGCGCCCACGTTGGTGGGCTAGGCCCATTGCGCGGCGTGGGAGGTTAGGCATCTCGGAACGGGACGGAGGCGACGGCTTCGGTCCTCTCCGCCGCCCCCTCTTTTTTCCCTCTGAGGTTCGCGGTAAGGGCAGGCGGGGGCTTTGTGTTTTTGCGGATGGTTGCACCGGGAGCGACCTGCCTACAATCCTACCTGGGCGCAGTAGTTGGGTTAGCGTTTTAAATCCGAGGTTTACGCGCGGGTTGATTATGAGGTGAAGACCATCGGGCCCGGGGGTTAACGTCAATTTCTTGGGGTTGTGTTTAGGGGTCACCCGACAGGCCGGACCTCACAGTGGGGTCCCAGATTGCGGGGCCCTCGCGGTTGGTGTTCTGTTTAACGCGCCTCGGTAGGGAGGGGGGTTCTGCTTATGGCAAGGGCTAGTACATCATAGGTCCACTCCCGTGTCCGGCACTCCTGCAAATTTGCTAAGCCGGTCTCCCTTCCAATGAAGGTGCCCCGGCCGCGAGCGGTGTTGTAAGTCCGCGCACGCTTTACGGCTTCAGGTCCGGCGGAGGGTGGTCGCCAAATCGGTTTGGGGCGCGTGCGGGCCCTATGCCGTTTTTTCCCTCTTCCCGGGTTGTGCTTCTTCCCTGTGGGGTTGTTGCTAGGGACCCCGGGCTAGTGCCGCCTAGCCTACATTTATCGTATCTTCAGGGGGTTTTTCTTTTATGCTCCATTTTCTAGACCGCGTGCGGGGTGAGTGTTAGTCTTTTAGGGACTCTGCGTGTTGATCCGTGAATATGGGCCGGGTACCTCCCCCTTTTGTTTAAATTATACGTGGGTCTGGTATGTGCCGCTTCTCCGGCGTCCCTATCACTTCCAATTTTTAGGGTCTCGATTAGGGGCCTGGTTTCTCTGCTGACAGGTTAGTATCCCTGAATTTTTCGGTCTCATGGTTTTTTCTGAGATATCCGGCACTTCATGGCGCTGGCGCGACGGTCCGGATCCGGTCCCCCTTTTGGTTTCTCGCTACAGAAAATAGTTTCTCTTTAGGGGTATGGAAAGCAATGTGGTTTACAGCCGTCCTTCGGTAGGGGGCCAGGTTTTTGCCAGGGTCATGGGGGATCCTGTTGCCCCGGTACGTGGCTGCGGCCCTATCGGTTGCCTGAGGTTCTGGGGGTTGGCGCTGGGCACAATTGCGGCTTACTGTCGCCTCCTTGCTGACAAGGTACCGACACTGTGGTGTTTTGTTAGCGACGGCTGGGGTTAACGGGAAGTCGGTTTAAGCGGGTGCAGTTGTTGGCTCCTCCCCTTTGGCGAGCAGGTTGATCCCCAGGGGTGGCATAGTTTTTTCAGGAATCCTAAGGACCCCTGCAGGGTCGACCAGGTAGCGTACCGCGATTCCCCTTCCCGCGGGATCAGAGATATTTGGGGGGGATTTGGTCTTCATTACTATAGTTTTTACGTGGAGGTTGTTGCGGCCTCCTCCCCCTTGTTCCCTATGGTCCCCCCAGGCTTTGCGGCTGTTGCGACAACTGCGTGGCTGATGGCGGTGCAGTTTTACCATCCCGCTCCGGAGTCGCAATGGGTTGGCGGATGTTTTGTCTCTTTGCAATGTGATGAGTGCCGCGAGTGGGCTCCGGGGTGGCGTCATAAGGTTTTCTCATGCCTGTCTTCTGGCGGGTGGATTGTCCAGGTGGGTTGGCTACTCGGACAGGTCATGCGTTGGCTCCTTCCTCGTTGGGGGCGTCTGCTGCATCCCGGGGTTCTTTCAGTAGGTTGGCTACAGCGGGTGGGTCCCTGGTAGACGGTTTGCTGGAGGGGGGTCCTAGGCGGCCATGTATCCTGCCTTTGGGGCATTTCCTTCCGTTCTAGACTGCGCAGGCCGGTGGACCCCTCATGGTCTTTCGTTAGCACTTTGGGGTGGGGGCTAGGGTGCGCCCCGCGCCTGCGGACATACGTAGGCCTGCTGCGTGGAAAATGTTGGCAGAGTTGCTGGGTGTGCTGCCTCCTGTCGCCAAGTTGGTGTGGGAGGTGGCCCCGGTTTAGATTAGCCTTTGCTTTGGCTTTCTTCTGGTTTTGCGGGTGAACGAAGGGTGGCGAGCAGCAGGCAGTCAGGATGCCGGGACCATTAGCTGTAACGCGGGTTGCAGGGTGGTCGGTTGCGCGGCAAGACGGTTTGATCCAAATCGGATCAAGCAGCGGAAGGTCGCTGGTTGTCCTTGGAGGCCCAGGAGGTTGTGGGTGTCGGCCCGCTGCGCCTGGCGCAGGAATATGGATGGGCCTCCGAGGGGGCGACCAGTTGCTGATACAGGCGCTCGATGGTTACATCGCTAAGGTACAGTGTTGCTGCTGAGTTTGGGTTCGGTACCATTCCTTGCGGAATAGGGCTGCTGGCCATGCGGCAACCACAGGGTCCGCCACGGCGGCTGTTCAGGTGCTGGCCCGTTGGCGGTATACTGCTCAGGTCCTATTCCTTGCGGTCTGGGGTGGCTACCTTGCGGCAGCCTCAGGGTCATCCTCGGCAAATCTTGAAGAACAGAGCTTTTTGGGGTGTGCTTATTATAGGGCCTATCCCCGGCGGACTGGGGAGGCTGACCATGCGGCAGCCACAGGGTTCTAAGGTATCACTAAGGTACAGGGTTGCTGCTGTGTTTGGGTTCAGTACCCATTCCTTGCGGAATGGGACCGCTGGCCATGCGGCAGCCACAGGGTCCGCCACGGCGGCTGTTCAGGTGCTGGCCCGTTGGCAGTATACTGCTTGGGTCCTATTCCTTAAGGATGAGGGAGGCTGCAATTTGGCAGCAACAGGGGCCTCCACAGCAGCTATTCAGGAGCTGAGCCATTGGGGGTATACGCTTAGGTCCTATTACTTGCGGTGTTGGGGTGCTGCCTTGCGGTAGCCTCAGGGTCATCCTCGGCAAACGTTGAGGAGCAGAGCTTTTGGGTGCGTTTTCATTATAAGGCCTATCCCCAGCGAACTGGAGGCTGACCATGCGGCAGCACAGGGTTCTCCACGGCAGCGGTTTCAGGAGCAGGGTCGCTGGGGGATGCTTGTCGCAGGTCCTATTTCCTGGCCGATTGGGGTGGCTGCTATGCGGCGGCCGCGGGGTCCCCCTCGGCAGCGGTTCCAGTGCTGGGATGTTTGGAGGTATACTTTTTAGGTCCTGTTCCTTGCAGAGGGGGGAGTCTGCCAGGCGGCAACCACAGGGTCCTCCCCGACGGTTGTTCAGGAGCTAGGGAGTTGGAGGTTTACTCCTTATAGGTCCTGTTCCATGGATTGGGGTGGCTGCTGGGCGGCAGTCACAGGGTCTCCAGTGGCAGCGGCACAGGACCTGGGGCATTGGGGGTGTTACTTCTTAGGCCTATTCCTTGCGGATGGGTGTGGCGTCCATGCGGCAGCCACGGGGTCCACCGCGGCAGCTATTCAGGAGGGTGTCTGCTGGAGGTATATTGTTTTTAGATCCATTCCTTGTGGAGGGGGGGGGGTGACTGCCGTGCGGCAGACATAGGGTCCCCCTCGGCAACTATTCAAGGGGGTGGTTCATTGGGGATATACTTCTTAGGTCCTATTCCATATGGATGGGGGTGGCTACCATGCGGAAGCCACAGGTTCCTCTGTGGCGGCGATGCAGGACGTGGTCCTTTAGACGTATACTTTTAGGTCCTATTCCTTGCGGATGGGTTTGGCTACCGTGCGGCAGCCATAGGGTCCTCCACGGCAGCTTTTCAGGAGGTGCTCCGTGGAGGGAGGCTTACTATAAGCCTTCTGCATGTGGATAATGTTTAGTGGTGCCTGTTGTGCTAACCCAAAAACTTGTTTACCCGTCGGTTTTTGAACAAGTAGTGTTCAGGAATCGAGGGTGTGAAGTGAATTTTTAAATTTTCCTCCGAGGGGACCTAATTACAATTGGCTCATCAAAGGTCCACGGGAGGTTTTTTGAGTTTTCTCCTTCACTTGGGTTAGTTCTGCTATCTGTCACTTGGTTTTCTATGTGATGTCTGTCAGTGATGATTTCAGGGTGTTTTTCTGTTGCAGCCGTCAAAGGTTGAATGGGAATGGCTGGTTTGGCCACTCTTACAATTTTGGGCGGCAGGGCATTACTTGGCGCATAGGACAGCTGATGTTTTGGGTTACGGCTTTTAGGTGGTCAGGCATCCTCTGCTGGTACTGCGTCAGCCGCAGTTTCGATAAGGGGGGAAGGCGTTTCGTCTTCTCCGGCTGAAATTTTGCAGGTGTTGTCTTACATGGGGTTCTGGTCCTTTTAGTTAGCTTTCTCCTTTCCTGGTTTCTATTGGTTTGGATGGCGGGGCGGTTTGTTAAACCTCTGTGGCGGGAAGTCGCTACCAACCAGCGGTCAGATGGGCATAAGTGGTCATTGTGGGGCACCCTCTTTTAGAAGGACGGCAGGTGTGTCCTTATCTTGCGGTTGGACATTTAGACGTTCCCCTGCGGGAACCGAACGTTTGCCAGAGAAAAGAGGGGTGAGGCCTGCACAATGCGGGTTATGCAGGGAGGAGGCGGGGTTTGGTGTACTCCCCTCCTTGGTGGTTGGATTTCATCCAACGGACCGGAGCTGGTGTCTGGTAGCGACTGGTCCTGTTGCCATCCTCCAATATAAAATCAATTCAATTACAATTATAGTTTAAAGAACAGGTCAGCGATCAATAAATATCGTCTGGCCTTTAACTACAGCTAACCGTGTCCGTGTCGTTATTTTAGTGTGTCGTTATTTTAGTGATAAGCTAGCTTAAAGAAGTGTTTATGTCAATCGCAATAAAATTATGGACGCCTTAGATAAGCTGAAGGCTGCATAAGCCTGAAGCCATATAAGAGTCCAATGTTTTGTGATTGGTTGGTGGTGACTAAGCAGTTGCTAGGCAGATCAGTGTGTTCTTGGGTATTTTTCCTATAGGATTATAGGGCTGTCCATCAAGAGAGTAGGGGTTGGTCTTGGAATAATATAAAAGCCATGGTCATATGACTCAGACTTCCTCTTGCCATTTTGGAATGCCCTCCCGCCCGCCCTGACCATAATCTTATGTTCTTTTAATTTTCCTACATCTTGTTTTTCTCTGTGGGCTATTGACAGCCAGACTGGCGGGAAGTCGCTACCAACCAGCGGTCAGATGGGCATAAGTGGTCATTGTGGGGCACCCTCTTTTAGAAGGACGGCAGGTGTGTCCTTATCTTGCGGTTGGACATTTAGACGTTCCCCTGCGGGAACCGAACGTTTGCCAGAGAAAAGAGGGGTGAGGCCTGCACAATGCGGGTTATGCAGGGAGGAGGCGGGGTTTGGTGTACTCCCCTCCTTGGTGGTTGGATTTCATCCAACGGACCAGAGCTGGTGTCTGGTAGCGACTGGTCCTGTTGTCATCCTCCAATATAAAATCAATTCAATTACAATTATAGTTTAAAGAACAGGTCAGCGATCAATAAATATCGTCTGGCCTTTAACTACAGCTAACCGTGTCCGTGTCGTTATTTTAGTGTGTCGTTATTTTAGTGATAAGCTAGCTTAAAGAAGTGTTTATGTCAATCGCAATAAAATTATGGACGCCTTAATATGTACTCCTGGCTCCTGCTATAACCTATAACTGCTCCCCAGTCTCCCGCACAATTAAGCTGTGTGAGCACAGTCAGATATTATACATAGATGATGCAGCACACTGGGCTGAGCACAGATATGGTATGTGAGTGTGACTGAGTCACTGTGTATCGTTTTTTTCAGGCAGAGAACAAGAACAGAACGGATTATTAAATAATAATAAATTATAAAACTGCACTGGTGGTCAGGTCACTGGTCATCAGTCACTAGTATAACTCCTCCTAAGCTCCAGTAAGTAAATGAAGTGTCTCACTCTCGCTCTCCTATCTATTTTAATTTCTAAACGGAGAGGACGCCAGCCACGTCCTCTCCCTATCAATCTCAATGCACGTGTGAAAATGGCCGCGACGCGCGGCTCCTTATATAGAATCCGAGTCTCGCGATAGAATCCGAGCCTCGCGAGAATCCGACAGCGTGATGATGACGTTCGGGCGCGCTCGGGTTAACCGAGCAAGGCGGGAAGATCCAAGTCGCTCGGACCCGTGTAAAAAAACATGAAGTTCGGGCGGGTTCGGATTCAGAGAAACCGAACCCGCTCATCTCTAGAAGATACAGGGTTCCAAATCACTCAATCACGGTGCTAGATGAAAAACCAGAACAGAATGGGTTAACAGATCAACGCACTAACAGACAAAAATCGGAAACTAGGTATAACATGTATATATTAGAGATGAGCGGGTTCGGGTTTTACTCAGCTTTACTCGGATTTACTCTGTTCTCATAATGGCATCTTATTGGCTGGCCAAAACAAGAGACATCCGCAAGCCAATAAGATGCCGTTTTGAGACCCGAGTAAATCCGAGTAAAACTGAACCCGCTCATCTCTAGTATACATTACCTAAAGTAGTGTTCATTCTAAGGCCAATATTTACTAAAAATCCGAGTTTGTCCGATTTGTGTTTTTTTTTCTAAGTCCCAACACGGGAATTCACTAAGCACAAATCTCGGCAGTGTTTGGGCTATTTGTAATGGTTTGATTGGCAAAGTTCAGAAATATGAATGAATAGACCATCGGTCAAACGCGGCTGTTATTTCATACAACACGGGTATTCACTATTCATTCGTATTTGGGTGTTAGTCTCTGAGTGCTCAAGTGCGGGTGTATTTTTTTGTGAATCGTTTAAAAAAGCAGCAAAAAATTAGACCTGCTTTTTCCAGTCGAGTTTGGATAACCATGCACGGATCAGTGAGATCTGTGCATGGTTATCTATGGGAAAGGGTCTGTTTACTGTAAAAATTGGGAAATTTTTTTTGCGTGGGGTCCCCCCTCCTAAGCATAACCAGCCTCGGGCTCTTTGAGCCGGTTCTGGTTGAAAAAATATGGGGGGAAAAATGACAGGGGTTCCCCCATATTTGATCAACCAGCACCGGGCTCTGCACCTGGTCCTGGTGCCAAAAATACGGGGGACAAAAAGCGTAGGGGTCCCCCGTATTTTTGGAACCAGCACCGGGCTCCACTAGTCAGAGAGATAATGCCACAGCCGGGGGACACTTTTATCTTGGTCCCTGCGGCCCTGGCATTAAATCACTAACTAGTCACCCCTGGCCGGGGTACCCTGGAGGAGTGGGAACCCCTTAAATCAAGGGGTCCCCCCTTCAGCCACCCAAGGGCCAGGGGTGAAGCCCGAGGCTGTCCCCCCCATCCAAGGGCGGCGGATGGGGAGCTGATAGCCTTGTGAAAAAAATAGAATATTGTTTTTTGTAGCAGTACTACAAGTCCCAGCAAGCCTCCCCCGCAAGCTGGTACTTGGAGAACCACAAGTACCAGCATGCGGGGGAAAAAAGGGTTCGCTGGTACCTGTAGTACTAATACAAAAAAATACCCAACAAAAAACAGGACACACACACCGTGACAGTAAAACTTTATTACATACATGCACACCTACATACATACATACTTACCTATGTTCACACGAGGCTCGGTCCACTTCTCCATGTAGACTCCACGGGGTACCTGAGAAAAAAATTATACTCACATAATCCAGGGTAGCTTGGCAAATCCACGTACTTGGCAAAAAAACAAACCGAAAAAGCCGAACTACGCACTGAAAGGGGTCCCATGTTTACACATGGGACTCCTTTCCCCGACTGCTTGGACCCCCCCTGACTCCTGTCAAAGAGTGTCCCTTCAGCCAATCAGGGAGCACCACGTCGTGGCACTCTCCTGATTGGCTGTGCGCTCCTGTAGTGTGATTGAGGCTGCGCACTGAAGATACAATGTAGCACATAGGCACTCCATTGTATCCAATGGTGGGAACTTTGCGGTCAGCGGTTGATCGCGAGTAACCTCAACCACTGACCGCTACCCTGGATTATGTGAGTATAATTTTTTTCTCAGGTACTCCGTGGAGTCTACATGGAGAAGTGGACTGAGCCACGTGTGAACATAGGTAAGTATGTATGTATGTATGTATGTAGGTGTTCATGTACGTAATAAAGTTTTACTGTCACGGTGTGTGTGTCCTGTTTTTTGTTGGGTATTTTTTTTGTATTAGTACTACAGGTACCAGCGAACCCGTTTCCCCCCGCATGCTGGTACTTGTGGTTCTCCAAGTACCAGCTTGCGGGGGAGGCTTGCTGGGACTTGTAGTACTGCTACAAAGAACAATATTCTATTCTTTTCACAAGGCTATCAGCCCCCCATCCGCCACCCTTGGATGGGGGGACAGCATCGGGCTTCACCCCTGGCCCTTGGGTGGCTGGAGGGGGGGACCCCTTGATTTAAGGGGTTCCCACTCCTCCAGGGTACCCCGGCCAGGGGTGACTAGTTAGTGATTTAATGCCAGGGCCGCAGGGACCAAGATAAAAGTGTCCCCCGGCTGTGGCATTATCTCTCTGACTAGTGGAGCCCGGTGCTGGTTCCAAAAATACGGGGGACCCCTACGCTTTTTGTCCCCCGTATTTTTGGCACCAGGACCAGGCGCAGAGCCTGGTGCTGGTTGATCAAATATGGGGGAACCCCTGTCATTTTCCCCCCCATATTTTTTCAACCAGGACCGGCTCAAAGAGCCCGAGGCTGGTTATGCTTAGGAGGGGGGACTCCACGCAATTTTTTCCAGATTTAAAAACAATTTAAACACCTTTTTAAGGTACACAATGAAGCCCTGCACGGATCTCACAGATCCGGCCGGGATTCCTTGTGTTTTGTCAGGCAGTGTTTTACTCATCACTCCCGTAAAACACTGCCTGACATTACGAATTACATCGACATCGGAAAATACGAATTTGGAAAAGTTGGCAGCTTAGTGAATGATCGTATTAGGATTCAAAAAGTTGCAGTAAAATGCACCCGATACCATTCGAGATCAAACACCCTTGAATACGGCAAAAACACGAATCTTTGTAAATATACTCCTAGGATCATGAAGGGGCAGGGAGCCGGAGTCCGGGGGCACGGCCATGCAAATTAGGGGGTGTGGTCACGCCCCCGTCATTTTAGTGGGCGGTGCGGCCCACAGACGCTGCTATAGAGGACGTCTGCGGCCGTCGACGTCCCTGTTGGGGGCGTGTCCAGCACCTCCGTCAGTGCTGGGCTTCCCCCAGCTCTCTCCCAATGCATGAATGGATGCCGTGCGCATGCGCACGGCATCTTTACACACTGGGAGGGCAGAAAGCGGGCGGCTGTTCTAGCAGGGTGCCGCAAAAGGGGCAGGGCGGATTTTGCCTTTTAAAAATCAGGCAGGGCGCGGCACCCTGCTAAAACAGCTTAGAGTGAACACTACTAAAGTGTAACAGATAACAACACAGTTGCATATATTAGCAATAATAAGGTTGATTTAAACACAATATTGGGTGAGCAGCCAAGTCCTCATCTTCCATCTCCCATCTCAACAAAAGGGAAGTTGTAGTGTAGTTCCTCCTGGGGTGCCTGAATTGTGGCCACTGCTTTCTTCGCTCTGTGAAAGCCTCCTTCAGTATAGAACACTATGCAGCTTCTTCCCTTTAGTATAGGAGAAGCTGTTGCAGATGGTGCATTTCAGCATCCACCCTGTGACACTGGGGTATCCAGGAGCCCCCAATCCAATGCCTCTTATTCTTAGTCTATCCGGGAAGACAATTTATTCTGGTCTTGTCCTTCCATCTCTGTATATTGTATTCTTTGTGCCAGTTGGGCCACTGTAGCAATCACTTCCTCTCTGAATTCCACAAACTATGGCTCCCCTAGCAGATTCCATGTGGCTGCTTTATTTCTGCAGTGCAGGAACGCATTCCCCAGATGACACAATTTTTCGTGTATGTTACTCTCCACCTGTTGATTATCCACTGGAATTCATTCCAGTACTCCCAAATGTACTGCATCTTTGTAAAAATAGATAACATATCTGGCTTCCCAGCCTGCCAATATGCTGCCAAACCTCCATCCACAAGCTCCACTGCATTGGTTCCAATACTGGTCGCCTCTACTGGTCCTGGACCATATCCTCCTCTTCCTCCTCATCAAAAGGGTGTTCCAAGTCCCATTGAGCCAATTTCCAATTAGGGACCCCTTGGTATCCACTGCTTTTTACAATTTTTCTTGCATGACAGTTTTTGCAGAACTCTCTTCTTGTTGTTTTTGTAGTTTTGGGCTGCTGCCTCCATTCTGCTGTGATATCTTGCTTCTGTGCTTGTAAAATGAGTAATCCCTCTGCTTGCCAACAAATGTAAAGATACATGGTTCCAACTCACTCAGGCATGGTGGTAGATGAAAACCAACAGTGGTTTATTGAACAGAATGGGTTATAAACAGATCAGCACACTTCTGTAATTCAATTCCACATGACAATTTCCCACACAGACTCCTGACAGAACATTACTTCTTAGTCTTGGAGCAGAGAATCTTCCTTCAGCTTTCTGGGAAGATCTACTTGAATCCCCGTAAACTTCATATTGCAGGGCTTTGTTTGACTTCTTTGTCTCAGGATCTTAAAGCATTGGAATATACTACATATTCTAATCAAGGTGAGCCAGAGGTCAATAGGGAGTAAACAAAAAGGGACATTGGTACCCTCTATGACTCAACGCTTGAGTGTCCACTGTGGTGTTAGTAAACAATAGGAAACTAGGTCTAACATGTATACATTATCTAAAGTGTAACAGATAACAACATAATTACATATATTAACAATATTAAGGTTGAGTTAAACACAATGGAGGTCATTCCGAGTTGTTCGCTCGCAAGGCGATTTTAGCAGAGTTGCTCACGCTAAGCCGCCGCCTACTGGGAGTGAATCTTAGCATCTTAAAATTGCGAACGAAGTATTCGCAATATTGCGATTACACACCTCGTAGCAGTTTCTGAGTAGCTTCAGACTTACTCGGCATCTGCGATCAGTTCAGTGCTTGTCGTTCCTGGTTTGACGTCACAAACACTCCCAGCGTTCGCCCAGACACTCCTCCGTTTCTCCGGCCACTCCTGCATTTTTTCCGGAAACGGTAGCGTTTTTTCCCACACGCCCATAAAACGGCCTGTTTTCGCCCAGTAACACCCATTTCCTGTCAATCACATTACGATCGCCAGAACGATGAAAAAGCCGTGAGTAAAATTACTAAGTGCATAGC
This sequence comes from Pseudophryne corroboree, assembly GCF_028390025.1. Classification (NCBI taxonomy): domain Eukaryota; kingdom Metazoa; phylum Chordata; class Amphibia; order Anura; family Myobatrachidae; genus Pseudophryne; species Pseudophryne corroboree. The sequence goes on from NC_086446.1 coordinate 258,949,047, forward strand.
AAATTTACTTGGCGCAGTCGCAGTGCGGACATTGCGCATGCACATTAAGCGGAAAATCGCTGCGATGCGAAGATTTTTACCAAGCGAACAACTCGGAATGAGGGCCAATATTGGGTGAGCAGCATCATGCTATGGAGATGAACAACTACACAAATGAAGAGCGAGTGCAAATAGCGCTAGCGATTGTAAACCTCAAGGCTGTAAGATTGCATGGGCCTTGCACAATTAGCAGGTTATCAAACAGTTAAAGAGGTCTGGGGGGTTGGATTTAATTAGAAAAGTGGGAGTGTTAGGGAGGAGCTGTCACACGCCATAGGCGGCGTTCACCGCGCTTACCCCTGTGTGCCTGCTGGTCTGTGTTGCGGCCTCCGCCTTCGGTGGTCCACGGGCTCCGGCGTCTGGCTAGCGTGGCTCCCGGCGGTTCCCCGGGGCAGGGGCGCCGCCATGACACCCGGCATCACGTGGGCGGGGAGCGGGTGACGTCATCAGACTGTTCCGCCAATCCAGCGGAGGCGGGAGATTCAAAGGCACACGCCGGGCAGAGCCTCGGCGCCTGAGTATCGTCTTTTCCCCTGAAGTGGATGCCAGTGCTCTTGTTCCCGGCGAATCTCTCTGCAGTCGTACCCCAGTGTCTCCGGCACTTCCAGGTGCCAGTTGCTGCACAGTTCCAGCGTATACAGCGGCTGGTGTGTTCCTCTGCAATCCAGTCACCAGTGCTTCTTGGAGTCAGCGTGGGCTGCGGGCTAAACGCCGCTCTCAAGTTCTACAAGTCATCAGTGTCTTTAAACACCGCTCTCAAGTTCTACAAGTCATCAGTATCTTTAAACACCGCTCTCAAGTTCTACAAGTCATCAGTGTCTTTAAACACTGTTCTCAAATTCTACAAGTCATCAGTGTCTTTAACCACCGCTCCCAAGTTTTGCAAGTTACCAGTGTCTTTAACCACCGCTCTCAAGTCATACAAATCATCAGTGTCTTTAACCACCGTTCTCAAGTTCTACAGTGTCTTTAATCACCGCTCAAGTCATACAAATCATCAGTGTCTTTAACCACCGCTCACAAGTGTTTCAAATCATCAGAGTCTTTAACCACCGTTCACCAGTTCTTCAAATCATCAGTATCTTTAAAAACATCACTCACAAGTTCTTCAGTCACTATTATCTTGTACCAACACTCACAAGTACTTCTTTTCTTGGAATCTTTAACATTGCTTACAAGTTCTCCTATAGGCCTGGACATTCCCCCCATACGTTCCTTCTCTGCTATGTGACATTGTGTTGCTCCCTTCCTGCAATAAAGTTCTTTAATATTTTTACCAAGCTTTACAGTCAGAGTCCTGTATGAGGAAGACCTATATCAAGCCATCCCTGTTCCGACCCAACTGTGGTTCCTCTCCCCTACCATCGGGAGAACCCCCGAGTTCACAACACCCCCAACCTAGGTCAGTGACAGTATACTCAGGCCTCATGGACCCGGGGGATCGGAGCACAGAGGCAAGTACCATCCAGGACTTGATTTCTCTAGTACAAAGTCAGGAAGCAGCACAGGGCCAGGTGATGCATTATCTCCAGGAATTATCTGGCCGGCTGGATCAAATTCAGACTTCTCTGGCTTCAGTAGTACCGGCCCCAGCTCCAGTACCCGCTCCAGTGGTTGTCTCTAGTAATGTTCCATCCTCCTCTGGAACCAGGTCACGCCTTCAGCTCCCTACTCCTTCTCGCTATAATGGGAATCCAAAGAATTGCCGTGGTTTTCTCAATCAGTGCGAGGTACATTTTGAACTTCTTTCACATAACTTCCCTACTGATCGGTCCAAGGTGGCGTACATTATTTCTTTGCTCGAGGGTTCAGCGTTGGATTGGGTGTCTCCGTTATGGGAGCGATCTGATCCATTGGTTTCTAGTTACACCAATTTCATTACGTCATTCCGGAGGATCTTTGATGAACCCCGCAGGACGACCGCTGCCTCTGCAGACTTGCTTCGTGTCCGACAAGGCTCTCGTTCAGTGGGACAGTATGTGATTAATTTTCAAACCATAGCCTCAGAACTGCGCTGGAATAATGATGCCCTTCGGGCTGCCTTTTGGAATGGGCTCTCCGATTGTCTAAAGGACGAGTTGGTCACTAGAGATTTGCCGGATTCTTTAGAACCGTTGATCTCGCACTGTGTAAAGGTGGATCTTCGCATGCAGAAACGAGGTGGCGAACGTAGTCGGTCAGATCGATCAAGGGTCCGATCTCTTCCGTCTAAGCAAACGGTTATTCCAAGTCCTGATGAACCCATGCAGATTAATCGATCTCGGCTGTCCCCAGAAGAACGTCAGCATCATCGTGAGGGTAGACTCTGCCTCTACTGTGGAGCCGCGGATCACTTTCTCAAGTTTTGCAAGTCTCGCCCGGGAAACGGGCAGTACTAGCTTGTTCCGGAGGAGTCGAGCTAGGGGTTTCTTCTAAACCTTCTCCACCAGTGGACTGTTTACTCTCCGTGTCTCTGTTCTCCGAGTCAATAGCCAAACCCGTTAAGGCTCTGCTGGACTCAGGGGCTGCAGGGAATTTTATTTCTCTTTCCTGTACCCAGGATCTGGGTTTTCAGCTACGGTCGGTCGAACGACCTATTACGTTGACTGCTATCAATGGTACCCAAATTTCTAACGGTCTGATTTCAAGTTGTACAGTACCAATCAAACTGCAAGTGGGAGCTCTGCATCAAGAACACCTGGAGTTCCTAGTGATTTGGGAGATGCCCCACGATCTGGTTCTTGGCCTTCCTTGGCTTAAACTTCACAACCCTCACGTCGACTGGAGTTCGACACAAATAACATCTTGGAGTTCTTTTTGTCATTCAAATTGTCTCACCCCTGTCTATCCGCTCCGTGTATCTTCCAAGTCAGATGAAGGGCTCATTCCGGAGGCCTATCGGGAGTTTTCTGACGTGTTCTCGGAGCAAGCGGCCGATCAGCTACCACCGCATAGACCCTGGGACTGTCCCATTGAGCTCATTCCGGGGAAATTGCCACCTCGGGGTCGAACTTATCCCTTATCATTGCCCGAGACCCAAGCTATGCCGGACTATATCAAGTCTAATCTGCAGAAAGGATTCATCCGCCCCTCTACCTCCCCGGCGGGGGCGGGTTTCTTTTTTGTGAAGAAGGACGGAGGGCTGAGACCATGTATTGACTATCGTGGTCTAAATGATGTCACCATTAAGAATAAGTATCCTTTGCCGCTCATTACGGAGCTTTTTGATAGAGTTCGCGGAGCCCGAGTTTTCACCAAGCTTGATTTAAGGGGAGCTTATAATTTGATACGTATCCGATAAGGGGACGAATGGAAGACGGCCTTCAATACCAGGGATGGGCATTACGAGTATCTGGTAATGCCGTTTGTCCTCAGCAACGCCCCTGCCGTCTTCCAGGGATTCATTAACGAAGTCTTTCGGGATATGCTATACCTAAGTGTAGTGGTATATTTGGATGACATTCTGATATTTTATAAAAATCTCACAGAGCACAGAATACAGGTCAAAGAGGTACAGATGTAGCCACCTTTATCTTGAGTGGCTGCGGCGTTTGTCCCGTTCGACCATACGCAGCGTACTGGGGCGTAGCGAGGCGCGCCTAGTCACAGAGAGGCTATCTAATCGCACGGAGACAGACATTTGACGTTTGGCGTTACCTTTACGTGTAATACCTGCGATCAGCCACCAGATGTCGCTTTTTACAATCACCACTGCGCATGCGTGTGGTCTCCCGTAAAATACAATACTGAAATACATAATAAGGACTACTTTACTAAGGCGTCTCATTACGCTGCATACAGTAAATACTGTACTCATTACGCTGCATTATTTAATACAGTACTGTATATACGACACCGACGCAAATAGTACAGCATACAGTATATGATCCATCTACAATACTTTATGAATACTGTATGTGAGCGTCCAAGTCCCGCAGACAAAACATACAGTACTGTAAAACCAGTAGTGTACACTGTCGCAAATGGATGTGTGTTACAAGTTCACTATTGCCTCTCAAGATTAGGAATTTTGTACAGTATGTTATCGTCCTAATCCCGTAGCCATTACAGCATAATCAAAACCAATGGATTTATACATTTGTCTGCGGCGAAGTGGTGAAGTGTTTCGCTTCCTATACTCAGAGTCCAGGGTTCGATTCCTTAAGTACGAATGCATGTTAGTTTTTTTCAGACACTTTATTATTTTTTTTATTCACATACTGTAAACCAGGGCATACAGTAGCTGCATGAGCGGTTCTATGCGATCGAGTCCGGTGTACCATAATGTGCAGGTTCTATGCAGGTTAAGGTTCTATGCTCCGTACAGTACACATACAATTCTGTAGCTGGGCAGACTGAATAGAAATGGCTACCACCTATGACTCCTTGCCCCACAGAGGCCCTAGGCTACGGAGCAAGTAATAGTCCAGATTGTACAGACTATGGGGCAATGCTGAAGGAGCGTCACAATCCCCTAGCTAAAATACACAGTATGCATATTATGGTACACCGGACTCGATCACATACTGTAGCACACTGGCAAAATGGCCGCCGCCCCTGAACCCTTGTGCAGGTTATGGGGCAATGCTGAAGGAGCGTCACAATCCCCTAGCCAAAAATACACAGGGGAGATAGGGATAAGCTACTGTAGGATTGCATACAGTATTACGGTACACCGGACTCAATCGCATAGCACACTGTCAAAACGACCACTACCCATGAACCCCCACCTCCTGAACCCCCACCTCGTGGCAGGCAGCAGTTGGGTATGGAATGAGAAATGGCATAAGCTGTTCACGGTCGGCGGCCATTTTGTCAGGTTGCTAAGCGATCCAGCTCGGTATACCGTAATGTGCATAGACCTCGCTTATCCCGGTGTAATTGAGCTAGGGGATTGTGACGCTCCTTCAGCATTGCCCCCTGGAGTGTGAAATGTATGCCATACTGTATCTCACTACATATCCGAGCGCTGCCACGTGCTGGGAGTTCACGGTCGGCGGCCATGTTGTCAGGTAGCTAAGCGATCCAGCTCGGTATACCGTAATGTGCATAGACCTCGCTTATCCCAGTGTAATTGAGCTAGGGGATTGTGACGCTCCTTCAGCATTGCCCCCTGGAGTGTGAAATGTATGCCATACTGTATCTCACTACATATCCGAGCGCTGCCACGTGCTGGGAGTTCACGGTCGGCGGCCATGTTGTCAGGTTGCTAAGCGATCCAGCTCGGTATACCGTAATGTGCATAGACCTCGCTTATCCCGGTGTAATTAAGCTAGGGGGATTGTGACGCTCCTTCAGCATTGCCCCCTGAACTGTGAAATGTATGTCATACTGTATCTCACTACATATCCGAGCGCTGCCACGTGCTGGGAGTTCACGGTCGGCGGCCATGTTGTCAGGTTGCTAAGCGATCCAGCTCGGTATACCGTAATGTGCATAGACCTCGCTTATCCCAATGTAATTGAGCTAGGGGATTGTGACGCTCCTTCAGCATTGCCCCCTGGAGTGTGAAATGTATGCCATACTGTATCTCACTACATATCCGAGCGCTGCCACGTGCTGGGAGTTCACGGTCGGCGGCCATGTTGTCAGGTTGCTAAGCGATCCAGCTCGGTATAACGTAATGTACATAGACCTCGCTTATCCCGGTGTACTATGTGCAGTAGTACTGAATGATTGCTATCACTTGTGGTGAAACACCTATCTTATCAAATACAGTAACTACTGTACAGTATAGTTGTTCGCACAGGTGATGGTAATCATACTGTATATTTAAACTGAAGTCCGTAACAGAGCATTCTGTCCCTCCTGCAGAGGTTCATGTTGGGAGGCACAGGGAAAAAAGTATAATACTGTACAGTATTTGCACTTTACTGTTGTGCACTTTATTTGAAAATGTACAGTTGTTTGCTATTTTTAGCATGCTGTGCTTTACATGTTTTCTTATTGTGGTTTTTATATTTTTAGACAAAAGACAAAGAATGCAGACTACCAGATTTTACGGGAGTGCCAAAACCCACGCATCAGTGGCACCGAAACTTGCTGCAGTAGTCCCACAAAAGAAGAAGAAAACTGCCAAGGCGGCTCAGAAAGAAAATGTGGTGAAACCACGAAAAAATGCCAAGGCAAAGAATAATAAGTTGGAGCTGATATGTGGTGTGGCAAATGATGTAATTGTTCCATCTCCTGCAGATCACAGTGTTCAGCCAATGAATCTGGAAATACCGGTGCTAGAGGACGTGACAAACACGCTGCATCAGGAAGCTTCTTTTTTGGACCATGTAGCCACCCCTGGACAAGAAGACATGACACATTCACCACGAAGAAGGTTGCATTTCACAGATGTGAACACCAAAGTGCAGGACTGCCAGTGTACCTGTCCTGTTTTACTAAAGGAGCTACTCAGTAAGGTGACCAATATGGAGTCAGAAGTTGGTGGACAGGTCAATCAGCTGCAGACCGATGTGGCTGGCCTTAAAGAAGGCATAAAGGAACAGATGGTAGAAGCCATGAAGAAAGTCATTGAACAAACGAGGGAAGAATGGCAAGTTGGAGTTTGCCGCACCATAATTGCAACACACCACCAAGCGGTTCAAGTCAGCGGCCTGGACGACCGAGGCCTGGAGGACCGCAGAGGAGGCCTGGAGGACCGCAGAGGAGGCCTGGAGGACCGCAGCGGACTGGACGAAGTCAGCGGCATGGACGACCACAGAGGAGGCCTGGACGACCGCAGAGGAGGCCTGGACGACCGCAGAGGAGGCCTGGACGACCGCAGAGGAGACCTGGACGACCGCAGAGGAGACCTGGACGACCGTAGAGGAGGCCTGGGGGACCGCAGCAGCGGACTGGACGAAGTCAGCGACTTGGACGACCGCAGAGGAGGCCTGGAGGACCGCAGAAGAGACCTGGAGGACCGCAGAAGAGACCTGGAGGACCGCAGAAGAGACCTGGAGGACCGCAGAGGAGGCCTGGAGGACCGCAGAGGAGGCCTGGATGACCGCAGAGGAGGCCTGGACGACCACAGAGGCCTGGAGGACCGCAGAGGAAACCTGGAGGACCGCAGAGGAGCCCTGGAGGACCGCAGAGGCCTGGACCACAGCAGCGGACTGGACGAAGTCAGCGACTTGGACGACCGCAGAGGAGGCCTGGAGGACCGCAGAAGAGACCTGGAGGACCGCAGAAGAGACCTGGAGGACCGCAGAGGAGGCCTGGACGACTGCAGAGGAGGCCTGGACGACCGCAGAGGAGGCCTGGACGACCACAGAGGCCTGGAGGACCGCAGAGGAGCCCTGGAGGACCGCAGAGGAGCCCTGGAGGACCGCAGAGGCCTGGACCACAGCAGCGGACTGGACGAAGTCAGCGACTTGGACGACCGCAGAGGAGGCCTGGAGGACCGCAGAAGAGACCTGGAGGACCGCAGAAGAGACCTGGAGGACCGCAGAAGAGACCTGGAGGACCGCAGAGGAGGCCTGGACGACCACAGAGGCCTGGAGGACCGCAGAGGAGCCCTGGAGGACCGCAGAGGAGCCCTGGAGGACCGCAGAGGCCTGGACCACAGCAGCGGACTGGACGAAGTCAGCGACTTGGACGACCGCAGAGGAGGCCTGGAGGACCGCAGAGGAAACCTGGAGGACCGCAGAGGAGGCCTGGAGGACCGCAGAGGAGGCCTGGAGGACCGCAGAGGAGGCCTGGAGGACCGCAGAGGAAACCTGGAGGACCGCAGAGGAGCCCTGGAGGACCGCAGAGGCCTGGACCACAGCAGCGGACTGGACGAAGTCAGCGACTTGGACGACCGCAGAGGAGGCCTGGAGGACCGCAGAAGAGACCTGGAGGACCGCAGAGGAAACCTGGAGGACCGCAGAGGAAACCTGGAGGACCGCAGAGGAGGCCTGGAGGACCGCAGAGGAGGCCTGGAGGACCGCAGAGGAGGCCTGGAGGACCGCAGAGGAGGCCTGGACGACCGCAGAGGAGGCCTGGACGACCGCAGAGGAGGCCTGGAGTACCGCAGAGGGCTGGACGACCGCAGAGGCCTGGATTCAAGTGTGCTGTTGCCAGGAACACCAATGATGACCAGCACACCTGCTCACAGGCCACTTCTCAATACATTCGGAGGCTCTCTGAACAATATTGCCCTGGCTGTCATCTCAACTTCCCTGGACGACCATCTGTACAGAGCTTCAAATGGACATATTCAGAAATATGCATATTCTCTGTTCCAGCACCATGTACGGTACGACAAATACTTGACGTGGGCCAATCGTGTGAACTTTGATGGTTCCAAGGGCAAACTTCCGCTGCCCAAAAATCTGGTACATGACATCATGGCTAGGTGTGAACGCCGCGTGAGGATTGGTGATCCAGAAAAGAGGAAGATAAGGGATACCATAAACGCTGTGCTGAGAACGAAGAGGAAAATGACTTGGAAGCTCGACTATGATGAAACCAGATCATTACCTACCTCCTAGCTTCAGCACATCAGCTTCACACAGCTGAAGCTAAAAAATTGTGTCAATGTACCTGTATGACCTGTACATTTTCTGGGGCTGCATGCACTGTGCTGAATCCACTTGGAGCAGCTCGGTTACTCAAAGGGGAGTGCATGAACTTGGCTCACCACATTCCTGGTAATGTAAGGGCCTGGTACAAGTTGCCCCTTTTATTCCTGTTGATTTTTTGGGCGCTGCTGTATCTATCCAGTAGCAGCCGAGTCCATTGTGCTGTGTCCATCTGGGGCCTTGGGCTGCGTTTCCATCCAGGGGCTGCTGTTGTCAGTCCTCTATTCTGGTGTCCGTATGCGACAGTGTTAAAAAGCAAAAGACAAAAACGAAAAATAATTCAAAAAAGCAAAACCTAAAAATAAAGTACAAAAACCATCACCCCGCACCACCACCACAAAAAAATAAATTATAAAAATGTTAAAGTTGATATTGTTACTGTATTTGTGCTGTTACCTTTTGATTAAAGTACCGTACAGTATGTGTGATGTTGGCTTTCTTATTACAATACAGTACAGTATGTGTGATGTTACATGTTCCAAATGATTTTGTCCGTAAATAAAGTGTTTCTTAAAATAAACATGACGTGGTTTCCAATGTTTGTATTCCCAACTTCCTGTACTGTATAAATTAGTACTACTGTATGATGGGAATTCAATTAAGAGTGGTATACTGTATGTAAAACAACTTGGTTAGGCATCTTGCATTTCATATTTTAATAAAAACCACAGGAAACTTCTATTTTTAAAAGTTTATTGAAGAAAAAAAAGGTGTTTTTTTTAAATAAAGTTTGAAAGTTAATTAAAACAAAAAAGTAGTTTGTTCTTCGTTACATTCTTTTCTTGTGTATATAGATATCTGTGAAAAAAAAAAAAAGTATTAAAGTAAAGACACTCATGTTCATTTGTTTTCCAAGAAAATTTGTGGAACCACACAGCCCAGCAATAAGTCATGCTGGGCTGTGTGGTTCCACAAAAGGCATGCGGTCCAAAGTGAAATAGTGGTGTCAGTGGTCAGCACTTTGACACGCTAACATTTGTGGAACCACACAGCCCAGCAATAAGTCATGCTGGGCTGTGTGGTTCCACAAAAGGCATGCGGTCCAAAGTGAAATAGTGGTGTCAGTGGTCAGCACTTTGACACACTAACATTTGTGGAACCACACAGCAATGGCTGACACACATAAAATGCCTGACACACACAAAATGCCTGACACACACAAAATGCCTGACACACACATGCTGGAGGGAAAACACATGTTTGCCAAACAGTCGACAGCACATGTCGGCCAGATGGCCGACCAAACTTGCTCCAAATCACCCCAAACTGGCCAGAAAGCACGCCAGCACACTCAGGAGGTACACCACAGCTAAATTACGAGAGAATTTCATTACAAACAGCCAGATCTTGCAGATTATCTGCCAGATAATTGTATGGTGTACAGTATGCCTATCTTATACAGTAGAAAAAGATACTATACAATGGAGTACAATAACAAACATTTATTAAAAAAAAAAAAAAAAAAATTAAAATGATCTTAATAACAAATTAAAAAAGTGGTCCACTAAGAGGTGGACCACCACCCGCAGGAGCAGAACGGCACGCTGCAACTGTTCTGTGGGAAAAAAAGGACAGTATTACAAAACAAATACTGAATACTTTACAGTGTAGTAATGGCAATACAGTACTTTACTCTATATTAGACAATCTTGTTATTTACAATGTACAGTACTGTATTGTCAGTACAGTAAATCAAACACTACTGTATGCTGTCGAGGTAATTTAAACATTGCTTTAGTTTACCTCTTGTATAAGTGGGCTGCTGCCTGCCCGCTTCTGGGCCAGCCCACCTATCTTGCCCCTGTCTGGGGCCCCCATAAATCATTGGCACTATATTGGAGAAAAAAAAACATTTAGTCACATTCAAATACTATACAATTATTACTGTATACTGTAGGTACAGTATTATACTGTATTGCTGGTATTCAAAATATAAAGTACTGTACAAGAGTTTAGCTTCAATAGGTCATAAACAAATTGTCAAAGGAATAAAACACCACAGTACAAATACTGTAGACATTTACTGTATGTATTAGCAGTCATGACATTTCATGACCGCTTCAGAAAAAAGAGGGTTACAGTACTGTAGGTGGTGTTGTAGGGAGTACTATCAATAATAGTGGACTGTACTCAGAGCCAGCCATAAATAATATGATTCCCTAGTCAAGTTTTTGGATGCTGCCCCCTTGCACAGACGCTATTTCCGCCTCTGATCCTGTACCCCTTTCCCAGCACCATCACCCCTCAACCATAGCAGTCCTCATTTTGGTGCTCCTCCAACCTACTGTATGTTTAAAATAGCAACAGTGTGCACATTCGGTGTGCATCCCAAAACGGTGCATGTTCTTGCTGGGAAGGGGCATGGCCACACAGTAATTCCCCAATCTGAAATGACGCCACACAGTACTGCAACTTTATTCACAACATATCATGCAATAGTGTCTCTTATTCTCGTTATGCTTGCTTCGCTCGCCATGCGGTGGGCACGGTGCCTCGCTACGCTCTGCACACTATTATATCAGTAGTCAGGAAAGGCAGCATGCATTTGTGGAGTGAAGAGGGTGAAAAAAGAGAGAAAGTACAGTATGTACTGTAAGGTTATGTCAGAGGGTGTGAAGATGATCAGCTCAGTGTTATACATGTTACAGTAAGTTAGAATACAGTACAGTGCATTATGTATTTATATTTTATTACCAGGTGTCTCCTCCACTGGTTGGCGACGGACTGTAAAAAGATAAAATACAGTTAGTCATATCAGTTTAACTTAAAATAATGTTGGAGAAAAAAAATACTGTAATTACAGTACCAACTATTGCTACTGTACAGTATATTTACCAAAAATGTATTCTGGCTCGTCGTCTGTGGGTAAAAGAGAAGAATATTATAAGATACAGTATACAGTAAAAAGTATAGTAATAGTACACTAGTGTCCAGGCCCAGTGTCAGGTGGGTAAAAAAAGGTATGCTTGTGACAGGCATGGTGATTCCAAGGGACCCCACCGAGACCATCAGAAAATTTGTGAGTGACCCGTATGCCGGTGATTATGACTAGAATAAGGTAGCAACTCTTTTTTCTTTTGAATTATGTATACTGTACAGTACTGTATGTGCATATTGTACAGTACACTTAAAATATTTAGCAGTTACTGTAGTGGTAATTTTTGGGATGACAGTATTAGCATACTGTAAGCATCCAACTGAGGCCCCCAAACAGATGCCGCCACTAGGTACAGTACGTGCCTCTCGTGCCTAATGGGAAATTCATCACTGACAGTATCTAGAGAGATGAATGGAGAGACAGTGACAAGGGGTGAGAGAGAGAGAGAGAGAGAGAGAAATTGAGTAAGATGGGTGTTTTTTTTAGAACAGGATGTTGTCCATACAGTAGCAACCAATCAAATATTACCTACTGTACTGTATTATCGTCTGTAAGTGTAACTAGATACTGTAAATGTTAATGTGGGATGTGATCGGTTGCTACTGTATGGGCAATATCACCAGTTCAAACAAAAACAATTTTCATCCGATTTCTACGCATTTGCCAGAAAAATCTGATGAAAAGTGCTACTCTGATGGCATCAGATCAATGTCAGTAATAATTCTTACCACTAAATGCAGCAGCATCATCATCATCATCATCCTCCTCCTCCTCCGTGGCCTGTTCCAGTGTAGGGCCTGTGAAAAAAAACATTAATGTGAAAAAAAAAAAGGTTCATTCCAGGAAATACACATACCCTCCAACATGACCCGCCCCACTAGGTACAAAATGCTCTGGTTCTGGACTTCCCTCTTAATTTATTATTGCCATCACCTGTGAAGAAACAGCTTTCTTATCATATAACTAGTTCAACACAGGTGATGGAAATCATAAATTAAGAGGGAAGTCTAGAAACAGAGCAGTGCGGCGGGTCATGTTGGAGGGTCTGCATACAGAAACATAGAATTTGATGACAAATACTGTAAGAACCACTTTGCCCATCTAATCTGCCTCTTTTTTTTAACCTTTTTTTTACATCAAACCTTATTTGATCCTTATTTCTTTGTAAGGATATCCTTATGTATGTCTCTTCCATGCATGTTTAAATACTGTAGCTCTACTGTTTTAGGCTCTATCACCTCTGATGGGAGGCTATTCCACTTGTCCACTGCACTTTCTGTGAAGTAATTTTTCTTAAAATTCCCCCTGAACTTCGCCCCCCTCCAGTCTCCTTAGAGGACTCGGACGCTCGCATTTGTAAAGCACGGTGTTTTCCTCCGCCTCCTGCTAGCCTGTTGCCCTTCCCCCATGGGAGCCTGCACAGATCATGCAGTAGACAGGGAGGGAATGCAGGTCATGTGCAATACACAAACGCCCACTGTAGTACTGTTTTGCTCACTTACAGTACCGTACTGTAGGTTGCATTTAGCGTAAAGAATCGCTCCTGCAGATGTACTTTGATTTATGTGAAACCTGTGTGCATCCTTCCATTGGATGTACTGTATTGGAGAGAAAAAAAAAAATGTTAAAGTGAATGTCACGGGAACACATTAAAAATAAGGTTGGCACTTCCTTCCCATTGGTGTTGGTTTACAGTATGCCGTAGTGTACTCGGACGCTCATGTAATTGCATTTCAAAGGCACAGTATTTTCCATCGTCTCCCCCCTACCCCCATCGCCCTTCCCCCCTGGGGGCCTGCACAGGGAGGAAATTCAGGTCCTGTGCAATACACAAACGCTGAAGATCTACAGTACTGTTTTGCTTAGTTGGTAGCGTCAGAATACACTCATTTCATTCACGCTGTTTGGGTGCATTTAGCGTAAAGAATCGCTCCTGCAGATGTACTTTGATTTATGTGAAACCTGTGTGCATCCTTCCATTGACTGTCTTACAATGTAAATAAAATAATACAGTGCATTATTACAGAAAAAAAAAAAAAAAAAAGAAAGAAAGCACATCATGTCTCGAACCCTGGACCCCCAGCGAGGGAGGTGGGAGCCTTCACCCCTAGCCCATGACGCCTCATGAGAGATTTCCAATTTCATGTGTGAAAGTACTGCAAACAGCGCCCGGCCCCCGCCCCATTGCTGTTGGTTTATGCCTTAGAGGACTCGGACGCTCGCATTTGTAAAGCACGGTGTTTTCCTCCGCCTCCTGCTAGCCTGTTGCCCTTCCCCCATGGGAGCCTGCACAGATCATGCAGTAGACAGGGAGGGAATGCAGGTCATGTGCAATACACAAACGCCCACTGTAGTACTGTTTTGCTCACTTACAGTACCGTACTGTAGGTTGCATTTAGCGTAAAGAATCGCTCCTGCAGATGTACTTTGATTTATGTGAAACCTGTGTGCATCCTTCCATTGGATGTACTGTATTGGAGAGAAAAAAAAAATGTTAAAGTGAATGTCACGGGAACACATTAAAAATAAGGTTGGCACTTCCTTCCCATTGGTGTTGGTTTACAGTATGCCGTAGTGTACTCGGACGCTCATGTAATTGCATTTCAAAGGCACAGTATTTTCCATCGTCTCCCCCCTACCCCCATCGCCCTTCCCCCCTGGGGGCCTGCACAGGGAGGAAATTCAGGTCCTGTGCAATACACAAACGCTGAAGATCTACAGTACTGTTTTGCTTAGTTGGTAGCGTCAGAATACACTCATTTCATTCACGCTGTTTGGGTGCATTTAGCGTAAAGAATCGCTCCTGCAGATGTACTTTGATTTATGTGAAACCTGTGTGCATCCTTCCATTGACTGTCTTACAATGTAAATAAAATAATACAGTGCATTATTACAGAAAAAAAAAAAAAAAGAAAGAAAGAAAGCACATCATGTCTCGAACCCTGGATCCCCAGCGAGGGAGGTGGGAGCCTTCACCCCTAGCCCACGACGCCTCATGAGAGATTTCCAATTTCATGTGTGAAAGTACTGCAAACAGCGCCCGGCCCCCGCCCCATTGCTGTTGGTTTATGCCTTAGAGGACTCGGACGCTTGCATTTGTAAAGCACGGTGTTTTCCTCCGCCTCCTGCTAGCCTGTTGCCCTTCCCCCATGGGAGCCTGCACAGATCATGCAGTAGACAGGGAGGGAATGCAGGTCATGTGCAATACACAAACGCCCACTGTAGTACTGTTTTGCTCACTTACAGTACCGTACTGTAGGTTGCATTTAGCGTAAAGAATCGCTCCTGCAGATGTACTTTGATTTATGTGAAACCTGTGTGCATCCTTCCATTGGATGTACTGTATTGGAGAGAAAAAAAAAATGTTAAAGTGAATGTCACGGGAACACATTAAAAATAAGGTTGGCACTTCCTTCCCATTGGTGTTGGTTTACAGTATGCCGTAGTGTACTCGGACGCTCATGTAATTGCATTTCAAAGGCACAGTATTTTCCATCGTCTCCCCCCTACCCCCATCGCCCTTCCCCCCTGGGGGCCTGCACAGGGAGGAAATTCAGGTCCTGTGCAATACACAAACGCTGAAGATCTACAGTACTGTTTTGCTTAGTTGGTAGCGTCAGAATACACTCATTTCATTCACGCTGTTTGGGTGCATTTAGCGTAAAGAATCGCTCCTGCAGATGTACTTTGATTTATGTGAAACCTGTGTGCATCCTTCCATTGACTGTCTTACAATGTAAATAAAATAATACAGTGCATTATTACAGAAAAAAAAAAAAAAGAAAAGAAAGCACATCATGTCTCGAACCCTGGACCCCCAGCGAGGGAGGTGGGAGCCTTCACCCCTAGCCCACGACGCCTCATGAGAGATTTCCAATTTCATGTGTGAAAGTACTGCAAACAGCGCCCGGCCCCCGCCCCATTGCTGTTGGTTTATGCCTTAGAGGACTCGGACGCTCGCATTTGTAAAGCACGGTGTTTTCCTCCGCCTCCTGCTAGCCTGTTGCCCTTCCCCCATGGGAGCCTGCACAGATCATGCAGTAGACAGGGAGGGAATGCAGGTCATGTGCAATACACAAACGCCCACTGTAGTACTGTTTTGCTCACTTACAGTACCGTACTGTAGGTTGCATTTAGCGTAAAGAATCGCTCCTGCAGATGTACTTTGATTTATGTGAAACCTGTGTGCATCCTTCCATTGGATGTACTGTATTGGAGAGAAAAAAAAAAATGTTAAAGTGAATGTCACGGGAACACATTAAAAATAAGGTTGGCACTTCCTTCCCATTGGTGTTGGTTTACAGTATGCCGTAGTGTACTCGGACGCTCATGTAATTGCATTTCAAAGGCACAGTATTTTCCATCGTCTCCCCCCTACCCCCATCGCCCTTCCCCCCTGGGGGCCTGCACAGGGAGGAAATTCAGGTCCTGTGCAATACACAAACGCTGAAGATCTACAGTACTATTTTGCTTAGTTGGTAGCGTCAGAATACACTCATTTCATTCACGCTGTTTGGGTGCATTTAGCGTAAAGAATCGCTCCTGCAGATGTACTTTGATTTATGTGAAACCTGTGTGCATCCTTCCATTGACTGTCTTACAATGTAAATAAAATAATACAGTGCATTATTACAGAAAAAAAAAAAAAAAAAAAGAAAGAAAGCACATCAGGTCTCGAACCCTGGACCCCCAGCGAGGGAGTTGGGAGCCTTCACCCCTAGCCCACGACGCCTCATGAGAGATTTCCAATTTCATGTGTGAAAGTACTGCAAACAGCGCCCGGCCCCCGCCCCATTGCTGTTGGTTTATGCCTTAGAGGACTCGGACGCTCGCATTTGTAAAGCACGGTGTTTTCCTCCGCCTTCTGCTAGTCCTCCATTCCCATTATGCATTAGCGAACTCAGACGCTCATATATTTTAAAAGCACGGTGTTTATACATTGTACTGTACATTCTTCCTTTTACACAATTACTGTAGTTGCGTCTCCATACACATACAGTACTGTACAGTACTCCATACTTTTTCCACCGCCTCCCGTTACGCCTACAGTATTGCCAGAGCTGTAGATCAATCCGCCGCTATACTGTACGATCGAAAGTACTGGATTAGTGGAGCATTAGCCACACAGTGGTGGAGATGTGTAATGCATGATGAGTCGTCTCAACGCGCCTGCCTGTGATTAAACTCAGCTATCGCCTTAGCGTGGCTAAACGCCCGTCTCGGCGGAGAAACAGTCAAGATAAAGGTGGCTACATCTGTACTTCTTCGATTGCGAGAGAATCATCTTTATGGCAAGATTTCCAAGTGTACTTTTGAGGTTCCTTCTATTCCATTTCTTGGTTACATCATTTCGGGCACGGAGCTTCGTATGGATCCAGAGAAACTCACTGCCATCCGGGACTGGACTCAGCCTCTTTCCTTGAAAGTGGTACAACCATTTCTGGGTTTTGCAAATTACTACCGGAAATTCTTAAAGGGATTCTCTACCATTGTGGCACCTATTACTGCCCTAACCAAGAAGGGTTCTGACCCAAGTCATTGGTCCTCCGAAGCTGTAGCAGCGTTCGCTCAGTTAAAGGCAGCCTTTATGTCAGCTCCAGTACTTCAACAACCAAATTTTTCAAAACCATTCTTTTTGGAGGTTGATGCTTCCACGGTAGGCATAGGTGCCGTGCTTTCGCAGTACGCTCTAGATGGGAAGTTACATCCATGTGGTTTCCATTCTCGCAAATTCTCTCCTGCGGAACAGAATTACACCATTGGAGACAAAGAGCTTTTGGCAATAAAATCTGCCTTTGAGGAATGGAGATATCTTTTGGAAGGTGCTAAACACCTAATTACAATTTTCACTGATCATAAGAATTTGCTGTACCTCAAGACGGCCCAGTGCTTGAATCCCCGTCAAGCTAGATGGGCGCTCTTCTTTACTCGGTTTTCGTTTGTTATTAAGTACCGGGGTGGGACTTTTAACACTAAGGCTGATGCTTTATCCCGTTCCTTAACAGCTTCGGATGAGGAGAATTCCGTTGAGAAGGCTTTGATTCTCAGTCCAGTTTCTATGTAAGCGGCTCCCAGCACTCTGGGTCCTCCTACTGGGAGAATGTCTGTGCCAGCTAAATTTCGACCAAGGTTGTTGCAGTGGGCTCATATTTCCAAGTTTTCCGGTCATCCTGGAGTTCAAAAGATGTGGGAGTTTCTACGAAGGTCTTACTGGTGGGACACTATGAAGAAGGATATTCAAGATTATGTCAGCTCATGTCCTCAGTGTGCTCAGCACAAAATTCTTCGTTTGCCTCCTGCGGGGTTGTTGCATCCACTGTCCATTCCTCAGAGGCCTTGGACCCATATCTCTATGGACTTTGTCATCGAATTGCCCCAAGGGTCACAATACTGTCTGGGTAATTATCGACCGTTTCTCTAAGATGACACATTTTGTACCTTTGACCGGGTTACCATCAGCTCCCAAGTTGGCTTTGTTATTTATCCGAGAACATTTCCACCTGCACGGCTTACCTCAGGAAATCTAGTGTAAAGAAATTATAGAGAACACGAATGGCGCCAATAGCAACAAGCAGCAACCCCTTTGCACCAGTGGTAATCCCTTGTACCAATATGAGACAGTGAACAGATAAAGTAAGTGCAATAGGGTGCGCTAAATGCGGAAATGGGTGAACAGATCTGATTGACCCTTGTGTGTAATATTAAAAGTTGATACTTCCCTTAATATCATCTATATGCATACACTTCTTGAATCCATTCCACATATGAAAGAAAATAAATAAATGCATATAGTGTAGTATATTTTAAATGGGACAAAATTTAATACAATCAATTGTCAGATTCATACATAAAAAGGTGCACATAAAATGCAGATAAAATTCCTAAAAACACTTATTTTTCACCCAAATGCGGGGTAATAAAGGTGGAGGATTACCAGATGAAAGTGATCAGTGAGCGTATCAGATGTAACCTTAGGGTAACTGGCTCCGGAACCGGGTTCCCTCGTCCACGTCCCAATCGTCTGGTCAGCCTTACACCTGTTGATAATTCAATGGATACTCCACTCTCCTGCTGCTACGCGTTTCGGGAATGTCCCTTCATCAGGCAGTGAGAGTGAAGTGAGAGGCTTCCTTTTTATACCTTCAACCTAAATTACTTCCGGGTCAAGGGTCATAACTTAAAAAATAATTAACACATACTAAACAGTGTCAAAAAATCATCCATAAAAAATATCCACAATTAAAGATGCATAATAAATGACAAAACTATACAAATGTTTAAAAGCCAGAATGCAAAAATAACGCTATGATGACCGGAAGTGACGTTAATGTGACCTCCGGTTATAGCTATAAATGATAACATCGTAGAATCTACTGAATTG
The DNA here is from genome assembly GCF_028390025.1 of Pseudophryne corroboree. Classification (NCBI taxonomy): domain Eukaryota; kingdom Metazoa; phylum Chordata; class Amphibia; order Anura; family Myobatrachidae; genus Pseudophryne; species Pseudophryne corroboree. Next base: position 258,967,879 of record NC_086446.1, read on the forward strand.
ACCTCATTAATTTATTCAACTAAAGTGAATCCAAGATTACCCAAACTGTTTAGTGATTCTAAGTTCAAGAAGTCCTGGGAGTGAATAATAGAATGTTCCGCTTTCGGTGTTACTGGAACGCATTTGGAACGCACAGCAACTTCCGGCGGTATACTTCCGGTCCAGTGGAACGCACTTGAAGCGCATCAGATCTTTAGTGATGTACTTCCGGTCACGGCCATCGGCGTATACAGACTGGATGACTTCTTATTTAAAGATTACCCTCTATGTCCTTATATCAACTGGAGTCCATTAAACAGTTCCCCGATTCTATATACACTGAGCAGGGGACATAAATCGTCCAAAATTCGAAAGTCTTTTAATACGTGTATTTCCTGTATTTCGGTTCCATTTTACTTGTGGGCAGCCATGCCCATACTGCGGACTTAAATAAAATGACAATTAGACTTTTGTTACATAATAAAAATGAACTATCCGTCTCTTTAGGATCCGCTTGATTTTTTGTCAAGAAGAATTTTTTGACTGTAAGTTTTCTAATAAACTTTTCCACATCTATAAATACATCGAAGGGGGAAGGTTTAGAAGAAAATGGGGAAAGAAAAGGAGGCAAAAACTCAGTTTGCTTTTATCACACAATACAACAGCCAACATAAGAAAATGGAATCCATAGTGCGTAGACACTGGCACCTTCTCTTAAAGATCCAGTTTTAAATGGAGTATTACCGCAATTACCACGCTTTATTTATAGAAAAGCCCCGAATCTTAAAGATAAACTCACTAGAAGCGCTTTGCCACATCAGGACTACCACCCGATAAGAAATAAAGGCTTCTTTAGATGCGGGACGTGCCAGGCTTGTCGAGAGATCAAATCAGAAAGTTCCAAATATGAAGAATTTACAGTGAAGGATATTAAATACAAATTACAACAGTTTATGACATGCCACACCACCAATGTAGTTTATTTAATTGAATGTAGCTGCAACTTGGTCTATATAGGCCGAACAAGCAGGGCACTGAAGACCAGACTAAGTGAACACCTCCGTAACATCAAGAAGGGCCTAATTACACATTCTCTATCTAATCACTTTAGAGAAGTTCATAACTGCTCCACCAATAATATTATCCGCTTTTTAGCTATAGAGAATATTAAGAACAACTGGAGGTACAGAGACGAAGCAACACGTTTGGCTAAAAGTGAGATGAAATGGATCCATAAAGTTAAAAGCCTCACCCCGTATGGACTCAACTCAGATTTTGAGTTAAAGTGGTTCCTATAGATCTTAATTCCAATTTTATGTATTCTGGTATAATTCTTCCATTATCTATCACTTCCTTTTCCTCCTATAATTGTCCCTATAAGCTGGATAGTGTTAATTAGTATCTAGTTCATTTTTATTATGTAACAAAAGTCTAATTGTCATTTTATTTAAGTCCGCAGTATGGGCATGGCTGCCCACAAGTAAAATGGAACCGAAATACAGGAAATACACGTATTAAAAGACTTTCGAATTTTGGACGATTTATGTCCCCTGCTCAGTGTATATAGAATCGGGGAACTGTTTAATGGACTCCAGTTGATATAAGGACATAGAGGGTAATCTTTAAATAAGAAGTCATCCAGTCTGTATACGCCGATGGCCGTGACCGGAAGTACATCACTAAAGATCTGATGCGCTTCAAGTGCGTTCCACTGGACCGGAAGTATACCGCCGGAAGTTGCTGTGCGTTCCAAATGCGTTCCAGTAACACCGAAAGCGGAACATTCTATTATTCACTCCCAGGACTTCTTGAACTTAGAATCACTAAACAGTTTGGGTAATCTTGGATTCACTTTAGTTGAATAAATTCATGAGGTCAATTCAGTAGATTCTACGATGTTATCATTTATAGCTATAACCGGAGGTCACATTAACGTCACTTCCGGTCATCATAGCGTTATTTTTGCATTCTGGCTTTTAAACATTTGTATAGTTTTGTCATTTATTATGCATCTTTAATTGTGGATATTTTTTATGGATGATTTTTTGACACTGTTTAGTATGTGTTAATTATTTTTTAAGTTATGACCCTTGACCCGGAAGTAATTTAGGTTGAAGGTATAAAAAGGAAGCCTCTCACTTCACTCTCACTGCCTGATGAAGGGACATTCCCGAAACGCGTAGCAGCAGGAGAGTGGAGTATCCATTGAATTATCAACAGGTGTAAGGCTGACCAGACGATTGGGACGTGGACGAGGGAACCCGGTTCCGGAGCCAGTTACCCTAAGGTTACATCTGATACGCTCACTGATCACTTTCATCTGGTAATCCTCCACCTTTATTACCCCGCATTTGGGTGAAAAATAAGTGTTTTTAGGAATTTTATCTGCATTTTATGTGCACCTTTTTATGTATGAATCTGACAATTGATTGTATTAAATTTTGTCCCATTTAAAATATACTACACTATATGCATTTATTTATTTTCTTTCATATGTGGAATGGATTCAAGAAGTGTATGCATATAGATGATATTAAGGGAAGTATCAACTTTTAATATTACACACAAGGGTCAATCAGATCTGTTCACCCATTTCCGCATTTAGCGCACCCTATTGCACTTACTTTATCTGTTCACTACCTCAGGAAATCGTCTCTGACCAGGGGGTACAATTCACTGCAAGATTCTGGAGAGCTCTCTGTACGGCCTTACAAATAAAACTCAAGTTTTCATCCGCTTACCATCCACAAACCAATGGGCAAATTGAACGCATCAATCAAGATTTAGAGACTTTTCTCCGTGTTTATCTTTCTCCCTCGCAAGATGATTGGGTGGAACTGTTGCCATGGGCCGAGTTTGCCCATAATCATCTGTACCACTCTTCGACTGGTGAGTCCCCATTTTTCATTAATTATGGGTTCCATCCTCAAGTTCCTGAATTACCCATTTGTCCTCCGGAGGATGTTCCTGCTGCAGCCTCTACTCTTCGGCACTTCAGCCAAATTTGGAGTCGAGTTCATGCTAATCTCAAGAGAGTCTCCGGCCGCTATAAGTTCTTTGCGGATAGGAAGCGACGAGCAGCTCCCCAATACAAGGTTGGTGACGGGGTATGGCTTTCCACCCGCAACCTCCGGTTAAGTGTGCCCACTATGAAGTTCGCCCCAAAGTTTATTGGTCCTTACCCCGTGTTACAAGTCCTGAACCCGGTTGTCTGCAAATTGGGATTGCCTTACCACCTCCGGATACCAAACTCCTTTCATGTCTCTCTCCTTCGCCCCCTTGTTTTAAACCGGTTCCATTTAAAGTACCCGAGGCCAACCTCTGCAGAGTCTGAAGCTGGAACGGACTTTGAAATCAAAGCTATTCTTGACTCGTTATCTTCACAAGAATCTACAGTAATTTGTGGAGTGGAAAGGTTTTGGCCCCGAGGAGAGGAGCTGGGTCAAGGCTACTGAAGTTATGGCTCCCCGACTGGTGTGGATTTTCCATTCCAGACATCCAACAAAACCTGGAAAGTGTCCGGGGGCCACTCCTGGAGGAGAGGGTACTGTCACACGCCATAGGCGGCGTTCACCGCGCTTACCACTGCGTGCCTGCTGGTCTGTGTTGCGGCCTCCGCCTTCGGTGGTCCATGGGCTCCGGCGTCTGGCTGGCGCAGCTCCCGGCGGTTCCCCGGGGCAGGGGCGCCGCAATGACACCCGACATCACGTGGGCGGGGAGCGGGTGACGTCATCAGACTGTTCCACCAATCCAGTGGAGGCGGGAGCTTCAAAGGCAGACGCCGGGCAGAGCCTCGGCGCCTGAGTATCGTCTTTTCCCCTGAAGTGGATGCCAGTGCTCTTGTTCCCGGTGAATCTCTCTGCAGTCGTACCCCAGTGTCTCCGGCACTTCCAGGTGCCAGTTGCTGCACAGTTCCAGCGTATATAGCGGCTGGTGTGTTCCTCTGCAATCCAGTCACCAGTGCTTCTTGGAGTCAGCGTGGGCTGCGGGCTAAAGGCCGCTCTCAAGTTCTACAAGTCATCAGTGTCTTTAAACACCGCTCTCAAGTTCTACAAGTCATCAGTGTCTTTAAACACCGTTCTCAAATTCTACAAGTCATCAGTGTCTTTAACCACCGCTCCCAAGTTTTGCAGGTTACCAGTGTCTTTAACCACCGCTTGGGCACCAGCAGCTACTCTGGGTCGGCCTGATGGAGGTACCCTCCATCGGGCCGTGAAACCCCTGGTTGGTGCCAGCTTGCCTAAGCCAGTCACTGGGTGTAGGACTGGATGTGCAGCTTAAGGTCCTGCACATCTGGATGGTGGAGCTAGGCCTTTGGCTGGTGGTGAACCATCCGTTAGTGGCGTAGCACTCCCTATTACACCAGTGGCAGGGTCCGCTCCTGCGACCGGGCACACAGCGGCTGTTACCATGCTACTGGTTTCCGTGGTAGGGATTTTGATTCCCCTGTTGACTGTGCAGGCATCCGGGAGTGGATCTACAGGGCAGTTCAGGGACTTGTGGTCTGCCCTGACCCCACTGGTCACTCAACTGACGTCGCTATGCGCCGATCCTGTTTCTTCTGCGGGACAGCAACCACTAGTTGCTGATGGGTTCGGTGCGCAGGCGTATGCAAATAACCAATTGCCTGACTCTTCGCTGGCACCTTCTGTTCCCTCAAGTGTTTCAGATCCGGTGGACATGGTAGAGAGCGATTCCTGTGGCAGCGAGCAGTCTTCCACATTGGCCGCCCCAAGACAGGACTCCCACAGCTCCTTGTCAGGTGAGACTGATGTTGATTGCGCACTAGGACAGCGGGGTGATGCAGTCGAGGCTGCGAGTGGCAAGGGGCATGCGGAGCTTTTAAAGAGTAAACGCCGAAGGCACGGGCATTCCCGCAAGCGCAGTAAGCGTTCACGTTGCCATAGGCACGGGAGGAGTAGCAGCAGTCCAGAGCAGGGCAGCCCCAGCGATGTTGTGTGTTGCCCATACACCAAGGTTACATAGTTAGAAAGTTACATAGTTAGTGAGGTTGAAAAAAGGCAAAATGCCCATCGAGTTCAACCCGTATCCATATTAAGCAGTGCACATTATAATGCACCAACCAAAACAATGGTTTCGTACCTATGGTCAACTATATTTCGTATCACTCCCATATACATAATGTCAATACATTAAATGCTATAGTCTTGGATGCCTTTTTCAGCTAGAAAACTGTTCAATCCATTTTTAAATGCATTTACAGAGTTTGCCATTATTACCTTCTCCGGCAGGGAGTTCCAAATCCTTATTGCCCTTACAGTGAAGAACCCTTTCCTACGTTGTGTACGGAATTTTTTCTCCTCTAGCCACAGTGAGTGCCCACGTGTCCTATACAGAGTTTTATTAATAAACAAATCACCTGCTAACTCTTTGTATTGACCATTTACATATTTGAAGATATTAATAATGTCTCCTCTTAGTCTCCTCTTTTCAAGGGAATACAAATTTAACCCAGTAAGCCTTTCCTCATACTCCAGTGTCTCTATCCCTTTAATCAGTTTAGTAGCATGCCTTTGAACTCTTTCGAGCTCCCCGATATCTTTTTTATAATATGGTGCCCAAAATGTAACACAATGGCCCTCATTCCGAGTTGATCGCTCGCAAGGCGATTTTAGCAGAGTTACACACGCTAAGCCGCCGCCTACTGGGAGTGAATCTTAGCTTCTTAAAATTGCGACCGATGTATTCGCAATATTGCGATTACAAACTACTTAGCAGTTTCAGAGTAGCTTCAGACTTACTCGGCATCTGCGATCAGTTCAGTGCTTGTCGTTCCTGGTTTGACGTCATAAACACACCCAGCGTTCGCCCAGACACTCCTCCGTTTCTCCGGCCACTCCTGCGTTTTTTTCCGGAAACGGTAGCGTTTTTAACCACACGCCCCTGAAACGCCGTGTTTCCGCCCAGTAACACCCATTTCCTGTCAATCACATTACGATCGCCGGAGCGAAGAAAAAGCCGTGAGTAAAAATACTATCTTCATTGTTAAATTACTTGGCGCAGTCGCAGTGCGAATATTGCGCATGCATACTAAGCGGAATTTCACTGCGATGCGATGAAATATACCGAGCGAACGACTCGGAATGAGGGCCAATATTCCAGATGCAGACGTACCAATGATTTGTACAGCGGCAGGATTACATTCGCGTCCCTTGACTCAATACCCCATTTTATGCACGCAAGAACTTAACTTGCCTTCTTTGCTGCATTTTGACATTGTGTACTGTTATTAAGCCTACGAGCACCCCCAAATCTTTTTACACCACAGTTACCCCTATATTTTCCCCATTTAGAGTGTCGGATGCAAGTTTGTTTCTAATCCCAAAGTGCATAACTTTGCATTTATCAATATTGAATCTCATTCCCCATTTAGACTCCCAAGTTTAAAGTTTAAATAAGTCATTTTGTAAAGACTCCACATCGATTTCTGAATGAATTACCTTACACAGTTTAGTATCATCTGCAAAGATTGACACTGTGCTTTCCAGGCTTATTCCTAGATCATTAATAAATATATTAAACAGTAGCGGGCCAATTACAGGCCCTTGTGGTATTCTGCTTACTACTGATGCCCAGCTGGAGAACATCCCATTAACCAGTACTCGTTGTACCCTGTTATCCAGCCAATTTTCTATCCATGTACAAATAGTATTTCCTAGTCCAAGTTCCCTTAATTTGATGATCAGTCTCCTGTGATGCACTGTATTGAAGGCTTTTGCAAAATCTAAAAAGATCACATCCACTGCTTTACCCTGGTCGAGATTATCGTTCACTTCCTCGTAGAAGCTAATTAAGTTAGTTTGACATGATCTGTCCCTCACAAACCCATGCTGACTATTGCTAATACACAAAGTATTGCATGGTCTCCGCCCACGGATACGGGATCATATCAACTGTGGGAATTACGTGGATGTCTTTGCCTTGACATCCAAGACCCGCAAGGCTTTGGTGGCGGCCAAGAGAAAGAGTGGGATAGGTGAGGACGCCTGTAGGTCCTATGTTAACTGGCTCAGGGGATTTTACACCTTCTCAGCCTGTTATACTGAGACGCGCCCGGAAGAGGCCATGAACATCTGCACATGATTCATGGTCTGTTTCTTTCTAACAGGCCTCTTGCATCGCTTCGGTATGACACGGAGTTCAGGCGCAAGCAGCACGGGCTGCACATCATAGCCTTTGGAGTGAAGGACGTTGAAGTGTGGCTTGAGGTTACCGAGAACTCCCTCGAGCTTGCGGAAGCCTCTCCTGCCAAGCCTGTTAGGCCGCACGATAGGAGATCCTTTCGGGCCAATGTGGGAAAAAGGTCCAAAGGTCATTGTTTTGCCTTTAACAACAGCAATTGTGGATTCGGGTCCACATGTCGTTTTCAACACAGCTGCCTGCGTTGTGGAGCATCCCACCCAGCTAAGGAATGTCCCAAGCATGCCGGAGCAGGATCAGGCAGCAGATCCTCCATCATTAATAGTGCTCAGTAGAGCCCCTCCCCCAGTCAGGGTGGCTGCCATGCGCAAATGGCTGAACTGGTACCCACTTCGCCCTCAGGCTCAATTTTTGCTGGAGGGTTTTACCGGGGGAATTCGCCTTCCCATTAGCGGCGAGGTCCCATACTCGGCTCCTCGGAACTTACTCTCAGACAGAGACCTTACCCACATTCTGCAATGGAAAGTGGCCAAGGAGGTGCAGCTGGGTCGCATGGCCGGCCCCTTTTCTGCACCCCCTTTGCCGAATTTGGTATTATCCCCAGTCGGAATGGTCCCTAAGAAAACTCCAGGCAAATTTAGACTAATCCAGCACCTGTCTTACCTGCATCAATTAATGATGCAAGCCCCGAGGCGCTGTCCTCGGTTACGTTTCAGTCGTTTGATGACACGCTGAAATTAGTCAGAGCGGCGGGCCTCCATGTGTTATTGGGTAAAGTTGATGTTGAATCTGCATTTTGTCTTTTGCCATTTCATTTCATGGGCTTTAGGCTGGATAACTTGATTTTACATTGCCAAAAGCCTAGGCTTGGTCTCCTGTGCTTTTTTTGAGGCTTTAAGTTAATTTCTCCATTGGTGCATTTGCGCTGGGACGGGAGAAATGGGAGTTGCTTACTATCTGGATGATTTCCTGTGCGTAGGGCCTTCCAATTCAGACAGGTGTGCGAGTTTACTCTTCTCCTTGAAAGCACTCTTTTCTGAATTCAGGATCCCGATCACTCCAGACAAATGTGAGGGTCCCTGCACTTGCCTCTCATATCTAGGCATAGAAATAGATACTGAGGTGGGCTGCTGCCATTTGCCCTTAGACAAAGTTGCCAAACTGTGTGGGGGGATTGAGAGGACATTGGCAGGTGGCAAGGTTACCTTGCGCCAGTGCCAATTCCTTCTCAGTATTTTCAATTTTGCTTGCCGAGTCATTCCCATGGGTAGGATCCTTTGTCACAAATTGGAGTGGGCGATGGCTGGCGTGCATCGGCCACATCACTTCATTAGGTTGTCAACCGAGATTTGCAGGGATCTGTGAGATTGGGATACCTTTTTAAGTGAGTTCAATGGTGTATCCATTTGGCTGTCGGATAAGGTCCACAGTCCAGGTATCCAGTTGTTCACCAATGCATTCCTGGGGGTACGGTGCATACCTCGATGGTGCCTGGTCTGCTGCCACTTGGCCAGATTCCTGGTTCCAGTGGGGATTAACAACGAAACCTTTTGTTGCTGGAACTTTCTCCCATTACAGTTGCTTTGGAGCTATGGGGTGAATGGGTTAGAGACCGGCATGTGGTCTTCTGATATGACAATCTGGGCGTGGTTCAGGTGACCAATGGGCAGCGATCGTCTTCACTTCCTGTTCTTCGCTTGTTGGCCCACTTGGTACTGCACTGCTTGTATATTAATGTACACCAGGGGAATACAATGGGATTGCCGATGCTCTTTCTAGATGACAGTGGGATAGGTTCCATGCATTGGCCCCTGCTGCAGCGCTTACAGGTGACGTTTGCCTTCCTCATTGTTGGCAGGTTATATGGCAGGGATAACTGCTTTGGCAAGCCCGTCGGTGGCTCCAGCCATGCTGGTAAAATATCGGCCAGCATGCACTCGGTGGGAAGCATTTATTGAGCGCAGGCAGCTGGGGCGCGGGTGTTGGGGTGCCTTAACCACCTGTCCTAATACCTGTATATGTCCCATTACATTGGCTCATGTATACTGTGGTTCACGGCCTCATGCTGGCGGAGCATGGCTCCTGCACCTTGATGGGTACCCATTGACCATACTTTTGGTGGGTATTTAGAGAGATGTGCACCGGAAATTTTTTGGGTTTTGTGTTTTGGTTTTGGATTCGGTTCCGCGGCCGTGTTTTGGATTCGGACGCGTTTTGGCAAAACCTCCCTGAAATTTTTTTGTCGGATTCGGGTGTGTTTTGGATTCGGGTATTTTTTTAAAAACCCCCCTCAAAAACAGCTTAAATCATAGAATTTGGGGGTAATTTTTATCCCATAGTATTATTAACCTCAATAACCATAATTTCCACTCATTTCCAGTCTATTCTGAACACCTCACACCTCACAATATTAATTTTAGTCCTAAAATGTGCACCGAGGTCGCTGGATTACTAAGCTAAGTGACCCAAGTGGGCGCAAACACCTGGCCCATCTAGGAGTGGCACTGCAGTGTCAGACTGGATGGCATTTAAAAAAATTAGCCCCAAACATCACATGATGCAGAAATAAATAGTAAAAAAAGAGGTGCAAGATGGAATTGTCCTTGGGCCCTCCCACCCACCCTTATGTTTTATAAACAGGACATGCACACTTTAACAAACCCATCATTTCAGCTACAGGGTCTGCCACACGACTGTGGCTGAAATGACTGGTTGGTTTGGGCCCCCACCAAAAAAGAAGCAATCAATCTCTTCTTGCACAAACTGGCTCTACAGAGGCAAGATGTCCACCTCCTCCTCATCGTCCAATTCCTCACCCCTTTCACTGCGTACATCCCCCTCCTCACAGAGTATTAATTCGTCCCCACTGGAATTCACCATCTCAGGTTCCTGTGTACTTTCTGGAGGCAATTGCTGGTGAATGTCTCCACGGAGGAATAGATTATAATTCATTTTGATGAACATCATCTTCTCCACATTTTCTGGAAGTAACCTCGTACGCCGATCGCTGACAATGTGACCGGCTGCACTAAACACTCTTTCGGAGTATACACTGGAGGGGGGGGGGGGGGGCAACTTAGGTAAAATAAAGTTAATTTCTGCAAGGACCTCCAAATTGCCTCTTTTTCCTGCCAGTAGACAAACGGACTGTCTGACATGCCTACTTGGATGCTGTCACTCATATAATCCTCCACCATTCTTTCAATGGTGACAGAATCATATGCAGTGACAGTAGATGACATGTCAGTAATCGTTGGCAGGTCCTTCAGTCCGGACCAGATGTCAGCACTCGCTCCAGACTGCCCTGCATCACCGCCAGCGGGTGGGCTTGGAATTCTTAGCCTTTTCCTCGCAGCCCCAGTTGCTGGAGAATGTGAAGGAGAAGCTGTTGATGGGTCACGTTCCGCTTGACTTGACAAGTGTCTCACCAGCAGGTCTTTGAACATCTGCAGACTTGTGTCTGCCGGAAAGAGAGATACAACGTAGGCTTTAAACCTAGGACCGAGCACGGTGGCCAAAATGTAGTGCTCTGATTTCAACAGATTAACCACCCGTGAATCCTGGTTAAGCGAATGAAGGGCTCCATCCACAAGTCCCACATGCCTAGCGGAATCGCTCAGTTTTAGCTCCTCCTTCAATCTCGCCAGCTGCTTCTGCAAAAGCCTGATGAGGGGAATGACCTGACTCAGGCTGGCAGTGTCTGAACTGACTTCACGTGTGGCAAGTTCAAAGGGTTGCAGAACCTTGCACAATGTTGAAATCATTCTCCACTACGCTTGAGTCAGGTGCATTCCCCCTCCTTTGCCTATATCGAAGGCAGATGTATAGGCTTGAATGGCCTTTTGCTGCTTCTCCATCCTCTGAAGCATATAGAGGGTTGAATTCCACCTCGTTACCACCTCTTGCTTCAGATGATGGCGGGGCAGGTTCAGGAGTGTTTGCTGGTGCTCCAGTCTTCGGCACGCGGTGGCTGAATGCTGAAAGGGACCCGCAATTCTTCGGGACACCGACAGCATCTCTTGCATGCCCCTGTCATTTTTTAAATAATTCTTCACCACCAAATTCAATGTATGTGCAAAACATGGGACGTGCTGGAATTTGCCCACATGTAATGCACGCACAATATTGGTGGCGTTGTCCGATGTCACAAGTCCCCAGGAGAGTCCAATTGGGGTAAGCCATTCTGCGATGCTGTTCCTCAGTTTCCATAAGAGGTTGTCAGCTGTGTGCCTCTTATGGAAAGCAGTGATACAAAGCATTTGCGAGATGCTGCTACTGGTGCCGCCGCTGCTGTTCTTGCAGCGGGAGGCAATACATCTACCCAGTGGGCTGTCACAGTCATATAGTCCTGAGTCTGCCCTGCTCCACTTGTTCACATGTCCGTGGTTAAGTGGACATTGGGTACAACTGCAATTTTTAGGACACTGGTGACCCTTTTTCTGATATCTGTACATTCTCGGTATCGCCTGCCTAGAGAAGTGGAACCTAGATGGTATTTGGTACCGGGGACACACTACCTCAAGAAATTCTCTAATTCCCTGTGAATTAACGGTGGATACCGGACACACATTTAACACCAACACAGCTGCCAAGGATTGAGTTATCCGCTTTGCAGCAGGATGACTGCTGTGATATTTCATCCTCCTCGCAAAGGACTGTTGGACAGTCAATTGCTTACTGGAAGTAGTACAAGTGGTCTTCCGACTTCCCCTCTGGGATGACAATTGACTCCCAGCAGCAACAACAGCAGCGCCAGCAGCAGTAGGCGTTACACTCAAGAATCCATCAGAGGAATCCCAGTTAGGAGAGGACTTGTCAGACTTGCCAGTGACATGGCCTGCAGGACTATTGGCGTTCCTGTCTAAGGAGGAAATTGACACTGAGGGAGTTGGTGGTGTGGTTTGCAGGAGCTTGGGTACATGAGGAAGGGATTTGGTTGTCAGTGGACTGCTTCCGCTGTCACCCAAAGTTTTTGAACTTGTCAATGACTTCTGATGAATGCGCTCCAAGTGACGTATAAGGGAGGATGTTCCTAGGTGGTTAACGTCCTTACCCCTACTTATTACAGCTTGACAAAGGCAACACACGGCTTGACACCTGTTGTCCACATTTCTGTTAAAATAATTCCACACCGAAGAAGTGATTTTTTTTGTAATTTGACCAGGCATGTCAATGGCCATATTCATCCCACGGACAACAGGTGTCTCCCTGGGTGCCTGACTTAAACAAATCATCTCACCATCAGAATCCTCCTTGTCAATTTCCTCCTCAGTGCCAGCAACACCCATATCCTCATCCTGGTGTACTTCAACAGTGACATCTTCAATTTGACTATCAGGAACTGAACTGTGGGTGCTCCTTCCAGCACTTGCAGGGGGCGTGCAAATGGTGGAAGGCGCCACCACTTCCCGTCCAGTGTTGGGATGGTCAGGCATCGCAACCGACACAATTGGACTCTCCTTGGGGATTTGTGATTTAGAAGAACGCACAGTTCTTTGCTGTGCTTTTGCCAGCTTAAGTCTTTTCATTTTTCTAGTGGGAGGAAGAGTGCTTCCATCCTCATGTGAAGCTGAACCACTAGCCATGAACATAGGCCAGGGCCTCAGCCGTTCCTTGCCACTCCGTGTCGTAAATGGCATATTGCAAGTTTACGCTTCTCCTCAGACACTTTTAATTTAGATTTTTGGGTCATTTTACTGAACTTTTGTTTTTTGGATTTTACATGCTCTGTACTATGACATTGGGCATCGGCCTTGGCTGATGACATTGATGGCATTTTATTGTCTCTGCCATGACTAGTGGCAGCAGCTTCAGCAAAAGGTGGAAGTGGATCTTGATCTTTCCCTATTTCACCCTCCACATTTTTGTTCTCCATTTTTTAATGTGTGGAATTATATGCCAGTAAT